>NC_079136.1:18608674-19222725 GCF_945859705.1 Episyrphus balteatus
ATTAGGCGTCTCATACGGATTTTTTTCCAACAATCTGCGTTTCGAAATATGAATTTTTTAAAAATACCTTGTTTTTTAGGGGTATTTTTGGGTAGTTTTTGATTATTAGCTTTTTTTTGGAACGTTCAAAGAATCTCAAGTTATATGGGACATGTAGGGCTGATAAATGCGCATACATGTGCAAATTGGAATCGTTAAAAGAGTTTTGACTGAATACGGAGAAAAATAAGTTTTAAAAAAACAGGTTTTTTGGCCGTTTTTAAATGATTTTTATCGTTTTTTCTTTTTACCTTTTTTTCTTTAATAGATAGAGGAATATTTTATATGGAGTAATGATAGACTATGACTACGACTATATGTGTGTATATTTTCGTAAACACAATTTTGAGATAACGGTAAAATAAAATTTTAGAATTCAACAGGTAATAACTTTTTACCAAGAGCAGATAGAAATTTGATTAAACATTTATGAGCATCCTGATACAATTACCTTTCAATTGGTATATCACACATAACGCTAGACTAACTACAAGCCACAAAATGTTAAATGAAGAAACTTGCGAAAAACATCAGTGGAGATCTGTTGCGCCATGAACAGCCACCAGTGTGGGAAGTACCGTAATCTCAGTCTGCAAATTCCACATGGTTGACTTTAAAAAATTCTTACTTCTCTTGTAGGCATCTTTGAAATGAGATTGATACGTCATTTGAAAGGTGAAACAATAAACTTTCACATGGTATACAATTTTTTTATAGGTTGTTAGGGAAAAAATTCATTTAATAGCATGAGAACATAAAAATAAATGTTTTCTTTGCTTTTTTTGATGAAATTTCATCGAGTTTAAAAAATTTTAGCTCTTTTTATAGATGTCTCATAGACTTGATCTATATATATATTTTTAGCTAAGACAATAAGCTTTCAGATGGTGTAAAAATGTTTATAGATTGTTAAAAAAAATGGATTTAATAGCGTAAGAAGATAAATTTACATGTTTTCTTTGCTTTTTTTGATGAAAATGATTGTTTTAAATAAATTATTTTAATACTTTTTGCTCATTGTAAAAATTTAAAAATAATTTTATTATTTAGAACAAATATTTGGCTTTTTAATGGTATAAATTTTCTTTGTGAGCTTTTAAAATAAAAAAAAAATTAATATAATGAGAAAAGAAAAAAGGTATTTTTTTAGCTTTTTCTTGTTATCACGTAAAATCACCGTCAGTAAACCGGCTTTACAGACAACCTCTTTTTATTCAGGTTGTTGTTACTAAGCAAAAAGTCTTTTTAAGGATTTTTTGGCTATCGAATACACAATCCTTAAAAGCGACTGTAACGCCATATCTCATTTAAAGCCCCAGTTTATAACGGTGTCACTTATAATTATTATTTAATTATCTAATTTAGTAAAAGGCTTTGGCAAGCTGTTCCGTCTTAGGTTTTATGCAGGTTAACAAAGAGTATCAGTTCAGTTGTCTGAATTTACAGATTTTTCTTCAAATATTCAGTAAAGACTTCGAAACATTTTTTGTGTACTTATTTTTTGTCCCCAACTCTTTGGTACAAAGATACCTTTTAGCTTTTGTACTGATCAACTACCAAAAGATTGAAAGATGACATTCAGTAACCGTGAATTTATTTTAATTTATTGTAGCTAGAACTCTTGTAACAAAACTGAATCCAATTTATTTATTAGTCCAGAATGTTGATATGTTCCTGTCAGTTACTTTTAAACTGATCTGTCAAATGCGGTCGTCTGAAGTTGTAACATCTGCACAGAAGAACAGTTGTTAAGATCGTTAGACTAAAATTGTAACCAAGACAAAAAATACGTATTTCATTTGGTTTGTTGCTTCCTTGTTAGCCATGGACCAGTTTCATGAATTTAATTTTTTCTTAAGCTATAAGAAATGCACTGAGTCATCATCATCTCGAACTCGATATCGTCAACCTCCCAAGTTGCTCTGGTGCACGTCATATGGATGCCGCCTATTGCTGCACGACACAACAATCGAATAAATTAATGAACCTGTTAACATTTCCCCTCCAATAAATCAAAAGCACCTGTCAATTGAATTCAGCCAGTCGATTCTGGTGGCATGGCTATGGCACTTTGTGTGCTCGCTGGCTGAACTGATGGTAAAGAGCAAGGTAAGATCCAGTAGCACGACTCGAGTCTATCGACGACTTCAAGACTACGCACGTGAAGCGCGATGCCAAATCGCAAATCTGTGGCTGCTGCAATCATTCAAATGACAATCGAACAGACAGACAACCAAAATCACAAACTGCTTTGGCTTAGGATTGCCTTGGTTATACGTTATTTTAATTTGAATATTCAAGGCAAGGCTCGTGCGGTGCGCTGCGCTGCCGCGCGCCGCCACTGTCGTCGCGTCAGTCGCTGTCGAAGTCAACAAAGCTGTCTTGCAGCCGTGACGGTGACGTTTTGCGGGTTCTACAAGGGCAAGTAATGGATTTGTTAAAAAAAATATCAAACCTAAAGGTCGTTTATAATATTTGTAAAAGATAAAGAAGAAGAACTCAAACTTATGACATCTTGAACATTTCAAAATTGATCTGGGCACTGACGCTCAAAATTAGTGGGACTGTTAACAATCCTTCATCGAACCTTTTGGCTTTTACTGGTTTTAAGTGTTCAAGAAGATTTCAACGCAAAACCTTGCGTCAAAGATATGCACCTTTTGTATGGTTTTTTTTTTAACCTTACCACGCAAGAGACATGTTTTGATACTGCCAGATGAAAATATTCGTGAATTTTTGTTTGTATTGCTTTCAAAATTGATAGCCGGATCAATATTGAGTGGAACGTAACGTAATGTTTGGTATTGAATTTTAAAATTAATGAATCATTCAGTTTCAGTCTCATAACTTTGGTTTCAGCTTGCTATTATAATGGCTGGTAGCATTTTTCACTACCATTTTTATGAACATCACAATCGATGGACCAATGAGGAAGCTGTCCCCCAGAAGTGGGTATGTAAAATTGTATGAAAAAGATTAATGAAGTGCGTTCGTGTCGGTATAGGCCATTCTGATGAAATATTTGAAAAATGTTTATATTCAGCGGGAAAATTTGAAATTCCCAGACGATAAGAAACTTGTTGCCTAATGCATTAGTCGTCAATCATTAATTAATTCAGCGCGTAATCGGCAAATAACAAGGGGCGGGCGTCACAGAGGTTTGTCGAAAATTTATTGAAAGCATTTGTCATCATTTTTATAACCGTGGGACCTACACAAAAAGATTTCATAAAATGCTTTTCCATGGTGAAAGGTTAATGGGTATTCAAATATTTACTTGTAGCTTGGGATATTTTGAATTTTCCGGCTAATGAAAATTGTATGAAATCAAATTTGTTGATATGAGTATAAATTGATGTTTAAGATCAAAACTCAACTAGTTGTATAGAAATGGTAAATGATTTTTGGTGAATCGGATGAAACTTTCTGCCCTGTATAAAAACTAGTACGGTGTGGTATTTTAAATACACTCAAAAAATTTCATGTGTAAATAGTACTAATAACTGCGTACATTCTACGAATTTTATTCGTGGTTTTCAGCCACGAATATTATTCGTAAAATGGACGTTTATTAGTACTTTTACGAATATTTTATTAGTATTCGTAGAAAATCAAGCGTACATTGTACGAATACTATTAGTAGATTTACATTCCCATTTGTACATTGCACGAATAATTTGTAATATTTACTAATGCTTTTCTTGTTCATTCGTACATTGTACAGCACTATTCGTATATTGTACGAATAGCATTGTAATATTTACGAATGGCTTTACTAATAATTCGTACATTATACAGTGCTATTCGTATAATGTACGAATGTTATTTATTGTAGAACTTTCCGCCATTGATTTTTTTCCTGAAATTTCCAGAAATATTAATTGTTGAAATAATTACCCAAGCATATAACTATAAAAATGTATTGCATACATTTTTTACATTTATAAATTTTTGGACCTTAAATATTATACCATATGTATTCCCCGGTGTTCATATTCTTTTTCTTCGAAGATCACTGAAAATATATAAACATTAAACATTGAAAGTCGGTCGAAAGAATGTCTATACTTACAATAAATATTTAAGAAAAGTACTAGTAACCAAAGATGTTTTGATATGGTCCGCCATTTGCCAATTGGTAAAGCTGATTGTTGATGAATTCTTGATGCCAACCTTGAAAGAATATTCCAAAATGAAAGTAAAAAGTCATAAAATAAATTAGGATTAATGAAATAAGCTATAAAGGACAATGATTTAAACTTAAACATAGATTAGGTTAGGTTAGGTTGAACGGGGTGATAATCCGACAAGTCGAGTTATCCCACTCGGATCTCGATGGATCCATTGTGATCCCCAGGGTTAGGGTGGGCAGGAGTGAGGATGGGTAAGGGAAGGGTTTAGGGAATTACGGGTTGGAGTTAGTGTTGTGGGCCTCCCTGAACCATCCTGAAATTTGGATAAATTTCAATATGTTTTTCAGTGGCAAGGACGAGACGTCATCTAACTCATCGAAGAAGTAATCTCCGAGAGTTGTTTTCCTACTTTTTGCTAAGCTGGGGCATTCACAAAGGAAGTGGTATGAGCCCTCCTCCGCCTCTTCGTCTTGACACCCTCTACATAAGTCTGATGAGACAATACCCATCCTACTCATGTGGGTTCCCATTGAGTTGTGACCCGTAAGGATACCAATCAATAGGGACAACTGAGGCCTGCTTAGCTTAAGTATGGTTTCAGTTTTGTTCTTAGAAATGGTCGGCCACAGATTTCTTGAAACACGACAGGTTTCAAGAGCTGACCATCTATCGTTTGCAGAGTTCAAGAAGCTTTGTTTTATTCTGCTTTTTTCGTGTTCCATTGGCATAAGCACCCATGAAGCTGTTTGGCACGGATCAAGAGATGATCCTGTTTTGGCCAATTCATCTGCCCTTTCATTCCCCTGTATATCACGATGTCCTGGGACCCATCGAAGGGTAACTATGTTCGTTATGTTTAGGGACCTTAGTGCCTTACGACACTGGTCAACTAGTTTGGACTTCGTGACAATAGAGGAAATGGCTTTAATTGCTGCCTGGCTGTCTATAAAGATATCAATATTTTTGTTCATTAAATTGAGCGCGGAGAGTATGTTCGCTGCTTCGCAAACTGCAAAAACTTCCGCTTGAAAAACACTACAGAAGTCAGGGAGTTTCAGTGATTTGTTTATGGGAGGGTTATCTGAAAAGATGCCTGACCCTACGCCTAGGTCTGATTTAGACCCGTCAGTGAAAACCGAGACATGATCTGTAATAATGACCCTGTTTGACTCCCAGAGTTCCCTTGTAGGGAAGTCTGTAAGCGCTACTGGGTTGAAATCATTGAATGGAAGATTATAGTCAGTTTGAATGTTACTTGCAACATAGTTCAATATTGTTTTATGACCCAAGAGGCCCCTTTTCCAGTTCTTGCCCTCCTTCAAACGAAGGGCACTTATGGCCGCCGATTCTTTTGTAAAAAGGTCGATCGGGGCAAGTGAAAGGAATGTTTCTAGGGCTGATGTGGGTGTGGTTCTCATGGCACTAGTGGTACCTATACACGCGAGTCTTTGAATTTTGGTCATAATTTTAAGGTTGACTGTTTTATCTAGGGCTGGCCACCAGACCAGGCATGCATACGTCAGAATAGGCCTTATAATGGCTGTATACATGCAATGAATCGTTTTGGGATTGGGCCCCCATTTTTTACCAAAAATTCTACTACAGGTGTAAAAGGCAATAGAAGCTTTCTTTTCACGTTCCTTTATATTTTCTTTCCAATTAAGTTTTCTATCAATTATCAACCCAAGATATTTGGCTTTACCAGTGATGGTAAGAGGAGTCCCATTTATTGTGGGAGGGTTAATATTTGGGATATTTCTTTTCCTAGTAAATAATACTAGTTCTGTTTTAAGTGGGTTTACATTGAGACCGCAGCCTGAGGCCCAGTTGTTGAGCTTGTTAAGGGCTGTTTGAAGAAGATCACGCAGGGTCGGAACAAATTTGCCCGAGGCCATGATGATAATGTCGTCGGCATAAGCCACAACTTTAACACCGTTTTGGCTAAGCTTGGTTAAGATCTGGTTAACAACTAAGAGCCAGAGTAGGGGTGATAGGACTCCTCCTTGTGGAGTTCCCCTACAAGTTCTTACCTTCAGCTTGCTGCTACCCATTTCTGCATTTACAAGTCTAGTTTGAAGCATCGAATCAATCCAGTTTGACAGATTTGAATCGACACCGCTGGTGTCTAGGGCTTGCCGTATGGCTGCATTTTCAACATTGTTGAAGGCCCCTTCAATGTCTAGGAATGCTCCCAGAGTGAATTCTTTGTGGTGGATTGAATGTTCAATGGTACCCACAACTTCATGTAATGCCGTCTCAACAGATTTGCCCTTCATATATGCATGTTGGGCCTGTGAGAGAACATTGTCGTCGATTTTGAACCGAATGTGCGTTTCAATTAGTCTTTCTAAGGTCTTTAAAAGAAAGGAAGATAGGCTAATCGGCCTGAAGTCTTTAGGTTCCGTGTGGGAAGGCTTACCAGCTTTGGGAATGAAGATTACTTTAACTTCTCTCCAACTAGAGGGAACATAAGTTGTGTTTAAACAACCTCTAAAAATGTCCGTAAGGATTGGGACTAACAAGTCTTTAGAGCTTTGTAACATGATTGGAATTATTCCATCAGGCCCTGGAGACTTGAAAGCTGAGAAAGAATCAATGGCCCATGCCACTTTTCTATTGTCTACTATTTGGGTACCTATATTGTTGTTTATTATATTGGGACCATTTTCATCAAGAGTTGTGACCTTGTCACAGCCTGGGAAATGAGTGCGCATAAGTAATTCGATAGTTTCAGAGCTAGATTCTGTCCAGGTATCATCTGGGCATTTTAGGAAGCCCGGAGGGGAATAGACCTTTGACATAACTTTTCTGAGCCTAGCTGCATCGTTTGTGGACTCTATGTCGGTGCAGAATTGCCGCCAGGCTGCTCTTTTGGCATAGGTAGTTCGGTTTTTATATGCGTTTTTGCTGATTTTGAAGAGATCCCAATCAGCTGGATTGTTACTGTATTTAGCTCTGTTGTAAAGCCTCCTAGAATGTAGCCTCAAAATGGAAAGCTCGTTTGACCACCATACGGGGTTGAGCTTTCTTTTAGCTTTGGGCAAGGGGCAAGAGCTTTCGTACGCTTTAATTATATCTGATGTAAATTCAATTACAAGTTTTTCTATAGCTGAGCTGTCTAATAGAGGTTGACTAACATATTGGCCCAACGATGAGGCCTTAATTTTACTATTATAGGCTTCCCAGTTAGTTTTCCTAGGATTTCTAAGGGGTTTGGGGCTTACAGCATCGTGCATTATTTGGAATGTTAACATTCTATGGTCTGAGAATGTAACATTACTTGACACATTCCAGTTACTTATCTCAATAGAGTTAGAGTTCGTGGAAAGTGTCACGTCTAATACTTCTTTTCTGATTTTTGTAATGAAGGTGGGTTCATTACCTCTGTTATGTATCACCATATTGTTTTTAATAATAAATTCAAAAAGTGACTCACCTCTTGTGTTTGTATCTGTACTGCCCCATTGCAGATGGTGGGCATTTGCATCACAGCCTGCCAGAAGATCCCAACCTTTCTTACCAACTTCTGCTACCAACTCGGTGAACGCTGCTGATGGTGGAGGCCCCGGTGAATCACCTGGCATGTAGACGGATGTTATGATCAGGGGCTGGGCCCCGTCTCTTTCACATTTGACCGTCGTCATATCAGCGCTACAATGGGGGGATAGAAGAAAAAGATTTAAAATTTTTTTCGCTACTATACATGTACGATAGTTACCTTCAGTAGGCCCTTTTTTGCAATAAATAATGAAATCTTTGGATTTAAGTCCGCAGATGTTACCGCTGTTGATCCACGGCTCTTGCACAAGGGCGATGTCTATATTATTTTTTGACATAAATGAGGTTAGGGTGGCAGATGCCAACTTGCTGTGTTGCAGATTTAGTTGCAACACTTTCATATTTTTGTTTTTAGTTATTGTTATTGTTGTTTTGCAAGTTGGCTGCCGTTACCGGTCTCACCTTTACCGCATTTATGCCAAATCTCAAAAGGAAGTCTAAAGATGGTAACATAGCCATGGTTTCATGGTTGAGCATGATGATTGCTTCCCGACCTGATTTTGTAGGTGCCTCCATTTGCATGACTTTCCAGTCTGCACTGGGGAGGCTTGGGTTTTGTGCTCTTAGGTACCTTTCAAGGGTGGTCTCGTCGATATTGGGGCCCGGTACGTTAATACGGACTTTGGGTCTGGTGGGGAGGTCATCTTTAAGAGCAACGCTAAGCGTAACTCCGTCCAATAACCCCTTCATGCAGCCCACTTTATCTCTGAGCCAGTTCAGAGTAGGTTCACCGCAACAGGCAAGAACCTTGAAGCCTTTTACTGTCGATAGTGGCCCGAAGGTTGGAACGAAACCTGTGGAGGCAAGTATCTCTTCGTTGACGAATTCAAGAAGCTTAACCTCCACTTGTGACCACTGTTCGTTGGTTAGTTTCCCTTCTGGGCTCCCTGCATTGATAACTGCCGCCTGAATATTTATGGGTGTTTGAACACTGTTTGCCGACTTATATTTCTTGGGGTCAGTTTCTTTCGGGGACGACGTGTCGTTTTGCCTACCTCTCTTTTGGCGATTGCTTTCACCAGCATCTTGGACCCTAGAGTGTTTGGGACCGTTTTCCGGTATCACCCTTGGGTTGCTGGCTGCAGCTGCTTTTGAGGTGGAGGCGCGATGTTGGTCATTTTTCTTTTCTTTTGTGTCGCTTGGGGCTTCGTTTTTAGCGTCGAACTTCGCAAGAAGTTTGCGGGCCCAACTCAATCTTTTCCAGTCTCGCAGACACAATTTCTTCTGGTCACCACTGCCATATCTTCGTACGGCTCTCCTCGCATTATCGATCTTTTTGAGATCTGGAGTTGGCTCCCCTACCTTATTCTGCTTGTTTGGATGCACCTTTCCTTTATGAGTCGATATAGGCCCTTTTGGGCATCGCTGTTCGGGTCCGGTGTTTCTCAGCACCTTTGTGGGGTCTGAGCCATCCTTACAGACTTTGGTAGGTTCACTATTCCTTTTGTCCGGAGTCGACGTAACTTTGGCTCCTGTCAAGGACAGGGTTTTGGCCAAAGTTTTGTCTAGTGGGTTGTCAATGTCCATGCCCATCGCAGGGTTTTCTGCCACTGTGACATCTGCGTCCGAGCTGTCTGAACTGGGTAGGGATTGAAAGTCGTCGTCATTGAGAATACGATTCTCTTCATCCGACGTCATCTCTCTCTCCCCAGTTCCCACAGTTTCGTCCTCAGTGTTGGTGAGGTTCATGAGATACGCAGAGAATATCTCATCAACCCCACCGGCAGTAGGCCTGCTACAGGATGGAGCGCCAATAGTTCCTGATTGTTTTAAGTTTTTGTTTGTCACTGGCGACTTAGTTTTATTCAAAACCAAGCCCTCGCCGGCAGCCGTGACATCTGCCGACACTTGAGTGAATATCCCCACTCGATTTTTATCTACTTCTTCAACTTTATCCATATTTGTTCATTAATTTAGATAACATCTCTGTTTTTGGTTTTCTTAGTTTGTTTGGTCCTACAGCTGGGTTGCTGGAGTGCCAAACGTAAGCCCCCCCACCACGACAAGGTGAAAACCTGGGGGGGTAAACATAGATTACTCACCTGATTTTTGTTGCGATTCTGGTTGGTCAGTCGATCCTCGGTTCTGTAATCACTTCAATCACTATTTTTACAAAATTTATGTTTCTAAATTATATTTATTTTAACTTATTATATTTTCCTTGAAATATAAACGTTCTACAAGCGACGACACGCGTATAGCAACTAACTTTTTTGATGCTATTTAGGAATGGAAAACGATTAACAAATAACGGAAATAACGGATATTTCGGTTCAAATTTGGTACCACTCAACGAATTATTCGTATATTCTACGAATAATGCGTACAGGCACCCTACGAATAAATTTCTCTACGAATATTAGTATTTACTTAGTAAATAGTACGAATTTATCAGTAAATACTACGAATACAATGCAAGAAATTACGAATGCATTCGTACGAAGAATTTACGAATGTTATTAGTTATGTACGCAATAATTCGTACAATGTACTAATAAAAGTTGTTTAATTTTTGTTTACGAATAAAATTAGTACATTGAACGAATAAATTCGTGGATAATACTACAGTCATTCGTAAAATTTCAATAATGCATTCGTAAAAATTCCACTGCACGAATACTGCGTGTATTTTACGAATATGCGTACAATGCACGAATATTATTCCTACGAATGCCATTCGTAGCTGTTTTACTAATAAATTTTTTGAGTGTAGCTCACCATCAAAATAGAATCAAGGGGCACGGTAGTGCCCAGCCAAGTTCGCTAGCAACTTTGGCACTACACCCTTATTTACAGGAAATGACTCAGGCCATTTTCGACCCCCCTCTAACTTCCACACCCAAGATGCTAGAAATTTTAAACTCGCTACATTTATTGAACTTGTCAAAACCAAACTCCTCACAAAATTTCAGACTTTTACGATGAGTAGTTTCTGAGATATAGGGCTTCAAAACTCCAAAAAACCGTAACTGACTGACTCACTCACTCACTCACTGACAGATCATCAAAATTATGGAGAACTTCCCGTTAACGTAGAAACTTGAAATTTTACACGGTGATAGGGCTTGTGGTGTATACAAAGGGAAAAATCGAAAATTTGAGATTTTCAATTCAGGGGGCGTGGCATTCGCCCATTTCCGCTGAATTTTCATCAAATATTATAGAGCACTTCTGATTATCGTAGAATCTTGAAATTTGGTAGAATGGTAGAGATGGTAGTTTATAAAAAGGAAAAAATTTAAAGTTTGAGGATTTCAGCCAGGGGGCGTGGCAACCGCTAATTTTCACTGAATTTTCATCAAATATAGAGATTTTCAATTCTACAGCCATACCTTGCAAATAGTAGTGAGATCACAACAAAAACATTACTGTTAAAAAATTAGCCAAGTTCTCCTATGTTGAAATTATGCTGGCACAAAAAGTACTGAGATGTAAAAGTGTAGGGGAGAGTGGGGCCAAATGTAACACTTTTTTCTAAAATCGATGGTTCTCCTACAAATTTGAAAGTGGGTCAACCAGACCTTTTTTAAATTAAGGACCCATGTTTTAGCTCCAAGATCCATCATAAAAATTTAGCAAAACATAACGGTAATGTTGAAAAATAAAGCTTCCAAAAAAAAAATCGTGTTGTTTCAACTTACCCCACATACGGGGCAAAGTGTAACACATACCGGGGTAGGTTGTACCAAGAACTAAAAATAAGAGAAAAATACCTTTATTTGTTTATATTTATTTATTTTTAATTAATAACAATAAAAACAAACCTCAGTCATGAAATTTTGGTGCAAATTTGTAAAAAGTGGAGCAAATCCAAGATTTCCAGAGAAAATTTGACAAATAAAATTTGATAAATAAAAGTTATTCGAATTCATAAATTGTTTTATAAGCTTTATGAATTCAAGTGGTGGTTCAAAAATGTGTTTCCAATTTCAAAATAAATACAAATTCAATTACAAGCATTCATATTCATTGTTGTTAATTATATTAGGTAAACAATTTTTCAGTATAGGTAGGTTTTTACATGGTACAACTTGCCCCGGAAAAATGTTACAACTAGCCCCAGCATGAAATTTGGCACATAAAATCAATTTAAAAAAAAAGCGAAACTGATATAGACATAACATATACACGCAATTTGAGCCAAAACACAGTTGCATATAACAAAAAAACACTTAGCACTCTATCTTTTTCGGGTAAAGAGGTAGACCAAAAATAAAATTAAAAAAAAAAGTTACAAACATGCATTTTTTGGGCACCACTAGTGTAACTTCTCACCCTGTCGTCTAATCTTCATCTGAAGAAAATGTGCCGGTAGATATGCAAAAATTGAGCATTTTTCTCCTTTACGCGTTTCTTAATATTGAAAGGAACATCGCTTTTTTTAGCTGTTAATTCTTACCCCTGTTACATTTAGCCCCACTCTCCCCTACCAAGTTCTAAAGTTTGGGTTCAAATTCGGATCCATAATATTTTGATTGTTTACTTGGCAATTTTTGAAATAACTTTAAAAATCGGTAATTAAAAGAAAAATTGTCAAGAGAACAATCAAAATTTTATTGATACGAATTTGAACCCAAACTTTAGAACTTGGTACACTTTTACATCTCAGTACTTTTTGTGCCAGCATAATTTCAACATAGGAGAACTTGGCTCCTTTTTTAACAGTAATGTTTTTGTTGTGATAACTCATTGCTTGAAATATCTAACATTGCCTGACAAAGCTCTTCAATATAAAAACAACATTTACAGAAATCGAAACGAAATCACCTCTTGAATGGCAAAACTCACATTTGACAAGAATACTTTTGTCAAAAACATTATTGTAAAAATTAATCGATTTCGAGGAAATTGACAAAATTTGAAAAACAATTATGCCCAAAAACATAATGTTAAAGATTGGAAATTTGCATTTTTTGCAATTAAAAAAAAAAATGTAATCGATTACGTTGATGATTGTTAAATCATGTAATAGGTAATCGTGTTTATTTTCAAAAGCTTATCATTTCACAGCAAAACAAGAAAATTTTGCGCTAAAAAAAGATACAAATTATCACTTCCAATTTGCTTTATTTTTGAAATAATTTATTGCGTTAAAAAAAAATTTCCGGCTATGTCGCACGTACTTGCTCTTTTGACAAAAGTAGGTAGGTACATCTAATGTTAAAGTTTTTTATAGTAAATTATAATTGGAACTTTTGAAAGTTTGAAATGTAAAAAAAAAAAATTTTGTTTTCAAATGATTTTTTGTATAAAATGTAATTTTTTTGATGATTAAAATATAATCATCATTTGAAAAACACAAAGTTTCCAGGAAACCCACCGGATGGTTTTCAAAAGTAGTTTTTTCAAAACAAAATATTTGTCACATCACACTCAAAAATTTTAATAAAAATTGTTTCGGTTTTTGAATAAAAACTGTTTTTTTTTTTCATTTTGGTTATTTGACAGGTATCTTTATTTTGGTTCTTAAAACAAAATTTCAATTTCGCCTTTAAGAAATCTCAGAAAACTTATAACAACCAAGTTTGAAATAAATAAATAAATAAATAGATACAACTTTAAAATCGCTTCAAAAAAGAAAAGACTCACAGAAATTCAGCCCTATCCCGAACCTTTTTAACGTTTTGAAATATCATTTCAATACATCGAAATCTCCTCTCCAAAACAGTTTTCAAGTTCAGATGCAGATATTCATCAATTTTTTTTTGGCAATGTTGCATTCTACACTTGTGTCGGAAAACGTAAGCCGTTTGTTTGGTCATCATTTTAAATAGCCACCAGATATGACGCAAGATCTTCCTCTATAGAATGGACAAGATAACTGCTACATATAGAGAATGGCACCCGAAAAGAATTCTACCATAACTTCTCTGCAATTGTTTAATTACAAGGATGTTTTATTCTTAACTTCATGATTCCAGATAAACGATTCCTATGTATGTGAAGTTCATGAATAGCAAAACGCAGTCTATTTCATGAACAGAAGCGTCTAAGAATGTATCAAAAATCTTTTATGAGTGTTGAAAGGAAAACACCCACTTTTGTCCAACCATCCAGAGCCACTTTAAGATGTTTTCTTCGAATTCTTTTTTATAACCATGAAAATTTCGCATCGTTAATCGCTAAATACCTCTGGTTATGGCTTTCTGAATACACAACCTCTTTTTACTCAAATCTAAGAAGAAGCACAAAAAACCAAACCCATTTCATGGATGCCCCAAAGTGTAACATGCGCTGCTGCGCACCTAATAATTGGCGGCTCCTAAAATGTATTTTCTATTATAAGTGAGATCCGACGACGACGACGAGTACGCGACTTGTTAATACGAGACTTTGAGATTTCTCATTCGAATTTTTAATGAAATAATCAGTAGATAGCTGAGGCCTATCCTAGGCAGAGTTTTCAACGTTTACAAGACTGAAAATTGGGCGGCTCCTTTAGCAAATAAATCGCGAATGATTTGTTTCGTCGATGGTTAGTTGGCAGACGATGGCTGCTGCTGCGGTATATTGGGACGTTAAATTTAGACAACAACGAGACGGTATGCGTTGGTCGAACTCTCCTTTTAAAAATATAAACTCGTGTTTAGTTGAAGCGTTTAGAGAGTAAGATAAAGCCTGCCAATGGGGAGTTATCCTTTTATATTTTTCAAGGTATATGGATAACAACAAAAAAGTAGACATTTTATACTTCTATTTTATATCGCACAAAACTGAGGTGTTTGCTGCGCTATTAAAATGTGAAGTAAATTGCTACTTTGGTAAATATTTTAATGCTGCAAGCTCTCTTGAGAGGAAGTTAAGATATTCACTTCGTGAAATGCATTTATTGGATGATTAGAGGTTTTTGCGTTGGAAAAATGAAAAGCGTGGCGAAGCACTTGCTGAGATGGTGTAGGTATACCATTATAAAGCGGGCTATGGTTGCAGAAGCATAATTATGTTGTCACTAAGCATTTTTGTGCTTTTCTGTATTGGTGTCATAATCAATTTATTATTTTAGACATGTGGGAGTATAATTACAATGAACGGAGAAACATTGTGGATGTTTATTTCAAGGCACTTGATCAAAAGAACAATGCATTGAGGAATTTATTTAAAGCATATTTTAAAAATTGTATGGATCAACATGGAAGGTTTCTCAAAAATCTTTTCTAAAACCCAGTAGATGCCAGACCTAACATTTGATTTTATCGTAAGTTAAAGTAACTTCTTTTAAACTATCTTTACGTTGTTTAGGTACCTATCACGAAAAAAAACGCTTAATTTCGGAAGCAAAACGTTGTTGTGTATTAGAAATTTTAAAGAAAAAAAAATTGTTTAAGTTTAATTTTAACCCCCATTTGAACGCTTCTACACTAGCCCAAAAAATTAAGGGAACAAAAAAAAAATCGTGATTTTTTTAGTGATATTCGATAGGCTGTATCTCAGTAAAAAATGATCGCATCATTACAAAATAAAAAGCGTGTAAAAGCTCTATTCTTCTCGTTTTAGGATTAAATGTTAAAATATTTTCTTTCTAACGGTAAAATAGCTAAATCGTTGATACTGTTAAAAAACAAAAATTTTCCAATTTTTATTTGTTTTTACTTTTCTCTTAAGAAAGTGGGAACATTTTTTCTGAAAAAAATGATTATTATTTTTAGAAAGGCTATTTATTTGGCTTTAAGATTCATTTTGTTTCAAACTTCTACGATTTTTTTTAACTGCAATATGAGTCATCAAACCAAAAACCATACTTTTGACTTTGACTATCAATATCTCAACAACGGATCACTGTACAGAATATTCAAGGACACATTTAAAAACTTCATTCAATTTTCTACAAAAAAATTAAGTTTGCTTTGTTAAACAAATTGTTTTCTTATTTTTGAAGTGAAAACTTCTTTAGTATCGTAGTGATTTGAAACAAGATGAAACGAAAACGCGACACGACTTCAACTTGTTATAACTTTTTTGTTTTAATAGATAGATAAACGAAATTTGTACTGTAGATAGGTAATTAAATAAATTATAATTGTACAAAATTTCAATTAATTTTATATTCAAAACTCGGAGATAACGGTAAAAAGATGTTCTTTTCCAACACGCGTTATATCTTTTGATCTAGTGCACATACAAATTTGATTTAACTTTAATACGCATGCTGATAACATAACCTTTTATTTGATATATCACACATAACATTACGTGCTCTACAAGTTACACAATCTTAAATTGAAAAAAATTTTAAAATACCTCAAAACACCTGTGGAGATCTATTGGCGATGACCAGCTACCAGTGTAGGAAGTACCGTAATCTGAGTCTGGAAATTCGACATGGTTGACTTTAAAAAATTCTAACTTCTTTTGTAGACATCTTTGAAAAAAGATTTATGCATCATTATACAAGGTGAAACAATAAGCTTTCATATGGTATAAAATTTTGTATAGGTTGTCAAACAAAAAAATTGATTTAATAGCATGAGAACATAAAAATAAATGTTTTTTTTTGCTTTTTGGATGAAATTTCATCGAGTTTAAAAAATTCTAGCTCTTTTTGTAGATGTCTCATACACTTGATCGATATATATATTTTGAGCTAAGACAATAAGCTTTCAGATTATATAAAATTTATCTAGGTTGTCATATAAAAACCATGAATTTGAAGGTGATAGAATAAAAATAGGTAGATTTTTTCTATTTTTTTTTTGCAATAAAAATGATTTTTTAAGGTTTCACTTCTACCAAGTGTGAATTGCACACGTGATTTTTTTTTTAGATTAATTTAGAAAAGCTATCAAAATAGGCATTTTTACGGTTTTTTAGAAAATTTACCGCTATTTGATTTCTATGGCTGATAAGATTGAACTGAGGCTTAATTATTGAAGCTTAATATACCTGAAATTAATATGCAAAGATTCAGACTTATTCATCAAGCAGTTTTTCTGTTGTGAGGGTTTGAATTTTTCAGATGAAGTAAAACACCATATTTCGGCAGGTCTAAATGACTTACTTCTTTGAACTTTTTTATGAGCAAAATCAAATTCTTTTGAGTTTATTTGAACATTTTATTGATAAATATCGTTTAAATTTAAGATAAACCAAGATCGAATATCACTAAAAAAATCACGATTTTTTTTTGTTGTTCCCTTAATTTTTTGGGCTAGTGTATTTAAGACTTTCACGTGAATCGAATAGCAGAATACGGCCGTATATCATAAACCTTTAAACTATTGGTAAAAGAACGGGTTTAGCACTAAATAAAAAATCATGTGAATGATCAAAAAAAAGTTTTTTTCGTTGCATAAATATAACCGCACTGAATACTTTAAATTCTTAATAATTTGTCTTATGCTAAAATTAATACATTTAGGGCCAATTTTTCAATAGTCAGTTAAACAGTCAGTTAGCACTTATTCCTCAAATAGAGAAAAAATCAATTTTTCAACAGCCGGATATAGCTTATTCCTTTAATAAAACATTTATTAGAGGAATAAATCTATCTGCTTCTTTCAGAGACGAATAAAAATTATTCTAAGGAATAATCTCAACAAAAATAGTGTGTCAATTGTCAAAGCTGTTTTAAAGAAAATATTGATGAAATGGATATTTTTGAGATTATAAATTATAAGATGCTTTTTTTCACAAATTTAAAGACCACTAAATTGAAGGAACACAAGAAAACAAAATTAATTATGAACAAAAATGACGTTTAATTTTGAATATTTTTGAATTTGACATTTTTTTTTGTTATTCTGTAGAATAGAGTTTTTTTCATTGAAAAATTCAATTTTGTTATCTGATTGTTTATGAGCCTAATAACTTTATTCGTCGAACAATTAACTGACTGTTTATTAGAAGATTGAAAAATCGGCTCTTAGTGATATTATTATGCTTATACACCACATTCTGTAGTCTTTTTTTTAAAGGGTATACTCTGGATATGTGCATAACTTCCAATTTTGTCTTCAAGCTCAAAAGCATCTCTAAATTTACCAATAAATGGGCATGGATGCCTTAAAAAAATGTTTTTTTTTTTCCAGAATTTTTCAAATCGATTACCATCTGGGTAAAGTACCTACTGAATATTTTAGAAATCTTATGTTTTTGGACTAGAAACTTTTCCAAAGTCTATAGTAATGATAACTGATTTTTTTTGTAGGAAGATGTACAATATTGAACTGCTGACTAAACTACAGAATAATTTTCTTCTAACATGGTGGTTATGAGTTTTGTAAGAATAGAAATTGACATTTTATATTTAGGACCGAAATTAACTATTTTTTTGATCAAAATTTGTTTGTGTACTCATTGTGCCAGAAATACCGTAATTTAAAATTTAAAAACAAATATTTTATGAGCCCTTATCAACGGTATACGTTTTTAATATGTACTATGTAGTTTGTATAGGACAAATTTAGGATTCGTAAAAAAAATCGAACTCGATATAGCAATGAGGTATAACATTACGATAATGGAGAATGCTAAAAGAGTGGGTCTTGCATTTCTGTCTGTCTCTAACTCGAGCTACAGGCTAAAATTTGGCAGCTATGCATTTTGGGAGATTTACTAGAAAACAAATTGATTTGCTTTTTTCATCATCTTACCTGTCGAAGTACATACATATGTGCGATTATAAAACATCTTTTCCAGCTTGAGAATGGCTTGGTTTTTGGACCCATTTTAAAATTGTTTACTGTGCGAGGGATGTTAACCATCTCAACCCAGTTTTTTTTCGCAATTTTCAAAATCAAAAGTTGGTCGTTTTTGGTATTTCAAACTTGATACGATACAGTCCAATTTTTTGGAAATCCTTTGAATTGGCCTTTTCACCATCCTTAACTTAACTAACTACAGCTAATTTAAATCGCAAGAATTTAAAATTTTTTACGGACAGTCTTGATAGGCACTTATCTTTGATTTTATTTGTTTAAGTTAAACCCGGGAGGATTATCAACATTCCGAAATTGAAATTTAAATCATTGTTATTTTATTTATTTGATTTGTTTTTTTTTTTTAGTTTTGAAGCTTAATTTTTTTTTTTAATAACAAAGTGAAAAGAGGACTAAACTGACCCAGGTTTTATTCCTAATTTCGATATTGCTGAAGATGTAACTTGGTCTTTAACATCAGGTAAGATATCGTGGTATTCAAATGTTAGCCTCTTCTTAGTCCCATATTTCTTGAATAAAAAAAAATAATACTATTGCACAATCTCTTGCCTTTCTTCTTCGATATCATCTTAAGATTCTTCTTTTGAGGATTCACCCACAATAGTCGACCGTTATATGTACCATAGATCTAGCTCTTGCAGTCAGTTATTTCGAAATTGCTGACATTTATCTAATGTGTGACCATTACCAGATTTTAAATCAGGAAACCAAACAAAAAACTCCACTTACAATCTTGTAGACAGATACAAATGTAGTAAGTCGTTGTCGAAGAACTTGGTTGTGGGCAGACAGGATTAAAGTTACTTCACTTTTTTACACTCAAGTAGCAGCAGGTGTTTGTTTATTTATTATTTATTTATTTTTTTTTTTTTTTTTTTTGTATTTCAAGAAGGCTGTTTTCACCTGTTCGAGATTATTTCGATGGGGTGATTTTTTATTTCGTGTCAATAAATTCATGTCTCTCTCTGGACCAGCATTTTTAATTTGGAAATCGCGCAAATAATCTAAAAGGAAGTGACTAAAGTTCGCAGTGACACTATTTAATATGATTTGATATGTTTATGGTGGTTTTTTAAGCTTATGCAATCACCATCCTTGCTATATTGCATTTAATTTGTTTGTCAATATGCATAAAAATATGGAACATAACGAGTATATTTTTGTGTATTAATTACAAATGCAATACGCAGTCTTAAAACTGCGCTGCTGTGGCGTGAACAAGATTTTGGAATCAAATAAATCTTATTGCATGCTAATTTGTCAATTTTTTGACTTATTATGAATTTATCTAGTTTTAAATTATGTCATTCAAAGCGATTGCAGAACCAAATAAATCAATATGAAAATTAAAACAACATTAAAAATAATAATATTGATATTGAAGTTTCTGGGTTGATTTGGTGTTTAAGCATGAAAGAGTTGAGTATGCAGACCCGATAGACAAGCGCCATGGGTATCGTCTTGTCGCTATTTAGATTTAGATTATATATTTTTGAGTTGACAGTAATGAGCTCAAGATCAAAAAAGCTTGCCTTGAAATTCTGTTACATTTCTAAGACACTTTTTTAGACGATTCCAATTGATTTCCTTATCTTAACAGGCTTACAGTCGTTAAACAGACGTTCTTGGAGTCTTAACACTCTTTTTTTTTAACTGGATTAATTAGGTTAAGAATGATTGATACGACACTGCCATGAATTTAGCATTCATACGAATGGTCCAAAGTCTAATTTAGCAGACCAAGTCGAATAAAATATTTGTATGTTTATTATACATTTGTTTGCTAAACTATTAATCAACTTCTACTCTATAATGGCATTCAGTTGACTTGGAGTTGTCAAGCACCTTAAGGCCAATGTCTTGACATATTATAAAGCAAACATAACCAAGGCGTAATTTGTGTTTATATTTGAATAAAAGTCAATAGTCACTATAAAGTTGTCCGAACTCCCACTCTGTTGGACAGAGTTTTGCACTGTTGCACTGTTTTTTGTTTTGGAACACAACCACATGGGTGTGCATTTGCTTAACATAAATTGAATCAGAATCACTGATAATAATGCTAGTGAGTGCGCTACTTATAGGCAAGTATAATATGTGTATTAACTGTTAATTGAATATTTATTGCAATTTAATTGTAATTATTCAAAATTTTCAATTTAATTGGCGTGTTTAAATATTTTGATTGTATATGTTGACGCCATATGAATGTTATAAATGTCTGGTCTAGGTATTATAGTGACTGTAAGATATTATTACAAGGTGAGAACATGATAAAATATTAAAACTCTAATAAAGAGGTCTATGCAATAGCAATATATTAATATATTTAATCAAGTCAATGTCTTAGTCTTCATTGAAAAAGTAAGTACAAATGTGAATTCGTTGTACACTGCACTGGATGGATGAAATTTGAACATAAAACCTATTTTGTAAACGGAATAAAACAAAAATTAAAATCAAATATTAAAAAAGTACGCATACGCCCGAGTGCACTCAACTTGTAGTACAGAAGAGTTATAAATTATAAATTAAATATTAGCTATTAGTCATCTGTATTTAAGTTAATAATGTTTAATATAAGCTTCGCTGCTTGAATTCCATTTTTTTTTTAATGTCTGACTCTTTCATAAACGACATGACTGATTTCAATGAAAATTTTTACACAAAAACGTTTTATTAATTCCAATGTTTTAATTTTAAATAATCTTTCCCATGGCTCAACGAAATTAAAATGGGACCACATCGCAGCCACTAGCTATCCAATACAAAAAGAATTATCAAAATTGGTTCACTCAGTCAAGAGTTTTTAAGATTCCGTGCAAAAAATACACCGATATTCAGTCGTTTTTATAATATACCATTGATGGTGCATAAAATTATTCGATTCCGAAATTAACCAAAACGGTATATTTTGTACACTCTCTTTGGTGTAGGAAGCACACCCTGTGGACATGGACATACAATTCACCAGAATGCATAAGTGGGAGACGCCATATTTTTCAATGGCCGCCATTTAAAAAAAAAAGACAGCGATTAATTATTTTACTATAATAGTATATTTATCGACCTAAAATAAAATAACTCTTCTAAAAAAATGTAAAACAACACAAAAATTATAATTTTTGAAAAACCGATTTTTAAAATGGAAAAAATAAATCATGACTTCACTGACATTTTTGAGGCGCTCGATTTTTAGAGGGGGTAGTATCTTAAATTAGTATACAGAATGTGTTTCGTTTTTAAATTAGGCAAACAAATTCATATTTAACCATTAGTTTCTTATGGCAAAATTATGAAAGTGAATAAAAATTCATTTTCATTTATTTCATAAGAAATGGTTTGAATTAGAATTCATCAAACTTGTTGAGGTGAAAAATAAACTTTGGTTCCAATTTTAAATCAGAATAATTTAAATGGTGTATTTTATCCATAGATTTATTGTGTATTTTTCAATTTCAAAGGTATAATTTTCACCAAAAAATCATCATTTAATATACCACTAGCGCCATTTATACACCAAAATCGGTATATTTTTTTAACCACAGGAGTTTATTATCTACGAGAAAATTGTGTATTTTTTATATTCAAAATGGATATCACGGAAGTGCAAAAAATACACCAAATATTTTGTGTGTATTTTAGACTTTTGTGCTACTTGAGAATTTCTTTTAATAAAGCTTTGCTATTTTTTGTCAATTAATATGCCTTTTAATGGCATTTCAATTTTTTTTTTATTTTTTTTTTTACACAGACTTAAAGTCCTTAATTACCTATTGACCCATTTTTTTTTTAGTTATAAGTGAAATAAATTATGCGATTACAACACACAGAAGTCTTTCAAAAGTTCACACAAAAATTTTGTGGACCTTTAGCCCATGGTTTACCAACTTACGATCCACTAAGGAGTCTCTAAAAATTCACATTGATGCAAAACTCTTATTTGTTTAATTTTTTGTTCACTGCCTTTTTCGAAAATATACAGAATTATTGTGTTGTGTTTTTTCAGACATTTTTTAATAAAAAAAAAAAATAAATGAGTAGCTATATAAATCGATTTTATCACACTGTTTTTAATTTTTTTACTTTCGATATAGGTACTATAGTTTAAAGGGCAAGTTTAGGATTCGGAAAAAAAATGGAACTCGAGATAACAATTGAATCGTTTATTTTTAAAACATCATAAGTCCAATTCATCAAAAAAAGTTTCTGACAAAATATTTTTTGTATGTAACAAGTTTTATTTTTACTTTAAATACAAGCATTATATCCTTACATAACAAATTATTTATTTATTAAATTTGAATGCATAACAATAAAAAAAATAATCGATTTGTGGTTTCGTACCGTTGTTAACGGTACCTGTCATTTGGTTTCTAAATATCTAGTATATCTTTTCTTATATCTTTTCAATATTATAAAATTAATATTGAAAAGATATAAGAAATATTATAAAATTAAACATATTATAATATTAAAATTTTCAATAAACACGTTTGTGGATTTTTAAAAAAATTCTCTTTTTTTTTTTTAAATCAAATTTTTGAAAACGGGTCAATGAAAAATTTCGAAATTTAGTTTTTATGGGTAAATTAATTATTTCTTCAAAATGCCACACCAACTTTTTTTTTGAAAAATGTAAAAAAAAAAATTTTTTATAATAAAAAATTATTTTTTTTAAAAAACGGCTCTAAGGATTTTCGAAAAATTCTTTTTATGCTAGAAATAAAATGGCATACTTGTTTTTTTGTAAAAGATCATTTAAAACGGTGTTTAATTAATTATAAAAACAGATTTTATTTCATTTACACTAAATTTTCCCTAATTTTCTTAACAAAAAGCTTTAACATTAGAGTTACTTTTATCATAAGAGCAAGTACGTGTGACCACAGTCGTTTTTATTAATTTCAAATATTTTTTTTACTAAAATGTAATCATAAGTATTAAAATAAAGGGAATTTTCAAAAAATTTACTCTCAAATGGTACTTCACTGTATCAGTTGGTTTCCAATTACAAACATTTTTGCTTGACAACAATGTTGACTACAAATCGATTAAAACCCACATACCAACACAAAGATTGTTAATTTATTGATAGTTCGAAAAAATATTGGATGACCATCGGCATACGCCTTAGCTCAAACTCAAAGTACCCTTTTAATAAACTTGTGCATGGAGAAATAATTTTTAATTTATATTACCCATTGACTTCCTGGTGAATGCAGGTATTAATCTTCAAAGTAACTTTTTGCATCTTTTTCATTTTTTTTATCCTTTATTCTAATAGGTGGTACCAAGTATAAGAGTTCTAGTTTTTTTAGTTCAATTACATTCTAACGATGATACAAAATAATATTCTCTACTCCTTCTCTCTCTCTCTCTATGATTAATTAGTTCTTGGGAAAGATTTATTTTACACGGTGTGAATGAACAAAATCTATTCACCCAGCACCTGCAGAAGATGGCAACTTACTTCTTAATGAAAATCATGTTTTTTATCATATATTTTGTAATTAGAACTGAAGGTGGGTAGGCTTTAACGTGGTTTGAATCAAGATCCATTAAAAAATCGTCAATGAGTCATTGCTAAAATACATACAAATTTTGTAAAATAAGTGCATTTTTGTGTCGAAAAGGGGAAGAAAAAAAGTGATTGCACTTTTCATATCCCAGTTCCAACAAACTATTGCATGCTAATATTTCCTGTCTTCTCAAAACATTTTTTTATTGCATTCAAATTGTGTGTATATTTGCTTTGCAACATTGAATTCTCAAAACTCGTGTTTCCTGCATTTGCGTGTGCAATCAGCAAAACACACAAATTTTCAAATTCTTCAACATTCCTGAGCAAGTCATTAGCCAATAACACCTGCTAAGCTTGGCTCAAAACAATCCATATAACATTGCTGCCGCATTGACACCTTACAATCAAATCTCTCATAATTTTTTTTGCAACAAGACTTCGTCCCGTTCCAATGACGACGACGCAGTCTATACAGGTGCTGTTTTGTTGCAAGTTTCAATCTATCCATTACCACCCCTGCCACTGCTTCAGCTGCCACATGATTTTTCCATACACGCAAAGGCAATTAAAATTACTTAATGGACTTGGACAGAAGACCAAAGGGGGTAGACCTCTCTTCACTTGGCAAAGTTGCAACAAAACTTCAAACATGGAAAACATTGTCTCACTGAGAGAATTCACAGCCTCGCCTCCCTCATCAATTTGAGAAAAAGACACAAAAAAAAAAACAACAACTACTTAAGGAAACGAAGGGTCCTCTCTATCCAATGGAATCACATCCCGTCTTGTTGGGATTCTCAGAAATTTTAACGAGCAGCAACAATTTGATCTTCGGTTTCCCAGCGTGTCGGCATAATATCCGACACATCTTTGCATTTGTCTGTGTTCTTAGAATACCCGACTTTTTCTTCTTCTTAAAAAAAAAATAAAAACAAGCTTGGAACTGCTCTAGCTTCTGTACCACACCACATAAATCAACACTATACCCAGCTTCAATACAATCTTTTGGCCAGAAGATTGGGAGGGCTTGGCTTCTATACTTTACCTATAGACTTTAGGTATAACTTCTCTTAGAGCGGATATTATCTTTCCAATTTCAATTTGCAACATGGTAAAAGGTGCTACAGCAGGTGTAAGGTGCGCCGAGTATGTCGGTACCTTAATTAACACTTGTCATATAGAATTAGGCGTGCGGATTACACCAACAGGCTGCAATTATCCTTCTATAATGCTTCTTCTTCTTCTTCGATTTCAACCAGGAAGGATGCAGCGCATGGAAATTATTTTATAGTTTACGTTGCGTGTGCACATTTTCCATCGCACCACCAACTACAGCGAATGTCTTCGTGTGTGTAATCAAATATTATTATGGTCGATTTGTGAACTTTTTCTCAACTTGATTAGATGAAGAGAGAAGGAGAAATTTTTTTTAACACGACTACATTAGTTGGAGAGGAAGTGGAAATAGAAGTTTGTAATTAGAGAGAGAGAGAGATCCATGACTATAGAGCTGGTTTAACGATGGTTTAATAGATTTCAATTGATGTGACTAGGTTTTAAACTATGTCCAGTGTCCGTCATAATTGGAATGTGTAGCGCCCTATTCAATTAATTTAATTTGTCATTCAATTTGATTGAAGTTGTTATAGGCCTTGGGAGTTTCTAGTCTAGTCAATGCTACCATCATTAGTTGTCATTAGCTAGTCCGGGTTATAGTAGAGACTTAGAGGAAAAACTCAACTTCGGATGAAGAATTATTGACTCGTTGATATCTTTAATAACAATGTTGCTTTAATAAAGCTTTACCGAAGCAACTGTAGCATCTGTAAGGCTTTATAGAAGCAATAAGTCGGGATTTGAACTAAAATACAAAAATCAGAAGTGGGATATAGAAAAAATTTTAAACCATTTAGAGAAGTCGTTTACAACCATTTATAACTTTTTGACATTGACCAAAATTTGCTAGAAATTTGTTGTTAACAAACTGACAGCTGTCACTTTCAAATAACTTGGCAAAAAGTTTGTTTTTGGTATAAGAACCAGGAATGAAAAAAAGTCAATAAAAAACATTGGGTGGAAAGGTGTTTTTTTGGCGGAAAAGAGGGAGGGGGTCAAAAATATAGTGAACTAAATTGTTTGTGGAATATAATTCTATGGCACATGTTTTTAAGGTTTTTTTTTAATGCTGAATCTAATGTTGTGAAAATTAAGTCACAAAGATTGTTCTAAGAAAAGTTATTGGCAAAAGCCTTAACTACTCGAGCGATTTTTTTTTTAACTTGGTTGTTAACAGTTTGGATGAAGAAAATTTGAAATTTTTTTTAGGACCAAAACAAACGGTACTAATAGTCTAAGATCCCGCCATAGGACGACCTACCCTCATCGTTATACCAGTTGAGAGTTATATTTTCTGAAAGCTAGTGTCTAAGGAAATAAATTGCACATGGGTTGCCTAGCGATATCCTGTCAAGGCATAGAATTACAGATTTTTACAATTCATTTCACTGTTTCGGTGTTATTCTTCAAAAATACACAGGAACCAAAAACTAATTCAAATCAAAACTTTGGCAGATACGTGTCAAGTTATTTTATTTATGCTCTCTAATAACATAAACATTATTTCAAATACCTTTCGTGCTGATTTTTGGTGAATTATTTCTCAAACATCGGATTTCACGGTTTTGACTTTTAAACGTCCATATCTCGAGTAGCAGATTTTTTACGTTTTTGGTTTGTATGTGTGACTTATATATTTTAACAATATCTATCGATTCCAGTATCAATCTTTTTTCTACCACTCTTTGTTAAGGATATAGCTTTTTGACCTTTTTTTAAATTTACCTCAGTTTCCCCTTCTAAAATGTCAAATTTCTAAAAATCCTGAATATACAAATTTTTAAATGTAATTTTCTCTAACATAATTTTTTTTTTACACCTCTAACACTTACCATATAAGCAGGGCGGTGTGGTCGAAAAAACTCAAAAAATGCACTTTTAAGCGTGGCAACCCTATGCCTTGACAGCATGTCACTAGGCAACCCATGTGCAAACTGTTTCTTTAGACACTACCCTTAGGAAAATATAGCTTTCAACTGGTATAACGAGGTGGATAGGTCGTCCTATGACGGGATTTTTTCCTTTAGTATATTGAAATACGGAAATAAGGACTTCTTCAAAAAATCCCCCGCAAAAACGGTAAGTTAAATTAAAAATTTGACAGATACGTGTCAAGTTATTTTATTTTTTCTAACTTATCAAATAAAAAATATTTAAAAAAATTTTAATACTGATTTTTGGTGAATTATTTCTCAAATATCGAATTGGAGTATCAAGACTTTAAAAAGACTATATCTCGAGTTGTAGATTTTTTACATTTTTTTTTTGTATGTGTGGCTTTTATGTTTTTTGAAGTTATACTTCTTATGGGAGGGTGGGTATGAAAATTTACTTTTTGACAAGAATGTCAAAGGGATTATGACGCGATCACCCTGGGTAGCAGGGCTGTCGTTTCACCTTAAGAGTAGGCAGTACTTAAGTATTTAAAAATGCAGTACGCCACAGTACGGCAAACATAAAACACACAACACGTTGCAAGTTACATGTTTCATGTGGTAAGTTGCATGTGGCAAGTTGTATGTGGCAATTTGCATGTGGCAAGCTGCATGTGGCAAGTTGCGTGTGGCATGTTGCATGTGGCAAGCTGCATGTGGCAAGTTACATGTGGCAAGTTGCATGTGGCAAGTTGCACGTGATAATTTCCATATGGCAAGTTGCCAGGGTTGCAAAAAGCTCACATGTCGGCTCAGCTCAAATTTGAGCTAGGTACCATAGCTTAGCTCATTTGAGCTCAGCTGAAAGTGAGCTGAGCTGAAAGTGAGCGCCCCCAACTTCCAACGCCTATATCTCGGAATTTTGAAGAAAATGAAAATAAAAATTTTTGATGCTAAAAGGTAGCGGGGACTCTAACCTACATTTGGGTACAACTCTCATCCCTGTAGGTCCACGCATTCTCAAACCGGGAGAACTTAAAAGTAAAAAACAATAGGCACGATTCTGGAAAAATAGGCATGATGTGTTGGTTTAACATGGAAGGCGATTTTTTAAAAATCTGACAATGTGCAAAGCGTAGGCCCATGACACAAGCTATCATTTGGCATCACTCCCAAAAATTGCTCTCAAGCGGTTTAGATTCCAGGAGCGTTCAAAGATTCGGGGATTTTTCGACAAAAAATTTTATCCCAACTTTCAAACGCGATTTTCTCAGAATTTTGAAAAAAATCGAAAAACCGGATTATACCACTATCGGGTAGCTGAGAATATAAGCTTTCATATGGCACCATTCCCCTGTCTCTAGATCAAAACGTTCAGCTCCCAGAAGTTTTTTCGCGCCCCCAACTTCCAACGCCTATACAATGAAAATAAAATTTTTGATGCCAAAAGGTAGCGGGGACACTAACCTACATTTGGGTACAACTCCTATTCCTGTAGGTCCACGCGTTCTCAAACCGGGAGAACTTAAAAGTAAAAAAAAAAAATAGGCAGGATTCTGAAAAAAAAGGCATGATGTGGCGGTTTAACATGGAAGGCGATTTTTTAAAAATCTGATAATGTGCAAAGCGTAGGCCCATGACACAACCTATCATTTGGCTCCCAAAAATTGCTCTCAAGCGGTTTAGCTTCCAGGAGCGTTCAAAGATTCGGGGATTTTTCGAAAAAAAAAATTACCCAAACTTTCAAACGCGATTTTCTCGGAATTTTTAAAAAAGGTGAAAAACCGGATTGTACCGGAATTTTTTTTTTATGATAAAAAAAGAAATATTTTATTAAAAAAATAGAAATATATTTACAATTAAAAAAACCAACAGAAAAGATCACGAAAAATTATCTGTTTTATTATAAAAATATCCATGTGTTAAAATAATTCCGTTAATAACTAGAACCAAACATCTTAAGCTATGATGTTTTATAAAAGTTTAAAATATCTTCATATTTCATTATACTTTCCAAATAAAAATCAATGTATCCTCTCACCAATCACAGCTTAGCTCAGCTCACTTTACCTTAGCTCACCCAACAGCTCAGCTCAGCTCACCGACAGCTCTGTTCACAAAACAGCTCAGCTCAACCATCAGCTCAGCTCACTTTCAGCTCAACTCAAATGAGCTGAGCTATGGTACATAGCTCAAAAGTGAGCTAGCTCAAAATTTGAGCTGAGCTGTGAGCTTAGCTCAGCTCACTTTTGAGCGCTGTAGCAACCCTGCAAGTTCCATATTGCTACTACTAGTGCTGAAGCACACACAATTCTCATAAAATTACCATATCGCACATTTTATGATCAATTCATTTACTTTCGTTAACCATATACCGTACGTTCTGAACCGCACAACATGAGTAAATTTCACAGAATAAATTGAAAACTACATGGACGCAAGGAGGATGAAAGAATTAATTTATTGTTCACTTGATAAAAATGTAAAAAAACGAATTGTGGATTAATTAATTTAATAATAGAAGTTAAAAATATAAAATGAAATTCATTTACATATACTGAATGAGAAGTATAACTTCAGTCGCGTGTACATGTGTACACACACTCTTTTTTTTTAATATCTATCGAATCCAATTTCAATTTTATTTCTATCACGTTTTGTTTAGAAAATAGATTTTTGCCCTTTTTTCTAAATTCACCTTTGTTTACCCTATTCAAACTTAAAATTTTTAAATTTAATTTCCTATGACATTATATTTTTTTTATAACTCTTAGGCTTGCCATATGAGCAGGGTCGCGTATTCAAAAATTTGCAAAAATTAACTTTAAGGCCTGGCAACACTATGCCTTGACAGGATATCGCTATTCAACCCATGTGCAATTTATTTCCTTAGACACTAGCTTTCAGAAAATATAACTCTCAACTGGTATAACGATGAGGGTAGGTCGTCCTATGGCGGGATCTCTTACTATAAAAGAAATAGAAAAAATTCTTCTTTTCAAAAACAGGGGTCGAATTACAGCATACGATTACGATCATTCGTTAACGTTTTTACTATTTGTGTCTCTATTTATTTAGTAGAAAAAGATAGGGACACATAGCAACCATACGTTAACGAACGTACGCCGTAATTCGACCCCAGCTCTGACGATTTTGATTAAAATTTGTGTGTGTAGCTTTCGACATAAAAATCAACTTTTGACAGAAAAAAAATATTTTTTTAACCGTTATTAACGGTAGGTACCTGCTATGGAACGTTTTTTTTATTTATGAATTTCTCGTACATATTCTAAACATATTTATATAGAAACGCTTAAGCAATAGTTTTATAAAAATTTTACAAAGTTTTTCAAAAAAAAAAACATATTTTTGCATTTTTAAAAAATATTTCTTTTTTTGTTTAAAAAAATCAATTTTTTGAAAACGGGGTGATGAATTTTATCAAAGTTTCGTTTTTATATGTTGAATAATATTTTCTACCAACTTTTGCTTGGAAATTGTTAGAAAATATTTTATTAGCTGTGTTTTATTTTCCTCGTGATCCAGATCAGATCATTGATTTATTTGCAAAACAATAACAAAACAAAATCCTGCTTTTGTTGTAAAGCTAATAAAAACAATAATCTGATCCGGATCACGCGGAAAATAAAACACAGCTATTATTCAAAGACGACTCTAACAATTTGCAAATTTTATTTTTTTTTTTAATTCGTTTTTGTACAAGAAATCAAATAGCATATTTGGTTTTAAATGGTGTTTCATTGATTGTAAAAACAAATTTAATTTTTTTTTATACATTATTTATGAAATTCCTTAAAGAAATCAAATTTTCACTAATTTTGTTCAATAAAAAGCTCAAATGTTGAATTATTTTTACCATACGAGCAAATACGTGCGTTTAGTTTTTTTTTTTTTTTAATTAATTTTATTTATTTTTTAATTCATAATGCACCCACACTTTTATTTTGCATCCTGCGTGATGGTTGGAAAAGTTTGCTAAAAGAGCAAAAAAATCACCACCTGCATTATGAGTCATTTATAATCTATTGGGCACTTTCATCTTTATTCACCAAAATATGCTAATTGGCGTTGACTTTCAATAAAAAAAAAAAGTAATAAAACCAAACAAACATGCGAAATGATATCCCCCTATAAACTGGTCATCTACCCAGTTCGTGACTGGGTGAGTGGAGGATGTCGCTTATAAACGAAAGACATTGCATGATGTACTTTTGGAGTAGGTTGTTAAGACTTGCTAAATTCCCTGGTGTTCGATTGTTTTTTTTTTTTTCCTTCTTTTATTTTGTATTGAATTCAACTATGCTAAATGCTGTTAAGTAAACATCAATTGGACAAAATGACCACATATTCATGCGACTAATTGTGAAAGTCCTCATTACGTGCAACAAAAAAAAAACCTTATAAACGCAGTAAACCGGATAGTAAACTTTTATATGTGGTAAGGAGATTTGTGCAACAAATTTTTGTGCGTGGTTGGTATATGGTTTTGTTTGCATGTGAATGTTGGTTTTTTTTTATATTTGGATTAGACAAAAGTTAATTTTATGGCAAACTGTTTGTATGGATTTTAAATAGATTATATTTTGAGATAAACTGTTTTGGTCTTCGTTTATAAAGAAATGATAAAAATTCAAATGTTATTAGCAACTTGCGGAGTTAATTTTTTGCTGGTATCTAAGTCAATATCGGAGTCAATATTCAAAAAAATTTTTTTAACTAATAGAATTTGCGAAAATCTTTTAATAACAGGGATCAGTTAAATAATTTTTATTGGCAGCTTAGAAATTATTACAAGTTGGATTTTCTAGGTAATAATTCATTATAGTCAATATTAAAACCCGTAGCCTCAGCCTGTTACTTTTAAATAAAATACCAATTTAAATAGGTTATATCCTTTGCTCTCGAGGTAAATGAAATTAATGAATTTTCAATTCCTAACATTTAAAGTCAATAAATGAGAGGATAAATGTGAAGTGTTGGAGGAAGTAATTAAAACAGGAATCTTATATTTGGAATTAGTGCTTAGTGATATATACGTTAACAACTTCTGAATAAAGAACTCATAAAAAAGCAAGCAATACGTATTGTTTGTTTAAATATGTCTACCATTAAAGTAGAGTTCGATAGAAATTTGTACTCAATCAAAGTTAACTGTGTTACAGTTTTGTACACCAGGGTGTATACGTACTTTTTTAGAACTATTTTTTTTTTTTATTTATTCTCTTCATTGTAAAACAAAGTGAAATTAGATACACCTTTTATAAAAAAAATCAAAAACGGCTTATATTACTTAATTGATTTTAGGAGATTCTGAATTAACAAGTAATTTTTTTTTTTCAATAAGGAATTTAAAGATTGCATATCAATTTCTTACAATCTACCATTATTTTCCAACATTATTTGATATCAACAGATTTATTTTTTGCTCTTAAAGCTTAGCCAAAATAGTTTGTATTGTGAAATATACTGGTGTACTGAGAAAAAGTAAAAGCCGTGAAACAAAAAAAAAAGTTTTTATAGCTAGAATCAAAGACTAAAAAATCAAGGTATTTTTTGATATATTGTTCAATTTTGACAGTGACGCATTCGACACTTCGCTGGCTGAGAATTATAGGGTTGTATGTCAACTCACCTTAGTTTTGAGAAAATCGATCTCAAAGTTTTTTAAGGCTGGTTTTTAGATAAAATAGTTACATAGCAGTAAAGTATTGATGCAATCTTATAAAGGACCCTAAAAAATCATAAAACCATGAAAAAAAACATTAATTTCATCACAAAAAAAGATTCTATGAGCATTTTTGAAAAATGACATAGAACCTTTTAATGAAAAAGTTTGCAAAAAAATTTGAAAAAGGTTCTATGTTCAAAATAGAACCTTATAGTTATAAAGAGCTTGCATGTAATAAATACATTTTATATGAAAAAAAGTGTCTTCATCGTGAAATAGGCTTTGATTTAATTTAATTTTATCCAAGTTTTGCACAAAACAGTCAAATTCTATTTTAAATAACAAACAAAAAAAAAATACCACAAATCACGTTGTTGCATTTATAGAAAACAATAATTCCTGCCGTTGTTGAATCAGATACACAAAAAAAAGATATGCTAAAAACAATTAGAATTTGTATTAAATCAATCGGATTTTTGCATGGTTTTTTGCCAAAAAGACAGTCGTCTTAGAAAATTATCTACAGTGCAAAATGTATGCCAAACAAAATTTAAAGTTTGTTTAATACCTATTTTAATAATTTTAATAATAATGCAATTAAAATTAATGAATAATCATTTCAATCTTAGCAGGTATCTACACTTAAATTTTCTTAAGAAGAAATTCTTGTTAAAATGAAGTTCACTTTGATTAAAAAAAAAAGTTAAATAAAATTTTTATTACGGCCATATTATTCACTAGTTTAAAAATACATCTGGATGTTAAGAAAAAATGTCAAATGTCAAAAATAAATCCAAATCCATAATATTCATTATTTAAATCCAATCTTAAATCCTAATTTTTAAATCCAATCTCGTTAAATCCAAATAAATTTAAACTGCTCTCTAGAGGTCTGTTTAACTGTATAAATCCAGATATAAAATTCATTTTCACAGTGTTCAGTTGTTTTGTCAATTATTTTGTGAAGGCAAAATAAAGATAATTGAAAATTATACAAAATTTATTGAATAATCACAAGATTTTTTTTGAGTGAATAATAGGTATGAACAAAAATTTAAATCCTTGGATTTATGAAATTCAGATTTAAGCGATTAGATTTAAAATTAACTTCAATTCAAACTAAATCCAGAGTGAAAATTATGCCCGTTAGAAATCTTATTAATTTAAGAGGATTGGATTTTAGAATAGTATCATCTTGATTCTAAGTGCTTTATTTGTCTAACGTACATAAGTAAATTTGCTTCAAGTTAAAAAAAAAAGTTTTATTCGATGAAACTATTAATAGAAATAAACTAATATAATTGTAAAGATGAATAACGAAAAGTTCAAGTAGAGTAAAATCTTGACCTTTGACAAAAAAAATACTCAATTTTTATCCAATTTTTTTTCCAACTTAAATACAACTAAATATTAGTAATTTTTTGTTTAATATTTTTGTTTTTTTGGGTACTAAGGCGAAAGCTGAATCTCGTTTACAGTTGCTTTATCCTAGTATATCTTGCCATCGACTTTAGGTTTGTCTGAAGGTACTTTTTAGGTACTTTTTGAGTTTTGACTTCTTTTGTTTTAAGTTAAGGAATCTAAGTGTTTCTTTAACTTTTGGTTTATTAATACGAATTATGAAATTCCCAAACCTCGATTATGAAAAAAAAGTTTTCAAAAAATCACTTCCAATTCTTGGCAAACAATTCTAATTTAATTATAATGTAAGAATATCTAGGTTAGGTAATCCGAATGAATTTATTGCAAAAGTTAAGGTTGGATGGTACATATTTTGGTTTAAAGAGTACAGAACGAAATACAAAAATTCTTTGCTGTTTAGCAAAAGCCCTGGAGTGAAATCCGCTAACTATTGATAGTCGATAGTTGATAGTCAAAAACGACGAATTATGGAGCAAAATCGTCTTTTTTGACTGTCAACTTGATAGTCAAGTTAGCCAAATCCACTCCTGTTGCTCAATACCAGCGAAACATCAAAAGATCTTTTATTTTTACTTTAGTAAAAAGAAAAATCTTTTCCATAAGATTTCATTTCTAAAAATTTGCGTAAAAAAGTTCTATGTAACTTAAATCAATGTATTTTTTTGTTTGAAAAAAATCAGTAAAAGGGTTCTATGTTGCAATTTGAATAACATAGAACCTTATTATATTAATACATTTATGTGAAATCATGAAAGTTGTATGTCTTTTTTACCTGTACCGTCGCTATTAATTTTTTTCTATTTTTTTTGAAATCTTATCTGAAAGCCGTTGAAATTACGAAAATTTTGGTGTATAAAACTCATGTTTTGTATTTTGTATGAAATACACCCTTATAATTCTCAGCCAGACTTCTTTTGTTCGAAAATATTGGATATTCATAAACAACTTTTGCTAAAATCATAATAATACAGTCAAATAAGGAGAAAAAAGGGGTAAATCTCGGAATGAATGTTAGTAGAAATTTTTTTTGTTCAATATATCTTCCTTTTGACATTCTATAACATATATCAAAAGTCTAGAAATATCTCATGTCCGCTTTTCGCGATTTCAAGGTCAAATAGCGAAATGGAGATTTTCAAAATTAGCAAAAAGAGGCTATGGTATTATATACACATATGATACATGATTTCAATGTATTTTTTAATGCTGATTCCAAAAAAATTTAAAATGAAGACAATCTGACGTCTCTGGAAAAAGTTATACCTGTTTTTCATCTGTCAAATCATATTATTATAACAGTTGCAAACTTACCGAAAAACCCTTAAAAGTTATGGTAGAGGAACCAAATTTTGAATCAAAAAAATGCAATGAAAAAAACATTCATATCTATGAAAAATTGGTATTTTTTGAAAAAAAAGGGGAAATTTTGGGATATGCACTAAAAAACATCCTGGTACAATCTTGGAATTAGTGCTAATAGGCTAATTTTTTTGTTTCTATCTTTTTTTGATATTCTATAACTTATGTCAAAAATCTTAAAAAATCTCATGTCTGCAAGTCCTAGTTTTCCTGGTTTGAAGATAAGGTGCAGATTTTAAAAAATTGAAAAACTTGAAGAGTTGAGCAAAAAACTTGGATTAGCCAACATTCGCCACCCGTTGCATATTGAGTATTCATTGATATCTTTAGTTAGAGTTTTAAGTTTCCTTCAATTTTCTCCTCATTTCGTATTCTTTAATATAGGCCGATTGAGGTAGTACATAATCCGAGAAAATTAGAAGTTAATCCTATGATTCATTCGTATTTCCATTGGAATGGACTTTAATTACTTTTGACATTTAACAAATAATTCCTTCAAATGTCAGTCATTAATTTGCGCCAAGTTCCATATATAGATTTCAATCAGTGGTGGAGGTGGTATTTTTTTTTTTTTGAAAATTTCCTTCACCACTTTATAACAAACATTATCTTAGATGCAACATTTTGAATTTACAATCAAACTGTGTTAAAGGAATGCGAGAGGACTTCTTCGCACTTGGCTAACATTATATTCTCCTTTGGTATCTATCTTACTATTCACATTCCTCACGATCCGAGAGAGAACTTGATTTATTCGAATTTAAATGAAATTCCTTTAGACTCCCACATACATTCGTTGTGGATCATAAATTTTGTTCAATTCTTTCATCACACAACTATACAACCAACAACGGTTGCAAATGGTCTTCTATAGAATGTCGTCGTATAAGTTGCGCGATGGGGCGAAGAAAAGAACTAAAATACAAAAATGCAAATCCGGTTGAAATATCTACTACTCTTGGCTGGGAAGTTAAGATGTTATTTATGGTTATAATGGTTCGCAAAATATCAGAAGTCCGCAAAATATACATTCAAGATAAAAGTTGATCATAAAATGTATTCAACATCGGCTTCTTGTATTGAAACAGGATATGTTTCTGGTTAAATGATAGATTCTTATAACCATGGTTAAGTAGAAAGTTTTGAAGATGGGCCTGAATTTTGAAACCAAATCTGTTTCCTTTTCTGTAAATATCCTTAAATTAGGTATATGACCAAGTTAATAGTCTTTGTCTTTCGTCTTCAATCTTCCATTTGACCTAACTGACCCAATTGATATGTCAAATCAATATTATATGATACCCAATTGTGCGTACCGTCAATCAATGGCACTACTTTATTTGGTTGTAGAGATGTTTATCCACATCACTTAACCCAAACCAATTTGTTAAAATGTCCAACGAAGACTTTCCTGCCTCCTCCATTCACAACAATCATTGTGCCGTTCCAACTAGAAAAAGGTACTTTAACTTTAGGTTCTATATAACATTACAATCTCATCTACTTAACTGCCATGAGAAAGGCTTAAACTCTCTCATCTGCAGCTATCTTTTGGCCAAATCCAAAAAGCAAGTCAGAGTCAAAGTCAGTCGACGCCAATCAAGTTGCGCCTGTCAAGTTTGAGAAAAACCAACAAGGTTTTCTTCGTCTTGTTCTTGTGTTCTTCATCTCAAGAACGGGGCTCACAACCAAATAGGAATCTATGTCCAAACGGTATTGTGCGTGTACTTCTTCTGTTCCGCTATCATTTATGGATCCTAATCGCGATGCATTAGTCAGAGAACTGATTTAGATAACTTCGTTTGTGTGTACAAGAGTGTGTATATGGTTAAGATACAATATCTAAACTAAAAGCATCAAAGAGTTGAGAACGTAGGGGTCTAGGATATAGGGGACTTGGTTGTGGGTTTGTTAAAATGACCAAGCAATCTGTGCTTATCAATTGGCGCAGCAAGAATATACACAACCATCACAAACCGACATCGTTAACTGCTAAGGAGAGAGCATATTAGAAAGGTTCTATATCTATTTGCTTGAAAACCTGATACCTTAAAAGGATTCAGATATAGATCGGGTTTTTTTTTTTGAGTCCCCATTTAGATTGAAAGAGAAAAAAAAAGTGTATTTTGCGTTGGCCGTTGTGTGCGGTAAGGAAATAAGTTTGATTTTTGATTTCCTGCAGAGTTGAGTAGTAGTAGTTGTTTTTTTTTTTTTTTTATAGAATTTAAGTGAGTAGGTACATGGGATGGGTTGAAAAAATGCTGCTTTATGCAATCAGGCGTTGAGATTAAAAAAAAAATATCTGTCTCCCAGGTTTACAAAGTTGTGAACTTGATCACATGTTATTTTTTGTTTTTTTCTTGATTTTTTTATAAGCGAGTTAAGTGGAAGATGTGTTTTTTTCCAATACATCTGGGAATACAGTCAGAACTGGTAATGAAAACATTTGAAAAATTATTCATGGGAAAAGTTGTTGTCTGCAATCCTTTTAAGGAATTAATTGTGTTGTTGGTTGGAATGGAACGATGTGTGTGGTTTAGATATTAAGTTGGGATGAATGAAGTTAATTGGCATAAGGTCGCCAGAGACCCACATTGAATATAAAAATAAATAATGCAATAAACTATTTGTACATTTTTGAGGTCTTAATAGTCTAGTGTGATTTAATGTGAGTAGTATAACTGTCACTTGGCAATTTTAATAGAAATATCAAAACCATTTATCTGAATGATTTCATATTATTTTTGATTTTACAAGGAAGAGTACAATTTCAATGAGCAAATACAAAAGAGCTGATAAACAAACTTGATTCTTCTTCTCCGTTTCCTCGGCTCTGCTATGATCTCGATGTGGAGGGATCTTAATTATCCCACGTCAATCAAATTGTTCCAATTTTATTTTGATTTAAAGTGTTCAAACTTGATAGTTTTAATGTTTGAGAGATTCTTTCGAGAGAAAATTGAAATTTTATTTTTAAGACCTATATTTTTAAAGTACCTACCTGCCATTTTAAATCTGTGGGATTTCGCAGATAAGGTCTTAATTTGAAAAACAATTATTGTTTGAAAAATTACACTGCCCAACACACAAAATTTTTCCAGACCGTTGTTTGTCATTTCTTACTAAATTAAAGGTGCTGATTCCAAAAATAATATTGGTTTTTTTCTAGCAGCTCTAGTTTTTAAATTATTCATACATAAATAGACATAGAAATTCATACATTTTTTTTTATTTAAAATCTTTTGTTTTGTATTTTTATTTTACTAACTCAATCGAAATACATTAGATTCGAAACAAATTGTTCCAACAAAACTTAAAAAACGCTTGTAATAATAAAATCTAAAAAAATTGTATGAAATTACCCCAAAAATGTGAAAAATTAAAATATCTAAAAAAAAAAAATAGAGCTACTAGAAAGCAACCAGTGTGATTTTTAGGCTTGGTGAACCTAAATGCATTAGATTCGATAAGAAAATTTCTGGAAAATGTGGAAAACTTAAATATTTCAAGAAATAGAGCTCCTTGAAAAAAAACGAATGTGATTTTAAGGTTTACTGACCCCAAATACATTGAGTTTAATATACATTTTCCTGGAAACATTTAATAAACGCTCAAAATAAGAAAAACTTAAAAATTAGTATGAATATTTCCCCAATTATGAAAAATTAAATTTTTCAAAAACTAGGGGTTGGGGTCAAAATTCTGTTGTCAAAATTCTGCTTTTCAAAATTCTGCTTTCAAAATTCTGCTTTTCATAATTCTGTTTTACAAAATTCTGCCAAAAATTAAAAAAGGGTTTGGAAAATGTTAAAAAGCGCGCGCTTTTTAACATTTTCCAAACCCTTTTTTAATTTTTGGCAGAATTTTGTAAAACAGAATTATGAAAAGCAGAATTTTGAAAGACAGAATAGAAAAAAAGCAGAATTTTGTAAATCAGAATTTTGAAGTCAGAATTTTGACCCGCTCCCAAAAACTAGAGCTGCTAGAAAAAAAACCAATAATATTTTTGAGCTAACTGAACCCAAATCTATAAAATTTAATATAAATCCTTCTGGAAAATTTTAAAAAGTTGAAAATTGTTGGCCAGTGTTATTCATGTTAAATGTCATATGTAGAACCTTTTTTTTTTGTTTGTCACTTTTTCTTTATTGACTTAACCGAACAATTCAAACAAATTTTTGGGTTTTTGTTTTGAATATTATTTTTTTTTTTTAAATTGGGTCTATGATTTATTTTTGAAATTTTGTTTTTGTGTGTTGTATAATAATTTTTTAGGTTTTTTATATTTTTGACAAATGTTTGAAGATTTGTATTCATAAAGAGTTTTTTTTAAGAAAAATTGTCCCCAACGATTTTCAAAACAGAATATTGTAAAAATTCTTTGCTATGGAACATTCAGATGCAGATTTGAAAAAAAACTAACCGATTTTGCAAAGTTTTTCTATACGTGAATTAAGAGATCCGGTTTAGAGGATTTTTTATTTCCAATTTTTTGAAAAATAAAATGGATTGAAAATTTAATTTATCTGAGCTAGAGACTTTTTTCTAATTTAAAAGGTATAAAAAGATGAAAAAAATTGTAATAATCACAAATAAAATTCAGAGAACAACTCGTCTTGGAGGTATTTATGTATGTACAAACATGTACATATATTGTAAAAATTTATAAAATTTTTCAACACTATTAATTCTTCTGTTTTATAGCTTAAACAAATTATTTAGCAACGTCAAAAATGTATCCCAGTTCACACAGCTCAATAGTAGGCTAAATTTTTGTCAGTTGAAAATTTATCTTTTAACATTAATAGGGTAAAAAATGTATCCTCGGATAAATATTCAACCCAATTCACATACGGCCTAAATTATCCCGCCTTAAATTTAATAATTCTATCCTCAATATTATAATTTCTCCACAATTAAAACAAAGGATTTTATGTGAATTTTAAAAAGTCAATGTCACGTATGCTTTCTTTCCTCCCTTCCTTTTTTATTGCCAGCCAAAATATATTGAGTTCTTTCAAGATACGATTTGCTAATAGCCACAGGTAATGGAAACTCCTTAGACGTTGAACATATTTATTGTTTCTAATTAAAATTTTAAAATAGTAGAATTAGCGCAGTAAGAAGCTGATTTTATTGTTTCCACACTTCAAATGCAGATCATATAACCTTATCTTCTGTTTTAAAAAGATACGAAAAGGAAGAACCCAAAAGATCCAGATATTAGAAATTGATCAAAGGCAATAACCGAATCGATATTAAAGGAAAAGCAGATCATTCCTCCCAGGTGCATGCAATATAACTTTATTTAGTAGTGGCAGAATGAATTCTTAAATTTTTCAATTATTTCCGATTTAAGAGAATTACAGCTGAGTCACTATTTTATACTTCTATAGAGAACCTTAACAATTCTTGAGCGCTGCCAAGTCCAAATTAAAGGCTAAGTTAGTAGTAATGCGCGTGTCATCCACCCTACAACAACGCCAAGCATCACCATTGAATTCTTCTATTCTCTTCTTTGGACAATGGAATTCAAATTCTTCCCGTGCCGCGTCCACTTGCAACAACACAATAGCTTATAGCCAACACGCCGCGTTCGGTTTTGATTGTCCAGCCGACTCTGGCTGCCAATATTTGCGATACTAGCGCGCCACAATGTTTAATCCTCTTCGAATCGAAGAACTCTTTTGTTGAACCTTAATTGCAGATTTATTGTTGGACTTTGAGCTTGACTCTTTATAAGGAGCAATGGAGGAAGATCCTTGACAGGCGGTAAATTAAAGGTGGATTTCTTAGAAAAGAAAACTTAACAATTCAGACGAACGGATGGCAACTCCCATGTTCGGTCTGATTTTAATTGCTCCCGTTTCTTTTGTAGGTTTAACAAATCTTCAAGATACATTGAAACTTCTCCTGGGCTTTACTTTGACCTTAGCAAATGCAAATTCTCATTAAAATCTTGGCACATGATGACCATCTGACAGTCGCAGTCGTTACATTTGTAGCTAATCTCTTGTTTTGGAGCACAATCGAAGTACCAAGTCTGGGCTGAATGATGATGATGATGGTCCAAAAGGCATTCATAAAAAAAAAAAACTAAAAACTTCTTGTATCTTCATGCACTTTCATGGCATCAGGAGGTTTATATACTTTTACTTTCGTTCAGACGCGATTGTACTACATGTCATGACTGACATTTCAATGGTAAAGCCTTTTATTATCTTGCTTCTCAAGATTATTGGTTGCAACAAAAGCATCATTTCATTGCAACCATTCGAATGAAATATAAATTATTCATTTGCAATCTCGAATAAGAGTTTTTTTTTTTTGCTGGCTGCTGTGCAGCAGAATGACTTTATGTTGTTAAAGTTTTATTGTCGCGCTTCTGATTATGGAGAGGAGATTCTTTTTTTTTTTTTGTATTTATTTATACTGCAACTCAATAGGGAGTTATACTTATTTGGAGGATTTGAAGGTTTGCCCTTTAATGGCTTTTTGGTATTCGGAGGACATAATTTTGCACTTACCTGGCTTACAACTAAGAGAATGGATTTTATTATGCTGAACTTTCATTTTTTTTTTCTTTAGTAGTTTTATAATCAAAGAAGGTATGTACAATAAGGTGGGTCGTTTTTGGGTTTTTTTTCGAATTTCAAATCGTAATAGCGCGGAAAAGTTGTGAATGGTGAAGACTAAGAAAATATTAAAAAATATTAAAAAAATGGTATTTTTACAAAAAAAAATTTCAAAAAGATGTTCGCTGTTGGATTTGTTTAGAACTGTTTTAGAACATATTCAATGGAAAACAAAATTTAAAAAATTTAAAACACAGACCAAAACGTACCAAAGTAGTAGGTACAAAACACTTGTATACCCTTTTTATGCTATTTCTTGGATTTTTTGATTAAATTAGCACATTTTTTACATCTTTCATATTTATTTTCTCATAAATTTGATTATTTTGGCGTTATATTTTGGCAACTATGTTTTCATGAAAATAAATAGGAAAGATGTAAAAAATGTGCTAATTTAATCAAAAAGTCCAAGAAATAGCATAAAAATGGTATACAAGTGTTTTTTACTACTTTGGTACGTTTTGGTCTTTGTTTTAAATTTTTTAAATTTTGTTTTTCATTGAATATGAACAGTTTTAAACAAATCCAAGAGCGAACATCTTTTTGACATCAATTTAGCTAAATTTCTAGCTTATATTCAGTTTTGTAAAAGAAAATTCTATAAACGCTTATTCTGTCCTCCATTTTGGAACCACCATTTTAAAAAAATAAAAGTTGGAAGATTTTTCTCATACTAATACGCTTCAGTATCCCAAATTTCATGACTTTTCGTCAAGAAATCGACGTGTAAATGATTTTTGACGCCATAAAGCATCACTGTGCGACCAGGAGAATGATACATAGTCAAATCCCTCTTGACCGACAGATTTTCAAATCTTTAACGAGTTAATAGCATTCACTGATTTTGCCTGATTTTTACTTCAAATTTGGTAAAAATAATAATTTACCAAATAGTCTAAAGCATTAAAAAAAATTCGTAAAAATAGAAATTTTGCCATATTTCGACAAGTTTCAAAACGCATGTGCGACAGGAAGTCCTTACCCAATTTCAACAATTTTTTTTTTCTACTTAATATTTAGCTAATACAAAGGTTTTCCAAAGCTATTTTATTTAAAAAAAGATGTTAGGGTTTTTAAATTTTTTTTGTAAAAATACCATTTTTTAAATATTTTTTCAAGCTTTAGAGCCGATGCGCGGATTGAAGATATTAACCGATTTTGATTATTTTTTAACCCCTTCTTAGTCTTCACCATTCAAAACTTTTACGCGCTATTACGATTTGAAATTTGAAAAAAAAACCCAAAAACGACCCACCTTAATGTATAATGATGTTACAGAAGCCTTGATTTAAAATGAGAAGCACTAAATGAGAAATTAAATATTTTAGATGTAAAAGGAATTAATTTTATGATGGTACATAAAAAATACATAACAGAATCGTATAGGAGCTTATTTTTTGTTTTTGCATTTGTTGTTTTTTAATTTTAATTTTAGTTTAATTTTTAGTTAAAAATTTAGTTGATCAAGAATCTATTATTTTGTTAATTAAAAGTTTACATCCGGAAGGGACCTACAAATTTCTGCCCAGTTAAAGATCCTGAGATGAGTGTCTAAAAAAACAATGATAAGTTCGATAAAAACTGTAGAGATTCATTTACTCGCTAAAAGAACCTTCTTGAAGAGGAACTCGGAGGAGTAGTCTGTGGGATTTATAAAGGAAACTTTTATGTTCCCGGATCTCTTTTGGCTGTGTACTCTGGTTTGGTACCCTCATTGGATGAGAACCAGAAAATTGACAAATGGCGCCAGAGCCAAAATCCTATCGACCTCATAAAGATTCACCTAAGCCAGGGATGGCGAACCTTTTTAGAGCCTCGTGCCATTTAAAAAAAAAATATTTATTTGAGGTGCCTTCGGCGTGCCATACAGTTTTGATCAAGTTTTTTTTGTGACCACTAGAAGCAAAAATAATTAATTTTAAACTAACAGATTATTATTGTAGTTCGTTTAAATAAAAAAAAAAAAACAAAATTTCAGATTAAAGGTATAACTAAATGGCCACTTTTTGCAAAAAGTGGGAGATTTACAAAATTATTATTTCTTTATAGCGCTATTTGTTTTTGAAAAACACTAAAAAAAATTGTAACCAAAAAATAAGCTTTCTGTATCATTTTTGTGACCACTAGAAGCATCATTGTTTCAAATTTTACGTTCGGAAAAACTGAGTTTGAAAACAAATGAATTTGAAATTTTTCACTTTTCAATTTTTAGATTTACCTCAACAAAATAAAACAAAGAAACAAAAAATAAAAAATGAAAGAAATATTGTAGTATGAGTTCTCTTGTTGTGAACTCGATGCCAAGTAGTTTATATCAGGGCTACGTTTCGTCACTTTAAGCAAAATGAAGGCTGAACTGAAAGATAAAGTTGGAATCATCTGACAATATACTTCTAAGCGAATCTTGTTATTCATTTGGACAAATTATGACTCACAGGCGTAAGTAGGTAAAAATATTGTCAAGATCTCCAACTTTTCCAATTTCATGTTTCCATTAATTTGGAATTGTTCGCCGTATTGCCCTCCACCCTCTCTACTTTGATTGATTCCAACTCTTTCCTCGTTTCGACTTATTTTTGAGTCGATATCGGACAAATTCGTTCAGCTACATTTCAATTTCTTCAATTTCCTACCAGTAAAATTTAGACATGTTAAGTTTGTCAAAGGATGTCTTATCAGGGTCCATAGTATAGCATTTTCGATAATTCTTTAACTTGTGAAAACCTAATTACATAACCGATAAAAAACTGTTCAGTTAATTTTACTTCGCCTGGTTTTTCATGTAAATTCAATCCGTTCTTCAGAACGTTTTTTTTTTTTACAGTTTTTCAATCTCAAGAAAAATTTTACTGGGAAAATCGTTGAACGTCGCTCAAATGGCAATTGAATTACTTAATTGGTGGCGTGCCGGAAATATTTTATGGCGTGCCACCAATGGCACGCGTGCCATTGGTTCGCCATCCCTGACCTAAGCTATACTTTTGAAGGTTCATTTAAAATCTTATTCTTAGCTACGAGGCTAATAAGTCAAGTCATGAATACGGTCCATAAATGAGTTTTGAGATTCGATTCTGAAAAAACAGATTCTTGGTGTGCGAATGTCAACTCCGGTCAATACGAAGTACCTATCATGTTGGAAATCGGGCCGCCAAATGTGCATAACTACTGTGTGTCTAGCGCACTAGATTTTTATAACACAAGATCGGCTCCATTAGTCAAAGTTAAAGAAGAACCACCCTATGCATACCTAACTTCGAGATTGACCATCGAGAAGCAACTTCATGCTGCGAAAGCAGAGTTAAAAAATACAACTTCAAATACTGTCAAGCTCAAACATGGTGAACAAAGGAAAAAAGACATCACAAGAAGCGACTTGCCTAGTCTGCAGTCCTTGGAGTTATTAAAATACCTGACCCTACAAGTTGGGGTCCCCTACCTTCGTTGTAACTGCCGGCCAGGAATACTTATAGACAGATAAAAAAAACCTTTAACACGAATGGACCTACTAATGTCAAACCCTGCATACGCCAGTATTGACTCCGTTGTGCGTTCTACGAAAAATAAGAAGCTCTTCGGCACCAGCAATTTGAAAACTAGCGCTAAAACCGTCAATAAGCCAATACTGGGTTTATGTTTTAACAATGAATGCCAAACAGCACGTAGCTAAATAAAAAGCTAACAAAGTTTTGGCGCTACAAAAAGCACCAGATCTACCAATGAGCTACAAACGAAATAGAACGATTGGTTTCTCAGAAGAAAAAAAAAAAGTTACACTAGAAAAAAGTGATTGAGAAAAAAAAACGCATCCTATTGCAGGAAAAAGGTTTGGTAGTTTTACTATAAAGTAAAAAGGAAAGAATACAAATCCCAAACGAAAGGCTACCAGAGACGAACCAGAGAACATTGCTGTGGAGTTCCAAGTATTGTTGAGTTGTATACGCAACTACGCTATAAAAAGGGGCAACAACAATAGCAACCCGTGAAACTTATCAGAAAATAAACAAAATATATACCCAAGACACATTTGATTAGTACCAGAGCAATCAGCACTATTTGCTTGATAAACAGAACATCAGAAGGTGTAATTTATTTTAAACAACCTCGAAAGCTTGCAATATTGTACAGGTTTTAAGGGATAGTCCAAATTAAAGTATTAGACTTAATACATAATGGAAGCACGAACGCGTGTACACTCACTACGGCTGAAGGAAGGTAATGACCCGAAACGCGACTATTGATGCACTTCACAGACAAAAAAGCGGACTATTGACAAGACTTAAACGTTTATACCGGCGATTTACCGACCCACACGATCTGGAGATTAGAACACTGAAGTCGTCGATCAAAAACATCAACCAGTTGATCAAAGAAAATTATAGGTTGTCTATTAATCTGTATTGGGACAAAAAAATTCGGGCGGTTAATTCTAGCGATCCGAGTATGTTTCCGCAGATTAATAAGATTTTTAGACGGAATGGTCAAAACGAGCTTCCGTGTCTTAAGCTCCAGAGAACTGTGGAAAACAGAGACGTACTTCTGACAGCAGGCATAAATCCAGGGGAAGCCATCTTGGAAGATGACCTCTTTATAATCGAAGATCCGCAAGAGAAAGTGGAGGCGGTGGGTGCTGCCTTCCAGCAAGTGTGCAAGGTAAATGCTAGCATTAACCCGAACCACGACCTGGAAAACAGGGCCCTCCTTCATCACTTCTATCTACGTAATGATATTACGCAATGGCGATCTGAGAATCGCGGTTTTACCGGGTTTAATGAAGAGCACTTGGCAAACGCCATCATCGCCGAGCATGCTGGGGCTAACACCCTGTTAGTTCAAGCTCATCTTCGATTCATTAAAGAAAAAGAAGTCAGCAGGAGTCGATGGTATATCCAATATTGTACTAGACATTTACCGCAAGAAGCTATTGACATTTTTGCCACTCTGTTCAACAACGCTCTGAATAATGCATAATATCCAATGAGGCTAGGGCCTCAGGGGATACGCGAAGGAACTGGCGGAAGCTGGCGATCGCTGGACCACACGGACATCCACTGCCGAGTAAAAGTGTAGTAAAGTACCTTGGCATCTGGCTAGATCAATATCTATATTTCAATAGACATATGGATGCTGCTCTGGCCAGGGCTAGGGGAGCTTTTGCCCTGACGAAACGGCTGTTTTATAGCAGTCGGCTTGACACCAGGGTTAAGGTGATTTGCTACATGGCCCTCATCCGGCCGATGATTGTCTATGGATGTCCTGTGTGGTTCAACGTTGCTCCATCTCAAATGGAAAAGTTTCGGGTGTTTGAGAGGCAGTGTCTTAGACGTTGCCTTGGTCTGCACAGAACACCAGAATCTGATTACACGCATTACTATTCCAATAAGGTTTTATACAATAGGGCCAACATAAATAGAATTGATAACTTTATGCTGAAGCTTGTTTGTGGCCACTTTTCAAGAGCGATGGTCTCTTCAAATAGCTACATTTTTGGGGCTTACTACCCTAACGACGAATACTTCAAGAGTGTGTGTTTAAGCGGCTATATTCCGCCAGAGGCATTCATCTATTTAGATAGTCGGGGGCTTGTACAGGATAGATTGGCAGTTCCGCTAATCTACCACGTCGGGCGAAGAACCGTGGACAGGCGACTGCTGTATGACAGGGACATCCTCGCACTAGGCGGAGAAGGGCGTCTTCGGTTCAGTAGGACTGTGTCCGATCGGGACCGAAGAGATAGGGTAAAGCAGGAGAACCAGTTTTGGTGGCTTAGTAATATGTAGTTTTATTTGATATGTTAAAGTGGTCTTTGTTTTTCTATGCCAGGGACAGTCGGGGTGGCACAAAAAAAAAAAAAAAAAAAAAAAAAAATTGCTTGCTGTGGCTGTTCTAGTTTTAAGTAGTTTTAAGTAAGTTTTAAAATAAAAAAAATGATCAGAATCCAAGTTTTTATAAATTATTTCTTGGAAAAAATAAAACCATGAAATAAATATTTGAATTAAATCATTTTTAAGGCCGAAAGGCATTAGTATTAAGAAAAATGAGGTATAACTTAGAGTGCCCGTACAGGGCCAGTAAGTAAGTTGTAAGTAAATGATAAGTAGGCTAGTTTTTATGAATTTTTGTCTAGCTTTAAGATAGTTTTAAGATGATGAAAAATAAAAATGAATTGGAAAAAGAAAAAAAAAAAAAAAAAAAGGTAATGACCATCAGTTTTTAATAATCTAAAATCTTTTGCTTTATTAGAACTCCGATTAAACTACAGTTTTGCTTCAAACAAATTAACAATTTTCCCGGCAGAAAAAAAACACACCGCAATAAAATTAACAGGAATTGAACGGTTTTAATTAGATCCCTAGAGTGTAACGGTCTTACGACACTCTCTGTGTGACAGCGACGACGACGACGATGTCGCGTCGTTGTCTGACACAATTGCAGGTCTGCCACAAATCACCTAGTTGTTGGAAAAAATAAATTCCTCACTGACCGTCCACATCAAGCTGTGTCCGAGAGAGAAGTTGATATTAAATTGCCAGGCGTTTTGCTTCAGGTGCTTATGGTGCTTCCCTTTGGTCTCTATAACCAGAGATAGATATGTCAACCGCATTTCCGCATTGTTGCTGTCTTCTTGCGCTAAACGAACAAGTCTTTGGCGTTCAGTTCGGTTCGGTTTGGCTTTGGTGTTGTGAAAGTAGATAGATACTTTGGTCACCTTGTTGTTGAACATTTTCGTCCACGACTGACAAGCTTTAAGAGGTGAAAAAAAACTTCACCAGCATCTTCCAGCCAGATTGTAGTAATAAATGTCAAAACCATTTGTTTTAACGTTGTTGTTGGTTTGGCATACGGTACAGCTGTGAGGTTGAGACTTGACCAGCGTTTTTTCACTCGCTAATGATTAAATTAATTAAATTCACAAGACGCGACTTCATTAGAGTGTAAGGCTACATAATTGGTTGCCAAACCGAAGACACTATGATGGCTCACAAAACGGTAATGTTCCATCTTGCAACATATAGTAAGCTTATAGATATAGAAAAGATCATGAAGATTTTTGCGATGCAGTGTCGGACGGATAATGCACATCATAAGGCCGCCAGTATGTCTGAGCCAAATGACAGCATTGTAAAAATGTGCGATCATTGACCAGTTTTACTGGCCATCATAATGTTATTCGCTTAGGATTGGATACGGGTTGTGTTGTAACACTTTTTTATGTCTCAAAATATTTTTGACACGAGCACCAAACGGATTTTATTTTGAAAAATCTCGAAGATCAAAAGTTCAAAATTGTTTTTTTTTTTAAAGTTAGAAGACAAAATTTGAAATGTTGTAGGTATTGTAATTTTGTGCATGCGATTTGATTGCTTGAAACATGAGAACTTGCGCATCTTTATTTTGAAAAGACCCTTAAACGTATGTTCTTCATATTGGGAGAAAAAAATAATTTGTTTGCGATTTTGTTTTTTTGGATGACTTTTCCCATGGAGATTTCATACATGGGTTAGAGAAACTACTGGAGATTTTATCCGATTGACATTTTTTTAAGATAATGCATTGGAGCAAATGTTTTCCGAACATGTCCCAAACATACGTCAAACGTATCCCGAATGAGCCCCGAACGTGCCCCATAAATATCCCGAACATGTTTTGAACATGTTCTGGAACATATTTCGAAAATGTTCCTAACACACCCCAAACATGTCCTGAATATATTTCGGAAACATGTTCGGAGAATTTCGGAACTGTTTGTACATGTTCGGATGTATTCGGATGTATTAGGAAAAGATCAGAAATGTTCGGAAATGTTCGGATACATTCGGAAATGATCGGAATTTTTCAGAGAAGTTCGGTAATGATTGTAAATTTTCAAAAATGTCCGGACATGTTCGGAGATGTTTGGAAGTGTTCGGACACGTTCGGAAATGTTCGGAAAAATTCGGAGATATTTGAAAATGTTTGGGCATATACGAAGATGATCGGAAATGTTCGGATATTTTCGAAGATGTTTGGAAATGTTTGGATGTGTTTGGAAAAGTTCGAAGGTGTTTGGAAATGTTCGGGCATATAGGGAGATGAACGGAAAAGTTCGGAAATGTTCGGAGATGTTCGGAAATAATCGGAAATGTTCTGACATAATCGAAAATGTACGGAAATATTTGGAGATGTTTGAAAATGTTCAGACATGTTCGGAAATGTTAGGAAATATTAAAACATGTTCGAAAATGTTTGAACATATTCGGAGATGTTCGGAAGTGTTCCGACCTGTTTGGACATGCTCTGAAATTTTCGGAAATGTTTGGACATGTTCGGTAAAGTTCGGACGCTCTCGGAAATATTAGGTGATGTAAGAAAATGTTCGGAACATTTCAGAACATATCCGAAAATTTGCAAACAATGATCGTTAAATGCTCGGGACATACTTGGGACATTACCTCATTCAAATCTTCCTTATACTTACGTAAAAGTGTTTTTGAAATCGTTTCATATCGAATCGTTAGCCAAGTCCTACAAAATAGCAAGACTTAAGAAAAATCACTTCCTCAAATGATACTTAACAATACTTAAAAACCATATTTACATAAAACCATTATCAAATTAGGTAGATACACTTGGCATGTAATAAAACCATGTAATAATATCTTAGTAATTGGCTGCCATTTAAAAGATGTTACACTTAAATAAAATGTTCCATAAAATTTATAATTACTCCACCTGAATAATAGTATGTATCTCAAAACTATTTGCATTCCTACAGAAAAAAAACTACCAACCAAAGGATCAATTTTATTATGGTGAAATCATCTTCTAAGAACTTCTAATGGGCAATAAAAAATTCTTCCAGCATACAGAAGAAGAACCAAACCTGACCACTTAAGTTAGTTACCTACCTACCATGCTCACAAAGCCTCTTAAAGTTAGTTTCATTCAATCACAATCATCAATATTGTTAACGCGAAGCTCTCATTTACTATGTCCACAACCACGTACTCTGCATTCTCTTCCTGATGAGAAATGATGACCATTTCGCTCGCGACTCACCACGACCAAGTATCTAGATTGCATTTGCAGCCTTATTTACCGCATTCAGCGAGCGTTTCTAGTTCCTTAGTAGGGTCAACCAACCGTTCTCTAGAAGTCAAGCACTTACTCCAAGAACCACATTATTCAGATACAAAAACTTCAATTATAACCTTATGCACATCCACTTGGACCACATGTGGGCATTGCAAAGCGATATTAGGTAGTAGTAGTTGTTGTTGTTGTTAGTAGATGGATGGATACCTCTCTTATAAGATGCATCTTAACGTAGGTATACAACATACACACGAGAAGCAATCTAAGCTGGACCTTTCATAGTTTGCATATTTTTAGTTTATTGAACACGTAATGTTATTGCTCCTCCTTCATCTTCCTTCCGCCTTTTAAACTTAGATTTCTTCTTATGCAATCCCACCAGAACCAGCACCATTCTGATTCATGGTCAATAGTTTGGCATTAAGATCTCCAGCTGTGATATTATGGGAATTATTACTAAATGGCTTTCGTAGGGATTTTCTTTATATTCCTGATGAAGATCATTTATATTTTGTGACTTAAAGGTATATAATATGAGTGTATTTGTGAATTGAGATAATGGGGTTTTACTTTAAGGATGGACAAATGTTTGGTATTAGATTCTCAATGATCAGATAATGATATCAATTGCATTAGGAAGAAGCTTTGAGACCACATGAGAAGGCAAGAAATAAGTCAAAAGTTGTTGCTTTTTGAGAACATAAAATGGGCTTAGTTGTTGTTGTAATTCTATAAGACTTATCGCACTAACTTAAATTGGTTCAGTTTATGGCAACGTACCTAATTAATTTTATTTTTATCTGGAACAATAAAATAGAATAGTTACTATTTCCATATCGGGAGTCCAGAATGAACCAATTAAAACTGTTATAAACTTTTTGATTATTTTTGATCTGATCTATTAAATAAATTTAGTTTTTCATTTAAAATTGAGTTAAATGAATATTTTTTATATTTATTTAATATTAGCATTAATTTTCAAAGCAAATATAATTTAGCAACACGCAGTGGTTACTTAATGAATTTAAAAAATTACACGGTGTTACAAAAATGAGGTTTCAAAATATACGCGGGCGGAGACCTATCAGGTTTTGTAGAGCTAGTCGCACTAATTACGAAACGGTATTTGAAGATCCCCTAACACCCCCAAAATCTGGAGTTACGGGCAAAAAACGGTTTTTTGGACCTTCATCCATTGAAAAAATTCTAGCTTCGTCAATTTTTTACCCATTTTCGATTTTTTCATAAACAAGAAGACATTGAAACATATAGTTTTCACTGTTCGATAAGGAATCAATTGTGGCAGTTTTTTGTACTAAAATTCACAGTCTGGACAAAAATAGTATAAAATGAGTTTAAAAAAATTTGTTTCGCCTATTTTTAACTTTGAAATCGATTATTTCAAAAACTATTGGTTATATTATATTGATTTAAAAACTAGAATCAAATGTACAATTTTGCCTTTCGGAAATGGTATAATTTATTACTGTAAGTGTTGCCGTTGTTTTTTTAAAAAAATTTTATTTTGATAATTTTTTTTTTAGAAAAATCTCTTTCCCACCTAAACGGGGAGAGATAGACCCCTCTCCCAAAGAAAAAAATGTTTGTATTGAGCTCCTCTATAAAAACCTATTATCAAATAATGGCGCCCAAGTTATCCTACTACGTGCCGAAACAACATTTTTGTTCTATACCTAAAAGTTCGAATTTCTGTAACTGGGTTGAAATCGAAAAATTTTTTTTTTCTAAGCCAATTTTGAAGTGATTTTCATAAAAAGTACCTCGATTGATTGGGAAATAGATATAGTTTTAGAATATATTTTTTAAATAGCATGTTGTTTTGAAAACATATACTTTAAATTGATGCCGAAGTTGGGCAAATGACGAAAAAAATGTAATTTTTTGAAATTTGACAGCTTATAAATTCTAATTGGTTTAACCGAGTTACATGTTTTATACATTGTTGAAAAGGTATATTTATCTTCTATCAGAAACTGTAAAAAAATGGGTAAAAAATTGAGGAAGCTAGAATTTTTTCAATGGGTCTTCTTCTTCCTTTTTCTCGGCGCTGTTATGATCTCGATGTCGAGGGGATCATAACCTTCCCACGTTACTGCTTCACACTAGTGATCCGCCTGTGGGGTTCGCCGGGTTGACCTCAGAAATCGGCGGCAAGCCTCCCGGTTTTGTATTGTTCCGTTTCTGAGGCCAACTGAATGATGGTGTTTTTGCATTTGCTTGTACCAGGAGTTTTTAAGGCCTACCTTTCTTATTATTTCGTTTTTTTTCAATGGGTGAAGGTCCAAAAAACCGTTTTTTGCCCGTAACTCCAGATTTTGGGGGTGTTAGGGGATTTTCAAATACCGTTTCGTAATCAGTGCGACTAGCTCTTCAAAACCTGATAGGTCTCCGCCCGCGTATATTTTGAGTGTAACACCGTGTTATTAAATCAAACTCTAATATTTTTCCTTTTTTTCCAGAAGAACCATAATTGCCTCGAGTTTATAGTTATCCTTCCACATCATACACATAGAAAATCAGTTGAACAATGCCGCAGAAGAACTGACGATATGAAAAAACAATGAAAAATACATTTACTTGTCATAAATCTTTTTGTATCGTTAATTAATTGCCTATTTTAAGGCGATATCGTAAGTAATTTTATACCTAACATTTCACAATGAAGCTTGAACTTTTACAAAAACAATAACAAGTTTCCATTCAAGCTTTTCTGTTGCGATAATACGAGTCAACAATAAGCTTTAACTCAATAAATTGTTAGCAACGTGAACCTACTGATTATAATGTACCTATTATTACCAAAACAAATTAAGGTGCCGAAAAGCTTAAGTACTTGAAAATGAAATGAACTAGGTTTTCAATTTTCTTATAAATAAATAAACTGCACAGTGAAAAAAATTGATGGTGAATCTAGTAACATAAATAAAATAAAGTCAATATGATTGCTCTATGAAAAGTTATTACCGATTAAACGCAAGGGTGCTTGTTTCTTCACTTCAACAGGTAAAATATAACCCAAAACCCGTAAAAAAATGGTACCCCGATGAAATTTGAAATCAAGATTTTATATAAAACAGGGACAAAGAATCCAAAAAGTTTTAATAATATTTTTGGTGAAAAGGTATTTTTTTTTTTTGAGTGGTTGAGTTTTTTGTAAAAATAATTGTAACTCCTACGTGGGCTTGAGGTCACGAAGATAGAAACAATTTTTTGTAAAAAGGTATCGTTACAGCTGACATATTTTTTTTTTTTTTTTTCATTTTTTAAACTTGGTGAAAACTTGTCTGTTGTTATAAGAACTAAGAAGTTAATCAGTCTACAAAACTATCTTAAGTGAAAATGTGTATTTTTTTAAAGCAATTATGAAATTTAGAAGTAGTACCTACAGGTAAAATAGGCATTTAAAATAAAAAAAATTGTTAAAATCATGAAACTTGGCAAAAAGTTTCCTTTTGGGATAACTGTAATTGGTCCCAAAAAGCCAATGATTCATTTTATTTTTGGTTTTGATGTCAAATTAAACGTTTATTCTTAAATTCTTAGACGTTTTACATGAATCATTGGCTTTTTGGGACCAATTACAGATTTTACTGTATCTTCGAAAAAAACACCCCTTCACCTAAATTTTATGAAAACTCTTTATTCTTTGCTTTCTATCCCAAATTCAATGTTTTTTACAAAATTTCATTAGGGTGACCCATCATTTTTGTTTCGACTACAAAAACACTACCCTACACTGAAAATAATAAATTTCGTAAAATTACGAAAATCGTTTCATACACTACATTTTCGTTGGCCCAACGAAACTTTCGTTGGCTCAACGAAAATATGTAATTTTTCGTAATATGAAAACCTTCATCAATTAATGAAAACGTTTCATACACTTTTTCTCCCTACCCTGGGCCAAAAAATCCAACTTAATGAAAAGATTCATCACTTAACGAAAAATTTCATACTCATTTTAAAGAATAAAAATAAGAATTTTTTCCTTACTTTATCAAAGTTTTAATCAAGTAACGAAAAAATTCATTAACTTATGAAATTCAACATTAACTAACGAAAATCTTCATAAGCTTATGAAAATTCTTCATATACTAATGAAATATTACATTGGCTTATGAAAAAATACATCAGTTAACGAAAAAAATCGTTGCCTTACAAAAAAAAAACGTAGACTTGGGTGCATTTCTATTTTAATGATTAAAAATTGAATCTTGCTTTATATAGTTCACATTAGGTTTTTGTTTAAAAATCTATGTAAGTTGAGCTGAATATAAAAAATATTTGCGTATTGACAAGGTGTCTCACGATAAGTCGGACTCATCAGTTGACTTAAGTGAGCTCAACCTTGTCGAAACGCCAATTTTTGGTTTGGACTATTAAATCAATGATTTAACAGGTCCAATAAAATGTTTATACCTAAAAAGAAAAATTAATGAAAAAAATCGTAGGTTAACGAAAAAATTCGTAATTCTACGAAAAGAATGTAAAAATAATCTAGTAAAAAAATAATTAATACAACGAAAAGTTTCGTTAGCTAACGAATATTTTTTCGTAATTTAATTAAAATATTCATAAAATTTACGAAAAACTTCGTTAGCTTACGTAAGTTTTAATTAAATTTTACGTTAATTGATGAAAAAATTTCGTAAAGTGATGTAAAAATTCATTAATTCTCGATCAAAAATTTTTATGAAAAATTTCATTAAAATACGAAAGTTTTCGTTAATTGATAAAATTCTTCATTAACGTATGAAAGCCATTTCGTTGAGCCAATTAAACTTTTCATCGGCTGAAAATTAATTAAATTTTCGTTGGCTCAACGAATTTTTTCGTTGTATTTACGTAAGGATTTGGTTCAGTGTATGACTATGATATTTTTATAGACCCTTTAGATTCTTGTTTCTTATCTTAAAAGTAACATAATTACTGAATTTCAATAGGGTACCACTAATATAACCCTAGTATTACACACTTTTTCAAATATACCCAAATTTTCTCTACACCTAAAAAAAAACTTTCACATGAAAAATATTTATAGATTTGTTTTATTCGTAATTCCTATGGGAAAGAGAGCATATTTAATGAATTTCTTGAGGGTACCTTTTATACCATTGATTTTGTGGGACTTATCGCGGATTTTCCTTATTTTCCAAAAAAAAAAAAACACTCTTTAACCTAAAATATTTGTATAGATTTTTTGGGTTCTTGGTTTCTGTTATAAATGAAACACTTTTACCTATTTTCATTGGTGTAACAATTTTTTCCCAGTTTTTGTGGTACTAATTCCGAATTTCGTCATTTCTTAAAAAAAAACTTCATGAATCCTTTGTCCCTACTTTATTTCAAATCTTCATCCCGAATTTTATCTATGTAGCATGTTTTTCACATGGGTTTTCGTTATATTTTACCTGTGGAAGTCAAAAAACACGCACCCTTGTTTTTAATCGGCAATAACTTTTCTTAGAGCAATCGTATTGACTTTATTTTTATGTCATTAGATTAAGCATCAACAAATACCTAGAAAAAATGTGTCATATGATGATATTCGACAAACAATTTTTATATATTAGTATATTTTTGACCTTCACCGCCTCCCTCTTGTCCGCGAAAAAACACCCTTCCACCCAACTTTTTTTTATAGACTTTTTTTGTACTTTTGGTTCTTATCCCAAAAGCAAACTTTTTGCCAAGTTTCATGAGTGTAACAATTTTTGTTTTATTTCTTGATTTTATGTACTATTTTACCTGTACTAAAGGTACCTATAAAAACATTTTAGGTGAAAGGAGGAAGGGTGTTTTTGGGAAATAAGAAAAATCTACAATAAGTTCCATAAAATCAATGTTATAAAAGGTTCTCTCATGAAATTTATTAAAATTATTATCTTTGCTATGGGAATTACAAATAAAGTACCTATGTAAGTCTATAAATTTGTTTCCCATGTGAAAGGGTATTTTTTTGAGTTATACATAAGATGTGGGTTTATTGTAAAATCAAAGTTATAATAATTGTACCCTATTGAAATTCAGCTATTATGTTACTTTTGAGATTTAATGCAAGTACTTATCTAAAGTGTTTTATTTATCTAAATAAAAATTGATGGGCTACCCTAATGAAATTTGGTAACATCATAGTATTTTCGGGATAGAAACTGAGAATAAAGAGACTTCATAAAATAATTTTTAGGTGAAAGATGTTTTTTCGAGGAGTAGGTACCTAGGTATCACAAAAGTTGATATTAAACTGTCTTAAGAAAATCTTTTTTGTTTGACATAAATCAGGACGTTTGACAGCAAATGCAATGAAAAAAATCCTCTCCAAGAGCACAACCTAAGCATGAAAAGTGGTCGTATTTTTGACAAAATTGTTGTTTCTTGAACTGAATGCTTTACTTCGTTTTTCCTTTTTTTTATAAATGTTGTTTGTTGAAGAAATTGAGGGCTTAATTCTGTCATATCGGTTCAAAACATAACATTTATTAGGTATTTCTCCTTGAAGTCTAAGAAAAATGTGGCATTTGGCAAAAAATAAAATATTGAAAAATTTTTTTTTAACAATATTTTTTCAAGGCTAAATTAAACAACTTTACCAAATTTAGTAAGAAAAGCCATTTTTCTGTTGAATTATTTATGATTTTTGTATTGACATTTACAGTACTTAGTTTTCTTGATGAATGAAACACTTTATTTTTATTTGCACCTCACTTCAAAGATTGAGATCTCAGACTCTTATATTTAGAATGTTAAATATAAGTCAATTTCTTCTTCACCAAACATGTTCTTTAACACCCCGAAATTTCGTCTGGTGAAAAAAAAAAAACAATCAGAGATCAGACTCAAATTCGTACTTCAAACCATAAATCAGTCGGCTATGTGAAGCTGGCACCCCCAAATGCAAATTTTTTTTTCAAACCTGTCTGGTTCGATTGCCCAAGGTTAGCCCAGGATAGCCCAACTTTTTTTTTTCCTGATTGCACTAATTTTTCAAAAGATACAACAAAAAACTTTTTTTTCATATCAGAAACCGAACAAATTTAAATTTTTCCTGTGAAAAAATCGGTGGTTTAAAACCGTGGTGTGTTTGCCCAAGGTTAGCTCAGGATAGCCCAACTTTTATTTTTGCTATCCTACGCTTAGTTTAAAAATTAAAGAAGAATTAGTTTTTATTCACCACACCAAAAAAAAAAAGTACGTATACACCTCAGTGACCTTTTTTTAAATTTATAATTAAGAAAAATTAAATCCAGTGGTGTTTGCATTGCGCCTCAAATGTTTTTAATTTGACTAAAATTTTTACTTGATTGAATGTAGTCCATATAACATTCCTGTTAAGAAGCATAAGTTGACTTTTAACATTAAAAACCACAACATACAAATAATTTTTTAAGTCTTAAAATCAATAATTTTTTTAGTTTGCCATATATGTAAGTACCTAGAAAAGCTACATACTTACTTACTTACTTAGGGTGACCAGCGCCGTAAGGCGGCTACAATCCGCTGTGGATTTGGGCCTCAACCAACAAGCTTCGCCAGCCAGCTCTATCTTTAGCTCGCTGCTTCCAGTTTCGCACGCCAAGTTGATTGAGGTCCCCTTCCACTTGGTTGCGCCACCTCAGACGAGGTCTTCCTCTAATGCGCCGTCCCTCTGGGTTGGAGTCGAAGTGATTTTCTTCAAACATGGTAGTTAACAGTTTTGGGTGATTCCCTAGAGGACAAATTGAAGTTTTTTTTTAGGACCAAAACTAACGGTACCTGTCATATGACGGAAACAGAAAAGTTGATTTCTTTCAAAAACGGCTCTAACAATTTTAATTAAAATTTTTCTGCTTACTGTTACAGATAAGAGCCTCCTTTTATAATAAAAAAAATATTTTTTGTACCGTTATTAACGGTACCTGCCATAGAACGGCTTTTTGGATTTATGAATTTCTCATAAACGACAAAACAGATTTCGACCAAATTTTTAATACAGAAACGTTTAAACAATCAATATTTAAAAAAATTTTAAATTTTTCAAAAAAACACATTTTTGGATTTTTAAAAAATATTTCAAAATTTTTTTTTGAAAAATCAATTTTTTGGAAACGAGTTGGTAAAAAATTTTAAAATTTTGTTTTTATGTGTAAATTAATTATTTATTCAAAATTGCATATCAACTTTTTTTGTGAAAAATGTTAGAAAATTTTAATATAAAAAAATTATTTTTTTAAAAAACGGCTCTAACGATTTTCGAAAATTTTTTTCTTAAAATTCCTTTTTATACTAGAAATAAAATGGCATACTTAGTTTTTTGTAAAAGATCATTTAAAACGGTATTTAATTATTTATAAAAACAGATTTTATTTTTTTGCACCACTAACGAAATTCCGTGAAAATATCAAATTTTAAATTTTCCCTTATTTTGTTCAATGAAAAACTTTAACATTAGAGTAACTTTTACCATAAGAGCAAGTACGTGCGACCCCAGTCGTGCAACTTATTTTCGTAAGCCCACCCTTAGTTCAAAAGTTATAACAAAAAAACTTTTTTTCAAAATACCAACCTACTACTCCAGTATCACAAAAGTATAAAATTTTGATTTTTAGTAGGTTGGTATTTTGAAAAGAGTTATTTTTTTTTACTTGTGAACTAAAAGTGGGCTAACGAAAAAAAGTGATGTTATTTGTTGGAATTAGCCTGGTTAATTGAGAAAAAATGGAAAAATGTTGATTTGTTTAGTAACTTCAAACGTCTTTGATACTTAGTTGTTTTCAAGCTTCAAAAATGCACTTAACCTGTTATACTAGTAACCTCCACGATCGTGATACTGCAGTGAAAAATTTGTTTAACTTTTTTACTGTTCTATTAAAAAGACAAGACCCAATCAAGGAATGATTTAATTGCCATGTCCAACACAACTTACATTCTTAAATCAAGACCAAATCACATTGTAACATTGAGTATAAAAAAAATCAATTTGACCTAAATCCTAGACAAAAAAAAAAGTAGGTAGGTACCTACTACATATGTATGTACTTCCTGGTTTGGACAATCTATAAAAACACGATGTTCAACAAGTTTGATTCCACATGTCCACATGTGTGTTAGCTCCATAAAAAGTTACAATCTTGTAGATGCAACGCAGTGATTTCTTGTGTGCGCACTTTCAATAAACATTTTCCGCTTCAATTCTGTTTCTTACCAAAAACCAGTCTTTTAACATCTTCTTGGACAAATATTTAAAATTCCTTAGATTTTGTACTTCAAGAGTGAGCTTAGAAGATCGACATTAAGCATCACTTGTATACATAAAAAGATCCATGATGGCGTAGGTAGTTTTCTTACTTTTGAATACAATTTCAATCCAACATTCAAGTCGGTTCTATAACATGGTCGTCGTCGTCGTTATTCACGGGATCATGGGAAGAGAGTTGCCTTTAACTACAAGAAATAAAAATCAAAAAGCAAAAAATTGCTCCAATAAATGCAGCTTGTAGCCATAATGAGATGATCTCTTTCACCCGTCGTCGTTTGTTCACATATTCCTCTTTTAAAAAAACTAAGCTTATGTTATAGAAAAAGGGGGAATGGGGGCTAGTGATAAGAAAAAAAAAAGAACCTGAACAGATTTACCCCTACTAAATAATTAATGTTCCAATTGGACCGAAGTTCCGCAGGAATCTTCTTCATCAAATTCTAGAGAGTCAAACTAGACGAAGAGCATCTTTTTTTTTTATTCTTCATTGGTATTCCCGGTCTCGATCCCGATTCCAAAAGCATCAGCAGCCGGTATAATGACTTAAGATTTTTAATTGAGATTATCCTTAATTGGTTTAGTGGTTAAATGGCTTCAGAGAGAGATGATGGTGGCATTGGACTTGAAGAGTCTTCTTTGGACGAGTGCAAAAAATGGGAACATCGCTTTTCGTGATGATCACAATCGAATAAGGTGCTGAACAAGCTATGCAACATGGATTCTACTTAACGCTTCATTTAATATCTGATATACCTTGATGGAACGACTGACTCTAGAAGGTATACTATACAACATGGTGATGGTGAACTAGACTTGGTTTGGAAGAGTGCATGGTTTCTATTGTTTTAAAATTCTTTCGCACGTTCTAAGTTGTTGTTGTTGTTGTTGTTGTTGTTGGTGGGCTTAAAGGTATACAGTGTTTTTTATAAGATTGGCTGTCCCAATGTTAGGTGTTAATATAAATCAGAGATGTTGTTCTAAAAGTCATCAATGGCTTCGTAATTGAGGGTAACTAGCTGAAGTTGTTTGAAAAGAGTAAAGAAATAGAGTGAATGGAATTGTAATGACATGATCTGATCGATGCAGGTACTTTCTAAAGGCAAGGATATACCTACATAAATAAATAAATTGGCATACAATAGGTATACGAAGAAATTTAAGGTATTTGAAAAGCTGTACTTTTCGTGATATCCACTATTTTGGATAACTTTATTTTTATTTAGAATATATGTAATTTTCTCGGGACTAAGTAGGTACGTTTTTTTTTTTTAATTTTAAATTAATTTAAATTTTTTCATCATCTTAAAACTATGGCTTTAATACTAATGCCTTTAAAACAACAACTAAAAGAAAATTGTTAAAGTTATAAAACTTGACAAAAAGTTTGTTTTTATAAGAAGAACCATAAGGACCAGAAAAGTCTATACAAAAAAAAAAATTGGGTCGAAGGATGTTGATTCGTGTAAAACGTCTAAGAACTTAAATATAAACGTTCAATTTTTCATCAAAACCAAAAAAAAAATTAATCAATTAACTTTTCGGGACCAATTACAGATTTTACTGTTTCTTCGAAAAAAAACACCCTTTAACCTAAAAAACACCCATCCACATGAAAACAATTTATAGTTTTACTTTATTCGTAATTCCCATGGGAAAGACAACATTTTTAATAAATTTCGTAAGGGTAACTTTTATACCATTGATTTTATCGGATTTATCGCGGATTTCCCTTATTTCCCCAAAAAAAAAACACCCTTTCACCTAAAATATTTTTATAGACTACTTAGATTCTTGGTTTCTGGTTTAAATCAAACATTTGTACCAATTTTCATTGGTGTAACAATTTTTTCCCAATTTTTATGGTACTAATTCCGAATTTCATCATATCTTAAATAAAAAACACCCTTTCACTCAAGATAATTTTGTAAACTTTATTGATTCTTAATTCTTATACCAAAAAAATCTTTTTCACTAAGTTTTAAAAATTAATAAAATATAAGTCAGTTGTTATGATACCTTTATTACACACAACTCAGCCCATCAAACACCCTTTCACACAAAAATATTTTTAAAAACTTTTTGAATCATTTGTCCTCGCTTTATCTAAAACCTTCATCCCGAATTTCATCAGTGTAGCATGTTTTTTACATGGGTTTCGGTTATATTTTACCAGTTGAGGTCAAAAAACAAGCACCCTTGTTTTTAATCGGCAATAACTTTTCTTAGAGCAATCATATTGACTTTATTTTTATGTCATTAGATTCAGCACCAAAAGATACCTTAATAACATGTGACATATGTACATATGACTGTATTCCACAAAAAATTTTTACTTGCGATATCAAGTTATGCATTCGTACACAAAAACGCTCAGATAACAATCAGACATGAAATTACGATGAAGAGATGATAGAAACTGTAGGTACTTGTCATATACCGATTTTAGTAAGATTGAAATTTCTCGAAAACGGCTCCAACGATTTTGTTAAAAAAAATTCAAATGTAAGCTTTAAGACAAGGGGGTCAATTCCCGGTCTGTGAAACTGTGAAGTGATAAGTTTTATCACGTTTTCATAATAAATTCAATTCTGGATTTATGAAATATAAACAAACTTAAAAAATTTTTCATAAGAAAACTGAAATGATAAATTTTTTATCACTTTACAGATTCACAGATCGGGAATTGACCCCAAGGTCTATCTTAATGATTTTTTTTTTTTTTGAAAATCATTATTAACGCTAGCTGAGCCCTTTGTTTTAATTCGGATTTTCTCCGAAACTACTTATTCGATTTCAACGAATTTTTTTTTGTAAAAAAGCACTTATATAAAAAATTAATTTTTGGATTTTGAAAAAAATTTGAATTTTGAAAATTTTTTTTTTTGAAAAATCAAATTTTCAAAAACTGGACATTGAATTTTTGACGTGATAACGTCTTATAAATCGATGAACCATGGCAGCCACCACAAAAAAGTGACGCCATTTTCTAGCGTTCCACTCTCGCACTTCGGCAGTGCGGCAAAAATTTCAATTCAAAATTAAAAATAAACTATTCTATAGCTTATTTGAAAGATAATAACCTAAAGGTAAATACATTTGAAGGATTTTAAAAAATTATATCTTTTAATAGAGTAAATAGGGGTAAAACAAAATTTCAAAAAATTGGCTATTTTCTAAACGCGACAATGTAAAGAGTTTTATTTTTTTTTAAATCAATAGATAAATTTATTGCAAAACTGGCAAGGGTATTGAGAAAATTCTAAAAAAAATCAAAACCAAGTTATAAATGGTTTTCTAAAACTAAAACATGATTTAGACCTTTGACAAAGTAGTGATTATAGGTAGGGGAATTTTTTTTTTTGACAATTTGAAAAACGTCGTTCGAAAGATAATAAAAAAAAGTTAGGGGTCTGATACGGATTTTTTTTTAAGGCTCTGTGTTTCGAAATATGAATTTTTGAAAAACACCTACTTATTTTGGGGTATTTTTGGGTGAGTTTTTATTTTTTTAAATTTTTTGTAGTATTCAAAAAATCTCAAAAAAAAAAATTGGTATTTCAAAATGGTTTTTGACCGAATAAAGGGAAAAACAAGTTTTTTTGTCCCAAGTTTTACCTTTTTTAACCGTTTTTTATTTTTATCTTTTTTTCTTCAACAGATAAATAAATGAAATTTATATTGTAGATAGATAATAGACAGGATTATATCTATATCTGTGCAAAATTTTAATCAATTTTGTAGTCACAATTTTGAGATAACGGTAAAATAAAGCTTTATTATTCAACAGGTTCTATCTTTTGATCTAAAGCAAATACAAATTTGATATAATTTTATTGAGCATCCTGATGATGTTACCTTTCATTTGGTATATCACACATAACTGTACATTCACTACAAGCTACACATCACAATGTTAAATTAAAAAACTTGCGAAATACCTCAAAACACCTGTGGAGATCTGTTGATCATGAACAGCTACCAGTATGGGAAGTACCGTAATCTCAGTTTGGAATTTCGACATAGTTGGTTTTAAAAAATTCTAACTTTTTTTCTAGGCATCGCAGAAATAAGATTGAAACATCATATGAAAAATCTTTTATAGGTTGTCAAAAAAAAAAATGATTCAATAGTTTGAAAACATAAAATTATATGTTTTTTTTTTGCTTTTTTGATGAAAATTGATCGAGTTCAAAAAATTCTGCTCCTTTTTGTAGATGCATAATAGACATGATCGATATATATATTTTGAGCTCAAGCAATAAGCTTTCAGGTGGTATAAAATTTATTGTAGGTTGTTGTATCCAAAAATTGAATTTTTGGGTGATGGAAATGATTTTTTCACTTTTTTAATAAGAAATTATTGTTTTTAATAAATTATTTTAATACTTTTTGCGCATTGTAAAAATTTTAAAATGGTTTTATTATTAAGAAGAAATATTTGGCTTTTTAATGGTATAATTTTTTTTGTAAAATAAAAATAAAAAAATTAATATAATGAGAAAAGAAAAAAGGTAATATTTTTTAGCTTTTTCTTGTGAATTATGATTGTTTGAAATAAATAAACGCTTCAATTGACTCATTTTAAAAGAACACAACCTGTTTTCTTACGACGTTATCACGTAAAATCATCGTCCGTAAACCGGCTTTACAGACAATCTCTTTTTTTTGAAATTTTGGCTTTAGCTGTTGATTGGTAATTTTTTCAAAATGGCATCCAAATTTTATTTAAAATTTTTTTGTTTTCAAAAAAACTGTAGATGCCTATAAAAAATTACTTTTTTTAAAAAAACGCCTCTAAGGATTTTGAAATTTTTTTTTCTTAAATTGCTTATTATTAAAAGAAATGAAAATGCATTCTTGTTTTGGAGCTCAATTTGAAAAACGATTTTTTTGTTTGTTTTTTTTTTTTTTTTTTTCAAATATAAAAATTTTCTAAATTTCTATTTAAAGACTCTTAAACATTTTATCAACTTTAACCCTAAGAGCAAGTTCGTGCGACCCAGTCGTGCATTTTATTTCACTATATTTTTGACCCTCTCCCTCTTGTCCGCAAAAAAACACCCTTCGATCCAATTTTTTTTATAGACCTTTTTGATCCTTAGTTCTTAGTTCTTATCCCAAAAGCAAACTTTTTGCCATGATTAATGAGTGTAACAAATTTTTTTAAGCCTATTTTACCTGTACAAGGAAACTACGGTTTCCAAGCGCTTTAAATTTTTTACATGAATTAAAAAGAAGGCAGTTAGACCATTAAAACGAAATACACCACCGCCTCGTGGGGCATTTGGAAAAAACCCATGTGGGGATTTGGAAATGCCCTACTTGGGGCATTCCAAATGCGTCACGTGGGACATTTTGAAATATATCTAATATTTGTGGCATTTGGATTGGAAGTGCATTTGGAAATGAAAATAAAGAGTCTCATGGATAAAATGGCGACTTTAATAAAAACTAATTTTTTTTTAACTACCAAATAAGATTTCAATCTACCACGGTCAATCTGATTGTTTCCTGTTTCTATAACTTGGTATTTTTGTGTGCTCGTGCATCCCTGATGAGTATCCGTTTTCTATCCCGCAATCCAATTCAATTGGTAATAACATTGTCCTCCTCGCACAGGTTCTTCGTTTCTTAAAAACAATTTTATCAGCTTTAATCCCCCAAAGAAGGTATATATAAAAGATTCGAAACATTTCCGCCTATTTGGCCGCTTGGGTGCACCTCTTCTTCATATGAATGCTGAATGCAAATGGCTAATTGAAGGGAATTTTATATTCGATTATCGGCACCATGCAGAATCGCGTCGCTCAGGTCGCTGCTGCTACACCAGCAGAACTGCCTCTGCCGGCGCAGGAGGGACAAGCAAACATCTATGGACAGTGTCTATAGAAAAATTTCAAGTTTTCAAACAGAACACCCATGAGAATGGAGGCAGTGCCCAAATGACTATCGAAATGGGATCATCATCATTGTTTTGTTAGAATATAGAATTGGTGAGCGCATTTGAATGGGCATAGGAATGCGGGTGGAAATCGAAGTTCGGTCGGAGTGTGCAGCTAGCAAATGATGTTATTTGTTTCTCGAGGCGATATGAATTCAATGAGGTGGGTCATTTGAGATGGTTAGGTAGGAATAGATATCGGAGGTGCGGCGGGACTGAGAGATTCAGGATCGAACTTAAGGCTCACTACTCTAATTAATATATTTTTTTTCTTCTTCTTTCTTATATTAAAAAAAAAACATAAATGGAGATGTATGTTAAAAAACTTAAAAACTTATACATTTTTGAAAATTATTATTATTATTGTTATAAATTATAATTGTTTAATATTTTTTCAATTTTGCTTTTATTTTTTGTAATTTTTAATTTATTATATTTGTATACTGTTATATTGTCATAAACGTATATTATGTTCTGTAGCTCAACTCAATCAAATTTTTAAGCTTCACTTGCTATAAGATAATTTAAGTCTTAATGTGTAAGCATTTAATCGAAATAAAACTAAACTAAGTATCTATGAGAGGAGTTTTCATGGGCAAAAGAATGCCCACAGATGAAGTCTTATCAGAGGTATGGAAAATTTGTTTGCATTAATTTTACATTGAATGTAAATTGTTTAATCAGAGATTGTGTAACGTAAAATTGCAATTGAGATCAAAAAAGGGCTTTACCTGCCTGTAAGAAAGAAAGATATAAAATATTTAGTGCATTAAATTTAAACAATAGGTTCCTCTCTATTCTTTGTATACCTATTTTCTAAGACCTTTGCATGTTACACTTTTTTGTATTGTTTTTTTTTTTTTTTGATGTAGGGCAACCGAAAAGTTTTCAAAATGCAATTGTACATGCATATTGTATGACGTATAACTCCAGTTTAGGTACATTGTTACAAAAAAAAAATCGAATCCGAGGTCATAAAAAATTGATGAGCTCCCGTTTTTGAAATATTACCGTTAGAAAATGCAAAAAAAAACTTTTTTTAATTCTTTGGACGTTATTCTTTTATGAAAGGAAATTTTTTTAAACATAAATCTTGACGATTTATATATGAACAGTTTTCTTCTTTTAAGACCTCTTTAAATTGCTCTTATATCTCCAAACGCAACCAAACCGCGCCCAAAACGCGTCCAAAACACGTCCAAAACGAGTCCAAAACACGTCCAAAACGCGTCTGAAACGCGTCCAGAACGCGTCCAAAACACGTCCAAAACAAGTCCAAAACACGTCCAAAACGCGTCAAAAACGCTTCTGAAACGCGATTTATATATAAACACTTTTCTTTTTTAAGACCTCTTTAAATTGCTCTTATATCTCCAAACGCACCCAAAACGCGCCCAAACGCTTCCGAAACGCGTCCAGAACGCATCCAAAACACGTCCAAAACGGGTCAAAAACGCGTCTGAAACGCGATTTATATATAAACATTTTTCTTTTTTAAGACCTCTTTAAATTGCTCTTATATCTCCAAACGCACCCAAAACGCGCCCAAAACGCGTCCAAAACACGTCCAAAACGCGTCTGAAGTGCGTCCAAAACGCTTCCGAAAAGCGTCCAAAACGCGTCTGAAACGTGTCCGAAACGCGTCTAAAACGCGTCCAAAACGCGTCCAAAACGCGCCAAAAACAAGTAAAAAACGCGTCTGAAACGCGTCCGAAACGCGTCCAAAACGCGTCTAAAACGCGCCTAAAAGCGTCCGAAACTCATACATAATCGTAAACTATAAATTTTCATAAAATAAATGAAATGAGATCGATTAAATAGTTTAAAAAAAAATTAATACAAGTTTTAGGAACAATACCAATAAATCACTACTTAAAACCAACATCGCATTCAATAACTATATGACCTCAACAATATTTACAACTTCTACTTCACTGTTCAGTCCATAATTCAATTTGATCTCCTTCGAACGATCACGATAGTGATATATCAAATTCTAATAAAAAATGCAAGTCTGGCATAGACTTCACACGTATATCCCGACGCATCGTCACTTCAAATCATCATCATAATAATTTACTATCGAACGAAAAAAAATACAAACAAATTATGACTGGTTGCATGCATTTGCTCAACTATTTTAAGAATCCAACAACACTGTAGAATTTAGGAGTAGGGTTGTGTCAAAGAGTGATTTTTCAAAAGCAGTTCGATTAAGCTGATGTCACACACCATGAAGATCGTTGAGCGAGTCTTGGGTAGCCGACTGCGAAAAATAATAAGGCTATCTGATGACCAGTGCGGGTTTGATATGGGTGGATCTGATATCTGATATGGGTGGCCCTCAGACAACGAGGAGTTCCGGAAACCTATGTGCGGATAATTATGGACATGTATGATGGAGCAGTTACTAAAGTAAGATGTGCAGCTGGAGTCACCGAAGAATTCGAAATCACAGTAGGTGTACACCAGGGAAGCGTCTTGAGTCCTCTGCTCTTTATTACCGTTCTTAATTACCTGCTTCAAGGCAAAGTGACGGACCCAAAAGTGCATCAGTTATTCTTTGCTGACGATGGAGCCATCATAAGTGAAGACCCGATATCCCTGCAACGAGCACTTGATGTATGGGTGGATGTTCTAGAAGGTAGTGGGTACCGCATAAGCGCGAAAAAGACAGAATACCTATGCTGCCCATTTTCTGATCCACACAGGCCTATTCCTGACATTTATTTGAATGGTGTAGTGCTTCCCAAGTGTGAAAAGTTTAAATATCTGGGGTCTATGATAAATAACGAAGGTACTTGTGATGACGATATCAATCATCGCGTAAGCGTAGGGTGGATGAAGTGGCGGGAAAATTCTGCTATCTTCTGTGATCGAAAAATGCCCCCTAAGCTGAAAGGAAGGCTCTACACCGCAGTTGTGCGTCCAGCACTCACATACGGTTCACAATGTTGGACAATGTACAAAAAGTATGAGAGTAAGTTAACGGCAGCTGAGATGAAGATGCTTCGCATGACAGCAGGAGTAACAAAGCTTGATAGAATTAGAAGTACGAAGATCCGAGGAAGCCTTCATGTTAAAAATACCATCTCCCAAAAAATTGAACACGACCGACTCAGTTGGTATTGCCATGTTCAAAGGAGAGATCCTGAGAACCCCGTCAAAAAAGCAATATCATATAACGTTCCAACACGAAATAAAAAGAAAGGTAGGCCTAAAAACTCCTGGTACAAGCAAATGCAAAAACACCAGCATTCAGTTGGCCTCAGAAACGGAACAATACAAAACCGGGAGGCTTGCCGCCGATTTCTGAGGTCAACCCGGCGAACCCCACAGGCGGATCACTAGTGTGAAGCAGTAACGTGGGAAGGTTATGATCCCCTCGACATCGAGATCATAACAGCGCCGAGAAAAAAGGAAGAAGAAGTATTGCCGTTTGAAATTTCGAAAAGATATCTACCCTAAAACTATCATAATTTTGTTTAATATCTTCTGTTTCGCTAAAAATATTTTTTTGTCTTTACTATTTTGACAGAGGTATTTGAATCATGTAAACCCCTTCTCATAAAAGAAAAACAAATTCGCGTACAATTTTAAATGCATTTTCAAATGCATTTTTTTGCGATTCGTTTGGCTGAGATTAGGAAGACAATTAATTCGAAAGTTACCAGTGTTATTTAATAAAAATGATTTTTATTTTAACTTGTAAAATAATTCTGGACTAGCGGAAAACAATGCAGAGCTGTTTAAAGGCAAATTATTGAATCGATTATTAAATTACTAGGGATCGGGTTTCCATGCAAATGCATGTTTTTTTAGGAACACCTTGGAAGCATAGGAACGAATTTTGTATACGAATCAGGAGATTTCCTTAATGGCAATCAATTGAATCATTTATTTTCAAAACATGATAAGTCCACTTTTTTTAAAAATTCGTTTTTTTGACTAAATTGTTACTCTAGGGATAACCACGTCTATCTTCAAAATAATGAAGTCTCTACTCCATCTATATCCGATTTTACAGCTAAGCCAAATATTTGTTTGTATCAAAAACAGGATAAGTCCCGGACTTATCATCTTTTGAAAATAAACAACAGCTTTTTTATGTGTAAATGCAATATTAAGCTATTGGCTGAAATTCTAAGTTTAAAGCGTCTTTAAAGTTAAAGAAGCACTCCGGACATTATATTTTAATCTCAAATACAATTTTGTGATAGACTGGGGATGAAAGCAAAATTGTGTACCCATTTTAAAACTAATTTCACATCCGTTTATTTTCAAAGTATGATAAGTCCAAAAGCGTTTTTATTTTTTATCTTTTAAACTATCGCTCCAAAAATTTAAAACGAAACGGTATTTTTTACCTAGGCAAAAGTTCTACAGAATATATTTTTTATAAATTTTGCTACACACATCAAAAGAAAATAGAACGTTTTTTTCTTCTCCAGCAAAATTTAAAATCATGGACTTATCATGTTTTGAAAATAAATGATTCAATTGTTAGTGCATATTTTTTGCATATTTTGCATTTATTTGCATTTTTTTTTGCATATTTTGACATATTTTGAAAATAAATGCATTTTTTTTCGTGCATATTTTCGCAAAATTTGGCAAAAATAACGAAATAACACGCTTGAAATTTTTGACTAAAAGTGACTGAAAGTCAATTGGAAAAAAGTCAAAAACGTAAGCAAATGCTGTGCAAAACTGACAAACCAATGTTGTCCAAACTCATAAAAAACACGATCAAATGATAAATTGGATTATTTAAGAGTAAATTTTCTGCAATTTTATTTATTTTTTTTTAAAGAAAACCCCAATCTTTCCAAAAAGTTACATTTTTGAACTCGGAAACGGTTTCGTATATAGATTTCATAAGAGTTAGGTACGTAAAATCTTTTTATAATTCTAGAGAAATATTGATATTTTACAAATTCATGTGGAATTAAATGCATATTTAAAGTACATATTTTCTATTTTTAAGTGCATATTTTTCCTAAGTGCATGAAACTCCTATCCCTATACATTACACTGTATTTTAAGGACAGGATGGTCTTAATTTTAACTTTCATATTTTTAATTCAAAAAGCACATTTTCAAGTTCATGCCTACTACAAAAAATTTTGTGAAAACAAATTTGACATGAACAAAATTTCAATTAATTTCATCTTCACAATCCTGAGATAACATTGAAAAGATATTGTTATTCTAAACACGTTATATCTTTTGATCTAGAGCACATACAAATTTCATTATACTTTAATACGTATGCTGAATTGAATTACCTTTCATTTGATATATCACACATATATCACACGGTACGTGCTCTACAAATTACACAATCTTAAATTAAAAAAAAAAAACTTGAAAAATACCTCAAAACACCTGTGGAAATCTGTTGAAATTCCGACATGGTTGACTTTAAGAAATTATAACTTTTTTCCAGTTGTCGTACAAATAATGATTGAAACATCATATCAAACCTCAAATAATAAGCTTTCAGATGATATAAAATTTATTATAGGATGTCATATTAAATAATCGACTTTAAGGTGATGGAAGAAAAAAAAAGATTGTTTTTCTTGCTTTTTTGGATGAAAATTGATTGGCTTCAAAAAATTCTAACGCTTTTTGTAGATGTCGGACAGACATGATTGAAGAAAATATTTAAAGCATAAATAATAACCTTTTATATGATGTAAAATTTATTATAGGTTGTCATACAAACAAAGTGGATTTAAAGGTGATTGAAGATAAAAAAGTTAGTTTTTTTTATTTTTTTTTTCCACTTCTACCATGTCTGAATTGCACACATGACTTTTTTGATGTTTTGTTGCTACAACACCAATACCTTACCTTAAGACTTATTAAAACAAAACAATATCTAATTTATTAACAGAAATAGTTTTCAGCTATGTACTTCCCAGGTGTTAGCCATAACAAAACGCGCCAAAATAACACCATCGTCTATTCCAAAGTCACTGACTCATAATATTATTATTATTGTTCCACGCTCATAATCCCCTTGCAGATGTTTTGAATACCTCATATGGCAAACTACTTTATACTAACTAGAGATGAAGCTATAAAGACTTGTTTCGTAGGCGGATAACTCTCCACCTATAACACGAAATAAAGACAAACAAAACAAAAAGAAACAGTCATTGAATATGAAATTTTCTTCTAGAGTATCTTAATAAATATCTGGCAGTTACACCTCGAATCTCAACCACGTCAGTTGGCTTTAACATTAAATTAACGATATATAAAAAAAAAAAATACGAATAAAAACTATGTCTCGCCGCGGTAAAAAAGACGAATACATTCAAACAAAATGCGAAGGATGGAATGGAAAATTCGTATATGGCGAAGGATCTGCCAACAATGTCTCCAAAGTGCGTAAGCACAACGAATTCGTAACGAATACAAATAATTTCTACGGATTCAACAGAGAACCAATTATCCTGCCAACAACGTGGGACGGCACATTCGCCAAGAGCGGCGAAGTTCGTATACAACAGGAACGCAATCGATCCGATGATCAGAATTACTTTGACTACAATACTGAGCCGACAATTTTGCCCACCGAATGGAATGGCCAATTCGAATTGGATCCAGACGATGTCCGCATAAAGCCAGAACGAAATTATTCAGATGTCAGGGATTATGCGGAGGCAAAAAGATTCCGGCAAGTGAATTGAGTTGAGAACAATGGCGAGCAGCAAATAGCAGTATTGGATAAAAAACAAAAATAACAAATAAAAAATCCAGAAAAAAAAATAAAACGAACGAGTTAAAAAATATGGCAGATCGCAAGCTATAGTCTAACCAAAAAATGCACGAAGAAGGAACCGCTCTCTCTACGAAACGGTCTTTTCGCACCAAAAAAAAGGAGAATCTTTTTTTTTACTAACTTCCTACGCTAATTACTGTTGAAAGTTCGACTAACTCATTTCTTGTAATTAATTTATTTTGTACATTTTTGAATTTTTATCATCAATGGAAATATTATATATACAATAAAAAGTAGCTACTTTTTCAAATTAAAAAATAACTGGTGTCGTGTTTGTGTGTTCCGCAAGATACCTTTAATGGCAAAACTATGATGGGTGTCTTAAGTGGGCGGTTTACTTTGCACTAGAAAGTAGATTTCAAGTGAAATAGTTTTGAATGCAAAATTGTATTTCTTTTATGGCAGTGGTGTCCAACCTTTTTGCACCCGAAATCGCTTTATTGTACCTGTTAATATTTTATTGAAACAAGTCATTTTAATGAAATGCAGTTACTTTTAAAAAGATGTAAAATTATAAAATTTAGTTTAAGAACCATTCAAAATCTCTTAGAATTCAAAATTTTACTGTCTGAAACAGTAAGCAATTATTAGAGGATGGAATACTTAAAAAAAAAACACACTAAGAAAATCATTTACAAATCGAAATATATTTGATTTATCTAATTTTTGTTTTTCATCGATATAACTTACGCGTACCAAATGTTTGTCACCCCTGCACTACGAAATACTATCTGCCGATGACGATTGTTAAGAAGGTTATTTCAGGTTTTGGATTTAAATATTTCGATTATTTTTTTTTTTAATAATATACCCCGTAACGATTTCTCACATGTAGTTAATTTGTTTTGTGTATAATTAATCCTATAAATCGCGTCATCGTATTTTGATGGCGTGATCTGTAAAAATAGTTTAAAATTCGTCAGTGTTTTTGTTTGTTTGTGTTACGCAAGATCAATATTGAATATTTAGATTACAAACCTAGTTCTTTTTTGCGAAGAAACTCCACTTGCATACTACGTCTCAAAAATATAGAAGCAAAGTGTTTCTTTACTTCCTTATGAGAAAAATAATAAGCTTTGGAGGTGATTCGTCATTTTTTTTTTTAATGATTTAAATGCGCACTTACATAAAAATGATTAAGAGACAAAAACAATTTGGCAAATATAATTGTTAATGATGTGCTTCGATGTTTGTACTAATTATGTACTAATTACTTAAAATTTTTGTTTTTATACAGGGTTTGATGATTGCTTATTGTTGTCCGTTCGACTTGCTTTTGGTATTTTTGAACTAGTCATAACAAAATACACTGCATTATGTGTCACATTTTTAAAATATGCCAGAATTTCTTTTTCTTTTCTTTTATGAAAGTTATAGAATGTCTAAACAAAGTAAGCTTATAAGCCTTCATTCCGAGGTTTAATCTTTATATTTAAGAAAATGCGTTACGGGTGTGACGGTTATACTCATAGTTGTATAAATGTTTCGAATTTTATCTTATATCAATTATATCAGTCCCTGTCTATAATGAAAATTGATTGTATTTTTTACAGATTTTAGCAAGGCATTTGACAAGCTTAATCATTGTATTCTTCTAAATAAACTGTCAAGATTTGGACTAAATTATTCTTTTATCAATTGGTTGTCTTCTTACCTCAGTGATAGACATTATAGTTTAATTTTCAGACATAATCACTCAAATAAGTTTGTAGTTAACTCCGGTGTACCTCAAGGTAGTCATTTGGGACCACTTTTATTTGTCTTATTCATATTCCATCTTTTTTAAAAAACTCTTCTTCATTAATGAACGCTGACGATGTTAAAATATTTCGGAAAATAAATTCATTGAATGATTGTAATCTTCTTCAAAATGACCTACTATGTTTTTGGGAATGGTGCAATAACAATCGTTTATTTTTAAATGTTGACAAATGCAAGACAATGCGTTTCACACGCAAGCATGATTTCATTGTTTTTGATTATATGTTAAACTCCTCTAGTTTACACGTCCAATCCAGCTTTTCTGATCTGGGTATAATTCTAGATTCAAAGTTATCATTTACTGATCACTACGATTCAATAATCAAAAAAGCTAATAGATCACTCGGTTTTATTAAACGTTTTGGAAGTGAGTTCCGTGATCCCTTCGTAATTAAATGTCTATTTTTTTCGTTTGCCAGATCTGTATTAGAATATGGCTGTGTTATATGGGCCCCTTATTACAATGTTCACACAAATAGAATTGAAAGTGTCCAAAAGAAATTCATAAAGTTTTACCTTCGATTTTTTCCTCGGTCAAATTTAATTGAATGGCCTTCCTACCCTCAGAACCTAATTCTCTTGAATATCCCATCCCTTTCTGCTCATAGAGAGTTTTTACAGCTTTGCTTCATCGTTGGATTAATGAATGGATCTATTTCCTCCTTCTCAGTTTTGGGTCGTTTGAACTTTAACGCGGCCCGTGTTGGGTTAAGAACTAGATTGCCAATACGTCCCAGTTTTAGCAGATCGAACTATGGGTCTAACAGTCCGATTAATCAGTTAATTAATATTTTAAATAAACATTATAACTTAATTGACTCTGTCAACGTAAATACTAAATCAAAACAGTTTAAAATTAGATTTTTCGTTAATTTTGTAAATTAGAAATTTAATTGTGTTATCTTTTTTTTTTTATATATATACATTCATTTTTATTATTATAGTTATTTATATTTATAATTACCTGTAACGTTAGGATTTTAACGTGCTCAATAAATCAAATCAAAACTATTAAAAATACAGTTGAAACTCGATTATCCGGGATTCGATTAACCGGGACGCTCTATTATCTGTGATGAAAATATTTGAAATTCTTTCTCGAAAATAAACAAAATGTATTTATTTAAACTCTATTATCCGTAATAAACTACTAAATAAATTTAACTAAAAAATACAAAATCAGCACTCAAAAATTAAGAAAATATTTTAAATTTTTTTTGTAGAGAGTCTTATTTTCTTATTTTTTTTTTTTTTTTTGTGAAAAGTAGAATTATTCTGGAACAACATATCAGGATTTACTGCTATTTTACCGCATTTACATTAATTCAATCGAAGAAAAGCAACGGGTAAAATCCCCTGTCACACAATAGGTGTGTTTTTTATTACCACCGGGCTTAGCTGGACAAAAAAAAATACGCCTCGGGGCTTAACCGGAAATCTTGGCAGCACTGCTTATTAAATGTTCCGAAATCAGCAGACACAAAGAGAATTTAGAGTTTTCATATTTATCGCTTTCGCGTTTTCTTGTATTTTTCTTGTATGTTTTACAAAGAGATACAAAAATGTATGCTAGCAAAACTAGTTAAATAAATTTTTTTAAAACTGTTCAAAAAGTGAACCCAGAATTATAATTGGAGGAAGCAGTCGGAAGCTTATGTCAAATCCTACGTTTTTGTTGTTGTTTTCTTTGAATTTTTGATAAGTTTCCATCCGTCGAATGCGGTTGCAATTATAGTTTTACCTTTAAGCCCAGGGATATCATCGGGCTTAACAACTAAGCCCAAGGGGCTAAGGCGTTGTTGAATTTAACATGTAAATTGCCTAAAACCTAAACATGCAACAATTTTTTAATTTTCCTTAAAATTCATAACACTCGTAATTCTTTGCCGCCGGGTACAAAGGGGTTAAGTCATAAATGATAGTTTGCCAGAAAATGCGAAGAATGGTAATCGATGAATTTTTGAGCATTGATGCTCTTATTTTTATAGGAAAGAGTTTTTCTAAATTTATGTTTTTGATACCAAATAAAAGAGAAAAAAGAGGTTATTCTTATTTCATCGAATTCCGAAAAGTTCAGTTTTGTGACTTAACCCCTTTGTACCCGGCTGCAAAGAATTAATCTCGTGATATTGTAATGTACCTATGTTCAAACAAAAATATGAATTGTTACGTCTATGGAATAATTTTTCAATACATTTTTTTTAATACATTTTTTAATAAAAACTTAAAAACATATAAATTTTTTCTTGAAAAAAAAAGTTCTATTATCCGGGATTTTCGATTATCCGTAATGGGCTCGGTCCCGACCATCCCGGTTAATCGAGTTTCAACTATAAGTTTTAACACTGTTTCGGGTGTGACAGTTCATATGTTACATTTCTTGGATTTTTTATGGAGTTTATTTTGTTTTTTCTTTGCTTTTATGTAACAAATTAAAAAAAAGAATAATAATATCGATTGTTTAGTTATTTCTTTTGTGACGTTTTTCTTATAATGTTATAGGGTTTTGTAGGCTCTAAGTTTAAGTTTTAAAAATAGTAAGAGCCTTGTGCATTACATACAAATTTAATTTCAAACCCAAACAAATTTGGTGCCATTCAAAAGAAATTATAATTTCTAATATCTAATTATTATATCTATTAGGCTATACAAATTACAATTTTTCGAATGAATATTTTGAGAAATGTTTTGATTTATTGGGTTTTAAAGAAATGGCAATAGTTTGAATTTTTGAAGTGAAAACTTCTTTAGTATCGTAGTGATTCGAAACAAGATGAAATGAAAAAGCGACACGAAAAATCAATTGATCATAACTTTTTTGTTTTAATAGTTAGATGAATGAAATTTATACAGTAGATAGGTAATTAAATTGTGCAATTGTGCAAAATTTCAATTAATTTCATATTCAAAATTCTGAGATAACGGTAAAAAGATGTTCTTTTTCTAAACACGTTATATCTTTTGATCTAGAGCACATAAAAAATTTATTTAACTTTAATACGCATGCTGATATTATTACCTTTCATTTAATATATGACACATAACGGTACGTGCTCTACAAGTTATAAAATCTTTAATCGAAAAACTTGAAAAATACCTCAAAACACCTGTGAAGATTTGTTGCCGATGACCAGCCAGCAGTAGAGGAAGTACCGTAATCTCAGTTTAAAATTTCGACATGATTGGCTTTAAAAAATTCTCACTTTTTTTGTAGACATGGTAGAAATATGATTGAAGCGTCATATAAAAGGTGAAATAATAATGATATAAAATTTATTATAGGTAGGTTGTCTTTTAAAAAATGGATTTAATGGCGTTAAAAGAGATTGATTGTTTTGCTTTTTTTATGAAAACTAATTGGGTTAAAAAAATTCTAGCTCTTTTTGTAGATGTTGTATAGACATGGTCGATATAAATATTTTGAGCTGAAACAATAAGCTTTCAGATGGTATAAAATTTTTTAGGTTGTCATATAAAAAAAGTGATGGAATAAAAAAATGTTATATTTTTTCGATTTTTTTTAAATGATTTTTAAGGTGAATTGCACACATGATTTTTTTTAATTCGGTAAAAAAAACGGTTGAAGGCCATAAAATCTTTAAATTTTAATACATGAATTTAAAAAATTATATTGCTTAGCTACACAACAAATCAACAAATGTCATCCCGATCGGCTAATAAATGTAGTAGTTTGTCACCTCCCAATGAACAAAAAAGAAGTTTGCGATCATTTAAAAATAAGCCGTTTTATCATTGAAAAAATTTACATAAGCCCATTTTGTTAGCTTGTTAAAACGCAGTCTACAAATTTTTTTCGTTCAAGAAAATTTTTGAGACAGTGAAATATACCTAATTAAAAAATGGGTGAAAACTTTCCAAATAATCTGGCACAAATGTGAGTTTTCATGTTATAGGTGCCTACTGGAAAACGAAATTTTTCTTTTTCAGTAGCTAACTAGGTCTAAACCATGATTTTAAAATATGAATTTTCTTTAAAATTAATTTATTATGTTACTTTGATTTTAAAATGTTCAACTTTGTTAACATTACAAAAATAGCCGAAAAGCCACACAAAAGTTACGTATACGCTAAGGTGGCCCAAATTTTCATAAAAAAATTACATGTGTACACAGATAAAAACTGTCATCCAAACTTTAAGATTCAGGAGACTAATGATGATGCATAATATATTAAAAAAAACTATACACAAGTTTTATGTCCGATTAAGAAGTACATATTATTATAAGTTTGCTAGATGTAAAAACTTACTTCATTAATTTTGTAACAGCAATAATAACAATGACCTTTGGAACTTTAATCAATTATACTATACAGTTCATTTGAACTTACTCATAATATCAACAAAAAATAAACAAATCCCCACCTCAAAAAGCTTACACGAGGCAAAATTTTTTATAAATAGATTCAATAAAATATGACAACATCAATATATCTCCCACAACATAGGAAATACATTTACCAAGACACTTACTTCTGCTAATTGCTCGCTGGTTAAGCTAATAAATAAGTTTTATCCATATAATCCAAACTGGCTTCAAAACAAGTCGTCACGTCGTCGTTGGCGAACTAGTTACTTTGTATGCAAACTCAATGCAAAATAATTATTACTATGCTCGGGGGTGTTAATGCTGGAAATTAATTTTATGCTATTAAATGGAGCATTCAGTATCGGGCAAATATTCTGCACTTTAGCTGACATTAATTCATAGTTAAGCTTGAGAGATTACGATAAATAAGAATCCAAAGTTGATTAAATAAATAAAATGGATCACCCACAGACGATGAATAAAAGTAATTAAACATTCAATGTAGTTAAATTGACTATCTAATCTAACATAACCCCTTTTTCTAACCAGTTTTTAACCGTCTATTTACCCTAATCAATGGTCCTGAATTCTAAATCATGCGCCTAATGATTTAAAGTTTTTCTCACAACGTCTAACATTTCACATTATTCTGTCCACAAATTGGCATTGATTTCATATTTTATTCATAAATCGTAAGGATTTTCATCTCCGGGACCTCTGATGGTAAACTTTCCCATCAATGGGGAACACACACACGACCATTAAACCACACCAAAACCAACCTCGAACCAAACCGACGACCGTACCTTGAACATAACCTGCTCTCAGCCAGTGCGCATAACATTCAACATTCTGCATAACATATCATTCCTTCATTCGTAGACATCTTGCCGTCTCTTTAGTTTTGCAAAATGAACTCCAGACATGTGATATATATGTTGGTGGGTCATAATGTCACATATCTATCCTTTCTAAACTTCTGAAGGCACAGATAAATAACGGGGCCCATGCAAATAATATAGTTAGAGGTAAGGTAAGGTACCTCCAAGCCCATCCTCGCGGATGGAAAGAATTGAGATGGCAACGCTGATATCATATTGAATGGGAGGATTTATAACTTTTCTACTTTGTTTAGTTCGTGGTCATAAAAAATGAAAAGGATTGGTCTAGGTTCCTTGGGACTTTTTCATATACTTTGCGAAGGTATAAGCAATCTTGCCACCTGTTGCATCATAGCTATAAACGAACCGACAATGGATAAACCATGGGTATTCATTTAGGGTTCATATTGCTGATGCTTAGACATTTGTCAAAACATCACAATGAGTTGGACAATTTATTGTCCAATTAGCAAACTTGCTGATATAATCGCAAGACGCTCCTTTTGCGACTTCTCCTGGGGGCAAGTCTTTTTCACGAACAGCAGACTAAAACACGGACTACTGGAATGTTGTAGTGAAATTCCAAACGCGCGAATTTTTCAGCAAAAGGTCCTCACAATTTATTACTCAATTATTTCGCACTTACTTAAGGAAAACGGTGCGGCAGCGCAGCGCGTTGTTGCTACTAATGGAGCTGTTGCGCGAAAACACTTTTCGCAACTCTCTTAATTGGGATTTGAGGACCATGTCGCTTGAATTTTCATTTTATCAGTTAAACGTGTGGATATACTGGAAGCAGAGTTGAAGTCCAGGGCAACCGCACAACGACAAGTACCTGGAAGTCTGAAAAGTTAACAAGTATCTGGAGCTTATTTATGACGTCGCAGATACATTATCGCAGAGTTCTTATCTTAAGTGATTTTCTGTTCGGCGTTAATGCGCGATCCACGGACGATGAACGAAAGGAATTGAGGTGATGAAAGGAAATTGGTGTTCTTCCGTGGGAGGGTAATTAGCCAGGAATAAGCTAAGAAAACCGTCTCAAGAGTAAAGCCCGCATCTATAAAACGAACACAAAAACAGTTTTTAGCGAAAAATTTATTTCATAGTTGGTAAAAGTGTCATTTGGTAGAGATTCTTGATAGGAAATTTACATTTCTATGCGAATTATAAATTCGAGGCGAGTACATAGTAGGAAGGTATCTATGGCGATTCACTTTGGTTGGGTTAAGGAAACAGGAAACGTGTGGAGCAGAAAAAATTATTATAAATGACATTTCAGCATGCGATTCGTGTGGTACCTACTTCTTTGGGGAACAATTTGAAGCGGGGTCTATTTTAATACTATATCTACTGCCTGGGGTTTTGAGGCGTTTGATTGAATTTATCTTTATTGCATTTTAAATATTGAAGTTACATGTTATTGGCCGATGATGATCGTTTTACACTGCAATTTGAACATTTTATTTTTAAAATTTCATGGGAGTGTAGGTATAGATTAAAATGAAATGGAAAATTGTGTGACCATTATGGTATTAGAGATAATCACTGCATGATACTTATGGAACAGGGAAGAACTTGTAGGTATTATTTTAAGTTTTGTGAAAGTTTTAATTTAAATAAATTTAATTACATGTGTGTTTATTTAGATGTACATACCTACATAAATAGCTGTGTTTTGTGCAAAATTTTGCAAACTCGTGAGTATTGGTAAAAATTAAGGCTTTAAATTTACTTGCTAGATGTTAAACAAAACAACAACTTTATCCCCTCGGACATAGTTGATAAGCGCCAAAGACTGGAAAACACAGTTGTATGAAATATTGTTGCGATTGGATGAGAGATGGAAAAAGGCTTAGGATGATTTTGTTCGTAGTTGCCATAGTTCAGAAGATATTAGGTCTCAGCGAAAGGTGTCTTTTGTTCTTAAACGGTTAAGCCTATCGTAAAACATGGACAAAATTCGCATAGAGCTGAAAACTTATATTGAAACACTGGATAAAAGTTATATATCAAAAGAATCCCATGTGTGCATAAAAAGTTATTCAAAAATGTAAGTTGAATAAAAGACAAAATACACGACTTTTCCGTGTATTTTGTTTTCCTTCTGAAACCTAATATCTTGTAAACGGTGGCAGCTACAGCTACGAAAAAGCACATTTTCAGCTCTCTTATGGAAAACGTCCTGAACTAAAAAATTAATTTAAAATATTTATCAAAAACAGAGCTTTAGAAGAGTTTATTACGAAAAACTGTTATCAGAATTCGTATTAAATTCAATAAAATGTTTATGTGCTCTAGATAAAAAGATATAACGTTTTTAGAAAAAGAACATCATTTTACCGTTTTATCAGGATATTGAGTGTGAAATTAATTGAAATTTTGCACAATTATAGTTATTAGATTGTCGATATTTAATTACCTTAAAATTGTTACTTGGGTAAACACTTTAAAAATTTCATATCTAAGGGGAATATTTTTAAGAAAGTTTGCCCATTAATTGAAATTTTGCACAATTATCTTGTTTCAAATCACTACGATAGTTTTCACTTCAAAAATTTTTTGAAGGTCTGCTTAAATTTCTTTAAATTTTGACAAATTTGTACAAGAAAATAAAAAAACAAACTAAACAGTTCTAATAAGCTCCATTTGAGAATTTGAGTTATCTCGCATTGAAGGTGACAAAATATTAGGGTTATTCATAAAAAAGCGTAACCTCTACCACACCGCAAAATGAAAAAGTTTACCAATCCTACTCTTTCCATGAACGCCCATAAAATCAACTTGCTTAAGGCTAGGCGCACACATGCGATTTTAGTCGCGCGATTATTCAGTCGCAAAAATGGATCACGTGGATGCCTGTGATGAACACACATACTTCCCGCGATTAAAAATTTGAAAATTGTGTCTACACTCATTGAAATTCTTGTCATCTTATTTGCGACTGAATAATCGCGCGATCAAAATCGCATGCGTGCGCCTAGCCTAAATGTGGTCAAGGGCGATTTATTTGGAGCTAGAAACGAAAAAAAAAACTTTTTTTAAATTTTTTTTTCTATTTTATTATGTTTTTTGCAAATATATTCCCACCTCTTGTTGTCATTTAAATTTATTTTACCGTCAAAATTAAAAATCAAACGTTTTCCACATTTTTATCACATTCAAATTTCAATTTTCGTTTAAGTTCGGGCACACGACCTCCTTTGTATTTTTATTTCTCCCTCTCCTATACAGACCTCATTTAATAGTAATTATCTCGTTTCAAATTGTCGTATTACGAAGTTCGTTTGGAAAATTTCAATCGAAATAATTATCTCATTTGCTCAAGCCGAAATTTGAAAGGGGCTTTAATTTTCAGATATTTTTTCAACAACTGATTAAGTGCAAACAGAGCATAATATTGGAACAACAAAATCTGCCCGAAAGTATGCAATAAATGTGTATGTTCCACCCTATGAAACTTTAATCTTTGTAGGTATATAAAATCTATTTTATTTTATTTTAAATACAAAGCTTTAATGAATATTAACAAGATTAATTGCCTGACTTCATTTTCTGATAACATATTTTTTAGAAAGAAATACTAGAAATTCTCATTAAAACACATAAAAACAGCTAAAATAAAATTTCTTTTAACACAATCCAACTAGATTCCACATTGATTTTTGTATCAACTTAGTCAATCTTTCAACCATTTCCATTTTCTAAACTCTCCCTCAAATTTCCAACTACCTTCCAGATTCCAATCAGATTCCACACTATAAAATGACATTTCAAAACGTCAACGCCACACACAAAAAAAAAAAAAAAAAACACAAGTTTCCATCTGTCATTTCTCACCCACAACTTGTTCTCTCAAAACAAAAAAAAAGTTCAAAAAAAAATATAGTAGAAAATCACAAAACGACAGTTTTAGCTATAAAACGGAAAGAGGAAAATTGTCAATCACTTTAAACATCAACCAAAACACTTTTCCCGTGTGTCCAAAAAATTTCCCAACATTCTACCCATCACATTTTGATTTTTGGAACAAAAGTGATTTCATTTTTTGATTAGTAAAAAATGTCCTCAGAAGCGCCAAACTGGCGCCAATCTATAATAACACGGATAATTGATCGCAATAAACGCGAATCCTCTTACCACAGAGAATTAATTCAACAAAGTAAGTTTTCACTTTTACACACGATTTCCAGCTGACAAATGATGATAGGTGATAAACCACGACGACATTGTTTCAATAATAATTGAATTTAATTATGTTAATGAAACTCAACTCGATTTGGGTGATGTTGCAATCGACAATGTATACATTATTTCTCTCTTTCCATAGACAATCGTTTCTATGACACCGTTGTCCAATTGGAAGCAGAAAATCTGCGAATCCAAGTGGAAAATGAAAAACTTCGAACTGCTGTGGCAACAGGTGGCAAAGATTCGGGTGGTTCTTTTGCTGTTCTTGAGCGTCTTCTCGCTGAACAGAAACACTTAACCGAATTGCACAAACGTAAAGGTGACAATTCTCAAATGATTGTTGATTTGAGTATGAAAGTTGAGGAACAGCGCAAAATTATTGCCGAAAAAGAATTAAAGTATGTTGGGAATTTAGGTCAAGGTGTCATATTCATTTTTTTCTATTTCCCTTTTTGTCCTAGTTGCGCGGAACACATGAAGATGAATCAAATATTGAGAGCGGAGTCGGCAATGTTGAAATCAAGTCTTGAAGAGCTGAAGAAGTTGGATACAACTTTGCGGGATGAACATACTGCACTTCAGTTGGCATTTAGTGCATTGGAGGAGAAAATGAGGGGTATCCAGGTGAGAGAGAGAGATTGATTGATATAATCTTTATGATTGATTTGCATTTTTTTAAAATTGTTTTCGTTATCGTTGGGTTTTTCTTTTAAATTAATTACAAATAGTTGCTTCCTCTTGTCTGTCTCCACTTTCTAGTTCCTGTGCCATTTAATTCTAGCTCATTATCAATTTCGATCCAGGGCCTACGCAAGGTAGGGTAGGAAAGGGCAGTTGTCCCCCCTAGAAATTTTTGATCTGCCAGACTGTCTGTCGATTGGCTATATCTATCTTGAACTGAAGTCTAAACTACTGAGTTATAAGTTTAGTAAAATTTCCTAAAAGATATTGCACCAACCACTTTGCACTTTGCATTTTGCAACTTTGCACTTTACTTTGCAAATTCTGTTGTTGCACCAAACTCCTATTTGCAAAGAGGAAATTATTTTTTTTGAAAAATATAACAAAAATTCCTTTTTTCTGAAAAGCGCAATTTTTTGCCAATTTGGAAAGAATTCTTTGATTTCGTTGCACCAAACAAAAAAACTATGCACTTTCCATTTCAAATTCTGAAAAATTTTGCAATAATATGCAAAGACAAAATTTCATTTCAGATGGCCATTTCTCGTGTAAAGTTCGGGTATATTAAGTGAATTTAAAATCACTCGCTTTGAACGACTTTTTGAAGATGAAGAGTTTAGTAATAGCTACAGCTATGGACAAAGAAATAGCACACTTTTGATTTTTCTTACAAAAATTGGATTTATTTGGGACCTTTTAACTTATATATTATAATTTTTACATCAGGGCATGCATTAGCTTATGGGAATTCATAAAATTAATAGTTATAAATTATTTTATTTCAATTCAATTTTTAAAAATATAATTTCTAGAGAATACCCTTTTTTCTTGTGGACAAAGAAATAGCCCACATTCCGAAAATCATAAAAATAATCATTTCTAAGCAAAAATTCTTACAATTTCCAATAAATTCAATACTACTAAGTTAGTAACTTGTTAGTAGACCACAGTTTTTCAAAGTTCTTTCGCACCTCTTTGGTAAACTTTCAACTAACGTCTGGTATCCACTTTGTGGAGTACGGCACCACGCTTCTTTGATTCTGGCCCAAAGATCGTTTGAATTTTTGAATTTCCTTTTCCCACGCTTAACCTTGACATCAATTTATAAGTTTTCTATGGGGTTAAGATTGTGAATTTGAGATGGCTAGGTGCAAACATCGATTTTTTCGTCCGAAAACCTATCTTGTACTATTTCTGATGCATGTTTGGGTGATTGTCATGTATGAATATCTAATTAACTGGCGAGAAATATGGTTCCTCGGTATTCTAATGTAATATTAAGACAAAAGAATTTATCAATTTTGCCATCCACCTAACCAATGGGTCCTTACCATGCCAGGAAAATGCGCCCCAGACCATCAAATCCTATCCTCTTAGTTTCATCGTCTTGAGATACTACTTTGGCTTGTCCTTTTAACATTTTAGGCGATGGACAAATGTTTTGTCATCGGTTCCAATGCGATTAACCTTTATTTCATCACTCCAAAAGACTCTCATTCAAAACAGCATGTTTTTATTCAGATGTTTTATAGCTAATGTTAGGTGATCTTTCATGTGTCTTTTTATATCATTGGATTTTTCTTGCTTACCTGTCTGTACAACTCAGCATCATTAAGTATCCTTCTTAAAAGTCTGCTTGACACTTTTTTCGCCGAATTCTATATTTACTTCGGGCAAAATCGTGCGAGATGACTTAAAAGGCCAACATTTGCGTTTCTTTGTAATCGCTCTATCCACTCGTATGGAAGTTTTGCGGGGAAGAAGTTAACGCAATTTAATTTCAGAGTTTAAATTTCTATTTGCTCTTTCCAAATAAATGGCTTTATCCATCATTTATTCGAAAAATTTAGAGTTTAAGCTAATTAAGAAGGATTTTTCCCTTGACTATGACGCTCGAAAGTAATTCTCCCTTTTTTCGCAGTTTAATGATGTTTTCTGCCTATTTTTTTTTTCAAAAATACTTGTTAATTAAATAGTAGCAATAAAATGAATGCATTTTCGTCTACAACTTTGGAACGCGGAATAAAAACTTAACGGTTAAACAAATGTGTGCTATTTCTGTGTCCACTAGCGAAAGAGACAGAAAAAGCATTATATTGCTAGTGCAAATAAATATAGAAAATAACGGTACTTTTAAGATATTTTTGTCTCCATCACTTTATTTCGATAATATACCAAAAGAAAAAAATGTATAAAAAGCATTCCTAATATCTAAAATTCGATTCGCATGATTTTTCTCAATAGTGTGCTATTTCTCTGTCCATGGCTGTATATACGTGAGTTATGAATAAATTTTGAAATTAGGAATATTTAACTATGGTTAGTGGCATTGCTAGAATTTATTGTGTTCTTTTAACAAATCATTTAGGAACGATTTGTTGTTAAATATGACTGCCAAACGACTAATTTTATTTTGAATAATGCCAATTCTATTATTGTAGCCTAAAATCATGTTTTTATTCAAAATAAATTTTATCCCTTTATAAAATTTCAAAAATTCAATTTCAATTTAATTTTTCCGCTGATTAATAAAAGAAATAAAAATGTTTGAATTGTCTTGAAAACCAAACATTTAATTTCATAGATCAACACACTAAACCCATATCATGGAAGTGAGTTAGAAATAGTTACGAATCGTGACTATTTGACACCTCATATGAGTTTAGGAACGATGCTCAGCTGTCAAATAGTTACAAAAGAACCATGGTTCGATATTATAAACATGAGTAAACTATGGTAAAATAAAGAACGCACCTCTTCATAGCCAACCACCTTGTTCAAAATAATGCGTTATTCAAAGAATGATTGCCATTTAAAATTAAAATAATGATATTATATTGATATTAAAAAATCTATTATTTTCTTCTTTAAACAAATTGCATCCAAGCTATAACTATAAACAAAAATATAACAAATGATAAAGTAAAGTACAGTAAAATTTCAAAAGATATAGGTAGTTCTTTAAGCAAAAAGAGAAGAAGTTGAAACTATTTATTGCTTTACTTTGCAAATTTTCAAATTACGCAAAGTTCCACTTCACTTTTTTGCTTTGCAAAACCAACATCAAAAATTTTAATTTTTGGTGAAACACTTTGTACTTTTACTTTGCCGAAAAGTATTGTTTTGCAAAGTTGCAAAATGCATTAACGTTACTTTCCATATGAGATATGGCCAAATTGGTAAAGCATGTTTTTTTTTTTTACAAAAACGAAACTAATGTCGTTTTCTATTTACGAGATTGAGACTCAGATTTGTAAAGAATCTGACAGCTAAAAGAGGGGGTGAACAGGGAAAAAAGTAGAAAAATCTTAGATTTCATGATTCGAGATTTAAAAATCTGAATCACGATTTTTATCAAGATTCACACATACAAGCTCCAGCACTTTCACACGTACTCCTCTGTTTGACATTTGTCTGAACATTTGTTGTTGTTTTATTTTAAAATGTTTTTTTTTTTATATGAACAGATTTCGTACACAATTACAAAACTTGATTTAATATTCTATTTGCGAGAAAAAATCTGCGATTTTTACACAATAATCTCAAAAGCAAATAGAAAACGACAAAGATTTTTTAAATAAAAAGAATATTTTTTCAAACGTTATTAACGGTATTTGTCATAGAACCATTTCCTTGTTTTCTGTCGAATTCCTTTAAACCACTTGCAGTCGCTACAAAGATCGCTACTTAAGGCGATACTTTTTGCTATTTAGGAAATTAAAAAAGGTAGCGATCTCTTTTTGTGAACGTATGTTTGTAAAATTTGTTTATTTAATTTATATCTCATAAATTAACAAAAAATGGCTCTGGTTCTTTATTTCTTTTAAAAAATGTAGTTTGGTTTGACGTTTTGCATTTGTCAAAATTCTAGTGTGTGTGAAAATCTGTGTAAATCCATCTCAAAAAATGGATTTAAAAAGGTTCGATTCCTCGGAAAAACGTAGCGAATTTTTTTTCATTCTTTTAAGAAAAAGTTGCGTCTGAAAGTCGACTGCAGATCGAATTTTTAGTTGTTTGGAATTCGACATAAGTGATTTCAAATTTTCATTCGATAAGTTACATATTAGTAACCAATTTAAAAATTAAAAAAAAGTTCCCTAAATTTTATTTTGAAAAATAAATTTTACTAAAACGGATTAATGAATGTTTTTGAAATTTTGGTTAAATATGTAAAAAATTATATTTTCAAAACTGCATACAAAATTTTTGAAAGTAAGTATGCACAAAAACTTATTTGTTTTTTTTTTTTTTTGAACGGCTCCAACAATGTTCAAAAGAAAATTCTTAAAATTCTTTGCTTTACAATAAATTAATTAGGATGCTTAGTTTGGAGATTAAAACTATTTAAAAAGGTGTATTCTTAAACTTCTAAAACTTTTTTACATTTCTTATTCATCTAATTTCTAATAAATAATAATATATATGTATGTATATTCTTTTATGAATGCTACATATATAAAACTTAAATATTCTTGAGTTTTTGACCATAGTACGTAGGGCAATATCACAATATAATTGGAAATTTTTGTTCGGGATACTGATTTGTGGTACAAAAAATAATACAAAAAAGAGTGTTTGTACACATGGATACACGTGTACCTACTCACAGAAATTCACTTTGTAGGTTCATACCATAACAAAACTGTTTTACACTAATTATGAAAACAACTTGCTAATCCCTTCGACTTTTCTTTTCAAAAAGTGAATTTTCATTCCACAACACCGCCGAAGTGCAACTTCAAAAATTCAACGGAAATTTGTTCTCGAATGAGTTTGCCCCTTCCTGAACAGAATCCTGCGTACGCCCTTGATTTCGATGTAAAGTCGCACGCGTTATAGCCTAATATTGTCTCGATTGGCGGTCATAAATGCAAAAAATGATAAATAGAATTCGCTATTCGCAGAAAGAGTTGAGCGATATTTTTTGTGTACATTATCACAAAATAGAAAGCCAATATTAGGCTTGCTGAAGGCAAATGACACGTTTATTTATGCCTGCCTCTGCCTGCACTTGCCTTATATTATTTGTTTATTTTCTATTTCAATTCATTTTCAATCAAGTCACATAAAGTTAGAAAGACGCAGGGGGGACATAGTAAGGGATGGGATGATCAATTGACACCACTAAAGTTCTATTTTTATACAACTTTTGTTGTTGTTGTTGTTGTTTTTTTGTTTTCATTTGAATATTCCATGAGAATTCAAACTGGCTGTATTGTTTATGCTGGAACTATGTTGATTTATCTTGACTGTGGTCGCGGTTCAGTTGTTATCTCTGGTTAAAGTGATACACAAAATGAATTGTTTTGTTCGGTGTCATCTCCCGAAATGCCATGTGGTTAGGTTCTCACAGTTTTTACATGCAAATAAAATTGTTTTTTATCTTTTTTTGTTTGGATATATAGGTAGGTACATACATATGTAGTATATTTTGTTTGGGTTTTTTAAACATGTTACCTCAGCAAAAATGTGGTTTTTCTGACTAGATTCAAATACAATCTGTGTAGTTTATATTTAACGGCGATTGGTTTTGTTATTTATTTCCGGAAATAGTTTTTTTTTTACGGCTTACTGGCTGAATACAATGTTGTAGCTGTGGCTGTAGCTTGTAGCGCAAGTTGAAGAATTCTCAACTGTTTGCTCAGCTGCCGCCAACTTTTATTGTTGTTTCCCTCAGAAAAAAATTGGCAGTACTACAAGCTTCAGCCACAGCTACAACATTGTATTCAGCCAGACTAACTGGCTACTTTGATTTTTGGCGAGACGGTAGTATTTTTTATTTTTACGTTCTTCAAACTTTTTCATCCATCACAAATACAGTACTGGACAAAATAAAGTGCGTATTTTTTTTGGAAATTCGAGATGTTTGATTTTATTGAACTTTCAAACCAAAGCGCGTGGGTGTGTGAAACTGCTTTCTAAGCATGCTTTTTTAAGTATTTTGCAGATATTTTTATTAGAAATGTTAAGTCTTGTATTCTCTACTACTTTGAGACTAGTAATCATCGGATTTTTCTTCTTATGAATATATTTTAATGCAGTTTGATTTATTTAATGCTCTTCAATTATTTTTCATTTTGATGAACAAAAATTTTTATTTTTAAGCTGGAGTTTTACTTAAAATGAAATTTTCGTCATTGCGTGTTTTTTTGGACTAAAGTCTTTCAGTAAAATATGATAATTGATAAAAAAAACCGTCTGAAACATTAATTAAGGTTATGGCTAACTTCTCAACTCCAAGGAATGAGAATTGAAGCTCTTTTTTTGTTTATCCTAAAATAGACCCTATTAAGAACTTTTTTTTCTCTCTCGTTTCAAGCATTTTTTACATTATTTCAACAGAAGCGTATAAGGATAGTAATAGACTTTCAAAGAAACACCCGTTTTTTTTAATTTTCGGCCTATAAACAATTTTTAAAAATAATGGCGATTTTATTATTGCTTAAAAAAAAAACAATATATCCTAGAAGTAGTCATATGGATATCTATTTATATTTTCGTGTACACCTGTTTTATTAGATTTGTGATAAGCAATATTTGTTTTTCAGTATTAGCCCAGTAATTTTAGACATTTTTTAACCCAATCTGCGGAAAAATTCCTACTGGGCTCGATTTTGGTATAGACCTTCGTTACGGCGTTGTTATGAAGATGTGAAAAATCGACATTGATATCGTGTCCGCGTTAAGAGTTATAGGGGTCAAAAGGTCACAAAAACTGGTTTTTCACGATTTTCAGCAAAACGGTAAGTCTTATCAAAAAATTTTCAATGCAAGAATTGTAGACCAGATTATTATATATAAAAAGTGTCATGACACTTTTTTTCCTAAGACCCACCGTTTCTTAGGTATAACGATTCAAAAAGTTGAAGTTTAGTTGTAATCGTCATAATCCTATTCCTGAAAAAAAAAACTCCTAACTGAAAAGTTCCTGAAATTTCATTATTTTTTTAGCTTGAATTTCGTTCCTCAACTGTTAAGAATATGGGGAAACCAAAAAAAAAAAATGGAAATTTTCGCCATTTTTCCGATTGGGGCCCTTCTCCCGAAACCATTTCCCTGGGAATTTTTGTTTAGAATATGTCTAAAAATATACAGGGTGTGCAATAGAGAATGGACAACCCTAAAACGGCTTATAGCTACACTTATGATTGTTCTAAAAACAGATAGAAAAAAGTTCTATCGCAACCAGTTCATAAAATATGGACTTTTTTTCGTTCAGTGTATTTTAAATTTTATCATCTTATGTTTTCGTTCACTACAACCACGAATGAATGAATTTTATTTATTTCTTTTTTTTATAATTTTCTACAATAATTGGATGAGTACATAAACACTTTAAAAATTTCATAGCTATTGCACATTTTCGTAAAAAAAATTTTGAAATCTGTTTTTTGATGCAAAATGTAAAAAAAGTATTTTATGAAAAATTTTAAACACCTGTGGTATAAAATAAATCTATAGAAACCTAGGTGGCCAACTTTCTTAAAAATATTCTGGTATAAGGAGAATATTTTTAAGAAAGTTGGCCACCTAGGTTTCTATAGATTTATTTAATACCACAGGTGTTTAAAATTTTTCATAAAATACTTTTTTTACATTTTGCATCAAAAAACAGATTTCAAAATTTTTTTTACGAAAATGTGCAATAGCTATGAAATTTTTAAAGTGTTTATGTACTCATCCAATTATTGTAGAAAATTATAAAAAAAAGAAATAAATAAAATTCATTCATTCGTGGTTGTAGTGAACGAAAACATAAGATGATAAAATTTAAAATACACTGAACGAAAAAAAGTCCATATTTTATGAACTGGTTGCGATAGAACTTTTTTCTATCTGTTTTTAGAACAATCATAAGTGTAGCTATAAGCCGTTTTAGGGTTGTCCATTCTCTATTGCACACCCTGTATATTTTTAGACATATTCTAAACAAAAATTCCCAGGGAAATGGTTTCGGGAGAAGGGCCCCAATCGGAAAAATGGCGAAAATTTCCATTTTTTTTTTTTGGTTTCCCCATATTCTTAACAGTTGAGGAACGAAATTCAAGCTAAAAAAATAATGAAATTTCAGGAACTTTTCAGTTAGGAGTTTTTTTTTCAGGAATAGGATTATGACGATTACAACTAAACTTCAACTTTTTGAATCGTTATACCTAAGAAACGGTGGGTCTTAGGAAAAAAAGTGTCATGACACTTTTTATATATAATAATCTGGTCTACAATTCTTGCATTGAAAATTTTTTGATAAGACTTACCGTTTTGCTGAAAATCGTGAAAAACCAGTTTTTGTGACCTTTTGACCCCTATAACTCTTAACGCGGACACGATATCAATGTCGATTTTTCACATCTTCATAACAACGCCGTAACGAAGGTCTATACCAAAATCGAGCCCAGTAGGAATTTTTCCGCAGATAAAACCTAAAATTACTGGACTATATCTAATAAAAATAGTTTATTTCGGTTAATATTAAAATCACAGCTGTTTTTACTTGTTATACAGAAATAAAAATACAGAATATTTTGGAAACAGATTTCTTCTAGAGACCCTGGAGTTTCACTACCCTGTTATTTCTTGAAAATCAACATAATATTAATTCCAGGTCCATAGCCAGAGTTTTATTTCGAAGGATTTAGTAACTCATTTTTTCGTGAATTAGGTATAAATAACTTTTTTTTTTTAATGCCAATAATAGAGTATACGTCCGTACACACTGGCTTATTTTTATTGAACATTCTTACAACCTTCTCAGCAAATTTAAAAATTTTGGATAAATGGTAGGCCAGTGCACGCGTCGACAATATTTATTACTTCTTCTTAACAGTCATTTTGGCCATTAGGTACATATATCGGGATGATTCGTGGTAGTTAGGTCTTTGTTGAGCACCTTTTTGGCAACGTAGAAAGTACTGGGATCTTTTAAGATTTGCAACATTTGACGCATAAGTATGGCCATTGAATCACTCTTCTTATACTCCATTGATAGTTGCTGCCTTAAACTTTCGATCTTCTCTAAAGGAGATGGAAAAACAGTTCAATGTTCACCTAGTGTGTGAGATTAAAAAATTTAACTGTTACTCATAGTTCAATTTTTGTTCTTGCCAAAAATCCTACCTGCTACACCCATGAACTTAAAATTATGTATTCATTTAGTTTAGAGCATAATGTAGTTAACCGCTCTGTATTTTACCTTAAAAATACATAACTGAGAGGCAGCAGCCGCTCAGGATCAATGTAGTCACTGCCATACATTTTCATGTTTTTTAAAATTTTTTCTGAATGCTCAGCTCACTGCGTGGCTAAAACCTAAATGTGATTGATGCTTTACCACATTGCAACTTTGACTAACCCAACCATTTACAATGCACATTTTTTGTATTCAATTCTTAAATAAATGCATAAAAGATAATCTCTCGAGCTATAGAGTTGTCTTCCGTAGAGGAAGTTATCCGATTTCATACTAATCATGCTTCGAAGTCTGCTACCGGCAAGCAAAAACTCTCCGATTCGCATGAAATCAGAATCAAAATTTGGTTTTACACAAAAAAATTTGTTTTTTAATCCTGAAACTACCAAAGGAATTTATTTGGAAATTTTGTTTGCTAAATTCTTGCGACTTAAGATTTTTAACGCCCGTACTTTAAAATAAGCGGCCGAGTCGGTGGTGGCAACCTTAAAAGCGTTAACACCAACTTAAATTGACATGTTATTCATATTGTAGTGAATAAATAATTACAGTCTTAATTTTTGACTGTTGAATTTTCCCATGAGCCAATTCATCGACCTTCTCAAGAATTGGGGACACTGCATACAAATTGATAAGATTTTGTTCAGAGGTACTATACCACTGCCAAGGAATTGAAAACCCCTTTAAGGGTATGATTGTAATGAATAAGTGCATCTCACATTTGAGCAGTGTAAGTTATTAGTCGATCGTGTCAAAAACGTATAAATATTTTTATCATGTTTTTTTAAAATGATACATTTCTTGCCTCCACTTATAATTTCAAAAAGCAACTGTACGTTTGCGAAACTTTATTTTAAAAAATCAAAGGAACATTTGAAAAAAAAAATATTTCAAAACAGAATTTTATTCCTGCTGAACATAATTTTAATTAAATAAAAAAAAAAAAGAATTTTAACTCTTTTCATTAAGAAAAATGGTTTTAATATCGATGGAACTGACCGACCATTATCTTCAAAGTTGCAAATATCGTATGATAAAAGGAGAAGTTGAATCATGTGCATTAGTGAGCGTTTAAATAAAAGGTAATTTGTTTTTATTATCGAAATATTTTGTACATTCATAAGTTTTGCTAGACCTGTGTTTGAATTAAAATAAATTAATATACAAAATTAGAATATACATATATGAAAAACTTTTAAGCAGGCTCTAGGTCAATAACTATTAAAAAATATTATTAAAAGTTGTTCATTATGTATACTATTTGAAGAGGTCACTACACAATTCCCATAATAAGAAATTAGATTTTTTCACTATTTATCTTCTTTGGAATCATCAGTCCCTAAGCAAATAATACTTATCTTGTATGAAATAAACATTTTGACAAATTCAATTTAATTGCTTATACAAATGTATAGATTCTGTTCTAAGCATGCAAGTCTTTAAAATATCTAAAAATATCGGACCTACATACTAATATGTCAGCTGCTATGAAAATATTTTAATCAAAGACACGCGTTTTAGTGTCTGTTGATCCAAAAAAAAAATTCATTCATACATTCTCTTTTTGTTCAGATTTCCATTTCTCAAACAGAAAAAATGAATATTTATCCTATGCTAAATTACTGACCGCCTTATAAATAGACTTCATCATAATAAAAAAACAGCGGTATTTGTGATGTTTAAGCTCATTGCGAATAATTTAATGGATTTCTTAATGACTTTTAATTCCATAAAACAAACACCAAGAAAAAAACTTGATTAAGTGGCGTCATACAACACAACATCAAAATTCTAATCAACTAACTTACTCATCACGCATAGATGATTTGTGTTAATATTTTTATCATTAATCGGCAAACTTATTTGTTTAATAATATTCTTGCGTATACGCCTCTCCGATGAATGATTATAATTATGATATGGAGGTAGAACTTATTTTGTTATACTTTTCTTCTTTTTTTTTTTGAAAAATATGTTAAAAACTGGAAATGCGCCAACCATACGTCGATTAATTAAATTGAGCGCGAAAGAGGTGTTGAAAGAAGAATGCACATGACGTAGGATGCTGGATAGAAAAAAAAAAAAAATAATTATATTTAAGGTCAACATTTTTTTTTGAAAACAAATGCGATGGGAATATTTTCAAATTTTGATATAGAAAATTCAGTTGCATTAAGCATTGGTGTGAAAATATTGTGATTTTCCTATTTTTGTTGTGTCTTTCAGGATGAAAATCGAAGCCTATTGGAGCGTTTGATGAAATACAAATCCAAGGACGCGGATAAACTAAACGAAGAGAACGAAAGCTTCCTAAAGTAAGTTTGTTTTATCCGTTGATACTAAAAAAAACCAAAATCGTATTTATTTTTTTTGAATTTAAACAAAAAAACTCGATTAGCATCCCCACGATTGCTGGAAAATGGTTTTGTGTGCTTTATGAACATTTTTTTTTCTTAAATCTTAAAACCTTGCATTATTAGTGTTTTTTTTTTCTCAATGAAAACCGTAAAGCACCCAAAAAAATTAATAGTTTTTTTTGTTGTTGTGGAAAAGTTAACCAAGAAAAGGTTTGTTCTATTTTTTGTGTGTTGTTTTTGTCCTTTGTTTTGTTTTGTCTTTTTTTGTTTTGTTTTTATTTTTATTTATTTTTTATTTAATAAATCAACGAGTTAACAAAAGAGTTAACATTAGTTAAATATTATAAAATTATGTGTATTAAAGAAATATAAACAATAAAATGGTCTTAAGATGACTTAAGGATAGCGTTAATGGTCAGATCTAAGTGATTCATTTACTTAACCCTCATTATCTGAAAAAGAATTCATAAAATGAAATTCGAATCAAAATTTTAAATTTTATAACATAAAACATATCTACATCGCGGACATTCCAATTAATATTTTTAAATTTTACTGAATCTAAAATGGAACATTAAACTTTCTCCTATTTTAACTTAAATCTGAAGGCTTTGTGGTTCAACTAGTAGGTACTCTCAACTGAAACTAATTTTTAAACAAAGTTTAACATTTGCAAGCTAAAATACCTTCAACAAACCAAGTTGTTAACTATACATCCCAGAACTCTGAAAAGAGTATTTTAGATATCAAAATGACTTAACAATTTTTTTTTTTATTTTCCAGTTGATAATTCGTAGGTCTTATAATCTCGACCGGGAAAGAATCATAGTTTTTAATTCACTTTGTTTTTAGTATGCATTTTTGGACATTTTCACTTTAATGCGTCATTTTATTTGATATCGGTCCCTCTGTCAACTACGTCGATTCCAATCCTTCATCTGTTGCCTAGAAAACTTAACTATCAATTTCCGTTGCATGAGTTTTCATAAAATTGCACGATTTTCCAAAACTTTTAAGTCGTTTTTCTCAAATCTACAATTTTAGAGTTTCGTGGTTTTGGCCCACGATATCTTCTGATGCTGATTTACTGCAACAAACCAATCATCAGACAACACTATTTATTGCACCTAATACTTGGTTAGTAATCTTCAAGGTGAATGACATTGCACGATATTAAGCTTTGTCGACAAGAATGATGATTCATCTGAACTCGATACCTTGACAAGTATTTCCAGAAACAATGTTAATTTAAAAGTCTGTCACAAAACTTCTGTGTCTATCTCATTCTTTGAGCTGTTTTTTTTTGAATTTGTTTGTTTAATTTTAATTGCACCTTTATTCATGTTTCGTCGTTGATCTTGAAATATGTCAAAAGTCGTGGTATAAATTTTTCCCTGCTTCCGATTTAGTCCTTTGGTAAACTTTTTTTTTTTTTTTTAATTTGACGAACTTCTTTTTCGTTTCTGTACGGATCACTTTGTTTCTATATTAATTAAAGGTTAGTTCAAGGGAGCTTCGACAGTGGCCTTAATTTTACTTCTCACTGCTTAACACCATGTTTTCTTTAGCTTGGTTTTTCCTAGCAGTACGCGAGTGAATGCCACATACTTTGCTGTGTGCTATTGCCATTTCGAACTTTATAGCTTGCGTTGTGATTTTGTAGGTACATAGTTATATTAGGTGCTCATATTGGAAGATTCTTCAGCTCGCTTGATACGGTCGAGCCAAAGTAAAATACGTGCCTTGTGTTTCAGCTGCATCTACATTCTACACTTTTGTACAGCTTATATTGCTTCCCGTTGTATTTTTGCATCCATGGGCAACCTTTCTTTCAAAAATATTCGTGCAATTCCATGGTAACTAACGTTACATTCTGAAAAATTTCCAGTAAGTAACTCAAGTTACAATAATTTAGTAACTCATGTTACCTGCCATTTACTGTTGCAAAAATAAAGAAAAGATTTATTAAAGTAATTCAAAATCGAATATTGTATAACGAAGCTTGTTTAAATGTTAATTTATTTTAGCAATCACAAGGGGATAATTGATCGTCAATATTAGATTCATCTTGTTTTCTGTGGGCTCTTTTTTCAGTCACATTCATGTGAAGTTTTTCTGTAGTTGGCAAGCTTATGCTTTAAAAATGCTTTTAGATTATTTATGATCCCTGAATGCTTGCAACTTGCATAAAGAGTTGCCGTTTGTAACTAGTAATTTGCTTTTAGAAAAAAGACTGCATAGTTGGTAGTTTTCTATCTTGCCCTTATTCTCCAAATACATTATACTTCCCTAGGGGAGCATAAGGTCGTTTTTGTATGCACGCCTTGTTCACTGTTTGGCAGAGCCTTAACTGTGTCCAACTTAGCAGGTAATTCTACTAAATACAGAATTAACAATTGCTTCAAAATCAATAATTTTAAAGTTGTTATGTTTTGTGGTTTTATGGACTTGCTTCGTACCAAGTTCGCCAAAAGATTGAACACTTTGGCATGTTGGAATACAGTTTTGGCAGACGCTTCAGTTGCAGCTTCCTTTGATGGAAATCATACCTAGGCGACGACTTAAAGTCAATAAAATTGTATTAAAGCATGTTTCCTTTCACATTAAAGCTGCTAAGACTTTTGGAGCTTCCCTTGCTTTCATAATTGATGAGGACACAACACCACGATCTAGAAAAAAAATGCTTAATTAATAAATATCGTAAAAATTCCCTAGACCAAAAACAAAATCAAAACCTTTTTCAAAAAAATAAGTCTTCCAACTGAGTCATACCTTCTTAAGTTTAATATATTTTAAAGACTTAAAAATAATTGTTTTCTTAAACCTTGTTTAATAAACTTCACTTGGTAATTGCAACTAAAATCTATACACACACAAAAAAAGGAATACCCTAACAGTTTTGTTTAATAATTAAACTAAAGTTAATAACGTTTGCATAACCATTTTATTTGTTTGTTTAACCATTCTCATATTCCATAAAGTGTTATTTTTTTAATAACCCCTCCTTCATCGCATGTTATTCATAAAGCTTTGAATTGGTTATAAGAAGAAAAATAAAAACACACAAGTTTGGGTTCCTGGTGCCAAAGTAAAATAATTTGGTTCCCAAGATGATATATAATATTTCACCAATTCACCCAAAAAAGCAAACCAAAAAAATGATCACCCCCTCACCACACACACTTCAACATATACCTAGTTCTTAAATTCGATAGATAACACCAAAATGAAAAATTCGCCACATTGTGATTCTACTAACGGCCTGACCAAAAACGCTAAACTCAATTAAACATTCATTTAAAATCTAGAAAAAGACTGCCGTCAATTTTCAGAAAACGGTCCGACAAACTACGCCGCGATTTGGAAGACGCCGTCCGTGAGACTCGCAATTCAAACAGTCCAAACGATTTGCCACCGGAAAGTGCCAGCATTGGTGGTGGCGATTTGGGCGGCGGCGGTGATTTTTTGTATGATGAGATGTTGATGTTGGCCGATGAGGTTAATCTATCACCTGGTACTGGTCCTGAGCGCTTCCATTCATCAGAACCCGAGCTAATAATGAAGTTCGAAGCTCATGAGACCGAAGCCAGTGCAGTTCGTTGGAATCCGGTTGAGAAAATGGTTGCCACTGGTGGTGCCGATCGCCGGGTTAAACTTTGGGATGTTAATAAGCGTAAGATGATTTTTATTTATTTTTGTAATTAAACTTAACTCTTTTACTTTTTCATATTTATAGACATAACAGGAACAACAACAGAAGCCAGAGCCGTTTTAGGTGGTAGCAGTGCTGGTATCAATTCTGTGGAATTCGACTCGACGGGTTCATACATTCTTGGTACATCAAATGATTTTGGAGCAAGACTGTGGACAGTTGCGGACCATCGTTTAAGGGTGAGTGAGGATTATTTTTGATTATGATTGGGATATATCTTGACCCTGAAAAGTATTCGACACACCTAAAAAAAAACGAAGTTGAACAATGTTTTTTTAGATTTTTAAGCAAACAAATGGTTGTTATAGTAGCTAATAAAGGAAACAAACCTCAATTCATATTTATTTTTATTTTTACATTTACGAATAATATTGTGTAGGCTTTAATTTTTTTAATTGTTTTTGTCCCCATTCTTCTGTACAAAAAGATACCAACACAATTTTGTCTATTAAAAATCAATTTTGCAATTTTTTTTATTGAAGAAGGTGTTACAATTAGAGTTTCTTTATTGTAATGTAGTATTCAGCTCTGTTGTCTAGCCTATACGATCGGATCTTTCTTTGGTTTTGAAAATATTCTATCTATCGATTTCAATTTTTTTTCAAAAAAAAAAAAAAATAAAATGCACGGCTGGGTCCATAGAGGAAGGAATACCTAGAGACGCGACTTCGGTTGGTTTTTCTCTTCCACCCTACAAGCTGCAATGAGAGGAAAAACTCCACAGTGCTTATATGTGGTAGTTTTCCCGTGCATTTTAAATGGCACCAACACATTCAACTGTGGAGTTGAGCTCAAAACAATTAAAAACAATTTAAGTGCTCAGTAGGAAATAAATTCATAAAAAAATAATATAATAAATTCAAAACACGAACCTTTTTTTTTATTTCTGTACATATTTATTGAAAGGTGGGTGTCTGGAGTGAGCTATTTGAGCTATTCAAGTTCATGTACAAACCAAAATCATGTTTAAATTCAAAATTTGTGAGGACATCTACTGGTAAAAGGAAGGTATTAAACGAATTGTACTTTTCACACGTATTCACAGATAGGAAAACAAGAGAAAAATAAGAGAGATTATCTGAAATTAAATTTGCGGGTGTTTTAGGTAAGGGGGGTACGAGTCGGCTCTCTAGGTATTCCTTCCTCTATGGCTGGGTCGCACAAACTTGTTCTTTTTATTTAAAGTACCTTTATATAAGTTTTATTATTATAAATTTTAAAGAAAATAGGTTTAACCATTAAAAAATTATTGCAAAAGCCGACATTAGTGGTTTCAAAGACAGGAAATACAGTACATTCTCGATTAACGCAACTAATTAAAACAAGTGTGGTTGTAATGACCGAGGTTGTTGCAATGACCGAGTAAATATTTTTTAGGCTTAATCTGAGATGAAAAGCGAAAATATCAGAAAACCAAAACTAACAAATAAATGCAACAAATTTTTGTTCAAATATAATTGATATGAAACGAAACAAATGGAAGTATATTCATTAAGATAAGTACGTAATTACGTATGTGTAGTTTTTTATACAACTCTAATTATTTTATTTCGAAAAAATGGGACATTTTTATTTGGATTTTTGTAGTTTGTTAGATTTTAAAATTGACATATCCCGAAGTTTTTGAACAATCAACACTTTTTCAATAAGGGTTGGATTCTGGTCAGTTCATCGAATTTTCGTATTGAAAGTTGCACTTATCAAGTCAATTTTTGTAGAAGAGTTGCGATTACTGCGTCAACAATGGTAAAAATTTAGGTGTTGCGAAAATCGAGGAGTTGCGTGAATCGAGAGTTGCGTTAACCGAGAACGTACTGTATGTACAAATATGTACCTACCATATTTTTTGAGAAAAACTAAAAACCCAGTTTTGCTTAAACTCGTTAAAGCCGTTTTGGAAAAAATTGCAATAACTCAAAAAATTTTAATGGGAGGTACACTTTTTAAGTGAGATATTAAAAAAAGAAAAAAAAAAACGGGTATGGAAAATTCCGCAAAAATAGTCTTTACCAAGTTTCAAGAAAATCCATTCAACCGCTTAGGCCCTAGCTCGATGTACAGATGAACGCACAGACGCCCAGACTGACGGACGGCAAGACGAAAACCACTTTTTTGAGCTTCTCCATCATCGAAATGTTGGTTTTGATTAAAACCTCGAAAAAAACATTTTTTTTTTGACACGAATGCTAAACTTGCCTTATAGAACAAGTAACCACATTCGTATCAATTGACTAATGTCGTTTTCGATTGGAATCACTCAAGGATTCACTCATACTGAAATCCAATAAAACAGTTTGAATTGCTTCCACTCAATTCTATTTTTTTTGTGTTTGTGTTTGTTTTTCTGTGAAATTTAAAATGTCAAATATGGCATAAGACTTGAAAATTAATTAATATGTGAAGAAAATAGTACCTAATATTCAACAAATTAATCGGGAATTCGTTTTGCAAAATATTTTAAAAGCTTAATTTATTTGTTTGAAAATAAATAAACAAATTAATTTCAGAAAACGAAAAAAATTTGAATGAAAAATAATAAAAAACAATGATTGAGTGTATCTTTGACATGTGAGTATTCATGTATTAGTGCTTCTTGATTTGATTCTGATTTGAAATCAAGAAGAGAATTTCTCTTCTGAGAAGCGTTCTGGCTGTCATTTTCATGCCAATAAAACGGTTTCAGAAGTCTTCTGAATGATTCCGGACGCTTCCGGAGAGCCAATCGAAAACGACATAACAAAGATTTTGAAACAATAATCCTTTATATTTCATTCTTATTTTTTGTTTCACATTTAACTCAAGACTTTGGTCAGTAATTTTGTGTTTTTTTTTTATTTCGAGCAGACTTTTATTTATTTATTTATACGTGAATGTAACGTTTTTCAACTGATCTTGGGAAAAATGTGTTCCAATATTGACATATCATACCTTAAATGAAGTACCGCCATAAATTTCATCATCGATCATTATTTTAAAACGACAATCTAGATTTTTTACAAACCTGCAAAACTACATTGAAGAAGTTTTGGCACTTTTTCATAAGGCTTCAGTTCTTCAGTTAATTTGGTCTTTAAGTATTGAGATATCAAGTTATTGTACAAACGAAAGATTGATTGGTTTAAATTTAAACCTAAGCAATGCTGAAATACTCTATAGTGATTCTTCATTTTTCTTTATTCTATTTCCATGAGTCAACCATTGTAATTTTTTTTAACTTCTCGAATTAAACGGCTTGAAAGCAACTGATTACTGATTTTGAATTGAGTTAGCATAGTAAAATTTGCAGTGAACACTTTGGTTCGAAATTATACATTCTTGTGGGACGATTATATTGCAACCGAAAATTGTTGCAAATGCTTTTGGAATGACGACCACCGAATCAGAATTTCAGCAATTTTTGATAACTTTTTAATGTTCCTAATAGCGAAACTAAGAATATTTCCAGGAAAATATAAAAATACAAAAAAATTATGTCATACATCGGGCGTGTTTCTCAAGGATTAATATTTTTAAAAACTTTTTGTATCAAGTAATTGCCAGACGGTTAGTTCATATCATCAATGATCTTCATACTTATACTTACACTTTTGATATTACTTTTTGAGAGTCTTTAAAAACTCAATTCGTACCACGATACTTTCTACCGATTTTCCATTATTTTTTGGATTTCAACTACAAGTATTCATATTTTTAAAACACTCAATTTAACTATTTTCTTATATATTTTTTTTTATTATTATTTATGATTTATGTTCGTATTACAAAATTCGTCTCGTATAAAAATTAGTTTTAAACATACATGAAAGTAAAACTAAATTTTTTCTACTCTTACAATAGTAACAAAAAAATTGTTATTGTTTATAGTTATTTTTCGTTTTTTCTTTTATGGGAGGGGACAAATTAATAATTAAATTCCTAACTAGATTAATGCGTATTCATTTAATTATCTCCATTACTATTTAAGATTGATTTATTTAAATAAATAAATAAATTATATTTTTTTCAAAAAAAAAATTATATTTAAAAAAATTGGTCTAAAATGTATTTTTTCAATCCAAAATTTAAAGTCTCCTCCGTTTGGAAAAAAGGACAAGTGAGCATGATTTTTCCTTTTAAATTATTATAATTTTTTTTTGTTTGCATTTGTTTTTAGTTATTATTGTTAAATTCTATTAGTTAAGTAATAATTTATTTAAAAAAAAAAATTATTAAATTTGTGACATTAAAAAAAATTTAAGTGAATGAATGAATTGTGAAATTATTTAAGCTAAATCTAATTTTGTTTTGTTGCTTTACCATGATTATGAACGGAAATTAATTAATAGCTATACAATGTATTATATCTTAAAGGTTTAAGTTTTAAAAATAAAAATTCTCAATTCAAGATTTAATATTTTTAATTTCTTATTGTTACATCAGTCATCCTTTTTTCCAAATAAATTTTTTTTTTTTGTTTCCAATCAAATTTGTTCCTATTTTTTTTTGTTTTCTTCAAATAAATTACATTTTTGTTTTGTTTTTAACTTAAATCATAAGGTTACACAGTTAGACTTTTTTCCTTATAAAATATTAATTATTTATTTATTTTTTTTTTTTTTTAATTATTTCCTATTATCGCATATTCTCTGTTTAAGAATACATGAATTGAATTATTTCTGTTGTGGCTTTTGATATTGATTTAAAAATATATATAATAATTATTTATTGTTTTTTTTTTTAGTTTTTTTGATTTATATATATTTTTAAAATTAATATTGCCCTTGCTAAGATTCCGGCACCATGATTTCTCAATACTAAGTTGATTGATTTGATATTACACACTTATTGGCAAATTTCAGCAAATTAATTGTTAATTTTTTTTCTTAAAAAAAAAAAAAATTTCTTTACTCCTAGTTATTTTTAATAAAAAAAGACTGCAAATTATTTAAAATATCTAAATTAAATGCACTACTACGTGGCAGGAAAATAATATTTATTTTTAATTGATTAATGGCTCACATTTTTGAATAGAAATTTTGTGCCAGTGAAGAGATTCCAATAAAAAGTGGATTCATCTTGAAATATATTTTGATCGTTTGTCTTTTTTGAAAACCCTATTTTTCTTGTTGTTTTTGTCTTAAAAAGGGAGATTCCTTATTTTCACTGAGTTTCTTTGTTACTTATTTTTGTTCTTAAAAAATTGTTGTGTTATTTTTTTGTTGTTCTAAAATTGACGGCCATGCCGTCCGGCAAAACCACTATCGTATAATTTACATAGCGATTCTGAACGACCGCTATTTAGTGTAGCATTTGGAGCTGTTGTGACAATTGTTGATGGCGATGAGCCATATGACGAGGATGAAGTGCTAATACCTTCGTTAGCGTAACCGTGTTGTTTTCTACGACGCTGGTACAAGTAGGTCCAGATGGAAATAACTGCCAATTGAGCCAGCAGGAAGACTGTTCCAGCAACAATAAGTCCTAGAATTGAAAACAAAAATTAATTAAATTAAATATCGTAAATTAAAATGATTCTTTCTAAGCACATAAGTGGACTATATTATAGTGTTTCAGTAGTATTTCAATATTTTTAAAACTATGTATCAAATTCTATAAGTTTGTTAAAGTTAAAGGTTCAAATCCATTTCACACAAACCTGGTACCAGTTAGGTAGGTAATATAAATCCTAGACATATCTATCAAGAACAAAGCCGATTACAGGGAAGGTGGGTGTAACGATTAGTCGTTTTTAGCTTATTCTGTGAGTCAGGAAAAATATTTTTTAGATAAAGAAACCTAGTTATTGGGAAGGAATTCAATTTTCGACGAAGAGTGTCTAGTATTAAAGAAAAAGACAGATACAAAAATCCAAAGAGCACAAGCAGAGCAGATAATATTTTTTTTTGTAAAACAAGTTAAATGAATAAAAATGACCACTACAGTCTCGATGCAAATGCCCTTCGATTTCATTGAGGCAAACCTGCAGCAGTAAGTACTGCCAAGTACTGTTTGTTAAAAAATGTAACCCACATTTTAGAACTTTTGGCTAAATTAATGAATTATTATCACTTATATTTTATTTGCTTTTATCAACTCCAGTACCATCAATTGGTACATTGATGGATCGAAAAACTTTAAGGGAAGTAATGTTTGAGAAAACACTTCATGCATGCAACAGTAAAATATCTGGGAGACTGCCAGTTTGAATAAAGTGAAGTATATCAAATATTGAAATTCTTTAAAAGAACGAATTAAGAGGTGAAAACATTTGCATTGGAAGTTGATTTAACAGTATACGTAGGTTAAGTGTATTTCGGAGTGCATTTCAGTCTTTTTTTTTAACGACTTTTTAAAATGGCTATAAATTGAATAAAATTTATGAAATATGGCTTGCTACATAATGGTATTTTTGAACAAATGGATGTGCCAAAGCGCTGAAAGCCATGATTTTTTGGCACATATGTTTGTGTTCGAGTTTTTTCAGTAATTTGAATTGATTGGGGTCTGGTAGCAAGATCATTGGACTGATAGATAACTTTCGTGATTGTTCTCCATAAAACCTACAGATATCTAGCGTAATTTTGGCATATTGCTGTAAGGTTTTTAGATTCGTTACAAACACCAGACTCCTTAGTCAAATTTCATCTGGAAAAGACTGGAAACACTTGAGTAAATGATATGTTCCCTAGTCTAATAGAGTAATTTTTGTTTTTGTAAGTCCTAGATGCCACTTGTCGCAGGACGTCATTTTTACTTCAGAGAGTCAACGCTTTGACCGATTTCGTTCACCGTTCTCAAAATAGTTTTTCCAAAATTTCTCTCTTAAATAGTTTAACCGGATCTCTGCGGTGAGGTTTTGGTTTTAGAGACATTGAATTTTATTAAGATTGTAATACAATTTTGTTTCATTTGGTTAAGAGAGAACTCAGATCATCAAGAAACCGTCGCATATGATCTGAACGTTTGAACTAGGCTAAGACTGAACAACAAAATATAAAGTCCTCTAGAGTCTTTTTTCTTGTAAAGAATTTCAGCTATGAGAGAATGCAAGAGTTGTTTCATTACATGCTCGCCTATCTGTGAATACCACTTGATTATTGCTATAACCCAGCAATGTCAAGCCTAGTAAATAGAAACCAGCCTAGAGTTCATGGTAGGCTCATCGCAGACTTTAATAATGTTTTGACATGCGCGGATTTTAGCACTGGATTTTTGGAAAACAATTTTTTTGTTTTGCTTGATCCACTACATCTTTTAACCCTCCATAGGCAAGGCAGGTAGGTAAGTAGAGATGGCGGTTTATTCCGTTTTGATACTGTAACCTTTGAATAATAAGTGTGTTTGTCAAGTTTAAATAGTCCTAAAACAAAAGTGGCATGGCCCAGTCTCCAGCGAATTTGAAAACTTGCTACCTCGCAGCACTTAAAATATAGAAAGCTGCAAGAAATCTGATATTTGATATGAAGGTCTAGAGGCAAGACATACTTAAGAATTATTATGATATCTGTTCCCTCGTAAGATTTTAAGTACTAACTATAAAGTGACAAATTAGGTATCAATGGAAGCGTTTTAATAGTCCGTTGGTTATAGGCTATGCGATGTTACATCAAGCTATGAACTGAAACATTTTTTCATTAATTATATCGTGTTTAGTATCAAATGAATGGGCTTTATTAGCACATTGCAAAAATACCTATGCAAATATTTTTAGATCTTAAATGTGAATTTTGCTTGCATCCACTTTCTACATGGAAGTAATTTCTCAAAACATGGAGTTCATTTGAACGATGATGGTTTATAATGTTTTTTTTTTTAAGCTGAACATAAACCACTTTTGAATATAACAACTCAAATATTTAATATTTTTGTAGTTTTTTATTTCAAAAAATACAATTTTATACAAATGCATGTGAACTAGGTTTCAAGAGCATAATCTTTGAAAGAGGTCATATTAATAAGTATCATTATATTCGTTCTTTAAAGCATCCCCATAAATTACTCCTTCTCAGCAACATTTCGTACTTTTTCTCAAACGTATCATTAAAATCCGCACTTTTGATTTTTCTCTTGTATAGGTATTCTCATATTCTGTTAATCTGGCGCTACCATACTTTAGTATTTTTCAATTTGTTACGCTCGTAGCAACAAAGTTACAATGTTGCTTCATGCAATTTGATCGATTTCAATTACTAAATTTCCACTTATTGTTCATCAGCGAAAAAAGTGGAAGTGGGAGAAGAGAGTCTTTACATTGATTCTAGCTTAGATAAATTTACTAACCCTCTCCTCATTCCGATCCTTCTCAGACACATAGGTAATTTAATTCAACAAAACGATTTCGTTTTGCTTGATTGCTTCTCTCAAAACATAGATTTTCTTGTAGGCAATTCAACTTAAACTTACCAATAGCATTTACACAGAATCCTTGTGCGGCATCTCCAGATATAAAGACTGTTTCACTGCCATCGTATCCGGTAGATTTCGTCAGTTGTTGCTTATCGAATCCAAATTTGTCAGTGATCTGAATTGATTGCACCAACATCATATCCTCTTGGCTAGGTTGTTTGACCGCTTCGCGACGTGACCTTCTCTCACTGTATACAACTGAAATAAACAAAAAAAAAAAACATTATAATAAAATAATAAAAAAAAATTAACAAAACAATCAAAGAAACGAAAAAATTAGCTAACCATGACCAAGAGTATGAAACACTACTCTCCGTAACTCACCTGTTGCATTAAGTGATCGCCTCCTGCGGCCCAACGACAACAGCGATTTGAACTCACCACCGGCATCCTCCTGATCGCACTGCACTGGCTCACAAGATGGCATACATGGAGTGACCAGAGCACGGAATTGCACAACCTCAGACGATGGGAATTTGAATGCATCGAAGTGTGACAATAAAATCTTGCCCGTAATCGAGCCCTTATAGATCGGTCCCATGATAAAGTGATCAGTGGGGCAGCCATTCGAATCGATAAGGGTGATCTCGGCATTATCACTGCCATCCATGGCGACTAGTTCCCTCACAAAGATCTCATAGGGACTCTGTTCGTCGAGAATTTCAAATTTCAATGCCAAGGGATCACCGACTTCAGCTGAGCGCATGACGTCACTGCCGTCACGAGATGTGATCTTCATGATAACATTGGGTGAATCGACAATCACTTCTTCCGATAGAGCCGGTTCGATGTCACCCTTTACGCCCAAATCAACTTCATTCGATACAGACTTGTTGGTCAGATCGTATTGACAAGTCACGGCTAAGCCCAAATCAGACGATGTAACAATAGTGTCGTGGTGTTGGATGACAACATCGTTCATATAACGTCCTGAGCCACTTTGGCGGACATTGCACTCGAGGTCATTGTAGCCCATGCGAAGTTCAAAGTCTAGAGAGGTCTTAACATCAACGGAGCATGACTTGGGTGAGCCCTTGGCATAGACTTTACCGTCAAAGAGTTTGGATGTGCGAATGCGGGCAATCATATCGCCAGCACCGCATTCAATAGTTACATTGTAGCATGAGGATAGTTCATAGGTAGCTGCTTCGGGTACTTCCAAGTAGGGTTCTTGTACGTCGGATAGAGTGGCGCGTGAATGATGGCTCAAACGGCATACCATGTCGCCGGTGTCACCAAAGTCATATGAGTGGCATCTAGAAAAGGAAGAAGAGATAAGAAAATACAAAATAAAAATTGTAATGAATTTGAATGTAAGCAAGTTGTGTTTTTTTCATTTAAATGAGGTTTAAGATAAGAAAAATGTTGAATGGTTGGGAGTGTGTAGTACGCGAGTGATCTTGCACCTTGTTGGGGTTACCAAGTGAGTTATGTTTCCGATAAAAATGCAAAATGCTACTGGTCTTAACGTTCTTTGAATTGAATTTTTGGTTAAGTGCGTAATAGTTTTACGCTTCGAATATCTGTCAATAGGGCAGCACCCACCGAAAAAAAAATTAATGGGTTTACTGGGTAAAAAAGAATTTTTAAGTGTTAAGATTTTCACTGCTGGAAATATATAGATTTTTTCGAAGAAAAGTAAAATGAAAGCATCTCGGGTTAAATTTTTGAGATAAATCCAGACATTACCATTGTTTCCGAAGCTGTTCTCAGTGAAACCAAAGCCTAAATTTCTATTATAGTCCTTCAAGAGATGGAAGTTTTGGCGCCTCAAAAACTCCTTGTACACTGTTTTGTTTATCAAACCGTTTAAAAGATGACCAAATTTTGAGAAAATCACCGAAAATTCGTTTTTTTGTTCTGAATTTGTAACAAATTGAAAAATTTTTATAATCAAACAGACAAGACATATTCTTTTAGGAAACATATTGCTCTACAAAAAATGTTATGTGTCCTTTTTTCATTAATCTAACCTAACCATTTGAAAGATATTCGAGGTCAAAGCTAAAAAATTTTTAAACACATTTTTCAGTTTTTCCAAATGTTCTAGTTCTAAGGGTTCAAACGTTCTTCAAAAAAGATTTTCGTTAGGTAGAAGATATTCGTATATCCAAAACCCAAATTGGGGGATCAAAGACATCACCTTTTCTAAAAGGTACACTTCTTCAGGTTTACTTCTAATTCAGCCATATTTACGCCATTTATTATTCATCTACTCATGCTTTTCTTCTCCAGCAGATACGATTTGTATTAAATTCGTTGAAAGTGCGTTCCATTGAAAATCGCTAGTGAACTACTTGTAGTACTTTGCCACCTCCCAAAGGAACAGGGCTATTATAAGTTCAATAATCTTAGTATCAGTTCTCTGATTCCGATGTGACTAGAAGTAGGTAGGATAGATCAAAAAATTGTTTATAGCAGACAATTTCTGTTCAAGAAGTTAAAGTCTTCTTTAGTCAACTGTCCTTTCTGTTGCAAAAACACGAATTGACAAAGTGTTGTATTAATTCACGTTCGGTAGAAATTTTAGGTTTTCTGCAATCCTTTGGATTGAAAAATTGGACACAGAGTGGTTTACTTATACTTTGTAAGTCATCAGCCCTTGGTTCTTCAGAAGATTATTGCGCTGCAAAATTATTTACTTATGAAACCGAAATGGCAAGAATTGTTCAACGGTTCTCATTCTAAATGCTTTACTTCAAGGTTGATGAAGCCTTTGGGGGCTAAAACGTTTATAGGCTTAGGCTATTGATTATGTCGAAAAAACATAAGGAATTAAGACGCTCACGAGTTTTTATTGCAGGAATAGTTCAATGGGTTATAAAAGAAGATAAAAGAATATATCTCGTAAAGAAAGCAAAATGGTGATATATTTGCATTCAACACTTTTTGTAGAGAATTAAATTTCTTATCAGAATAATGTTTTTTAAAAATTGGAAAAAAAAATAATGTCCATACCAAAACAGTGAAGCAAACATAAAAAAATCAAAAGCTTGAGTTATACACTTAATTTAAATTTTAAAGTCAAGTATTTAAACCAACTGTTTTTAAAATAACTGATTTAAGAGTCAAAATATTAGAAACAAAAGTTTAAAAAATACATTGAATACTATTTTTGTAAAAACTGTGGATTTTAATACGAAATTGAGTTTTTATCAAACACTGAAAATCATATTTTTTAGAAAATAAAAAAAAAATGGAAAAACTACTTTCTTTATCAGGCTCACTCGTTTATTTCGAAAACAATTTATTAAAATAATTTAATTTAAAAATTGTAATTAAGTATATAAAATTAGCTTTCGAAAAAAGTATCATTCATAACTGTAAGTGTTGCCGTTGTTTTTCAATAATTTTTTTTTGATCTTAAGTATTTTTTTTTAGAAAATTGCCCCTCCCGGCAAGACCCCCTCCCATAATAAACAATCATTGTACTAGACCCCTCTACGTACAAAACACCGATATCAATTCTTGGTTAGTAAGTTATCGTACTTTCCCCTCAAATATTTCTTTTTGACTTGAGTTAAACTAAAAATAGGAAAAAAAGATAGGTTCAAATGGCCATACTTCAGTTAATTTTCAATGAAAAAAATTAATAAGCCCAGCATTTTGAAGGGAAAAATGTGCAGTTCCTCCCGTGACTTTTCGCATGTTTCCAATAATGCTCTTTGTACCTCATGATTTCATGTGCCTTGTAATTTGTAAAACACATAAATACCAATTCAACTAAATTCCTGAGTTCGTTTATTCCTAAATAGTGGAGTAACTAAAGCTCAAAAATTGGCAATATTAGGGAACCCGGCCGAACAGCTTAGATTTTGATGATCTTTTTTTTCAAACGTCGGTAATTAAAAATACTTTAAAGTCTATAGATTAAAAATTGCCGGTGTTGCCGTTTTGATTTTTTAAATTTAATTGAAGATTTTTGTGAACAAAAACAAATTTTTTTCAAAAATTTTTCTTAAATTTCATAAATTAACTGATGCCAAAAGATTGTCTAGGAAATTCAAATAAAAAAAATATATGGGAGTGAGGGACAATCTTCCATAGTTCAAGCGATAGATGCAATTTTCTTATTAATTGACTTCAAACACAAAAAAAAAATATTTGAACACAACGGCAACACCTACAATATTCAAATATACATTTTTTAAAAGCTAGAAGCTTAGTCATATATGTAAAATTAAAATTAAGTTAATTGAATGAACGGCTTTTGAAAGAATGGTAATTGAACTCAGATTTTTGAAAAAAAAATTATTGAAAAAATTTTAACATGTCGTTTTTTAAACTTGGTCGTAATATAAAGTGCATTTATTTTCAAATTTTTTTGGCCGCATTTATTATGATTTCAAATTATAAAAGGAAATGTCAATATGTATTACAGTTTATGAAAAAAAAAAAAATTAAAAAGTATTTTATTTTGAAGAACATTTTTTAATAAAAGTTTTGAAAAAAATTTTTTTTTTTTTTTTTTAAAGTTGAACATCTTAACATAAAATTATTTTTTATTCATTTAATAATCCTTACTGTTGAAAGTTAAATAGCAAAAATTTAAAGTTCCTATTTACCACAGTCTTTGAGAAAATTAATTATTTCAATGCAAAAATTTAGTTTTAATAAAAAAACCATTGAAATTGAAGTAATTTTTCATTTTTTTTTTTTTCAAAAGTGTGATATATTTTACCTTTTTTGCTTCGAAATTCAACTGATAACATTTATGGCGAAACATTTTTTTTAAATAAATTCATATTTTATTAGAAAAAGTTTGGAAAAAAGTAATTTTAAATTTTTCTAATAACATTTTTTTTTTAAATTCTGAGTTTGAGGACCATTTTTTCAAAAAGTCTTGATTAAATTTAGTGGATTTAAATTTAAGAGATAAGAATGAGCTTCTGGCTTTTTAAAAATGTGTTTTAAAATATTGTAGGTGTTGCCGTTGTTTTCAAAATATTTTTTTTGTGTTTGAGGTCAGAATGTTAGAAAATTGCATTTATCGCTTAAACGATGGAAGATTGTCCCTTACTGCCTTTTATATATTTTCCTTAAATTACCTAGAGAATCTTTTGCTATCATTAGTTTTATGAAATTTAAGCAAAAAAAATGGTTTTGTTAAAAAAAATTAATTTTAATTTTAAAAAACAATACGGCAACACCGGCAATTTTTAATCTATAGACTTTAAAGTATTTTTAATTACCTACGTTTGAAAAAAAAAATCGTCAAAATCAGAGCTGTTCGGCCGGGTTCCCTAATAATTTGCTTTAGTTACTCTACTAAAAGTCCTTAAAAATAAAAGTTGAGCATCGTTGATTTTCGTTAGAATTTAGTTTTTGAATATTCTTGCTTTATCTGAAGAGGCACGATTTCTATTAAGTAGCAAAATGGAAATGCTGCTTAAATACTTTAATACGCCCTCGATATTTCAAAAGGCAGCGTTTCGAAATAAGTCGCTGCTCTTTCTTTCGATAACTTCAGTCGTTGATTTTATTTATCACGTTCAACAGTTGATACCAATCAGCTGTAATCGGCTGACGAAGTTAAACATGTGTTACATTTGATAGTATAGTAAAAATCACGGTTGCTGAAGGGTCCTGGAGGTTTGCTAGCAAGACTTTTTGATCTTTCATAATTGTTTCTCGATTTAATGATATTTTTTTTCTGCCCTTCTTTATTTAATAAAATAGTAGGTTAATTCGATAGTTGCCTACTCTTTCTAGCGGAAGAAGGCAAGTATTCTCAGCAGTTAGAAAGCTTTCAGTAAAATTGTTTTAAAAATATTAACACAACAACAGAATTTCTGAAATCAATACTCATACTCGTTTTTCGCTTTCTAAAGTTGTTTATTCTATTAGTTTATAATAAATGTTGCCTAAATTTTTCAGTTCCCATAACCTCTCACCTAAACAACTATTTTTTAAAGTTACATAACCTCATAATGCAATATTTCACCTTTTACCCAGATTCGTATTCAATACAACCATCTAGACTTGTTTAAAAAAAAACACCTAATCAAGACATCTTTGACAGCTTTAATCTCTTAAAAAAGAGCATGTTCAATTGGTTGGAGATAGCGCGTCAATTCGTCACGGCCAATCTCCACATGCAGTGACAGCTTGTTAGATTAAAAGGTTTTCTCTTCATTTCCCCATCACATCAAAATAACATCTTTGTTTTGTGTGTGTTCTATCAACATCATGACGGTCTGATGGTCGTCGTTAAAATGCCTTCTAGTTCCTATATTGCACCTGATTAAAAACTCCAAAACCTGTCACACTTCTAGCCGCAACACTTTGTGTGTTTACGATTTCGCTTAACCTCACTTAGCGGTAAATTTGTGCATCTAACCAATATTTCTATACAAACATACTACAACTCAACCTGTTTCGCCATACAATGTTATGCTGTTGTGAAAACAATCTAGTCGTCGTCCCCAATGCATATCTAATATACCTGGAGCATTGAGCGCAGAGAGTTAACGCACCACCAATCCTGACCGTTTTTCCCCATTCCCTCACACCTCTTCAGCAGCATGTCTCACTCATTCGGTTATCACTCACAACATTGCCAGCGCACATGTAATCTCTTCCAGATTTGTTCCATCCATCCTACACGCAAAAGCCTTGTTCACACGAACGTACATTAAATCCTCATCTGTAAGCACTACCATTTCCGGACACGATAATATGCAAACCAAGCCACGTCCATTCTGTTAGATTAATCTTCTTGCAACCCACTTTTTTTCTGCTGTTTTAATGTTATGGGGTTCTGATGTTTCCAACAGCACAGCACCCATCAGAAGCAGCACAGGAATGGCAGGCGCGGTGTGGCGTGGCATGCACACCTGACAAGCGATAGAAATAGATACCTCCATGGAGAACAAGGATCTCTAATTAGTAAACCAGTCGCATCTCCATCATGGAGTAATTATTATTATTGATGAAAAAATCGTCATCATGGCCAACACGATGCGATGGCGACTGACGCAAGGTAGCGTCGCAATATCGCGTCTTATAATAGTAGGTATACCCCCCAATCATAATCAACAACCACCAGCGCATTATAATGTCCACTGTTATACTATACACACTGTCCCAAAGCCAAAGTCAAACTTCTCTATTCTAACAACAATATTTTTTTTTACCTGTATGGTGAGTTAAGGCACAAATCACGGCATTCATCAATGCTTCCAACATCCTGGTACACCGAATCGACGGTCTTCAATATTCTGCCCGACAAACGCTTGAACTCGCACAACTTATTTGGTTCTTCGGCGCAGTTGTTCTCTAGATAATCGATACCCTCGTACGGTTGGAATGCACTTGATCCGGCCAAAGTGATTCGATCCATTTCGGAGAGCTCGCAGACATTTGTCGAACGATGGTAGTTAGCTGATCTGAAATGAATAAGAAAAGAAAAAAAAAAAAAAATGTAAATACGGTAAACAAATATGAAATTATGATGATCAGCGGTATGCCAGACATATATTTTAATTTATCGATACAACGAATAAACAACAATAAAAATGATACTGGAAAACTGCAAATCGATGTGGGAACAGAATTGCAATGTTATGTGATACCCTAGTTTTGTAGTTCTAAGACTCTTCCATTTTTCAAATTTTTATTATTTAATGCATTTTATGTTTGACGCGTTTTAAAAAGTAAAAGGATACAATTTGTATTACTTGTCACGCCCGTAACAGGGCTAAAATAAATATAAGGATACCAAGTGTCCACATTCAGAATTATGTTAGTTAATATAGGATTTAGTATTATTGAAATTAGACTTTATATTCGAAAATCAGGTGTTAAATATGTCACGCCCGTAACGCAACTATATTTAGATATTAAAACAAAATCAAGAATACATTAAAATAGTTGTTCATATTATAAGTAATTGCAAAAGGCTTGAAGATGACTGACGTTGGATTCGTAAAGTTTACCAGTCACACTCGAAACAAGAGTACAACTAATTTTTTTTGCACAATTTTTCATCAAAGAAAAGTTTCTGAAGACAAACATTCAGAAATAGGTTTGTAACAGATCAAATATTTTAAAAATTCGATTTCTTATTCGAAAATAAAATGCTAAAAATCTAGGTTTAAATGTCACGCCCGTAACACAACCAAATAAAATATTACACTTTATCAAGTATTTTAAACTATGTTGAAATATTTTAAGAATACCATGAATATTTTCGACTACTGACGCTAATGCATAACGTTTACTTGTCTATCACGCAGTTGAAAAAGAATATTTTGGTTTGTTTTTTACCATGCAATGCAACATTGAATGTTAATTGGGAAAAGATTTAATATTAAAGAATATCAATTTTTTACTATCACACTTGTAACATAACTAATTTGACATTGAAACTAAATCAAGTATACTTTTAGTTAAAAATACCTACTCATTTTAAGAATACTACGAGTTTTGTAAATTACTAAAGTTAAGTTCATAATGTTTACTCGTAACACCCGTAACAGAGTAAAAACAATTACTTGGCACAGTTTTTCATCCAAAAAAAATTTTGAAAAAGATTTAATATCATCGGAATTCTATTTTTTATTAAGCTGTTTTTAATGTCACACCCGTAACACTACTACATAAATAACATATTTCAAATAAAACGTAAAAAACAACATGAAATTTGTAAATTACTGAACTTGAAATCTGTCAATATTGAATGAAATGAATAATTCATTAAATTATATGTAAGTCACACCCGTAATAAAATATAAACAATCAGTAGCAAAAAAAACAGAAAGCCTCAATACAATCTTGAGAAAAGCTTTTTGACTAAAAATGAAAAAAGTTCCACTTCTTTGCAAAAGACTAAATATTAAAGCGAACACTTCCGTAAATTTCTCAAAAGTTATCAAAACATTGATGAAACAAAACATTCTAAAACGCAGAACGTCTTTCGTTCAAAATAAACCCTGGTATGCCACAAGGTTCCGCATAATCTCCGTTTCTTTTTCTTCATTTTTATAATTGATTTCCTTTTTTAAACTTTAATTTATTTCAAATATTTTTGATTAACAATATAAAATCGTAGCATACCCTATTTGAATCTAAAGTTGTACAAAAAATCATCTATGCAAAGCCTTATTATAGAACAAGGACACGTAGGTTGATCTTGTTTGGTTAGTTAGGATTAGCTACAGGTATATACCATCATAGACATTCACATAAAGGTGCCTCCCCTTAACCTCAACCTGTAACGTGTTCTGACAAAAATTATTATGAAATATTGTAAATCGATATCTTGGACATTGTATGCCTTAACGCATGTTACACTCTACTATAACCAAAACTTAAAGAATGAAAGGTTCGTTAGTCCAATCCAATAGGTATCAAGGCAGTCAGCATTTGGAATGAAAGAATCGGAAAAAGATGCCGACATTTTCCTTGGCGGATTCTCAACACCAACAACTTGAGCCGCAAAAAAAAAAAAAAAGAAAGAAAATTTGAGCAAATCCGTTCGTACTTTTACAGAAGAAGAGGAAATAGTCTCAGCCCTGGATTCAACAACAAAACAGTGCACTTTTATTGCTAAAATATGACAAGAGCCAACCTTAACAAAACACACAAGGAAGCAAACACCACACACATTTTGCAATATGAATGGTCGTAAAGAAGCTGCATCATGGCAGTTTCATGGCTTGTTGAACATATGTGTGTGATGTGGAATTATTATTGTTGTTGTTCTCATTTCTCTGTATCAGCTAGAAGATATCCTTAGGTTTTTTTTTTCTTCTCTTTTTCGATCTATGATATTTTATAAACAAATGTCAATTATTTTTTGTTTGTTTTTATAAACTTAAACAGCGAAAAAAAAACCAAAGATGATGATGGTAGATAAAATACTGTAATTGTAGTGCTACGCGTTTAGGCGGAACAATGGTCTTGTTAGTTTTGATGGCTTTCGGCCTTGACTTTTCTTGATTTTTTTTTTTAACTTACCTTTTTTCTTTAAGAGTAGATATATCTTAGTATGGTAATATGATATGGAAAGGAAGTGATGGGTAAAAGAATTAAAAAAATAAGATAGATTATCGCAGTTTTGTTTGCACTGCCACGGGTCATAAATTTGTATTTTTTTAGGTTCTAGGTAGGTACCTTTTAGGCGTGGGAGGAAGAAGGTTTTAAAAATAGATGCGATGTATTTTATACCTATAACAAAAATGTTCTATAAGAAGAAAGTGTGAAGGTACTCAAGAAACTCGAAGACTTGTTAGAGGTTTAGTTTCATATAATATTCCGATCAAACTAAATATCGTAGCTTTTTCTGAAACCTAACTTTAATTTTGAGTCAGACTCAATGGCTGCATCATTTAACAATCCATATCGATTTAAAAAAGATTTAAAAATACCACGCTGATCTGTTTCCACGTCCAAACCGAGAAAACAAAATTATTTAACTACTTTCCTAACGACCTTCTTGAGAAAACGTAGGACTTTTGTACTTTTGATTTGATGATCGGAAGACCCAATTTGTAAGAAAAGTCTTCCGGCTACGGACTCACGTTGATCGACTATTAAATTGAACAAACGATCTTCATATCGGTCTTTAGAGTTCAGTTCTTGGCATGCAGGACCAAAATTTCAGCAGGATTAGCTTTAGCGACCCTAGTTTCTTAATTGAGGTCATCAGTGTTAACCTTGGTTGGTCAACCGGGGCTCATTCTAAACCCCCCAACCAACTTTGAACCTGTTCAGGTTCAGGAATGTTTTGCCTCTCCAATAAAATATATTGTAGGCGTACGAAGAAGACATTTGAAAGACGATCTCGCAAAGTCTGGATAGACTCTGAAAATGTTGTCGTTTTTTGAGCGTATCGCAATTTGGATAGGTTGTAATGATACATATCAAACGTGCACCATAAACACAAGAAAAACAAAAATTTTAGTAAAACATTGTGCTATATGTTTTTTTGTGTCTTACAGTTCACATCTAATTCTTACAGAAATAAGACACCGGATAAAATCCAGTACAAATCTTGTTGTGTTTGAGTTAGCAAAGTACCAATCCTGTGTACAGAGTTGCTTTTCCACTTTTGTTTTTATAAGAACTTAGGTTCCAGATTAGGGAAGCCAACTTTCAAAGCTATCTCAGATTGAAATTCATAGTGACATCCGCTTTCTCGGACTTTAATTTATAGTGACGTCTTCTATCTCAGTCGGACTAGACTTAAGAACTTGAATTGTATAATGAGCAAAGCTCTATGAAATACAAAAATTGTAAACCACTATAAAACACCTTGTTAAAAAAAGGAAATAAATGAAGATGTTGCTTCTTAAGTAAAACCCTGCATCACCTGGAGAGTATACCCCAGCCTATGACAAAGAGCTCCTCAGAAGGTCTTTTACAGTTTAGCGCAATGTTTTGCACCGTATTCCGCGGTTTTTTCGTCTTAGGGCCAATTTTTCAATAGTCAGTTAAACAGTCAGTTAGTACTTATTCCTAAGGATAGAGAGAAAATCAATTTTTCAACAAGCAGATATAGCTTATTCCTAAGAATAAAACTATCTGCTTCTTTCAGAGACGAATAAAAATTATTCTAAGGAATAATCTCAACAAAAATATTGTGTCAGTTGTCAAAGCTGTTTTGAAAGAATTTTGAAAAAAATACAGTGGAAGACAAGAAAACAAAAACAATCATGAATAAAAATGACGTTTAATTTTAAATATTTTTGAATTTGACAATTTTTTTTTGTTATTTTGTAGAATAAATTATTCTTGATTGAAAAATTCAATGTTTTTATCTGATTGTTTATGAGCCTAATAACTTTATTCGTCGAACAGTTAACTGATTGTTTATTAGAAGATTGAAAAATTGGCTCTTAAATGAAAAACTACTGGCCACAAACCTTTTAAACCAAAATTACATGTGCAACAGAAGACATTTAGTTAAAAACTGGGCTGACTTAGGTGTGTTGGCTGTTAGTAAGGTCTCATAGGTTTTCAAACTATGATCTTTCCGTTGCAGCCAATTTCGTGTAATTCTTCAGTTAGTTAGTTAAATTTAAGACAAAGTTAACAGACCAGTTTATAGCGAAGAAAAAAGGTTTAATGTTGGTAAAGTAAACGAGGTGCTATGAGATAGTCTGTAATGTTTCAAATTTGAAATCAAGTTCTTGAATAAAAATAAGCCAGTTTTTTTTATAATTCAAGCTTGAACCTAAGAACCTTTACAATTTCTACATCAAATTGTTCAATTTCTCCACAGTTCCCATTCATACGAATTCCTTCAAAACATCAACAAAATCACTTTTTTATTAGTCTTTTTAAATTTCATCAAAACCAGTTGAAACTTCGATTTCTAATTTTCTAAGTGATTTCTATAGCTGAGAAAAAAAAAATAACAACATTCTCCTAAATCATCATATCATCATCATTATCTTTCAAAGCAACTACAGTGTATTGCATTTTATAGTGCTATAAAAACAATTCTTAGCTTCTATGATAACACCGACACCGCATCATCATCACTATCATAGAAAAAAAAAAAAACTAGAAGAAGAAAAAAAAAAAAAACAATTTTCTCTTCTTCCTTCGTAATTAAATCTCAATTTGCATTACACTAAAGTCTCCATGAAACTTGTTTAAAGCAGAAGCAGCACTTTAATATTCTTGCATGCAAATCAACCGATGCCAATGAATCAGTTTTTATGACCAAGTACTCGTATTAAAATGAATAAAATGTAAGGTCTTGTATCATCATCATCATCTACTCTCTGGTGCTATTAACTAACGGACTTCTTGAGAGAAGCAAACCATGTTATCATAAAATTACAACTTCCTTGAAGATGTACTATATGTAAAAATGTAAAATCATTACACTTGCAATTTATAATACATATTGCGTGCCAATTTGATTAATAAATTCATCTTTAAAATAGGGCGTTGGTCTTGGTTATATTCATAAAACTGCCTTGAGGTATTTCAGATAATGTTGTTTTTCAAATAGGTGATATAATTATTTTAAAACCAAGATCATAATTATGTTTCTGTGATACTTAACTCTATAACATACAAAGTGTTGCGATTTTTCTAAATTAAAGAGCTTTTTAATTTTACTTGATTCCAATTGTTTATCTGTACTTTTATAATGTGATATATTCATTTTTATTTTTGTGATATGTAAAGAATCGGTGATACCACCGTTTCGTTAAATAACTTCCGTTTGGTAAATATTTTTTTTTTCTTTTCTATTAAAATATCCAAAATATCGTTCGTATTAAATGGTTTTTTATGATACTTTCTGTGATAATTTGATATTAAAATATCAAGAATATTGGGTTGTGATAAATAAAATTAATCATGTGAAAAGATTAAGACATTTGATTTATTTCTTTCACAAATCAAGAATCGAATTTAGTGTGAAACTGTGAATTTTGTTTTCATTTCAAAATATCACAGAAAGGGAATTGACCCGTTGTGTAAAATTGATTTTGTGATACGTTATAAATAACACCTAACACTTTTTATTAAAACAATAATAGCCTTTATTCAATGTATCCATTTTCTTTCTCAAGGTTATTTTTGTGATATTTGCCTGTCTTTTGTGATATTTTATATGTGTACCTGTACGATTTTTAGGATTAATTGCATAATAATTTTATTAAACTTGCAGAGGAGATGCCAAAAGACATTCGATACTGAAAATATGATTTTATGTGATATTACTTGTGAAATGGTGAAAATTGATTTTGTGATACGTTTTAAATAACACTTAAAACTATTTATTAAAATAATATTAAGTTGCATTCAATGTACGTATTGTCTTCCTTGGTATTTTAAGCTAGTTTACTGATAGACTCTTAAACCAAAGCAACACACAAGAGTAATAGATTAAGACACGTGGTTTTTGCGTACATTTTAAGATTTGTGATAATTCGATGTTGTGTAATATTGTAAAGAAATTATGAAAAATTTGTGATATTTATCAATTTTTTTTTTATAAACCCTCTGTAAAACTGCATTTAAGTTTATGTTGCAAACGTCGTGATAAATTACGAAGAAAATTACATAAATTTATGTTGTAATAGCACAACTTCTTCAGATTACTTGGTTAAAATTTACCTTGTGATAGCTTGTGAATAATACTTGCGCCTGTAGACTTTGTTATCTTAATGCTTTTCGTGATATTTTTTTTTATTTTAGGCGCACAACAAAGATATCACAACATTTTCTCTCCAGAACAATTTTGATTTTAAAGATCATTTCAACCAGAAATTTCTTAAGGTTCCTGACACTTTTAAATTGATTAATAACTGAATACATTTCTTTAATACAGTTGAGTCGAGTAAAGATAAGAGAACCTTAATGATAACCCTGAGGCACTCCAAAATATAAATAAAATGGCTGAAGGGCACACATTTTTCATAGATAATTAAGTTGACTTGACAGATTAGCTACCAAATGTATAAAATATAAAGCTCAATTGTAAACTTAATCAAGATTCCTGATCAAAAGATGCTCTATTGTGATATTGTGAACTCCCGCAACTTCCGATCTTGTTTCAATTCCAATGACAAATTCTGTTAAAAAAGTGTCTCTTCTGCTTGGCAGAAACATGGTGGCGCACCACTATTGTTCAAAAAAAAAACCCATATTTGTTTTACAAATTCACACAATAGAATATCCAAGTGCAAACCATTTCCTGATTTTCCCATAATCGTGGTGCAAACTGATTTTTTTTTGTGCAATCCAAATGCACATAAATTACTTGTAGCGACAAGCGACAGAATTATTCATAAAAAGTAAAAAAAAAAAGGGAAACACAATCAGTAAAGAAAATCTGTAGGTAATCCTAAAGGAAGTGAACAACACGCACGCACGTACTGACTTCATTATAACCAGGAATACAAATCGATGACGCCATTACAAAATCAAATGATATCAAAACGTAAACAAACAAACAGAAACACAAAACATAAAAAAAGTTAGAAAAAAATAAAGAACTACTTTTGTCCTCCAAGAGAGATATTGCGTACCTTGACCACCACCAAGCAACAAAGTTGGAAAAATCTTCTCACGAAGATTGTCCAAATGAGCCAATTCTACATTAGATCAATCGATTTTCACGCTTTTCTCTATATAAATATCGACAAACTAAAGAACGATGGACTTGGATCGATACAACAAAGAAGCGACACGATAACACAACAAAGACTCTTCATACTGCCATTGTTGTGTAGTTGGAAATCGATTGAAATATGACGGTCAAGGTGGAAAATTGTAACGCGCTCGCTCTGCTCTGTGGAAAAGCAATTTAAGGCCAATTCTAAGGATTTATTTTCGCCTTTAACCTTGGCCCATTACAAAGTTACGGATAGCAGAAGAGCCTGATGGAAATCCTTTCAGCGGGACATTTTATGCGGTAAAATTACTCGTGCGAGGTCAGTGGACATCAATAATGCGGGTCTTTTAATGGTGAATTGATGTTAAGTGCACATACAAACACACACATACCTACACAGATTCGACCATTTCGCGCTCATCCACATCCATCACTTGTCCCGTACAAGGCATCGTAATTACCTAGGATTACGATTGCAAAAATATTTACCGCCACCACCGTAACAACGGCTGCCGTCAACATAATAGAGAAGATAGGTACACCACCAGCGCAGTGCAGTGAAATACATCAATCTACTCTATAGCTTACACCGGAATAGTAGAAAAGCCTTCCATTTTAAAGACACAGAGATTTAAAACAATAGAAACGACAAGCTTTGGAATTTTTTCTGTGCCAATGCTGACGTCCCGTCCGTTGTCGTTCGCACAAGAGAGATCAAAGCGAAGATTAACCCAACAGAAGCAGTTGTTGTTGTAGTTAATGTGGATGAATTCTTGAATCGCTTTTATACTCTCTTCATCTCTGACGTATTGGATACTTACATATTTTCTCTGTTTTTTTTTTTTGGTGTAAGAATGATCGAGGACGAAGTTGATGGCACTACACTGGCATTGAAATTCTTTTAGGATGAGAAATAGTATTAAGCATTCCCTGTTAGCAATTTTGCTTCTATAATACTTTACAGAAGCTACAGTAGCATCTGTAAAGCTTTATAGAAACAAAATTGTTTATCGCGATTCCCAACGACGGAAATCGAAATCAAAAGAAAGTTAAAAAAGAAACTTTATACCCTGCTTTATTTCGAGGCATAGAAAACCGGTAACTTAAGCAATGTTAACAAAAGTTTCCAACGTTAAAAAAAATAATAATAGGTCGATTTGACAGATCTAGGCGGCCAAAATTATTTTATGATTTATTTTGTCTTTAAACCATATAAACCTTAACAGAAAATAGTCTTCTTTTTAAAATAAGCATGTACAGTAGAACCCGCTTTACATACCCGTTCAACAGAAAAACCCAAATATATTACATGTTGTTCCTTCGAAATATTAATTTTTTTTTTCATTTAAAAATTAGCATAACTAAAATACTTGCTTAAGCGGGTTTGAATGTATTAACAAAAAAAAAAAAAAAAAAAAAACACGAAACTTTAAACTGCTGTCAATAAGAAATAAGCCGTTTTTTTTTAAAGTAATTTTTTATAGGTACCTATATCAAAAATTTCTAACATTTTTCAAAAAAAAAAGTTGGTATGCCGTTTTGAAGAAATAATTAATTTACACATAAAAACGAAATTTCAAAATTTTTCACCAACCCGTTTTCAAAAAATTGATTTTTCAAAAAAAAAAATTTGAAATATTTTTTAAAAATCCAAAAATGCGTTTTTTGAAAATTCTAAAATTTTAATATTACTTTTACCTAAACGCTTTTGTATAAAAATTTTCGTTGAAATCCGGTTAATTTTATAAGAGATATTCAGAAACCAAAAAACCGTTCTATGGGAGGTACACTTTCTAAGCAAGATATAAAAAAAAAACAAAAAAAAACAACTTTCAGAATTACATGAAAATCATCTGTACCAAATTTGAAGAAAATCCATCCACCCGTTTAGGCTGTGGAAATGTGTACAGATGGACGTAAAGACGCACAGACGCACGGACGGAATTGCGAGACCCACTTTTTTGGAATTCTCCATCATCGTAATATTGGTTTTGATTAAAACCTCAAATTTTTTTTTCGACACGAAACCAATACTTGCCCTATAGAGCAAGTAAAAACCATGATTTTTTTTACTTGAAAAAGGTGCATTGAAAATTATAGGTACATTCGTACAAAAAGAAAAAAAAGTTGAGATAACAATTTTTCATTACATTGCGATGAAAGAGAATTCCAAAAAGTGGGCCCTGGAAGTCCGTCCATCTGTCTGTAAATAAAGCTACAGACTAAACGGATGGACTGATTGATGTCAAACTTGGTATGAAGCATTATTTGGCGACTCTCCTGAGGTGTTTTTGGAATTAATTTTTTTTGACCATAAATAACGGTACTTGTCATATATGTACAAATTTAAGTAAACAAGGTATACCTTTCAATGAAAAAATTTTATTTTAAAAATCATTATTAACGGTACCTGCCATAGAACGAAGATTTTCCCCAAAACTACTTATTCGATTTCAACGAAGCTTTTTGTAAAAAAGCATTTATATAATTTTATTATAAGCCAAAACTAAAATTTTGAAAAAAAAATTAATTTCTGGATTTTTAAAAATATTTTGAAATTTTTTTTTGAAAAATCAAATTTTCGAAAACCGGACATTGAATTTTTTTTTTGGAAATTTTGGTTTTAGTTTGATTAGTGTTTTTCATCAAAATGGCATACCAAATTTTATTTTAAGACTTTTTTTCCAAAAAATTGTTTATAAAAAATTATTTTTTTTTTTTCAAAATGCATCTTAATATAACAAATGAAATTGCATATTTGTTGTTGGAGGGTTTTTTTTTGTTCCTTTCTATATGTCTACTATAATTCCATGTAGGTACTTAATTTCCATATAAAAAAGTCCTAAAGATTCTAGCTACTTGAACCCTAAGAGTAAGTTCGAACGACCCAGTCGTGCATTTTATTTTAAATGGCCAACAAATATTACCGAAGAAAAAATAAAATACATTTTTTTTTGTAAAAAATTAACAACCTTTCAAAAAATTATTAAATGTGAGAACTGAAAATTGTTAACTAAAATGCGAATAAAGATCGGCTGATCGGCGCACAGGGAGCTCTCCTTGCAAGTGTCTATTTACTCATAGAGTCATTGGTTTCCTTTTTAAAGGTTTTCATTTTTTAAATTATGGCCGCGTAGATATTGCAAATCGATGTATGTGAGCCGTTAACAAATTCTGAGTTCTGAACAATCTGTATTCCTTAAGTTCTCAGACTCCAATATTCAATATTAAAGATTCAATATTAAAGATTCCAAATAATGAACATAAATTTAGTAAAAAAATTAGGTCAAAAACTAAAACTCGAACACCATATTTCACTGATTGTGACGTCACATTGCCTATAACCAGTGGACGAGCAAAGAGATTCCAACAATACCTCATTTATCAAATAACGATGATTATTTTAGAAGTTATGATGGAACATAGGTACATATACATTAGGGCGTTTGTTATTTTTGAATCAAGTTCCTAAGTGGAAAAACTGTTTCTAAATAATTTAAAAAATATCTTCTAATTTTTTTAGATTTTTATTTTGACGCTAGATGGCGCCCCAAGAGGGCTAAAGTTTCTTCTTATTTAAAATAGGTATATGTTGACTTATGAGGCCATTTTTTTTATATATAGCCTTAATGTAAATGAGGATCTTGTCTACATTAAAAACCCTTTTCAAAAAGGTATAAACCATTTTTCTAGGACTAGGGGTTTAGTCAGGACATGCACGTCATACAAGATCCTCATCAAAAAAAAAATTTACATCAAGGCTATATTTAAAAAAATGGCCTCATTAAGTCAACATATACCTATTTTAAATGGGAAAAAACTTTAACCCTCTTAGGCGCCATCTAGCGTAAAAATAAAAATCTGAAAAAATTAGGAGATTTTTTTAAAATTATATAGAAACAGTTTTTCCATTTAGGAACTTGATTCTCGAAAAAGCCTAAATAACGAACGCCCTAATATACATATGTATGAAAATTCATGTAAAAATGTAAAACACAACTCTCCTTTTGGATTTGCTGCATTCGGGTAAAAATGATGTGATGAACAGAGCTTCTGTTTACCAGAAGCCTCATTACCATCATAATTAGCAAATATTTCCTCCATTTTCAACATTAATCAGGAAAAATATTTCCTTTGTCAAAAAAAAATTTCTAATTCATGTTTTCTTTCTTGCACATTCATCTTATAACGATAAAATAAAAATTCTAAACGATCACTTCTCATGAGATTTCTATCGACTTCCGCTTGTTGTATTTGTACGACACTTAAGTACCTACAACGCCCAACTCCTTTCCCAATTGCCTCATTCATCGACGACCGACGACGGAAGGAATCTCCCTATTTAAAGCCACCACGAAGCATAGTCAGTTAGCGGCAGCCACACGCTTACAATAAACACTCTCAGTGTTTTTTTCTCCCCTTTTTTTTTTTGATATTTCTCTTCTTTTATAAATTAATGACTCAACGACACATTGATTAATAACCCAAGCATATAAAATATATAAAAAAAAAAAATCTTCTATTGCCAATCTCTATGCAGAAGCTTAAATTTATATCTTCTATGATCACCTCATTAATCATTTGTAATGGATTGGCGGGAAAAATTCAAAAAATTCTTCTCAAGCCATCTTCCTTCCTTTATACAACTTATGAGTGTTCGAGTACCTAGTAACTCTTTATAACAAACCTATCTATCGTATCTATTTACTGCTGCTAGCTAAGCCCTCTTCTAATACTTTAGAGAGCTAATATTATAATCTTTTGTGGGGCTCTGTGTTCTTCACAGTGTGAGATGCTATTTAATTAAGCAAAGTGCGAAATTTCATTAAACACCATATCATCGATCTTTGATCAAAAAAGGATGATTGCCTTTTATTGATGTGATATCTACATTATAAGTCTTCTAACTATGTTTGAAAGGCTTTTTCATACTCTTTGGATTTATTTTTCGAAATGAGATATTAATGCGTAGATTAAGGTCTTTTGAGAAGATCGAAAAAATGAGGATATACCTTAATATATTTTATAGATTGAAGGCGATTTAGGCAAGAGGTAGTTTAAAGATTTATTTACCAAGTTACATACATCCGGCATTCACTCTATAGCACATAGAAGTTATAACGAAGGAAATGGAAGATTCAAAGATATCTCGTTTAAATTGTTTTAAAAGAACCCATCATTGAACTTACTATAACAAGTGTTAGAGGGAAGGTTTATAGATACTTGAAAGACCATTAAGTTATCAGAAAATTAATATTGTTTTCTCTTTGAAAGAGAATTTAGGGAATTTTGCCACGAGCCAAATAAATCGTGCGCGGGAGGCGTGAAAAGTGTAGGTATAGGTAGACGTCAAGGTAGCCCACCTTCGATTAAAATTCAATTTATTTTGTTTTCCTTAGCGAGGTTTGAGAAAGCAATCGATGGGTTTTATAAAAAGTAAAAAGAGGAATAAAAATAATAATTATTTGTTTTAATAGTTCGGAAAGTAGTGTTGCATGGTTAAAATAATTGTACTTGTAATAGTTTAATTGATCGTAAAGAAGTAAAGGTTTGAAATCCATAAATTTCCGATGAAACGCTGAAAATGTTATTCGTTAATTCTGTTTACTCTCTCTTCGGAGGTAATTGTTCCATTTTCGGAAACGCAAAAAATTAAATTTATTTACTGGCTGAATTTACGTTAGATAATCCCGGTGTTCCTTCATACTCATTTAAATGCATATCTCGATTTCTTCTTCTAAGTTCAAAACAATTAACACATAATTTCTTAAAAAGATTGCGCATTGTTAAAAACCTCGACAGATGTTCGCAAAAATCTGAAAACCCCGAAAAAAAAAAATTAAGATCAATATTTTATTAACCCAGCTCACATTTTGCGACCGATGCACTTAGGAGTATTGTCATCAAAAACCTGGCCATAATTATTTTTCGTGGTTTTTATTATTATTTCTGTTTAAAATGAGTATTTCTACAAGAAAATACAATATAAACCTAGTTTTTGTTATTTTTATTTTTTTACCAAAAACTAAACAAATTGATTAATGGCCTGTACCTACTCCGCCTGTCAACATTATTTTTCTCAAATTTTTTTCCTCATCCCTAATACGCAATTCTCAGTTTCTTTTCTCTCTTCCCCAACCTTAATTAAGATCACCCAAAATAAAATACACTAATAACATCAGTAAATTTAATAGAGTATTTTCTATCAGAAAGTGAAAAACTAATTGACTCTCGATTCTCTAAAGAGCACCTAAGAGCACCCAATTTTTGTTGCATTGTGTTAAATAATATATAAACTAACTCATAAGTTTCAATTCATCGCAGAGTAAAGGGGTATACTAAAACAAAATCATTAAAGTTCAAATAATAACTTACCAAAAATATCAATTTTTTAGATACCTACTAGTTCTAAGCCCGAATTAAAATAGAAAAAAACCATCTAACATTTTCAAAACTTTATTAATATCGTTGATAAATAACTGAAGAAGAATTCTCCATTTAAATTTTTTTAAGATTTCTATCACAAAACTTCGATATCGCCTTATTCCAAAATTTAAAATTTTCGTTTTAATTTATAAGATGAAAGCTAGTTGAATTCTGCGCATGCCTGTGTGATAATCGTGTTTTTAGGCGCAGTTGATCGCTCACAGTTTTAATTTGCACGACATAAAATTGCATAAGAGCAAACATCAAAATCGCTCTCGTGAAAAAATTTGAAATTGTGACCTAGTCTTATTCTAGTTCTGCATTAAAGTGATAATCTAGGTATAGTCCGCCACTGCATGGTCTAAAGTGCAAAAAAAAAAACTTGCGTTTTCGGACCCATGTAAACAGTAAATGGTCTGTGTGACATTGGGCCGTAACAATTAAACCATCCTTAACCGAAAATAACACTTCAAAATTGCTTAACTTTCAATACTGAACCGTAGTAGCTGAATACGAATCTGAAGTCAATTTTGGCTGTACCTATAGAAAATTAAGTAAATTGCAAAAGAAACTTAAAAATCCACAATTTGAATGCTATTTTAATAGTTTTTTTTGCAATTTACTTAAAACTTGTAAGAAGTTTGGCCAAAACTGACTTCAGATTCAACACATAGTGGCGAAAAATGCCAAAAACGCTGCAGCGCGTCAAAAAACATAAAAATAAGTAGATCCGGTCAGAAGTACTGACCACTGTTAATGATATTGAAGGTACCTGTCTTGATTTCTGATTTTCTAGTAAAAACATTTTAGTAACCTCAATTTAAAAAAATTGAAAAAAATCAATATGTGGAAAAATAATTTCGTATTTGAAAAACAATTGTTAATACTTTTTTACATACATCGTATAAAATTAAAGATTAAATTCAATTAACCTTTGTTTTATGAATGCTTTTTAAAACTTAACCCTCTGTCGGCACACAGGTGCGAATTTGGCAGGACAAAAATAAAAGGTTTTCCCAAAAAAGTGTCTTTATAAGTGTGAAAATACCTTTTTTTGAAATTGTGAATACAATATTCGAATTCCTCGGAAAATTCTACATCAATTTCATACATGATTCTCTATAAAATAGTGAGACAGAAAAAAGTTCTAGCGTCATGAAAAAGTATACACCAAATTCGCAAAAAAGAGGTGTGCCTACAGAAGGTTAACACTAAAAGCAACTACGTGCGATCTAGTTGTGCTTTTTACTATTTAATCTTTCAATTTGTGGAAATACTTAAATTTTTTTCTAGGTTCCTCCTAATTTTTGACATCTTTTTGAAATATATTTTGAAAAATGATCAAAAGAATGCGTTACTGATTTTTTTTGAAAATATTTCTGGGGGTTCATATACCTAAGATTACTGCAACTCCACCTCCTAAACTATCAAAAAGAAATTGCGTGCGTGTGCCGGCTTATTGATTTATTGCCGATACCACATAAATATTTGATTAAGAACTTATAAAAGTGTGTGTGTGTGTAGGTACCAACTTGCGTGTGTTATTTTTCTTTTATTATCATTTCGATAACATCCTTTCTTAGAATGTATGTTATATCCAGACGGCACAAGTGAGACATCAAAGAATTGGCATTTTCATTAAGCCACCACTACCACCAATATCACCAACAATCATCACCGTGTTTCGTAGGAATTAATAATAATTGAATAATCCTGCACGATCGATTTATGAATAAAACACACACATGGTAGGTATTCTAGCTGCTGAAGATGTTCATTACTTTGTAAATACTTTTGAGATGAGATACATGTGAGATAAAAATTTGCAACAACGAACGTTGTCGTTGTCGGTCGTCGGCTACGTATGTAAGGAAGTTAGCACAGGTGTATCTAGCAAAGAGAAGATACTATTGATAGAGCTAAAGCACGATTTCACGTAGGTAGGAGTTTCAATGGATAAAAAAAAGTTTTTTTTTTTTTGTTTTCGACTCCAGGTTAATGTTATTTACCCCTTAAGTGGACGTAGATATTCGATTTTGTTAAAGATAAATTGAAAAACTTTTGACATTTCTTGAGAAAAAAATAGGCCTTAAATTTTGCTATTTTAATTCATCATCTATTTCGTTACTGTCCTAGAATTTCGAGCACAAAATATATCAGTTATTTTGTCGGAATTAACAAAAAATTGCTTAGAAGTAAACAAGTGTTTTAATTGTCAAATAATGTCAATCCCACTGAAACTGGAAAATTTTTAAAAGTATAAAATGTTTTAATAATTTTTTTTAACTTTGACCTCGAATATCTTTAGAATGGTTAGATTAATGAAAAAAGTTAACAATACCTTTTTTGTGGAGCAATCAATTTCCTACAAGAATATGTCTTGCGCATTTGATTATTATAATTTTTCAATTTGTTACAAAATTAAGAACAAAAAACGAATTTTTAAAGATTTTCTCGATTTTTGGACCTCAAATATTTATTTAACGGTTTTTTGTAGAGCGTTCAATTTCCTACAAGAATATGAAAAGAAATTTGCTAAAAAGTCAATTAATAAAAAAATTATTTTTTTTTAGTAGAAGCTTGATGTAGAAATGGAAAATTGCAAAGCGGGGGACCATCCCATTAATATAAAGAGCTCATATTTGGTGTGTATATTCTAGAGGTGTCTAGCAATCGATTTTTCGGAGTAGATACCAAATAAAAAAAAAAGAATTTCGATTTTTTTTGACCCACCCTAATATACATTCCTATCTCATGTCTTCTAATTTTCTATAACCAACTGTATGATCTGCAACCAAACAGCAATTACAAATGTCCTTAACTGACAGAGCCCGATTGTACCTAAAAGAATCCAAATTATACCTCATTCTCCGATCCGGAGTGTAACTTCTCGCACCGCCAGAATGATTTCTATTGTTTTTTTGTTTTTATAATTCACACTTAGTTTAAACAGAAAGTATTAGTTTAAAACAAAGATAAACAAACTTTTTTTGGATCAAAAATTTCTATAAGTAACATGACAATGCTATTTGAAATAAGTTTCCTGAAAAATGCGCTCGGTGAAATTTTTAGATATTAAAATGCTAAGTTCCTCTTTTCCTGAACTTAACGAGTTATGGGCTGTACTCCGTGCTTGGAAAGTTTTCGACTACCTAGCGAGATACCAGCTATACTCCTTAAATGGGTGCCATAAAGTCGTTTGATATCGCGACCTTACAATATCTCCCACTTAATGGCTTCTTTTTAAAACAAAAAGTTGCCTCATTACAATAGGCTATTGATTATGTCGAAAAAAACAGGGTAATAAGGAACTAAGAAGTTCACGGGTTTTTATTGCAGGAATCGTTGAATGGGTTATAAAAGAAGATAAAACCGCGGAGTGCTATTAATAGAGAGGGTGGAAACTGAAGATAGGGGTGCAAAAGCCCCCATTTTGGTTTTTTCAATATACCTCGTAAACCAAGCAAAATTTTGATATATTGCATATAGAACTTTTTGTAGAGAATTAAATTTCCTATTGGAATAATGTTTTTAAAAATTGAACAAAAAATTTCCATACCACAATAGTCGAAAGAATCATAAAAAAAAATATCAAAAAAATCGATTTTTTGAGTTTTTTTGTTTTTTTAGTTGTACATTTTTTTTTGGGTTGAGATAGACATAAACATTGTTCCAAAGAAAAAAAGAAGATTAAATTTCCTTCAAAATGCTGTGCTCACTAAATTTTTTCATTGAAAATTAACCGAAGAATGGCCATTTTAATCTATCTTTTTTTTCGCATTTTTAGTTTTACTCAAGTAAAACAGAAACATTTGAGGGGAAAGTACGATAACTTAAGCACCAAGAACTGATAATGAGATTTTTTAGAGGGGTTAAATACAATCATTGTTTACTATGGGAGGGGGGGTCAATGTCCCCCCGTTTTGGCGGGAGGGGCAATTTTCTAAAAAAAAATACTTAAAATAAAAAAAAATATTAAAAAACAACGGCAACACTTACAGTTTTGATTGATACTTTTTTCAAAAGCTAGAATTATAAACTTAATATTAATTTTAAAATGAAGTTATTTTAATCAATTGTTTTTGAAATACCCGATTTCAAAGTCAAAACTTGTGAAAAAAAAAGTTTAAAAAGCACATTGAGTACAATTTTCACAAAGACTGTGGACTTCTATACGAAATTCATCGACAAAGTAAACTGCCTTAATTGATTTCTTATCAAATCATAAAAATCATAATGTTCCTATGCCTTCTACTTTAAGAGAAAATTGAAAAATAGACAAAATACTTTCTTTATCGGAATCACTCGTTTATTTCAAAAAGAATTGATTAAAATAACTTAATTTTAAAATTAATATTAAGTTTATAATTCTAGCACTATTGTGACTGAAGAAGGTAGTAACTTTTTGATAAAATCAAGCTTCATAAGCTTCTGTAAGGCCTTATTAAATAAAGTGTTAGTAATGAGGCAGCTCAAATCTATACAAATCTTTTTCTATTTCATCGATATTTCCAATTTTCCATTCATGAAATCTCCTCAAAACACCTTTCTGATATGCAACAAAGTGAAGTTCAAACCACAAAATAAAGCCATCTATTATCCATTCATTTTGTTTTCTAATATCGCAGAGGAAAGTGTATTTTTTTTTTTTCAAAGAAACCACGCAAACCTCATCAAAATTTCAAAAATAAAGAAAAATATCTCATAACGTCCGTCGTCCTCTGCTAAGTATTACATTGTATGAAACATTTTGTCTTAAAAGGTAATATATTTTGTAGTCAATGCATATCTCATTTTCAACCACTTACATGTTGTTTGAAAGTGTAAATTGGTCATGTTTCAAGTGGTTTCTTCTCTCTTTTTATACCTATCATTCTTAGAATGAAAATCGATTTGCCCTTTCATTGCCAATAAATTTTCATTTTCATATCTTTTTTTTTTTTTGTACCTATGAGGAAACTTCACTTTCCGATAAGTAGATGTATATTCGTACACATTCGTACACTGAGAAAAAAAAAAATTATTTGTACCTTTTACAAAATTTTGTTCAGTATTTGATTTCGTTATAAAGAGTTAGAAGACCAATATCGCTTGGAAAAAACAAATTTCCGAATAAAAATTCAATAAAATAACAATAAGATACACTCAGAAAAATTTATTTCTGCTATCAATGTATACTCCAATCGAGTCTTTCAATCATTGTTCTCGTTCCATTATTTTTCCAAGGAAAGAAACATTCTAGCGCCCTTATTTAAATTTCTCAACCATTTGAACTTCAATTTGATCAGCTTCCACAGACTAATTTTTCTCAGTGTAAACACCTTCTAACAGGCACTCTATCCAGAAGCTTATAGACAGGCATATTACAAAGATTAATGAACGCTATCAGTGCTTTCCATTTTGCTTACATTCCAACGAAATAATACTCGATTACCTAAGTCGGAAATGCTAATCGATCCGACGACCGACGGACGACTTGAAGGTGTGCAATCATGCGCCACTATATAAAAATTCATAAAGCGAGTTGCGCAAAAAATACAAAATTGTCGGTGGTTCTAATTGCAATAACATATACGACACGACAAGAAGGCTATATCCACAGCAGGAAACGTAATATTAGACCGATCTTCTATGACATTCTATACACCTTGCTTGCTAGCTACTTCTAACACACGGCTACCGCTTAGCTTTGTATGTATAACCGGAGCACGAACTTTTTGAGTGCGAATGCGCCCGGCGCACAAAAATATATACATCTTCATTTCACCGATATTATGGTCAATAATTCATGGCTGTATGATGAAGAAAAGTCCATGAAGATGAAAAAGTAGTAGAAGGCAACAAAAAAAAAAAAAACGGTTTTTATAATGAATTATAATTAAATTTGAATTAGACAGTTGCGCGCTGGCGCATGACCGCTCGTGTGAACGTGAATTGCACATATTAATATGTAAGATCAGTGTGTACCATCATTTTACTGACAGAAGAAGAATCTTATACCGCAGCCGGCTTTTGTAGGAGCAAAAAATACACACCTTTTCATGAAACACACCTTAGAGATGGTACTATATAGAGATGTAAAAGAAAATCGTTTCGATTTATCTGCGCTGCGGTCTTTTGGTATATACTGATGCACTGTGATGATACACCGGTACTTCTGCAGTAGAAGCCATCGATACTTGTTCAATTTGATAGATATGATGCATTCGAAATGATACAATTTGAGAAGAATGCATCACGCGCAATGGCCAACTGAAGCCAGGCTGGGTTGGGTGTAATGTGGTCAATTAAACTATTATGATGTGCTAGTTTTGAGATAATAGATAAACAATTATGCAAGATTGTATAGAATAGATTAAAGTGCCTGGAGATCCAATGAAATGCAATGAAGATGAAAACAATTTAAAAGGACGATCTTTTACTAAAATTTGTTTGTGTGGTGAGGAATTTATTGGAAGATAGTTTAAAGTAGATGTTAAAAGCTATTTTGTGGAAAAAATGTGATTTTTTACCGACTTCCAAAAAGTCAATTCGTCTGTATTTTTTTTTTTATGTTTGTTACCGCATAACTTTGGACAGAGTGAATCAATTTTGATAATTCTTTTTGTATTGGAATTGGAAAGCTGGTGGCTGCAATGTGGTCCCATTTCATTTCAGTTCATTTTGTTCAGTTTCGTTCAGTTTAAGCCATAGGAACTATTAGAAAAACCATAAAACCCCGTTTTGAATCATGAAGTCGGTTTTGTTTTTTTTTTTGATAAAAATGATTATTTGTAAATGCAGGTGACGAAATTCATTTTCAAGTCTCTAATTGGGTAACCAACTAGTTTTGGGAACAAAATTTTTAACATTATTTAGTTGACCGGCATGTGTTTACAAAAATCCATTTAAAAACTGCCTTCGTCTTAAAAATTCGAATACAATACGAATGAAATGTCATAATAAGTCTGAAATTTTAGTGGCCCGGTATATAAAAACCATGTTGTCAGCGTGTATTAGTTGATTTAGTAGATTTAATTATTTATTATTTAGGTCAAAGTAATTAAATATCAAAACTGACATCAAAATTTGACGCGGCAGTAAGTTTGGCAAAAAAATAAAAATCTTCACCGACCTTTGACCTCTAAGAAAATACGATTTGCATTAGGTTTGGTTCAGAATAAACAAATCTAAAAATCCGATTTGTAACAAAAACTTAACGGGCTAGTATATTTTTTTATTATTCTACTTCACTTGCATACTCTTATAAATAAACACATTTCCGTATTAGTTGCTCCCTCCGTTAAAAGCGGAGCTTATTGTTTGGTATCAACCATCGATTTATCATCTACCATTTTTCGGTACTAATTATCAATTTTTGGGATATTTTGGTACCAGATACAATTTTTTAGAAAGAGCTTCCAATTTGTCAGTAGCGATTAACAAGCTGTCGGTAAAGTTACCAATTGATATCAGGTAGTAACGTTTTTATCAAAACGAAATAAAAATTTGGGAGAGTTCCAAAAAAGAGAGTTTTCTTAAACTTGAAAAATTTAAGTAGTTTTGAAATCTTTCTTTTTTATTTGTATACTCTATACGAGACACTGAAAACGAAATAATAAATGTCGCCCGAAAATGTTTATTTGTGACCCCCTGTTTATTAGTATTAAAACACATGGGTTTTTTATACTCACATAAGCCATAGAATTAGACACTTTAAAAGATTGCATTTAAAGAATATGAAGATTTTCGAAACTTGATGTAGTCCCGGGCATTTTAAACATTAAATCAGGCAATTAATATTTTGAGCGCAAATGATTTTTGTTGATACAGCATTGAAAGCCAATATAAAAAAATGGATTTTCAGTCAAAACATGCAATTTTTTGGACGTTATAGAAATTATTCGAAAATGTTGTGCTTTTTTCGTTTATAGCCGTATAAGTAAACCAAATAGGAAATATGAAACTAATTTAGGAATATTTTCAATAAACATGCGATTACAGAACATCATGCATTTTTGGTCATAAAAGTGTCACACGAAAAGCCTAACAAATCTGTTAAAAACAAGGTTAAACAAAAATAATTTTTGAACAAATACTTTATGGAGTATATTCTCCATCACATAACATAAAATTGAAATTTTCTGAACATGAAACGATTAAATCAAACCTTTTAGGAATGCATTTTAAAAATTAGTGAAATCTCAATAAATTCATGACTTTTAAAAAAAATGAGCCAAGTACTCCTATTTTCGAAATTTAGTCTAGCACAAAAAGTATTATGAAATATAAAAGTGTATCAAATTCTAAGATTTGGTTTAAATTTTGTATCAATTAAATTTTGATTTTTTTAATTTTAGAATTTGGTACACTTTTAAATTTTATAATACTTTTTATGTGTGACTTAATTTAAAAAATAAGAGAACTTTGCTTCTTTTTTTAACAATAATGTTTATCTTGAGATGGTTTTTACCTAAACCTACTAAATCCAAGAAAAAAAAATACAAAACTTTTAATATTTTATTAAAACGGTTCTTAAAATTTTCAACTTTTTGTTTTCTTAAAATGCATCATAAAATCAAGTTGCTTATTTTTTTTTGGGACTCAAATTCAATTGAAATTTTTTCTAATAACGAATTTTTTTATTTTCATTTTTTTTTTAATTTTTAATGTACAACTTTTTTTCATTTGTAATATGTAATAACTTAAAATTTTTTTTTAATTCATTGAAAAATATAATCGAACTATATTTTTTTTTTTTTTTGAAAAATTAAAATTAAAAAGTATTAATAACGAGTAGCTTAGAAAAATTCTTCGCTGATAAAAAGTAGGAATATAAAAGTCCACAAAAAAAATCTTTTTCACATCCTTTCCGAAAAGTAATTTTTCGATAAATTAATCAATTTCATAATAAGATTTATTTTTCGTGATTCGAAACAAGTCTGCGATACAAATTTCCGAGAAAATGACAAAAAATATTATATTCTTTCTCTATTTTTAATACTTAAACTGAGCAATTATTATGACACCCATTATAACTTTTTAAACACTCTAAAGTCTAAACAAACTCTTAACTAAATTACCGAAAAAATTGTGTTTAAATCTGTTATTAGTCCCTCAACAAAAAAAATAAATAATACATCAAATAACAATCTCACGCCCCATCAAATCATCAGAATTCGAATCTTTCAAGTCCAATGCTTGTTTGTTTTTTTTTATTTGTTTTTAAGTGCAAATCAAACTCATCGATCTTCAAAACGTAATTTTGTGAGTTTGTTAATTCGACAGACAAACAAAATGTTGTTATGTCCTTTTTGGCCAAAAACAAAAATCCTGCTCAGATAAAAAAAAAAATTACACATTCTGTTTCCTTTCCCGGTTATTTATTAATCCACTTTATCAAGTAAACCTCTTTCTCTTTTTTCTTTTTGAAATTCAGAGAAATTATTTATTTTTTTTTTTTTTTTCGTTGACTGCATGTCCAATTTTGACGATTTGCTGCTTATGCGCAAGTTCAATGAACCACTCAAATTGAATAATGCTACACATGTGCAGAAATAATCAAGTCTCATCTCTGAAAATGTGAAAACCGACAGAAAAAAAAAAGATACAAATGAATGCAAGATTCTTCAAAAATTACAGATATGTGAAAGGTAAATAATTTATGGGTATTTTTTTTGATTCTTTTAATAATATCAAACGGGAGTGAATTCTTCAAATTGGAACAGGTAGATATGTTGTGTATTTCCAAATATATTCGACTTAAGCAGATTCGGAAATCGATAATTTATTTAAGTGGCCTCAATAACGTGGTATTTTATCTCAGATATAGCCGAAATGTTGACTTTGCAATCATTTGATCTTCTCTTCAACAATAATCAACACTTTTATGTTGTTAATTTAACAACTTTATCCTTACAAGTTAAGTGGAAGAAACGAAAGTTTATATTCTTTAAAGTTTTTGAATGATAATTGAGCCTGATAGTAACTACACCAAATCAGCTTTAAGACCTCAAAAAATGCTAATAAGGATGTCTTTTGAGTTATAGCTTCATCTTTTTCACTTCGACAAGTAGTTATTATTTAAATTCTAAACCTACACTAACCAGAAGCGGAAACAACATTTAATAATTCCAGTTAGATGACTTCTTGTGTCAATGCGCTAAATTTTCTTCCTTAAATGAAATCAAGAAAAACTCCTTCATTCTTAATACCACATAGATCCATTAATCATATAAATGAAATATGATATATTACGCCTATTTCTTTTCAAATCAACTATACTATAACAAGTTAGAAATTAAATCGCTTATTCAAACTCTTTGACATTACTTTTAAATAGTTGGCGCCCAACGCCAGACCCCATTTGATGTTGCCTCCCAGATAAAGAAACGAAATAAATCTTTTTCTGCATAAAACAGACTATAACAAATCAAATCTTATTCTCATCATAATCTTCACCCTATTCAATAAATTTTCCTTTTATCAATAACCAACCTACTATATCATCTCTAAAAAAACAAGTGCTTCCAGGAATAGAACAGAGCTACAAATCCAAATCCCGTTCTACTCTTTTAGAGTCATGGTTGTCGTTCTTGCATAATCGGCTTTTCACGGAATAACGATTCAGAAAAAAAATACTCTCGATCACCATGCCACAAGTCATTGAAAAGGTAGTAGCAAATTCTACGTTCCTAGGATACCTCTTCTACCAACATCTACAGAGTATCTACTAACCTGATACAGTTAATTAATTTTTTTCTTTCCATCCGTTAAGTTTCATTGCTTTTGCTTAACATCAGATATATCTAAAGACATTATATAGGGTTTCCAATTACATTTCGCACAATGCAAACACTTTATACAACTCTACTTTAGAATTGAAATCTAGAAGGAGAAGAGAAGTGAGTCTTCTTCGGATGTCTCGTTGTAGAACAAGAAGGCTTTGAAAGACCCCCTCGAGAGTGAATCAAGCGGAATAAATTATTATTTCTAAATAATCTAGTTTAAAACTGACAACTTACCTTGTCTAAGAAGAGATGATAAAGAAAAGACTAAAACAAAAATAAAACAACAAGAACTAGTAGCGTAAAATAACACAACAAATCTAGATATTCCATTGGATATGGAAGAAATATTTCTCTTAAATTGTTTTAAGATGCATTTTTGCATCACACAGTGGGACAAACAAGTGCAAACAATAGGGCAAAGATAGGAAATCTTACAAAAGTCTATTAATTTGAAGGCTTTATAAATATATCATATGTTTTTGATTCGCAAATTTTAGAAACTTTTGAAAAAAAAACTAGATTTATGTTCATGTCCGGACTCTATCATTTTTATCTCCACTGAATTTCAGTAATATCAGAAAAAAATTGTAGATTTTATACTGACACTAACATAGTACACTGAGGGAAAAGCCACCATAAAACAACGTAAAATCAATGAAAACCACATTAATTTAACTATTATTTTCAATGATTTTGCGTTGAAGATGAACATTTTAAAATCAACGTGGAAAATAAGTTAATTTTTGATGGTTTCGTATCTTAAAGTCACATAATTCAAAGTAGTTCAACTTTGAAACAACGACGTTTCAACTACAATTTATTTTTATTTAGTTTATGATCAAATGAAGGCCTTTATTACAATCGAATCTTTGCAAATTTGTCCTAGATTCATATTAGGACTGCCCCAATGTAAGCTTGTGCTGCCAAATAGAATTTTAAATGAATCAGTGTTAGAACTTCTCGTGTGAATTGCAAATATGACATTCCTTCAAAAAATCAATTGAAAATAAAGAAATATGACCTATTGGTTTCTGAAAGAGCCGAGAGCTTCCCATGCATAGAATTTCAACTCATCCCAAATACTAATTTCTTCCATAAAGTAAAAAATAAATTTAAACTTTAAGCTAAAGTTTCTTTTGCAATTCCAAAAAAAGAACGTTTTACCATTTGTATAAGTTTTAATATAAGCTAAAAAGAAGCTTTTCCGAAATCTAAGACTCATACTCGATATCTCCAGACTCGCTGTCCATTTTTCTACTAAATTTTTGATGATCAAAGACTTATTCACTTGAAAAAAAAACTGAAATAAGTATTTCACATACTAGCATAAACTTGCTTTTCTGATTTAAAGCATTATAAGGTATTTTGAATTCCTCTATAAAGCTTCTGGAAAGCAGTACGAGCTCTTTGAAAAACTTGCTTTATCTAACTTCTATAAGGTCACTTATCGAAAGTCGCTAAAACTTTTTGGAACATTTTTAAGAACTGTAAAAAAGCTGTCACTAAGTCACTCTTCCTTAAAATAAACTAAACTAAACAATTTAAGTGTTTTATTATAAAATTATACTTTTTCTGATTGGTATAAAATAGTTTAATTTTCCCGATTGGTATACCTAAAATAGTTTAATTCGTATCATAATATAATTTAAAAAGCACATATTTCCATTACCTATAGAAAAGTAAAAAAGGCTCATTTTGATTCCATCATCTCGTATTCTTACGAATTTTTTTGAACGATTTCGATTGGTATAAAAAAGCCTACTAAAAAAATAAAATTTAAAATAATAAAAATTGTATCAAAGCATACACACCGAAAAAAAAAAAATTAATAATAACAGCTATCAAATTAAAGTTTTTGAGTTACAAAAGTCGTCCAACAATTAAAATATCATTTTGACATTTTTACTTGCTCTATAGGGCAAGTATTGGTTTCATGTAGAAAAAAAAATTTGAGATTTTAATCAAAACCAACATTAAGATGATGGAGAAGATCAAAAAAGTGGTTTTCGTCATGCTGTCCGTCGATCTGTGCGTGTGTGCGTCTGTGCGTCCATCTGTACATCGAGCTGGGGCCTAAACGGATGGATGGATTTGCTTGAAACTTGGTACAAATGATTTATACGTGATTCCCTAGACCCGTTTTTTTTTTTTATTTTTTTAATATCTCCTTTTTAACACATACCTCCCATAAAACGTTTTCGAGTTATTTCAATTTTCTCGAAAACGGCTCTAACGATTTTGATTAAATTTGGTGTACATAATACTCTTATTGATTCTAACAAAACTGCATTTTTAGTTTTTCTCAAAAAATACGGAGAACGAAAATATGGCGTTTTAAGTTCATAGATTTCATCAAAGCATAGATCAATTTTATTCAAAATTTACAGACATTAAAAAATTGAAGTATAAAATGTAAAAAAAAAATTAAAAAAGTTATTGAAAAAAAATTTTAAAAATTAAATTTTTTTAACTTTCGATTTTTAAAAAAATTTTTTTTTCTGCACACACAACGAAATCTTAATTTTCCAATACATATTTAAGATAAAGATACTTTGAACTACAATGATAATGAAAATTTCACTTTGACAATATCAATGTTGACTAGAATTTACGTGTCAGTTTATTATAATGATATTTCTTTCTTTTTCTTTTTTATTATTTTTATAATTATTTTATATTTATTATTAAGTATTTTCTTTCTTTTTTCAAAACATAGTGGTGATATTATTTTTTCTATTATAGCTTATAGGTGATATAATTGTTTTGTTATTTTCTCCCCAACTATGTGAAGTTAAATCTTATTGCCGATCAAATTTCTCAGTAAATCATACATTTTATTTCGAAAAAAACACAAAGCGCCTTTAAATTAGTACACATTAAGACTTTTTTTATTTAATATTTTTCAATAATTTGGAATGAGAATTTGATATGAAAAATTGATAATAAAATATCAAAAAAAATTTCAAAAATGTGATATTTAAATATCATCTTGATAATGAAAATATTGTTTAAATATTTTAATTATCATAAAACACATTTTATAGAGCATTTTTTGCTGATATTTAAAAAAAAATGTTAATTTGATATTTAAAAAAATGTTAAATTGATATTGGTTATTTTTTCGGTGCATTTATTGTGGCTTCTTACAGATTTTTACTTGCGATATAGGTACTATATATCAAGTTATGCATTCGTACAAAAAAAAAAGTTGAGATAACATTTTTCCATGACATTACGATGGTAGACAATGCCAAAAAAGTGGGTCCCGGAAGTCCGTCTGTCTGTCTGTCTATCTGTCTGTCAGTCTGTCTGTCAGTCTGTCTGTATAAGGAGCTACAGCCTAAACGGATGGACCGATTAATGCCAAACTTGGTATGTAGCGTTATTTGGCGACTCTCCAGAGGGGTTTTTGGAATTAATTTTTTTGGACCAAAAATAACGGTACTTGTCATATACCGATTTAAGTAAAATTGAAATATCTCAAAAATGGCTCTAACGATTTTGTTTAAAAAATTCAAATGTTAGTTTTGAGCTAAGGTTTATCTTCTTATGAAAAATTTTTTTTTTTGAAAATCATTATTAACGGTACCTGCCATAGAACCGTTTTTTTTCAAATCCGATTATCTCCGAAACTGCTTATTCGATTTAAACCAAACTTTTTGTGAAGAAGCATTTATATAATTTAAATATAAGCCAAAAATAAGATTTTGAAAAAAATAATTTTTGGATTTAAAAAAAAATTTTTTTTTGAAAAATCAAATTTTCGAAAACGGGACATTGAATTTTTTTGAAATTTTGTTTTTAGATGTTGATTAGTGATTTCTAAAGAATGGCATACCAATTTTATTTTAAAACTTTTTTTCCAAAAAATTATTTATAAAAAATTAGTTTTTTTAAAAAACGGCTCTAACGATTTTTAAAATTTTTTTTCTAAAAATGCATGTTAATATATCAATCAAAACTGCATACTTGTTTTGGAGGGCAACTTAATTTCAGATTTTATTTTATTTTTTTTTTTTTAACGAATTTTATTTTTTTTTTCCAAATTTCTATATAAAAAGTCTTAAAAATGTAAGCAACTTTAACTCTAAGAGCAAGTTCGTGCGACCCAGTCGTGCATTTTATTTAAAACAAAACCGAATGTTTATCGGTCGCTGATTCGTAAAAATTAATTTAAATAGCATCTATTTTTACTGACTGGTATAAACAATGGTCTATTAAAAAAAAAATATTTTATTTGAATCAGAGGAGGAAGCGGATTGCCGCAAGGAGATATTTTGTAACGAAATTTTTCGACGCGATCGATTCTTATAAAGTTATAAAAAGACCTCCTCTTTACTCCCGAAAATAAAAAACGAATAGGCACATTATTTTGTTAGTTTCGTAAAAAAAACTTTTTTTCACCAAAATTTACACCTTTCCACATTTGTATATTTCTGCTGACTGGTATTAAATAATTTCGTGTATTCTTTCAATACATTGATAAGAGATTCTTGGGTATCATTTGTCAAATCTTTGTTTTATGAGTTAAACTATTAGTCTATTGAATAGACCCTTTTGGATGGAACAAATTCGTTCAAGAGTTTTTATTGGCGATTATGATTCCTTGGCATACAAGAATACTCCAGCCAAAAGTGCTACTAAATCCATTGGTGCATTTCTGAGAAAACGGCAACACTGGTCACTTTTCAGTTTTTTTGATTTAACTCGAAAACCAAGCCTGACTTTGAAATGGTTCAAAGACACTTTTCATAGCAAATTAAATTTTCTGTCAAGTTAAGATGGTTAAAAAATTTTAAAAATTATTTTTGACTAAAATTCTAACCTAAAATCAAAGAAAAAAAAGTTAAAAAATTGACAATTTTATTTTTTTTTACTAAATCAAGGGGCATTTTGTGTATGTAGCCGGGACGTCCAAACTTTGTACTAATGAAATGAAGTAGAGGTAAAATCCTTTGATAATATGCAATTTTTAATTTTTTTTGTCAAGAAACAACTTAAATGTACCTATTCAAAAATTAGCACTTTTTCTAAATTTTTGACTTTTTTAGTTAAAAGCAAGTTTTTAAAACTCGATAAAATCGTATTAATTGGTAACTTTTAGACTTTTAAAGTAAACATACTTCGAGGGATTGATTTAATATAAACTAAATATGACAAACAAAAAAATTTATTTGCATCCTTATGGCCTTTTGTGCAATTTTGTGTATGTGCATTTTTATAAATTCGGGTCAAATGGATGGACAGAGAGCCATTAGCTTTGGTCTATTGCATAGAAGAACATTTAATACCAACTCTTTTACTGTTTTCAATGGCCTGAAAAACAATTCTTGTAAAATCCGCGATCAACGAAAAGTTTCTCTTGAAAAACGAAAAAAATACTCTAATGAGTTTGAAACAAAATAGCTCAGGCAAATTAGTAAATCAAATTGCACTTTTCGCGGGACAAATTTTTTTCATGGAACGTGTTTAGGTGAATGTCCTTATCGTAAAAGTGAATTTTTTGGGATGATAAGATATCGGGAACAGCCGCCATCTTGGAAAAGAGGTCGGTGCCGTTTTTATTTTATAACTCCATTTTAACTCATTTAAACCAAAAATGTCCGAGGATAAACTTATTATCAATTAAATTATCTAAAAAATTATATACAAATGAATTCCGTGAGTTAGTTAAATTCAATTTTATAGTCGGTCAAAGTCCGGGTTCTTCTCGCAAAGTTAAGACAATATGACATTTTTTCAAATATCTGAAGAACTTTTTATTTGTTTGGGATTTTCTTAAAGAATGAATTATAGCACTTTTAATTATCTATAAAATGAGCCCTTTATCGTAACTGTAACCAACATAATGTATAAGCCATCTAACGTCGAAGTTCACATTCTACTAGTCAAAAGTGAGAAAATAACAAGTTTTCTTCTATTAGACCGAGCAAATTTTTGAAGTTGAGGTACAACCAAAATATAAGTAAACAGTTTTTTAACTATATTCGTCTAAATATTGAATTAAAAGTTTGAAATCTTTAATGTTAACCTTTTATGGTTTTCGAGGTTTTAAATGAAGTGAATTTTCCAATTAATGTGAATAAGCTAAAGTGACACTATTTAAAATTCTAAATATAAGAACTGATGCCCTGTCATTTTTCCTAAACATGAACACCTTAATCTCAGCATTACGATAAGTATAACTCAAGATATGAGGTGTGTAAGCCGTTATGTTTTCGAGACTATTGTGTTTAATTTTTGATTGTTTATTTGAACTATTGAAATCCCAAATATGTTCAGTTAAAAAATCGTATATCATGACTTCGACGTTTGGTTGCTTCTACAATGTGATGGCTACAGTTATGATAAAGGGCTCATTTTATAGATAATTAAAAGTGCTATAATTCATTCTTTAAGAAAATCCCAAACAAATAAAAAGTTCTTCAGATATTTGAAAAAAATGTCATATTGTCTTAACCTTGCGAGAAGAACCCGGACTTTGACCGACTATAAAATTGAATTTAACTAACTCACGGAATTCATTTGTATATAATTTTTTAGATAATTTAATTGATAATAAGTCTACCCTCGGACATTTTTGGTTTAAATGAGTAAAAATGGAGTTATAAAATAAAAACGGCACCGACCTCTTTTCCAAGATGGCGGCTGTTCCCGATATCTTATCATCCCAAAAAAATTCACTTTTACGATAAGGACATTCACCTAAATACGTTCCATGAAAAAAATTTGTCCCGCGAAAAGTGCAATTTGATTTACTAATTTGCCTGAGCTATTTTGTTTCAAACTCATTAGAGTATTTTTTTCGTTTTTCAAGAGAAACTTTTCGTTGGTCGCGGATTTTACAAGAATTGTTTTTCAGGCCATTGAAAACAGTAAAAGAGTTGGTATTAAATGTTCTTCTATGCAATAGACCAAAGCTAATGGCTCTCTGTCCATCCATTTGACCCGAATTTATAAAAATGCACATACACAAAATTGCACAAAAGGCCATAAGGATGCAAATAAATTTTTTTGTTTGTCATATTTAGTTTATATTAAATCAATCCCTCGAAGTATGTTTACTTTAAAAGTCTAAAAGTTACCAATTAATACGATTTTATCGAGTTTTAAAAACTTGCTTTTAACTAAAAAAGTCAAAAATTTAGAAAAAGTGCTAATTTTTGAATAGGTACATTTAAGTTGTTTCTTGACAAAAAAAATTAAAAATTGCATATTATCAAAGGATTTTACCTCTACTTCATTTCATTAGTACAAAGTTTGGACGTCCCGGCTACATACACAAAATGCCCCTTGATTTAGTAAAAAAAAATAAAATTGTCAATTTTTTAACTTTTTTTTCTTTGATTTTAGGTTAGAATTTTAGTCAAAAATAATTTTTAAAATTTTTTAACCATCTTAACTTGACAGAAAATTTAATTTGCTATGAAAAGTGTCTTTGAACCATTTCAAAGTCAGGCTTGGTTTTCGAGTTAAATCAAAAAAACTGAAAAGTGACCAGTGTTGCCGTTTTCTCAGAAATGCACCAATGGATTTAGTAGCACTTTTGGCTGGAGTATTCTTGTATGTCAAGGAATCATATTCGCCAATAAAAACTCTTGAACGAATTTGTTCTATTTTTGCTCTGGAGCTCGGGTCTATTAAATAGACTATATGAAGTAGTTAAATATTAAAAGAACGAATAAACAGAACAGAAATGTATTTAAATCTCGCTGACTGGTATAAACTGGTCTAAAACAGATATTAAATTGCAAATATCAACCCAAATATGAAATTTATTACCAAAATTTGCTTTCAAAACATGTTCAAGACATGAAATTTAAAAAAAAACTCCTGAATGAAAAATGGTAAACTCCTGTACGAATACAGTTAACCATCTGACAACATTAACATTAATATGTAAGATGATATCTAGCCAAGTCATAATATAAAATTGATTGAAAAATTAGTTTTTTTCTAGATTTAATCAACAATTTGGCAGCACTACTAACTTATTACTTTTTCCTCTGCCTACCAAGAGAACTTTACAAAAAAAAAACATCTCGTCGAGTAATCTTGATAATTTTGTTAAAGAGTTTTGCTCCAACTACGACTATAGTAACTATAACATAACACAACAACAAATTCGAGGAGGAGGAGAACAACGACGATGGACAACAGACTTACTACGAACATCTAGAACAACACAACATGATCTTCTTCGTGTTGAGATAGTTTCTCCTTATATAGTTTCCAAGAGTGCGCCGCACACTCTTGGAAAAAATAAACAGTTCATCAACATCAAAACATTGGTGAGATTATTACAGCTATTTAAAATGCACTATACCTTCAAGATGCCCCGAGTTCCCCCTACCTCCCCTACCATAACCGTTTGGTAGGTATTAAAGTCTGGGAGAGTAACTGCGAGCAGCGGGATGATATCATACTGTTTGACTGATTTAGATACTTTGCGCGTTGTTGCTTTGGTGTCCGTTGTGTCTGGCGTTGTTTTTTTTTTTCTATGCAGATTGGGGCATCCATTGCCATTGGATAGGAGATAGCTTGTGTCTCACTCTTCTACATTATCTCAACTCTTTATCTGGCTAAATAGATGACCTTTAGTTAACGGTTAACTTTTGAGTGATGATTATATTTGCATTTTAATATTTTTTCTTCCTTTGGCTTATGAATGGTGGTCGAAAATCGTCGAAAAAAAACGAGATATAGATACAAAGATATTTTTGTATCCTTATTTTGTAGGAGAAGTTACAGCCTCGTGGTAAGGCGATTGTGAAATACGATGCCACAAGGATTTCTACAATTATTGTACCAATACCAAACTCTACGTGCAACATCAGGGAAATAGATTTAATTAGAGAGACAGACACATAAGTAGGTAGCTCAATGTTCGGATTAGAATCCAGTGGATCAAGTTAGGGAAAGACGACGAAAAACACACAGAATCCACAGAAAAAAAAACCTACCGCACAAGAGTCTCTTGATGGGCGCGAGTGAGCGATGAAAGTTGAACTTCTGGTTCTTGTCGGTCGTCTCTTCGAGCTTCCTTCTTGCTGATTTCTTGGCGCATTTGAAAAGCCTTCTTTTGGGTAGAAAAAAAAAAAACACGAAGGTTGCAAAAGCATCCTGTTTAACAGCAATATTCTATGTGTGTGTGTGTGTGCTGGTTTTAGCGCAGATTGATTGATGTGGGTTTGGATGCTCCCAATGACGATGGAGTATAGAATCGCGGTAGTGGATTGCAGCTATAGGGCATTAAACAAATTAAAATGAATAAGAAGAAGACGAAGAAGTCAAGAAGACAACTGGTTGCCTGGTTTTTTTTGACGATTTTCTTGTCTTGAGATGCAATTTCATGGCTATTTGGTGGGTGATTTGATTGTGAACCTGTTTCGGTGTATTTTTATTACCTATCTTTTTTCGTTTTGTTTTTGTTGTTGTTGTTGTTATTGATGGTTTGCATGCCGTGAATGACTTTGATGTAAAGAAAAAAGATATACGTATAGTATTGGGGATGAAGTTGAAGTGGTAATGATGATGGTGATGCGCTGTGTTTTGCTGATAACTGTATAAAGTCTTGAATGTAGGACACCGGTTTTTTTTTTTTTTAATTTTCACATCAATTGACATTGTAAATAAAAAAAAAAGAACTTTGATGAATTTTAATTAGTGAAAAAGTGGGACGAAGATGAGTCAAGAAATTAATGTCAAACTTTTATTTTTGTATTTGTGTCATGATGGCACACGCGGTTTTAGATGCAAGCACGTTTTTTTGTTTTTAAGTTGACGGTTATTGAACTTCATGGTGGGAAGAGAAATTTTTAAGAAGGTTGAGATGCAAGTCCTGTTTTGGTCGATTGTGTCGGATCTTTAGAAAGGTTTTACAAAATAAAGTAAGGAACTCCTTTTAATACTGAGTTTGACGTTCAAGTTCATCACTATCTGCTTTCCTTTATAAACTGCAAATCTTTGACTAAAAGGATTCGAATTCGAACTATGAACTTGGAAAAACAAGAAACTTTTACAGTCTGATAGAACATTCTATTCATCATTCATAAGAATAGGAGTGTCAGCTGCATGTCACAACATTTACACATGTGTGATAGTCTTCCAGTTGAAAAAATACACTCAAAGGACATGTGGATTTAAAATGTTCATACAATTTTCCACTTCGCCCCTTTTAGTTCACATTCACTATTTCAAAACAAAACAAACAACCTGTAGACAAAGGCTTTTCTTGTGCGTCCCTTAAGGGGGGAAATCCCTCCAGACGAAACCTTTTTCACTATTTTTTTTATGAAAAACTGAAAGCACTTACCTATTGAAATTTGGAAAAAGACAAGATATTACTGACATTCTCAAGAATTGAAAAAAAATTTTTTGAAATGAAAAAATAACAAAATGGTGGCTCTGGAGCCTTTCAAAGTTGACGCCTCTAGTTTGCGCCGTGCAATGTACAGGTCCAGGAAATCATCTTAAATCAAAAAGGAAATTTTTTTCCGTTAGATGATATTAGTACGCATTGCATGAACCTAAATTTATTTTTTTTAAATGAAAAATAAAAATTAGAAATAAAAAAAACGAAAAAAAAACATGTTTTTTTTTTACAAAGAAGTAGTTAAAAAAAATATTTACTGTACAAATTTTATTCAACTTTTAGTTTAATGTTGTGGCCATTGATTTAAGGAGTAATTTGCTTCAAATTTCAAGTCGATAGCTTCATTAGTTTTTGAGTTACATTGCACGGCGCTAAAAAAAACTAGTTTCGAAAAAAATGCGTTTAAAGTTTTCGTTTTCGTACTATGATAGGTTCGGAGCGCATTGGTTTCGGGACTATCTAGGCACTTTTGAGGCTTCATTTGAGGCTAAGACCACTGAAAATAGTTTCTTCGGTTGATAAATAAATTTATTACGCAAAAAAAAAAATAATGCAAAAATAAAAAATTCCGGAGGCATTTACCCCCTTAAGGTTACGAGCCAGAACATAAACGTTTTCCATTAAGGATCCTAAAAGCCTTTCCCTAGAATTCCTTCTTAAAAGGTTCTATAGACAAAGGTTTTGCAAAATCCTTGTGCCAGGAAGATTAGGTTTTGTTTTTTTTTTTGATTTCCAAAGTTCTTTACTTAGAACTCCTCTTCACTATAGGCATAGGTTTTCCTAGCGAATTTTGAAAGAGTCTTTCTGCGGATTGAAGGCCAGAACCATCAGGGGATTTCCGTTAAGGATCCCAAACGTCTTTCTTCGAGTAGCTCTTTAAGAGGTTTCTGAACATTGGTGCCGAAAATGTCACGGGTTTTCCGGTTAGGGTTCAAAAGGTATTTCCTGGACATAGGTTTTCTTTGCGAATTTTGAAGAGGCCTTTCCTTGGTCAGAACCCAACTTACAATTGCAATTGTAAACTTCTTTAAGACTTTTTAGAAGCTAAAATGATGAATGCATATAACTTTGAAGTTGTTGCGGAATTTGTCACTAGGGAACAGCTGCAAACTGGTCAAACTATATCGGGCGAAAATAAATGTAGATTTTTTTAAAAATTTTTTATTCAAACTGGTGTACCAAGCTCAGTTACGATGTTAATCCAAGAAAACTGAAAAACTTGTTTTTAAGGAATTATATCAATATTTATCCGTGTTTTGCGAAAAAATGAGCTGCAAATGACTTTGATAATAGTGGTTCAGCGGTGGTTCAGCTCTGTGCTGGTCCGGCCTTCGAGAAGCCTTTCGGTATACTTTTCATAACATTCAATATCGAAAGAATAGTAGAAAAATACCACCCGTTCTTAAATAATTTATATCTTTCAAAAATTGACTATATTTGAAAAGCATTATTTTGCAAACCATTCAGCCTAAAGAAACGCTTCTGGGATCAAATTATAAGCTAAGATTATGAGCTTTAAGAGTGTGAGGCAACGTTTTGTCAAAAACTGATATTTGAGAACTAAAATTACTAATGACTGAAAAGTTAGAAATTGTTAGCTTTTTTGATGGTGTTTCGTTCAGCCTTAAGACCGAAAAATTAGATTCCCTTGAGTTGTGAGAACCACCATGAAAAATAGACAGAAATTCGGATTCTCTTTCACTCTCTTTTTCCAGAGCTATGAACACATAGCGCCAAATTTTGGTAATACCAAAGCATAGATATTTAAAGTGCATCAACTCATAAAGACTCGGGATATAGTGACAAAATTCTTGCGTAGGTTAGCAGAAATAATGATGACCTAAAACGACCCCGAACCTGTGTGAAAAGGAAAGTGGTTTCTGTCAAATTTTATGAAATTTTAGTATTTAGAATTGGGTGAACCCAATCAAATGTCTCTGTCTCTTAATCCCTTCCGCGAAGGGTTTCCGAGTTATTTCAGCTTGAAAATTGAATACTGTTCGAGGGAAGGTAAAGGTAGGCTGAATACTCGTTTTCAGACTACGTCATCGAAAAAAAAAAGTGTTCTGCTTTATCCGTTTTCCTTGTATGTAGTTCTGTATGTTCCTTCATAACGTCTTAACGTATTTAGCGTTTTGATCGTCCGCTGGTTATAGGCTATTTAAAGTTGTCTAATATGGTTCCCTCTAGATACAAAAGCACATAAGCCGTCTCTTTTACATACAACAAAAAAAACTCTTTCAACCGTTTTAATTGACTGCACATTTAAAAATATCACAAAGCCTTCTGTTTTCACAGCAAGAGAAGAATCTATTTTTTTTTTTTAACTCCTGTCTGGTAAAAGATACAATGTCTATAAAGACTATAAAAGTCAACTTAATCATGATGACAACCTATTCAATCTGTCATCGGTTAACCGCCATCACCAAAACCACATGCTGTGCACAAGAAAATTATTTTTAGCCTCACAATGTTTATAAATAAAAAATTATATCCTTGAAAGTATAATATTCCGTATAGTTGCATTGGCCCTAAACTTGGCCTTAAAATGTTTTTTTATTATAATTGATGGCTAAGATATTGATTGATTGTTATTATTTTTATCAAAAAGGAAGATACGTTGGCATAAAAAATTGTTTTAATTAAAATTCCAACACGAATAAAAATAAAAAAAAAAAACGAAATAATATTTTCTAATCAGTTTGAAAGAATCAATTCTTTCTCTATAACTATGAGAGAATACTGTCCTCCAAGAGAGTCACGTTTGGTTTCTTAATTCGCACGGAGGAGTCGGGCAAGAATTTTGCATTCTCAATTGTCTCTTCATTGTTGGATTCCATCTAACTTCTTGTCCTTTATACTGACTAACTACAATACCTCCTATTCAATCACGACGGAAGACAACGACGACACGTTTCGGGAAGATCATAATTAACCAGAAAAATGGACTTAGAAGGTGTTCTTATCGGGGGACCTCTATAGCATTCCTATAGTATTCCTATAGAATTCCTATAAGGTCGAACACAAAAACTAGATATATTTCATCTTCTAACCAACAAACAGATGGTATCAGGTGTTTGATGGACAATTGCAGGTGAATTCCTTCTATTCCTTGGCTTTTCACAGAAGCTTGGAAAACTATAAAAATAACATGAAGGCGTTTCTACATTGCTACTTCGTAGCGGTTTTTAAAAATTCCTTGGGTGTGTCTATTTTGGTATGCCAAAGTTCTAATTAAAAAATTAAAAGGCATATGATCACCAAGCAACATCATGATGGTCATCATTGGGCAGCATGAAACCAACAACTACTGAATTCAAGAAATTCTTATTCACATCTGTCTTGAGAGTAGAAGATATAAGAGTACTCTTCTCAAGTCATATACTCAATTCAAGTAGCCCTATTATGATCATTAAGACAAAACGTGCTCTGCCTGTATTGAGGTTTTTTGTGTGACTTTGTGTGCCTTTGGTTGGATCATCATCGGCATGATTGCGGATGATGTGGGGAGACTCGAGTTAACCTATCATTTTTCATTTAAACGCGCTCGACGCACACGATCAACTTTTAAAGTCAATTCAAGTGGAAGTTGGACATAGAAAGAAGACCGAACAAGAAGTTGGTTTTAATGTTTGAAGAAGAAAAAAAAAAAAAACTTAGAGAGGCGTCACTTTGGAGTGGGTTATTTGAAAAGATTCTTTCATGTATTGACTGATACAGGGAGTGGTGCGGTTTTTTGGATGTTGATTTTCAAGAAGTTGAATTAATAAAAGACATAAAGTGTCAAGAAATTCAAATTCTGGATGTAATTTGCAACTGGCGCCCAACGTGAAACTTATGAAATTTAGTTTGAAAGCCTTTTTTTCTGATTTTGAACGACTGCTGGGTTAAAATCCTTATAAAAAATGTCCACTGATTAACTTCAATTCTCACAAAAAGAACATTTATTCTGAAACAATAGGTTTGGCGCCCAGTTTTTCGTCCAAATATTGGGTTTCAGTTCGGTTACCATGAACTAATTTTCTCAATTTACTAAAGTTGTAATCACTTTGCTAATAAGAAATATTCTTATACTTAGCAATTCATAATTTGCATGATTGATTTGCATTTTTTTTTCACATTGGGCGCCACTTTAATTTAAATATCCCAAAAATATTGCCTTCCAGAGAAAAAAATAGACTTTACGTCTCAATACTTCAAAAACTCAGTACTTACTTGAGACACATTTTTTTCATTCTCAAAAGCAAAGTTATTTCGTATAGATAATAACTGGCGCCCAACGTTTTGAGTATTTTTTTTTTTTAAATATTATCATAAACTATTTCGTTTCTATGATCTCATATTGGGCGCCATTTTTCGGGCTCATTATTAGCTTTAAAATATAATTTTAAAAATCTAAAATGCTCTTTGGTTTTAATTGCGCATAAAACCAGGTTTTGTTGGTTGAACTATTCCTTCAGCTTCGTCGTTTAGAAAAAAAAATACAATTTTAAATGCAAAAATATTTGATTTCTTGTTTTATCTGGCGCCCAACCAACTTAGACACTGTGTTCGAAACTTTATTGCTATTTATTTCATGAAACTTTATTGCGAGTAATGCCTGATTCACAATATTGCGCGACGACAAGACGAGAGCATTGCGTTTTTTCTGAACGTTTTCGATTTAAAAAAATTGTTTTAAAATCGTTTGGAAATTCACAATAGTGCGATTTTTTATTCGACAAAGTAAACAAAAATAAAGAAAAAAAAATAAACAGTATTTTTTGAGAATCGAACTCCGGACGGTGAGATTACGAGGCAATCACCTTATTACCTAGGCTAACTCGAATTTAGAAATTATGAAAACTTTTATCCATATAAGCTGTCTAAAATATTTAATATTAAAATTTCATTTTCGAAAAATCGTCATCTCGTGCGTCCTTTTTCAAAATTTTCGAAATTTCCACGCAACGAGAATCGCAAAATTGTGTATTGTTTTATACAAATTCATTATTTGGAAATTTTTAAAATCGTCAACAAGACTCTCGCAACGCTCTCGTCTCGTCGGCTCGCAATATTGTTAATCAGGCATAAGTTTCATATTGTTGTTAAAATATTTTATTTTTGGGGAGCTATTGTTATTATTATTGGGAAATGTGGCTTCTAAGTCTCACATTGGGCGCCAGTTTTAACGCTTTTATGTAATACTATTTTATTTTCGACATTTAAAAATTCTGATGATGCAAAAAAATGATATTATTGTTTTAATTGGCGCCCAACGCAGGAACCGAATTAAGAACTCGTTAGTTTCATTCATTGGCTTTAGGAAGTTGTTTTTTGCATTAATTCAGTTCAAAATTTTATATACCTACCTTTTTTTTGCAAAGAAAATTTCTTATTCGTCGACATTTAGAATTTTTGTATTACACGATAAACTCAAAAATTAATATTTTAACTGGCGCCCGGATCAGAAATGGAGACCTTATTTAACTAGATGAGCCTTAATAACCCACCTTAATCCAAGGTTGAAATGAAATTTTGGTTGATGCCTAGATCAAGATCGAACTATAGCGCCACCTTCAGTTTACCATAAGAACTACCTGATGCTGGGTTTGAGAACTTTTAACTGAGATTTATCACTGCTTACATTGTATCCATGACTTCCTCTCAACGTGTTTACTATATAGACAAATAATATGTGTCTCCATTTTTAGAGTCTCATATTATTCTTTTATCAAGACTTTCATTAAAAACCCATTAAAGTCACAATTTAAGTCCATTTGTCGATTTGCAATTTATAATTAATTTATATTTTCTGCACCATTTAAAAAGGCGGCATTCATATAAATGCAACAACAGTATCATCATCTCAGTAGCTTATAATAGAAGCAAAAAAACAACAAAAAACTTACCTGCATGTGAATTCTGTTTCGCCCAAGCATAATTCCAAGCAATCGCGCCTCGAGTTGACTGTCATCGAACGTTTACTCTGTCCCTTCAATTTGTATCCTTGAACGCGATCCACGCACCATGCCCGAGCACATGGACGAACACCCAAACATGTTTTCTGTGCATAAATTGTAAAGACGGGGAATTGAGATTTTGTAAGAGCACCTGCAAAGAAGACAACAACAAAAACAAAAAAAATGTAGTAAAAATAAAAGATGTTACCAATTAATAAAACCCAGTAGCTCATTTCGCTTTTTATAAGTTATCTTCTTAGACAGGGTTTATACTTAGGTATAAGTTATAAAAGGATCATCATGCGCGGGGTTTTTTTTTTTCTATAAAAAGATTGTGTTCGTGTGTATTAAAATATACACGTTGTCTGCTTTTTTTTTTCTTCTTCTTGTATTTGTTAACCTCATTAACACCTCGTCATTTTGTGGTCTGGAAAAAGACCTTCATACATAAATTTGAACAAATTGTATAAGAAACGTGTGATCTTACAGCTTAACATTGTGCCTTTAAAAAAACTTTTCTTTTAAACCTTAAGGTGGAGTCAGATGGGTATTAAAAATAATTGATTCTTCCAACTTTTAATGTTCTTATATGAAATATTGGACATTTTGGATTAATTGAAAATTCTCGTCAAATGATAAAATATTCATGGTAACACAGAATTAGACTGGTTAGCAGCTATTTGGTTCAATATTTGCGTAGGCTATTATGATGGAGATATAAATTTTAATTAAACCAGGGTAAGTTTGAAGACGTGTTCTTCTTTAACTTTTATTTATAAATAGAAAATCAGGGCCTATCCCACGCTAGTATGTTAAACCTCTTTAAAATAGTTGCGTGATGATTGGCATTTATGAGTGCAACTTTATTTTTGCATCTTAATATAGTATGAACTGGATTTTTGTGAAAATTGAAGTTGTTGATTTTGATATCCCTACCTACCTTCTAATAGTGATATATCCTAATGATGAAAGTAGAAGCCTTAGGGACTTGATATGACAGTGATCTAGATTTTCATGTTTTTCTACTGGTGTTTTTCTTTTTTTTTTTAGCTATAAAATCCTACAAAATAAATCGAAAGGACTTGATAATTTAAAAGGTAAATCCTACGCAAAGAATTATAAATTCAAGTCTAGGAACAAGTTCTACCAGAATGATCCCTTTATGTTTACTTTCGATTAAAATTAAGTGGAATAAAGATGACAAAAAATTTGATAGGCAATTGCCTCTGTTTTATTTTAAAAATCTTCTATAGCTTATTTGAAAGATAATAACCTAAAGCTTAATCCAAATGAATGATTTTTAAAAATTCCGTCATTCAATAGGGTAAACCGGGGTAAAACGGAAAGATGAAATTTGGGCTAAAATCTAAACACGAAGTCGTAGAGAATTGATTTTTGCTATAGATAGAAGAGATTAATTTAAGAATAACTGCATTTAAGAAAAAATTCTAAAACATTTTGAAACTCAGCTATAACGTTTTGTTTGAACGTTGTACACGTGTTGGAGCTATGACAAAATGATGATTTTGGGTAAAATTTTTTTTTTTTTTGACAATTCTAAAGGTGCCAGGTGAAAGATGAGGGAAAAAAAATTAGGCGTCTGATACGGATTTTTTTCCAACACTCTGAGTTTTGAAATATGAATTTTTGAAAAACACCTTGTTTTTAGGGGTATTTTTGGGTAATTTTTTATCTTTTTTTTTTGGAGCGTTCAAAAAAATCTCAAACTTGTAGGAGATGTAGGTTTTGGCCTTATGCATACATGTGCAAAAACTTGGAATCGTTTACTTAGTTTTGACTGAATAACGGAAGGAACAAGTTTTTTGACCGTTTTTAACCGATTTTCATCGTTTTTTATTTTTTTCTTTTTTTCTTTAACAGATACAGAAATAAAGTATATGGAGTAATGATAGACCATGATTACGACTATATGTGTGCATTTTCGTAAACACAATTTTGAGATAACGGTAAAATACAATTTTAGAATTCAACAGGTTATAACTTTTGACCAAGAGCAGATAGAAATTTTATTAAACTTTTATGAGCATCCTGATACAATTATCTTTCATTTGGTATATCACACATAACGGTAGACTAACTACAAGCTACACAATGTAATCTCAGTCTAGAAATTCGACATGGTTGACTTTAAAAAATTCTAACTTCTCTTGTAGGCATCCTTGAAATAAGATTCATACGTCATATGAAAGGTTAAATAATAAGCTTTCACATGGTATAAAATTTTTTATAAATTGTCAAACAAAAAAATTGATTCCATAGCCTGAGAACATAAAAATAAATGTTTTTTTTTTTTGCTTTTTCAAAAAATTCTAGCTCTTTTTGTAGATGTCTCATAGACCTGATCGATATATATGTTTATTTTGAACTAAAACAATAAGCTTTCAGGTGGTATAAAATTTTTTATAGGTTGTTAGGGAAAAAATGGAATTAATGACGTGAGAAGATAAAAATTCATGTTTTTTTTTTTGCTTTTTTTTGATGAAAATGATTGTTTTCAATAAATTTATTTTTATACTTTTTGCGCATTGTAAATTTAAAAATAGTTTTATTCTTAAGAAGAAATACTTGGCTTTTAAATTGCATAATTTTTTTTGTAAGCTTTTAAAATAAAAAAATTAATATAATAAGAAAATAAAAAAAGGTATTTTTTTTTAGCTTTTTCTTGTAAATTATGATTGTTTGAAATAAGTAAACGCTTCAATTGACTCATTTTAAACAAAAGCACACAACCTGTTTTCTGACAACGTTATCACGTAAAATCATCGTTCGTAAACCGGCTTTACAGACAACCTCTTTTTTGGCCAAATTTTGTATTTCTCCTCAATAAGCTGCATTTAGGACCAAAGATACAAAGTTTTGGCAAAAAACATTAGTGAACAATACCTATTGAAAAAAAGCCGTGTCTCCCCAATTCTTGTTTGTATGTAACAAAAAAAAAGTTTCAAAAGTGCTTTTTTTGTCACCACCCTAAAAACTTCTATTACTATCATCTAATTTGAAAGTGAATTAAAAGAACCGATAGCTATGGAAAAAACTAACATTTTTCTCTCTCACGGAATTGTTGATTCTAAAAAGAACAGTGTTTTTTTTTTAACTGTAGTTAGTTACTTCTTACACCTGTTTCTTCTAATTTCTCTAAAATTATTATAAACTTTTTTAGAGTGGTTGTTTCGGGTCTCATTCAATTCAGCTTTATAAAGTATTTTAAAATAACGTGTTATATGACCAGATTGCCCAACATTTTCTAACTTAATCTCGTCCCCTACTCTTACATATGAGGTAAAAAAAAGTAAAAATACAGTACGTATACGCCATAGTGTATATATGTGAACAACATGCAAATAATGTAAATTACAACTTTGGCTAAGATGCTAACACAAGCTAATCGAAATTTAGTAAACACTTGCACTCAATAATTGAACAAAATCTTTATTTTTCCTTCGTCAGTGTTAGTTAATAAATAGAAAAACAAAATCCTTTCTAATTAAAAAAAATTAGCACTTTAGCTTATCGACGGTTAAACTTCATAACCTCTTAAGTCTAAAAATTCGAAAAAATATTATTAATGCAAACAATTCAGAAAATTCAGAGCTATCTTTTGGTATATTCAGCTTAACAATGTTGTTCTGAACATTTTTCAGGAATGACAAAATTCAAACACTCGTATTGATAGATCCCATACAAAAACAAGAAACACAACATTTTGTTTATTGATTTCTGAAAAACTTGCAAAAACGACTTACGAGGTTATGAAGTTTAACCGTTGTTATGTCGAAAATATGAAAAAAAAAATTAATAAATAGGTACTTCAAAATTCAATACAAAGAAAATATACCAAACAGTCAGGGATTTTTTGGCTGCCGAATACACAAACCTGTAAACGACTTTGCTATATTTGCTCATTCATAGCGGATTTTGTTCCCGGTTTTACTTCAATATATCTAGCCCTTCCCGCAAAATTAACTCAAGAGACAAATTAAATTATGAATTATAGACAATATAAAATTGTATTTTTTTAAAACTAAGAACAAATAAGATATAAAATACATTTTTTTTTTCGAATTTTCCGGATAAAATCATTAGATTTTACGGTTTTTCGTCTACTGCTTAGTTCCAGCTTAAAAAGCTGCACCAGAAAAAATTTTTTTTTTCGAATAATGAACAACATATCGACGGTTAAACTGCAAATCCTCGTAAGTCGTTTTTGGCTCTTTTTTTAAAAATCGAAAAAACCTCTTAAAACATTTTTTAAAAAATTAAGAAATGAAAAAATAGTTGATTTGAGTTATCAAATAAACAATTTTATATTTCCTTCATTTTTTTCGATTTCTAAACAAAGACCAAAAAACGACTTACGAGGTTTTGCAGTTTAACCGTCGATATGGAAGAGTTAAGAACCCAGATAAATTTCAAAACTTTTAAAGACATGCTAAAAATCAAATTAAAGATTACACAACTTACAACTTCAAAATCGTTTTAAATAAAACTAAAAAGTTAAAAACCAGCTGTCACGATTTTCATAAAGTAAATATTTTTTAGAAGTTATTTTCAACAGTAGGTAACTACTTATTACAAAACCGTTTTCTTCAATTTTGACTTGCTTGTTAACGACTTAAATGGTTTCAACGAAAATGTTCCATTAAAACCGTTTAAGAAATTTAGGCTTGAAAATTAGGAATAGTTTATGAAAATTCATTTTAAAAAATATAATTTTTTTTTAATCAATGTTTAAAAAACGATGCAACCAATTTTTTTTATCTGTCCCGGGTTTCGCTCCTAGAAATATGGTCACCGTACCTATATTCCATTTTTTTATGAAAAATCAAAAACGAAAAAAAAAAAAAAAAATAAAATAGAAATTGTTTTTAAATTTCTATTTCTTACAATTTGGAATTTTATTTGTAAAAGATGCTTCGCTGAGTACATGGACATGACAAAAATCTCTCGCGATTTTTCTTTAAACGTGTTTCTTAAAATCGTACGAGTCACAATAAACAAAACATGACATAAACATCCACTGAAATTGACAATCAACACCTCTTTACTACTTAAACTTACAATTAAACATTGAACACACTTCAAAATTTCTGTCAGATTTTTCTCTAATGATTGTTCCTTTTTTGTTAACACCACCACGCTCAATAAAAATGAAGTAACAATTTTCTACACAAAACTGTACTATATCCAGCAATTAAACCCAAGACTAACAAAAACAATAAAAAAAAAATCCAGAAAAAAAATAAAATCAGTAACAAAATTCCTTAAAAATAAGAGCTTACTAAACTCTCGTATATTATTTAAGATTTTATAAATTACCTGGCAATTTATCAGCATTCGCCGAGAAGAGCACACAAAGTCCTGTTTCGTAATTAACAGCATGACATGTTTCATTGCTCTGACATGCCTCCAGACAATCAGTTAACATAAGTGTTCCGGGTAGTGAGTCTAAGAGTTTGCCTGGTGCTGAGAATACATATCTGTAAAAAAAAAAAAAAAAAAAAAAATGGCAATTAGAATAGAAAATGAAATTACAAAAAAAAAAAAAAATCAAAAAAAAAATAAAGTTAAATGGATTCTTTTTCTCTATATAAAGGAATAGGTACACTTTAATTGATTTGATTGTAGGATCTATTTTGTGATGTTGGAAAGTGTTAAAGAAGGTAAAATTGTTGTTGTTGAAGGAAGTTCAAGACAATTAACAGGACGTTAAATAGACAATTTAATAACAAGAAGGTATTTTTAATGCCTCAGGACGTTTAAAAAAACTGCCTGAAGTTGACTGCAAAAATATGCATTCATGGTATCCGGTTAAAAGTTCGCCATTACACTTTTCCAGATTAGCCAATTTCTTAGGTAAAATTAAAATGGCTAACACACTTAAACCAATTTAGATTCTTTGATAAACGCCCATATTAATGTCAAAAATAAATCACATTATTCCCGAAACAACTTTCAAACAAAACTCAAACTTCTTTGACACAAAAATTAATATCTCAAAAACTTGTTTTGAAATTGCCCACCAAATCACTATATTCAATTGAACCATAAACCAGTCTAATTGTTTGCTTAAAATTCATTCCTTAACCACACAAAATCCAAAAGGAGTCAGCCAAAAAAGATTGATTGAAAAATTCTTATATCTCTCTCATAAAAGTTGACCACCAATAATAATAATAATAATTCGCAATTTCCTACCGTTATGAGCGCGCGATTGCAAAATAAAGATATACACAATATTATTCTTTTCTGCGTGTGTTCTGTATTATTCTGTTCCCAACTAAAATACCGTAAAATCTTACTGATTAACGTTAACAAATTGAATTTTTATTAAAGTTATTTTTTTTTTATTTATTTCTTCTTTTTTCATTGCAGGTAAGTTGAACTTATGATTTGTGTATCTGTTTCTGCCGGCCACCGCACCGCTTCTATATTTTACGGTTTTGGAAAATAGCAGTTCTTCGTCGTCGTCGTCGTCTACTGGATTTACACAATAATCAATGTCGGTGAGATTGGTTGGTTCTTGGTTGTATTTTGTTGGATTGATGGGCACGTTTTTGGAGGGAACAAAAATTATGTAAGATTAGATTAGAAGACTCCGTTAGAATTGGAAGATTGATCACTTTGGTAAGATACGAGTGTATCTATAAATTTTTTTGTGGCGCTATGGGTTACTGTGTGCTCATCACAGTAAATAAAATTTATGTGAAAATGTTTATTTCATGAACCAAAAAAAAAAAAAAATGAAAACGAAAGTATATCAGTCAAAGTAATATTTACTGGCGGTATGACACAGTAAGTACTAAATAAAAACAAATGTGAATGATGAACGGCCTCACTAAGAATTGTGTCACTGTTTTTGAATTTAATTCAATTTTAGAAGGTAAAATCGATCGAAAAAAATTAAAGACACTGTTTTAGTTGTTTGTGAAAAAAAACATAAGGGCAAAAAAATTCGAACTTTCTTATTGATTTTTTTAAAGGGGCTGTTTTTTGATGAAAAATGGTCGGTTTGAATATTAAAAATGGAAATTGAAAGCTCCCATATTCTTATTTTCAGATCACTTACTCAAATTTAATCATTTTCTGAACCACTGTTATAACTTATTTCTAACAAAAAACGCGAAATTAATCTAACCATTCTAAAGATATTCGAGGTCAAAGTAAAAAAAAAATTAAAAAAACTTTAAAAAATTTTCCAATCCACTGAAACTTCATTATTTTCAAATTAACAAGATGTATTCTTGTAGGGGCTTAAGCGTTCTACAAAAAATAGTTTAGCATCAAATTGATTGCTTTAACCTTTTAGAAGATATTCGTATCCAAATCGCAATGCATACGGGTCATAAGAAAACTATTGAAATCAGTTGGCATTGGTTTGTATACGAATATCATCTAAACGGTTAAAGCAATCAATTTGATACCAAGGAATTTTTTGTAGAACACTTGAGCCCTCTACAAGAATACATCTTGTTAATTTGAAAATAATGAAGTTTCAGTGAATTGGTAAATTTTTAAAAGTAAAAATTGTTTTTATAATTTTTTTTTACTTTGACCTCGAATATCTTTAGAATGGTTAGATTAATGAAAAAAGTTAATAAGACCTTTTTTGTGGAGCAATCTGTTTCCTACAAGAATATGTCATGCGCGTTTGATTATTATAATTTTTCAATTTGTTACAAAATTAAGAGCAAAAAAACTAATTTTTAAAGATTTTCTCGATCTTTGGACTTTAATTATCTACTAAACGGTTACCTAGACAGTTGAAAAAAGTGTATTAGGCCTCTTTTTGTAGAGCGTTCAATTTTCTTCAAGAATATGTAAAAAAAACTTGCTAAAAAGTCAATTAATAAAAAAAGATTTTTTTTTCGTAGAAGCTTGATTAGACCAGTGCCGATGCCTTCAAAAACATTAAAAAGTACAAAAAAATCATAGTAGGATGAAACCCATTGGAAAAGGAGGTGAATATGATGAAAATTAAAGGAAAAATAAATTACGGGAGAGCCGAGTTCGGGAAGTGGGTGGGTTGAGTTTTTAATGGTAAAAAATGGTATATCTCGATTTCTGGCAAAACTACAAGTGCTATAGAAATAAGTTGTATAACAAAGTTGTAGGTAATAAAATGATCAACAACTTTTGTATCAACAATTTTTCCACATAACCTCAAAATTTATGTGAAAAATTAAAAAAACCGAGTTTTTGGTTTTTTATTTTTATCTTTTTCAAAAACAAAAATTTTTCTACGAAATTTGGTGAAAACTTACCTTTTTATGTCCCAAATACACTGTAATTTATTTGATTTAAAATATTAATTTGTTCAACTTATTTTGACTTATAATACCAAAAAAACACCCTAATTTTCAATCGAAAATTCACGTGTCAAAATATCAGGTTTTTTCAAAAAGTCGGTGAGAATTTCCTTTGTTAAAATGTCTATTTTCTGATGGTGTAAAAAAAAATTTACATTAGTATACTATAGAACATGTTTTAGTAAAATGCAAAAAATGAAAAAAGCTGGAAATCGAAAAATTTTTTTTATCATTGTTTACAATTTTGGCCTATTTATTCAAATTTACACTTTAATTACTCAAAAAACGTAGGATTTCATGTAATATTGAATAATGTTATGGTTTTTGAGTAATTTAAGTGTAAATTTTCATAAATAGTCTAAAATTTTAAAAAATGATAAAAAAATTTTCGAATTCAAGCTTTTTGCTTTTACCGAGAACATGTACTATGGTATACTAATGTAAATTTTTGCTTACACTATTGGAAAGTAGAGATTTTAAGGAACAAAATACCTACCGATTTTTTGAAAAAAGCTGATATTTTGACACGTGAATTTTCGATTGAAAATTAGGGTGTTTTTTTGGTATTAAGTCAAAAAAAAGGTTAAAAAATTAATATTTTAAATCAAATAAATTACAGTGTATTTGGGATATAATAAGGTAAGTTTTCACCAAATTTCGTAGAAAAATTTTTGTTTTTGAAAAAGATAAAAATAAAAAACCAAAAACTTGGTTTCTTGAATTTTTCACATAAATTTTGAGGTTATGTGAAAAAATTGTTGATACAAAAGTTGTTGATCTTTTTATTACCTACAACTTTGTTATACAACTTATTTCTATAGCACTTGTAGTTTTGCCAGAAATCGAGATATACCATTTTTTACCATTAAAAACTTAACCCACCCACTTCCCGAACTCGGCTCGCCCGTAATTTATTTTTCCTTTAATTTTCATCATATTCTCCTAATTTTCCAATGGGTTTCATTTTACTATGATTTTTTTTGGTTTCAAAAATTATCGACCCTGGTCTAGATGTAATAATAGAAAATTGCGAAGCGGAGGACCTTCCCATTAATATAAAGAGCTTATATTTGGTGTGTATATTCTAGAGGTGTCTAGCAATCGATTTTTCGGAGTACAAAATCGAACAAACGAATTTCGATTTTTTTTTGACCCACCCTAATGTATATACTAATTTCGGAAAATTTTAATTTTCTCGAAAACGAACATTACTGTTACCTAACATAGAACCGCTTTTTTCAAATCTGATTTGCTGCCAAACTGCTTATTGTATTTCAACGAAATTTTTTTATGCAAAAGAATTTATAGACCAGGGTCGATAATTTTTGAAACCAAAAAAAATCATAGTAGGATGAAACCCATTGGAAAAGGAGGTGAACATGATGAAAATTAAAGGAAAAATAAATTACGGGCGAGCCGAGTTCGGGAAGTGGGTGGGTTGAGTTTTTAATGGTAAAAAATGGTATATCTTGATTTCCGGCAAAACTACAAATCCTATAGAAAAAAGTTGTATGGCAAAGTTGTAGGTAATAAAAAGATCTACATTTTTTGTATCAACAATTTTTTCACATAACCTCAAAATGTATGTGAAAAATTCAAAAAACCGAGTTTTTGGTTTTTTATTTTTATCTTTTTCAAAAATAAAAATTTTTCTACGAAATTTGGTGAAAACTTACTCTATTATGTTCCGAATACACTGTAATTTATTTGATTTAAAACATTAATTTGTTCACCTTATTTTGACTTAATACCAAAAAAACACCCTAATTTTCAATCGAAAATTCACGTGTCAAAATATCAGCTTTTTTCAAAAAGTCGGTGGGCATTTCGTTCGTTAAAATGTCTATTTTCTGATGGTGTAAAAAAAATTTTACATTAGTATACCTACTATAGAACATGTTCTAGTAAAATTCAAAAAATGAAAAAAGCTTGAATACGAAAAAAAATTTTTAACATTGTTTACAATTTTGGCCTATTTATTCAAATTTACACTTTAATTACTCAAAAAACGTAAGATTTCATGTAACATTGATTAATCTTACGTTTTTTGAGTAATTAAAGTGTAAATTTGAATAAATAGGCCAAAATTTGTAAACAATGTCAAAAATTTTTTTTCGAATTCAAGCTTTTTTCATTTTTTTAATTTTACTAGAACATGTTCTATAGTATACTAATGTAAAATTTTTTTTACACCATCAGAAAATAGACATTTTAACGAACGAAATGCCCACCGATTTTTTGAAAAAAACTGATATTTTGACACGTGAATTTTCGATTGAAAATTAGGGTGTTTTTTTGGTATTAAGTCAAAATAAGGTGAACAAATTAATGTTTTAAATCAAATAAATTACAGTGTATTTGGAACATAATAGAGTAAGTTTTCACCAAATTTCGTAGAAAAATTTTTATTTTTGAAAAAGATAAAAATAAAAAACCAAAAACTCGGTTTTTTGAATTTTTCACATAAATTTTGAGGTTATGTGAAAAAATTGTTGATACAAAAGTTGTAGATCTTTTTATTACCTACAACTTTGCCATACATTTTTTTTCTATAGGATTTGTAGTTTTGCCGGAAATCGAGATATACCATTTTTTACCATTAAAAACTCAACCCACCCACTTCCCGAACTCGGCTCGCCCGTAATTTATTTTTCCTTTCATTCTTATCATATTCCCCTCCTTTTCCAATGGGTTTCATCCTACTATGATTTTTTTGTACTTTTTAATGTTTTTGAAGGCATCGGCACTGGTCTATTATACAATTTTAATATAATAAAAACCAGAAATACAATTTTTTAAAAATAATTTTTGTAAAACTTTTTTCCAACAAAATTATTTATAAAAAATAAGTTTTTTTTAAAAACGGCTTTTGTTTTGTTTTCCAAAAATGCATCTTTGCATACCTACTGCATACTTGTTTGGAGGGCAATTTGATTTCAGATGTTGTTTTATTGCTTTGAAAAACGAATGTTGTGTTTTTTTTTTTAATTTTTTTTTCTTTTTTATATACCTACATACGTTTCCCATAATTTCTATATAAAGAGTCTTAAAAAATTAAGCAACTTGAATATAAGAGCAAGTTCGTGCGACAAAGAAGAGCCCTGGATCCGACAAATCACTATACAGCATTTTTATTGATGAACATTTTTGGCAAAAAATACCCTTAATCACATATGTACCTAAATTCCAAAAAAATCCCTTTTGGGATTTGGCCACCATCGTCAAAAAACTATACTAGTACCTACATCAATAAAGCAGTTTTAGGTTGAGCGATATCTTCTAAGTAAGCAAATTGTTCTTGACAGGTCATATGAATGCCAAAACATGCTTACGAGTACTTGTATGATGAATCTATCAAAATTAAAACCAAATTTATGCGACTACTCCAAGTGATTATAAAAGTCCCTTTAGTGTACTCAAGTTTCAAAAAAATGTATAAAGTGCATATTTGTTTTATTAAACGACCAAAAGAGACAAAATTAGACATGAAAAATGTATAGAGCTAGTACAAAATTGAATATTAGAAATTGCTCTCCTGAACAATTTACAAAAATGGACTTACGAGGTTTGCACTCTTAGCCGACGAATTTAGCTTTTAGGTACTCAAGCAATGGAATGATTGTAATATAACTTTTATTTTGAAACATGTTTGAAAATTTTATAAATTTTTTTTATATAATGTTTAAAGTTTAAACGCCACTTAAAGTCTACTCGATGTGTAAAATTTCGGAGACAACTTTTGAAAACAAATAACATATTTTTATTTTTTTTAATTATTGAGTAAATTAAAAAATCTTGAGCTCTAAGATCAATACCTTTTCCGATCCAAACTTAATATTTTATTTATCAAGATTTATGATACTCTATTTTAAACAATTCAACTTGATCTTCATCTCATAGAAATAAAAATAATATACAACTATTCTTTAGCTCAAGTTCATTGAATCTACAATAATTCATGTTATTCCAATAGACACACACCGGTGTCCCAGGAGCTAGTTGAAGTAGAAGTTAGCAGTGCATGCGCATAGTATTGAAAGAATATTTGCACGCTCAGGCATTTCATTTGGTCCCATAGAGGAAACTCATTGATTCCATCATTAGATATCTTCTTAGATCTATCAACAACACCAAGCATCTATCCATCGTTCTAAATGATACAGAAGGGCTTGATCTATGATCATCTTCTTCTTCTTCTATTCGAACAAAGTTCTTTTGCGGGTCTGGCCTTTTAGATGGTGTACATCGTAATGGATAATTGATTTGAAGTGTTCTTTTTTTTTTTTGTGTACTTTTTGTTGTAAGTTGCAAAAGGAAACTCTAACTACTTACATATCAAGAGTGCATATATATAGGAACTCTTATGAAGAAAATTCTCAAAGCTGATGGACGAATAGGTTGTTTGGCTTTGGCTTTATATATTTTTATTTGTTTGCTTGGTTTTTTTTTTTTTTTTGTTTTTTGTGCAAAAGAAAAACCTTTTGTGTGTGTAATTTTGCTTGAAGAGGTGATGAGATCAAACGATATCGACAAATCAAAGTTGCAAACTTGAAGAATTGAGTGAATAGACTGATGTGCTGGATGTAGTTGGACCAACTGAAAAAATAAACCTTTTGAATGTGCTGACATACGTTTTCTCACTATGAAATCAGAAAGTTAGATCAAGATCGATTTTCTCTGTTGTTTGTTGTTGTTGCAAGTTGGTATTGCCGGTGTTCTAGATAATGTATCTTTGTTTGTTGAGGACATCCTAATGAGGTACATAAAAATAGGAATTTAATGACGACATTCCGGCGTGAAATTACATCAATAGTCATCATGAGTCATGACATATAGTTACCACTAGGAATATCTACAGAAATCTCTTTGATTGGATATGGACAGTCTTGATTTATTCCAATCGAAGTTGATAAGTACTCGAATGCATATAAGAGTTTAATGGCAAATCAATCAAAGAGTTTTTCTTCAACTGTGTCGGTCAGATAATTTAATACCGAAGTATCTTATAGAACCTTTGATCACTCCAGTTTATACATAAATCAACGATTGTTAGTATTGTATAATACGCTTGATTTTTTTAAGGTTCCACTCTCTTCTACAATAATAATAATTTGAAGTATTATCGCACAGATGTCATTACATCCTCAACATTTTTTTTTTTTTTTGAAAATCTCAGTAAAAACCTAAATTCATATTTTGGGGGTGTTTTAAAAAAAAAAAAAAAAAAAAAAAAAAAAATACTCTGGGAGTTCTACAAAAAAAATAAGTTGTTTATATTTTTTTTTCGCATAGGTACAGTGTAACTGTGCATTTTACGGAAAGTGGGGGATACTTTGAGTTCTCTAAAATTTGAAACGAGTATTTGCTTAAAATAAAATATGCACCCACTTCAAGCAGTAATAAGCATTACCTAAGTTATCGATTTTTAAGTTAGGCAGCCGTTGTAAAACTATAAACTCGTCGTCTCAAATTGTTTATGTTTATGATTTGTCTGTACGTGACGATGGAATGCACTTTTTAGAACTTTTATAAAAATAATATTTTGAATATATGAAAACTTCTTTACCTAGTATCTTAGTGATTTGAAAAAAGATGAAACGAAAAAGCGACAGTAAAAATTAATTGATTACATCTTTTTTGTTTTAATAGATGAATGAATGGAATTCATACTGTAGACAGGTTATAAGCACGGCTATATTTGTACAACATTTCAATTAATTTTATATTCATTATCCTGAGATAACGGTGAAAAGATTTTCTTTTTCTAAACACGTTATATCTTTTGATCTAGAGCATAACAAAATTTGATTTGTCTTTAATATGCATACTGATAATATTACCTTTCATTTAATATATCACACATAACGGTACGTGCTCTACAAGTTACTCAATCTTAAATTGAAAAACTTGAAAAATACCTCAAAACACTCTAGATGTCGTACAAATATAATTGAAACATCATATTAAAGCTTAAATAATAAGCTATGATATTTATTATAGTTTGTCATATAAAAAAATGGATTTAAAGGTGATAGACTAAAATAAAGCTAGATTTTTTTTTTCAAGAAAAATGATTTTTTAAGGTTTCACTTCGACCACGTGTGAATTCCATACTAGATTTTTTAAACTTGGTGAAAAAGTTTCGTTTGTTAAGAACTAAGAATCTTAAAAGTCTACAAAATTATATCATGAGTGAAAGGGTGTTTTTTTTTTTTTTTTTTTTAAGAAATGATGAAATTCAGAATTAGTACCTCAAAAACTAGTAATTGTACCCCAGTAAATATTGGTAAAAATTTTTCATTTATAACAGAAACCAAGAATCTAAGCAGTCTATAAAAAGATTTAAGATGAAAGGGTGTTTTTTTTTTTTTTTTTTTTTAATCAATGGTATAAAAGTTAAACTTACGTTATTTATTAAAAATGTTGTGTTTGCCATGGGTTTTACGAATAAAATAAGTCTATAATTTTTTTTTTCATTTGAAGAAGTGTTTGTGTTTATTGTTTCAGCTCAAAATATTTATATCGACCATGTCTATACAACATCTACAAAAAGAGCTAGAATTTTTTTTAACCCAATTAGTTTTCATAAAAAAAGCAAAACAATCAATCTCTTTTCTCTTCTAACGCCATTCAATCCATTTTTTAAAAGACAACCTATAATAAATTTTATATCATTATTATTTCACCTTTTATATGACGCTTCAATCATATTTCTATTATGCCTACTAAAAAAGTAAGAATTTTTTAAAGCCAACCATGTCGAAATTTCAAACTGAGATAACCTACGGTACTTCCTCTACTGCTGGCTGGTCATCGGCAACAAATCTTCACAGGAGTTTTGAGGTATTTTTCAACTTTTTTAATTAAAGATTATATAACTTGTAGAGCACGTACCGTTATGTGTGATATATTAAATGAAAGGTAATATTATTAGCATGCGTATTAAAGTTAAATAAATTTGTTTTGTGATCTAGATCAAAAGATATAACGTGTAAAAGAACATCTATTAAAACAAAAAAGTTATGATCAATTGATTTTTCGTGTCGCTTTTTCGTTTCATCTTGTTTCAAATCACTACGATACTAAAGAAGTTTTCACTTCAAAAAAATGTTGGTGAAAGGGTGTTTTTTTTTTTCGAACACACAGTAAAATGTGTACCTAATTGGCTGAAATGTTTAATGTTGATGATATGTGTACGATTCGAAAGTGAAATTTAATCTCAATTTGGGCTTTCTTGCACGAGGAAAGAAAAAAAAAAATTATCCACAGCTCAAAAATAGTACCTAGACACCTGCACTGGCGTTTATAAGTTTTTGTTAGAATATCGTTTTCGAAAGCTCGTTAAACCTGATTAAGACTGCAGAAATACTCAATAAATCTTATTATCTAACATTCTACCCCTGGTGTAAAAAATACTACCCGTAAAATTCTTGAAGTATAATCTTCCAATTAAAACTTGCGACCTTCAACAAACATCCTTAAAGAAATAGAAATACAAAAAAATACATCACCAACCACCTGCTACAATCTACCATTCAAACAATATTTTTAAAAACACACACACAAGACACACCTTCTTCCTTCTAAGATCTTCTTCAACTGTAGATAAGCTACAAAAAAAAAAAAAAAAAAAATCAAGAAAATCTCTCAATCTAATAAAGGTGGACGTTCTATGTACAAGTTAATGTGGCGCGGCATCCAATTACATGTAATTACCCGGTCTTTATTTGGTCTACCAGTAAGATCGTGTATCTTCTATCTCTCTCTCACTCAATCTCTCTCTCATCCAACAAAACAACACACCACATCCTGGTCACATCTCCATCAATAAACCCTAATTATCTCAGAAAATTACATGTCATTGTGGATGTTTTGATTGATTCTCTAGGTTTACGGTCAGTTTTTTTAAGATTCTTTCGGAATAATGCGTGTTTCCACCATAAAAGTTGCAAAGACTGAAAAAAAGATTGCATAACGTTGAAAACATTCCGTGTATCCGTCATCGTCCTCTTCATCGTGTCGTGGTCTAAGGTTTTACCTTCCGCAAGAAACCATTTTTTTTATAAAAATCGCGAAAAAGAAGGAATCAATCAAAGATCACGTTCGCCAATACTGACTTTTACTGCTGAAGAACAACAATTGCCATGCGGAAGGACTGCGCATCACATCGAACTTGATGGAAAAGATGATCTTAATTCAAGGAATCAATATAAAGGGCCAAGGAAGAAAGCAAAGGTTCGTTCGATAACAAAGGGAATCTAACGAAAAAATTGGTAACTCACCCGGTAATAATCTCAAAGCCAATCATGTCCGAATCACATTCTTCGACGCCCGGTCCATTAGCATTTTGGATGTCATTGTCCTCGGCATTGTTATTGTTGTTGTTGTTGTTGTTATTACTGCCGTCGGCCTTTGGTAATTGATCTTCCGGTAGTGTAGCGTCTGCAGCAGCTTGAGGCACTTCTTTCTCTTCCAACTTATCGGAAGGAGCCACTATTGCTGCTGCTGCAGCAGCGGCAGCCTCTTGGGCTTTTGTCTCTTGGGCCGGTTGCTGTGCGGCGGACAACGATGATGATTGATCGTCCGTTGATGACGATGATTGTTGAAGCGGTGCCGGTGGAGATGCACCACTTGTTGCTGGTGCTGGTGCAACAACAAGACCGCCATCACTACCCGGTGCTGGGACGACGGCTACTTGAACTTGTTCATCACTCGTTGCAGTGGCAATGTTGTCATTTGTTGGAGCATCATCTGAATTTGTAAATTCTGATGACTCGACTGCTGCCGAAGCAGCTTGAAGCGGTGACGAAGCAGAAGCTGGTGGTGATGATGGTACATCTATTCGAGATCGACGTGCGGCTGTTGCCACTGACACAAGCAGGCACATGACGACGATGAAAATGTGTGTTGGTTTCCGTGATAGCATTTTACGGGTGTATGAATCTGCAACAAAAAAAAAAAGGAAGAAAACAAGAAGTTTAGTTCAATTGACATGTTAGAGGATTTTTGTGTCCTACAGCGATATTTTGTATGATTCGGGAAGTGTAGGTAGACACCGCTATATAATCAAAGATAGATCTGGAGGTTTTTTAATGAAGCTTATTTATGTGTATAGGTAATTGGCGCGCACGCGCGATTAGGTTTTTGCTATATTTATTGACCATTTCATGAGGAAGAATGTAAAGATATACAGGGAATAAGGGTGGGCGCACTGCGAAGGATGATGCAAATTAAAATATATAGAAACAGCTTAATGCCTGATCAGAAGAGTGTGGGGTAGCAATTATATTTGCGTCGATCGTTGTGTACTTGATACACAATTACATTGCTAATTTATTGTGATGATTTTGCTGCCAGGCAAATTAATTATGTTTAATGTAATCCCAGTTTTAGGAAAACCTGTGTTTATTGTCAGCTATACCTTGTTCTAGAAGCGACTAAACAAGTTTAAAAAAAAACTTCATAATTGTTGTTGAAGCTTGTAAACGGTTATTTTGTTGCAATCTTGAACAAAATGGTGGGAAAATTGTGAATACAACAATTTTTCAGTACTTTTTTGCAAAATTTCTTAATTGCTCATTATCTGGTAGGTATCTGTTGAACTAGTTCAGGTTTTATCAGTTCGTCATCGGCATCAGTTGAACTTTGCTAATATTTTTTTATTCAAAATTATTGTGGGAAACAAAATGCGAAAAAAATAATTTTTCGCGCATTTAAAAAGAATACCCAAAAACTAATGAAATTGAGACCTAACTTCATACAATTTTTTTGTGAGATTTGGCGCCCACCGTTTCTGAATTTACACGGGAATAAGCAAGTAATAGCGACTAAGGTATCGAAAAAAAAAATATACAATTGGACCTAAAGTGATAGAGTTTGGCGTCCAACGCGAGTTTACGCACTATTTATTTTCTCTGTTTTACTTGGCAAGTGCTTTGAGTTTGCGAAGGAGCACAAAACCAGTGAAAAACTCTTCAGGTTGAAAATTTGAATATAAAAGATTGCGTACACTGATCAAGTTTTTACCAAACGCCAAAAAATCTAAGCAATCAAAGAACTTATTCTAGTTTTACAAGTGGCGCCCAACATGTGGTTTCGATCACCTACTTTTAGCTACTAGGCTAAAAGAATATTTATCTTTTGTTAGTCCATTATATTTGATGTTGTTTAAGGTCCCAGGATTCGCATTGGGCGCCAATTTTATTGTCATAAACAAAAAATATTACCTGATGAGGAAATAATAATCTTTTCTTTCGAGATATTAAGAAGATATATTAAATCCAAAAAGAGATCAAGTTGCGAATTTCGCTTGGATTTTATACCATATAACCGGAAGTCCGAACGTTCCGAAAAGCCAACATTAAGTCAGGTCATCACTACCTTGTGACTCAAGTCGCATTCAACTTTTGTGAATTATGCTGCCCTATGGTCGTTAGCATTAACCAACGTATTCGTACAAATTGGCAGTGATCCAGTCCGATGCTTCGCGACGTTGGGCGCCATTTGTAATTTTTTTTTTTTCGTTTAAAGACATTATTTTTTTTTAAGTGTTTGTAAAGCTTGGTTTTAGAACTTTGAGACTAACCAACTAGTTTGTGCAATTTGGTGATTGATTCCGTTGGGCGCCATTTTCAACTTTTGCCTAGTCAACACTTATCAATTCTTTTGTTTTTGTATATATTATCGATTTAATTGGCGCCCAATGTGAAGGCTGAATTTAAAGCATTGAGAATAACAAACTGATTTATACAAATTGGTGGTGATCTTGTCTTCCGTTCGGCACCATTTGTTACTTTTTTTTTTTCTTGAACAACTCTATCGTTCAAAAGCACAATTTTTGTTATAGTATGAGGAAATATGTATATAATCAATTTAATTAAATCATTTTAAATAAATTCAAAACTTTTAACTAACTATTATTTCAAAAATTTATTTCAAAAATTTTAACAAAAGTAGTTTTGTTTACTATTTATTTAATTGTTAGTTAATAGAAAGTGATTGTTAATTGTTTCATGTACTTTGAACTTTGATTCTCACATTGGGCGCCACTTTTAATGCTTTATTAAGAAAATAGTGTTTTTTTTTAATAAGAAAATGCTTGCTCTTCGACATTTAAGAACTTAAACGTTTAAAAATTCTATTCACACACAAAAATGCAAATATATTTCGTTTGCAGTTTTAAATGGCGCCCAACGTAGCGACCCCTTAATTAAACCATACTGATAGTTCAATTTGATTGATTTGTAACAAACTATACTTAATATTAGCGAGGCCTTTAGCCCTTAATCTCACATTGGGCGCCACTTTTTAGCTTTATTCTTAAACGAATTTTCAAAATCCTTTAACTAACATCATAATTTTTCAAAAATGCTAATTTATTACAGCTTTTCGAAATCCCCTTTGATTCTTTGACGAAGATAGTAATTTCTCGTAAATATTTAAACTAAGCCTGTCAGAACCGAATGCAAACAAACTCTGGCTTAGTTCAGATGTTATATGGCTTAAATTGCTTCTATTGTTAAATCGTCCAAACAAACTACTATCCAATGACCAGTGGCTTACTTGCTTAGATTTCTATTCAAAAGATACTACCTAAAACCTCAAGTCATGGCTTAAAATAATAAAAAATAATTCCTCTCTACATATCTGCAACTGCAATCAAAATGAATGGTACTCCTTAAAAGTACTTCCCTAATTCACACCATTCAACTATACCTTCACATATAGAAACACTCTCATTCCAGAATAAACATTCCTTTTTTTTCAAATGTGTCCCATTAGCTAGACAAACCTTCCTGCCACTTGTACAACTCAATATCACTTTCAGAATCTCTAAAGCCTAACTAGTTGCTACAAGGAAAGTGCAATATACAACATACACCCACACTCTCGTTTAAACTAGATACCAACCTTTCAAGAACCTTGTCGTCGTTCGTATAGTCATAGTTTCTCTAATGAATTCTCCGGATCATTGAATTTTACGATCAAAATCCCTTTATTCTTCTCTCCCCCACAATTAAGAATAACAAAAAAAAAAAGTTTTTCTTCTTCCAACTACTTTTCCACTTGAAACGAAATCAAAACAAACATCCACATCGTAAATTTAAACTGCCAACTGTTTGCTTATATACCCTATCTCAATATTACCATAGTCATTTGCACATACCTCGGCCAATAGAGGATACCTTTACTCGGTATTCAAAGCATTGGTATTGTAAGGAGCTTATAGTAGAGAGGAGCAAACAAACAAACATCAGCGGCAATCAATTGCCGCGCTAGTTAACAATGTGGAAGTTGATCTAGTATCTCAGCACATTTCAAGACATCCAATCATCATCAAACATTTTCCATCCGCACATTTAGAAAGATACACGGATAGAAAAAGAGTCTAACAGACAGAAAGACAGTCAGTCAGTTAGACAAACCCAAACCAAAACCGAACATCAACTTCGTTATTTTTTATTTGAATTTTATTCATAAGAAAAATAGACCTCTCGTTGTTGGGTATTATTTTTTGATTCAGCTGGTGGTGGCGGCTTATAGCTTAGCTTAGGCTCATTGTTTGTGTGTTTTTTGTTCGATTTTTAGACCATAAAACTCCCTTTATTTTTACTCTAGGATTTGTTATCTATTTATTTATTGTTTTTAGTCAAGACAGCAGCGGCATTTGCAAAATGTTTTGTTTTATTAGCATTTAAATAAAGCAAAAAGAAAAAGGAAGAATAAAAGGGAAACGAGTCTCTTTTCTCTCAGAGTCACAAGAGTGAAAAAAAAGAAGAAACGCTTCACGAATATTCAATATTGTAGGGTCAATGGCTTTCTTTCTGGTAAAAATGCCAAACACGGTTCGTTTGGTTGGTTGCTTTGCTAAGGTTTGTCTTTTCAGCCTGTCTTGTGTTGGTCTTATAAACCAAAAGAAGAGTCCCTTTGCTGTTGCTGCTTCCTTGTAACAATGTCACCCACTCGTCTGATTGCAACATAGGTTTTTAGCTTCCACCTCAAAAAAGTAGTTAGCAGGAGCGTATTCGGCGTTTTAATTGGCGCCCAATGTGAGATTAGATTTATATTATACCATTCAATCAGCAAAAAGTAAAACAAATTAACTCTCAATACCTAAGGTTTCATAAGACAAATAGTCACAAAACTCTGAATTATAAGCCTGCATTGGGCGCCATTTTAAGTATAAAAATCAATATTTTTGCATTTTAAAAGATGTTGAGTTTCTTTGAATGCTTTATGCTTCTAAATAAATCAGAATTCAGAATGTTGTTCACCAAAAAGTACTGTTTTTTGAATATCAAAGTCAAAAGTGGCGCCCAATGTAAGATTTGGAGTGAGAACTCTAGTAAACGCTTCCTAAACATGAAAAAATTGTAAAACATATTGAATTTTAACTTTATCAAGGTTAATTAGGACAATAATATTCTCAAAATTCTTAATTCAGAGTTTGCGTTGGGCGCCAATCTTAAAAGTAAAATTAATAACTCTCAAATACGATTTTTTCCTCTATTTCTGAATTCAATGTCAGCTTCCTTTAAATTAAATATTTAAATTATAAGGAAAATGAAATTTTGATAAGGTTTCATGAGACGAATAACCACAAAGCTCTTAAGTGGTTCGACACGTTGGGCACCATTTATAAAACTACAATACCTAATTTCTTTAACTTTATATTTCTAAAATATTTGATTCTCTAATTAAAATTAGCTGTGTTTCTTTATCATTAACCGTCTCAAATTTGACCTTCACATTGGGCGCCTGTTTTGAATATATTTCAAAATTTGAAAGTGAAAAACTGTCTTTGGTATACATTGTCTAAAATTGCCAGAAAAAAAGAATATTCTTTCCTAAAATTGCACTAATTTTTTGCAAATGACGTATAAAGTGGCGCCCAATGCAAAACTTTGCACTCGAAACCTAAGTAGATACAATTTTTTATACTAAATACTGAGTAATTATATAAAATATGACTTAACGCAAGTGAGTTAGATGGCTCGTAATCGAAAACCTTAACTCAAATAAATATGATAGATCAGTCTACTAATTCTAGACTAAGAACTTTACAGAATTTGGATCCCAAGTTGAGCGCCTTTTGATGGCCTTGAATGGTGCCCAATGCGGAGGTGAGGCCTATTACTCACTAAAATCTACAGAAAGAAAAAAGAAATATTTAAAAACAAAGCTCCGTAAGGCTTTTATAATAGAAGTATGCTAACTGATTTTGAAACTCACGTTGGGCGCCAATTAATATTTTTTTTTCACAGGATGTTGTGAGGACGCTGAAAAATAAATATGTTCTCAAGGAAAGAAATTCTTTTTTTTTAGTTAACATTGTTGTAAATGGCGCCCAATGCTGAACTGAATTGCCTTGAAATATAGGAAAAAACAAGTCATGATCCACTTTAAAAAAATCGCTCAACATATGAAATGAACTTTGAAAAAAAGCATCATTGGGGGCCCGATTTCGGATTGAACCTAAAATTTGTGTTATCATTATTTATTGACATTGAAAAATAGAATAAACCTGGGAAAAACAAAAATTAAAAAAAAAAAATTGATAGTCCCACGTTGGGCGCCACTATAAATTTTTTTCTGTAAGTAGGTACATATTTCTTCTTTGAATATGTAGGTACTCATCGAAGAAGTCCTATGAAGGGCTTTTCGAGATTCCTGATTACAAATGACAATTTATTTGGGCGCCACTTTATACATATATTTCAATAAATAATGCTAGTTCTCAGAGTACTCAAAGTTCCTAAAAACGACAAAGTTATTTCAAAGAATTTCATTCAATAACGCTGAAATGTGTATTTTTAGTAACTTATTTGGCGCCCAATGCGAGATTCAAACTACTATGCAATTGCATTTTTTAAGTCTCGGGCCTCATCTTAATCACAGAAACTTAATACGCTCCTCATCGCGAGCATTCATGTATCACCACGGAAGAAAAAAAAAAAAAACAACAAACCAAACAGCTCTTCTCTCAACCATTTGCTTAGGAGATTTGTATTTTTAAAAAAGGACTGCTCCTTGTTCCGTGATTTTCACAAAAATAATTCAAAGATAGATGCTTAGGTTTTGATAACATGGCATGCTAAATGTGGTGCAGAGTTGAAATAGAGAAAATAAAACTGAGACAAAAAAAAAAAAAATAAAATACTTTTCCGGAACGCAGTGGTTTTGTTTTTCCTTCCGATGCGATGGAAAGGCTTCAAGGTCTGTTTAGTATTTCAGACCCACGACAAACTAACGAAAGAAGAAGATACTACCAAAAAAACAACAACAACAACAACGTTCACCAAGAAGACGAACATTTCGAAAAGGAAAATTCAAACGAAGCACCATGACGAAGTGAAGAGATACCCACAACTTCTCTTCTCTTTTAGCTACGGCAATGGAAAGTGCAATTTTCATTTCATATTCACTCAGCTATAATATGAGTGAGGAGTCTTCTTTCTTGCTGTACAGCGCCATCTCAAGCCAAAGTCGTATTTACAACTCAATGTCACGTAGGAGGCTATAGGATATGATTTTGGAATTTTGAATCTTTTTCGAGATGTGGGATATATTGGATGCTCCTGAAGCTCCTTATACTCGAAGAATCATAGCAACAACGTGCATTGCATGTTGTCCAAGGTCAAGTGATTTGGTTGTAGAAAAAACTCTAAACCTCCTCTAGTTCCAATCTCGTCTCCTTTCAAGTCGAATCGGGGGAGCGCAGAATCTGCATTTTAAACATGGAACATAGATTTTTGATACATGTGATGTATGTGGATGGTTAGAAATTGAGAGTTGTTGTTGTTTTTGTTGGTGCTTTCGTTTGGGTTAGGTTAGGTTATATTATTTTTTTGTACACGTGCGTGGGATTTGTAAAGTGCGCGATTTGAATCTCAAGTTGAATCTTTGTAAGACTTCACGCATCGCAGCTCCAAAGCCGTAGCAAATGCTAATCTGTTGATTGATTCTTGTGTGTGGGGCTTGGTTACATTGGCCCGACACATCAGAAAGAAGAAAATGTTGTCTTAAAAATGTTCTAAAGAAATTTTATGTATTCTTTTCAACAACAACAACAAAATAGAAACATGGAATGTTCATATATCAAGTAGTCCCGCTGTTTTGGGTTATAGTTTGAAGCAGCAAGGATTTAAGTTGAAGCTAAAAGTTATGCCCAATCAAATGTAATTACTCTTGTATTCGTAGAGAAATGAGCCAACAAAATTGACTTGCACCATGTTGGTTATGGTTTGGGGTCAAGCCAACACACACTCTGCACAAATACCTTACAGTAATGACATTAATTTTTTGGTTTGAAATTATGCTAAGGAATTTTTGTTGTTGTTTGAAAGGAGAGAAACTTACTCAAAGGAGTAGAAATAAGATTGAATTGGGTTTTTGTTATGTTACTTTTGAAGATAGGTTTGAAGATTAATTTTGTAAGTAGGCTGTTTTGTTACATTGGTCACTACTTTATGCTATCCATGATGAGGTAAAATGGTCATGTGGATTATTTCCGTATCTTATGTGAAATTGTGTTGGCGGAAATGCGTTTTTACTTCCTTAAACCTTGTACTAAAAGTTGCAACTTATTTATGCGAAAAGTCTTATAATTTTTTTTTTTGTGGTTAGGTAAAAAAAACTGTCACTAACTTGGTTATTCGGAACTTGCAGAGAGATTGAGTACAAAACTTTGAAAGTCACCAAGTTCACGAAATTCGGCAATCCCTACGTTTTTACAAAATCTTGCTAGGCTATTTTTAGTTTCTTTAACTTTATTGTATATAATGCACAAAATCGTGGAAAAATCAAAATTGTTAAAACCGTCGATTTTAAAAAAGTGCGGCTATCATTTCCTATCTATAAAATATTGATATTAAGTTTTTTTTTTGACAAAAAGAGTTAAAAACGGAAACAAAACCAAAATCGTAAAAATACGCCCATGTTAAAAAAAAGTCAGCTAAAATATCTATAGTTTTTTGTTATTTTTCATAAAACACCGAAACGCCAACAACAAAAATCTATAAACAGTTCCAAAATCGTAAATAAGAACATTTTCAAGAACTGTACGGTGGTTGTTCCGTTTAAACAAATCTACGTGCGCCATTTTTTTTAATTTACTGTATCAAAATAAAAACTGTCAATAACACTGTCAAATTTTGACTTGTAAAATTTTTGGAACACTAACAGAATCGTATGAAAATAAAAATATAGTTATACTAGCTTCGTTTCTACAAAATACCGAGTTATCCTCTTTGTAGTACTAACAAAAACCGCAAAATGTGTCAAAAACGGTAAAGAAAATAAATCCTTTAAATCTATGGACTACTGCCAAAACCGTTAATGGTTTTTTGTATTTGCTGTAAAAAAAAACTACAGCTTAATGAGTCAGAAATGCCAAACTAACTTATAATATCTTTGTCATAGAGTACCCTGCTTTGAGTTTTTTTGCGGCATATTTTTGTAGATAAATTCTGTTGGCGTTAGTTTTTACTTTTTTTTTTGAGTATATTTTAACGGTAAATTATTTTAACTCTGTTTCAATCTATTCAATATAATTTCAAAAGTAGGTACCACACTTTAATTGCCAGAGGAAGTTTTTTTTGAGGAAATTTTTTGTTTCGATTATAATTTCTCAAAAACGGTTGAATATATCTTAATTAAGGGGGGAAATCCGTCCGGAATTTATATTTTTGCATTATTTTTTTTTTGCGTAATAAATTTATTTATCAACCGAAGAAATTTTTTTCAGTGGTCTTAGCCTTAAATGAAGCCTCAAAAGTGCCTAGATAGTCCCGAAACCAATGCGCTCCGAACCTACCATAGTACGAAAACGAAAACTTTAAACGCATTTTTTTCGAAACTAGTTTTTTTCCGCGCCGTGCAATATAACTCAAAAACTAATGAAGCTATCGACTTGAAATTTGAAGCAAATTACTCCTTAAATCATTGGCCACAACATGAACCTAAAAGTTGAATAAAATTTGTACAGTAAATATTTTTTTTAACTACTTCTTTGTAAAAAAAAAAACATGTTTTTTCGTTTTTTTGATTTCTAATTTTTATTTTTCATTTAAAAAAAATAAATTTAGGTTCATGCAATGCGTACTAATATCATCTAACGGAAAAAAATTTCCTTTTTGATTTAAGATGATTTCCTGGACCTGTACATTGCACGACGCAAACTAGAGGCGCCAACTTTGAAAGGCTCCAGAGCCGCCATTTTGTTATTTTTTTCATTTCAAAAAAATTTTTTTCAATTCTTGATAATGTCAGTAATATCTTGTCTTTTTCCAAATTTCAATAAGTGCTTTCAGTTTATCATAAAAAAATAGTGAAAAAGGTGTCGTCCTGAGGGATTTCCCCCCTTAACAAATGTTAGTTTTTTAAGCAAAAGTTTTTATTTTTTCGAAAATCGTTATCAACACACATAGGAGTATTGTCATCAAAAACCTGGCCATAATTATTTTTCGTGGTTTTGGTATTATTTCTGTTTAAAATGAGTATTCCTACAAGAAAATACAATATAAACATAGTTTTTGTTATTTTTATTTTTTTACCAAAAACTAAAAAAATTGATTAATGGCCTGTACTCCGCCTGTCGACATTATTTTTCTCAAAACTTTTGCCTCATCCCTAATACGCAATTCTCAGTTTCTTTTCTCTCTTCCCCAACCTTAATTAAGATCACCCAAAATAAAATACACTAATAACATCAGTGAATTTAATTTAAAAATAAAAAACGTTGCATAAAGTAAGGAGTATTTTCTATCAGAAAGTGAAAAACTAATTGACCCTCGATTCTCTAAAGAGCACCTAAGAGCACCCAATTTTTGTTGCATTGTGTTAAAGAATATATAAACTAACTCATAAGTTTCAATTCATCGCAGAATAACGGGGTATACTAAAACAAAATCATTTAAGTTCAAATAATAACTTACCAAAAATATCAAGTTTTTAGATACTAGTTCTAAGCCCGAATTAAAATAGAAAAAACCATCTAACATTTTCAAAACTTTATTAATACCGTTAATAAATAACTGAAGAAGAATTCTCCATTTAAATTTTTTTAGATTTCTATCACAACACTTCGATATCGCATATAGAATAACACTAACCAAAATACTTCGAATTCAAATAAAAATGAGGTAGATGTAACAGTTAACTTTGAACTCATTTTTTAACAAGACACGATCGAAAAACAAAAAAATGAGGGCAGCATATTGACACAGGTATTTTGCACCCACTTTGCCAAAATTTTTGGTGTCAATTTTGATTTTCAGAAAATCGACTTATGACCAGGTTTTTACTGCAAATACTCCTATGTGCAACGGTACTTGCCAAAGAACCGTTTTTTTTTATATTTCTGAATTTCTCCCAAACGACTATATTTCAATTTCAACATAGGTACATACATAGCTTTAATTTAAATCAAAATTAAAATTTTGAAAAAAAATATTTTTTTAATAAAAAATCACAGTTTCGAAAACGGTGTTTTGTGTTTTCTTCAAATTTTTGTCTTAGACGTAGTTTATGTTCAGTTAAAATATACATTTTTGAAGAATATAGTGACCCTTTTTTTTATGTTTAAAATACGGTGACAAAGTAGAATTTCCCTTTTATGCCTCTATTTTTAAATTGTATGTATTTAATATGCAATTGAAAAAAAAAAATTAAAAACTTAAAAATATATAATTGACGAAATATGTTTTGCTAAATTCCTATTCGTGCAAATGTTGCGTTTTTCATAAAAAAAAACCATTGGATTAATGATTTTGACAACGACAAATGTAATGGACAGGGACAATATCATTAAGACATTACCATAAATAAAAAGTTTCAATTTTTGAAAAAAGAAAAAAAATTACATACATGTAAATTACATAGTTTAAGAAAAATCATGAAAAATTCACTTTGATGAGGTTGTAGCTGGAGGTCTTTGTATATAGGAATTCATTATTATTATTTTTTTTTTACACAAATTATCCCTATCTTTTTAATTTTATCTGTTTAAAAAAAGTTCTGTAATGCTAACTAATTATAGCTTTTAGATACTTAAAATATTTCAATGTTATCGCCCTTATCTTGAGCTTAAGGTTAACCAAAGGTACAAAAAAAAAACAAGATTAATTGAAAATAAAGGTTTTCCCTTTTATATATCCCAAGGTGATGGTTAATGTCAATACAAAAAAAAACAAACCTCATCCAGGAGAAGATCCTTTGTAGGGTTTTGCCTTTTTTGCTTTTAACCTTTAAAGAGCTCTAGGCAATCTTAACATGAAGACTCATTTCAAATTGATGGGTTTTTAATGCGATAATTGACATAATCATGTCCTTCTTTACACAGAAAAACAGAGATATAGGAACTATGCTGTATTAAACTTAACCTTTAATTTAATTTATAGGGTTAATGGCTTAGAAAATTGTATACTTGAACATCAAGAATGTTAGTTATTTGTGCAATTAGGGTGCATTATAAGGTTAGAAAAGGTTAAATTTTATTTGTTATAGTTTATTTATTTTGATTAATCGTAGTAATTTTTTAAAATGTTATAGATACTTGCACAAGTGGCAACTGTGAGAAGTTCAGGGTAAAATTCAATCAAAAGTTGAAGTTTCTGGTCTATTTTATATTTTTGTGGAGAAAATCAGTCAGTTTTCTTAAAAAAAAGTCCAAAAACTTTAAGTACACTTTTGTCAAATTTTTTTTTTTACCTTTCTTACATAACTTTCAATGACATCACTCAGATAGTAAAAAGTGAGAAACTGAATATTCAAAGCTATATCTTCTGACACCAATTAGTGCTGCTAAGAATATTGCAAGTTCTTAAATTTCCATCTCAAGAAATTTATCTACCCATCAAAACTCTTAGCCCTTCCGCATGCATACATGTTTTCATATAAAAAATCCGTAGATAAAATACAATGTCAACATGCAATTCCCTTTTTTTTTTTTTTGCTGTTGCTGCTATTGCACCTAAGTCAAAAAATTTCACGCTCGACAGATGAACTATGTGCACGGAAGAGAGTATAACATCTGTCATGCCCCTTGAACACACTGAAATGTCCGAGGTCAAAAAACTCACTTTTTATCATCACTTTAAGACCAGCAAACAGTCAAGAATACATAACATCATCGTCATTATCACCAACCAAAGCATTCTGTGCCTTCAGTCTCAAGACCTCGCTCTGAGTGATGTTAAAAAAAGCAAGTGAAAATAAAATTGTCATTGACGACATTTTCCACGGGCATAACACATCACTTTGGAACTTAAGAAACAAAAATAAAAAAATTGAAGGAACAAAAAAAAGATACTTGCAACACGACACAATACAGGTATTACGCAACATTCCCATCACAAAAGCCTCTAGTACAACACCCTTTTTCCTTCTATACACCATAAAGTACCTGTGCTATAAAGAATCTTTACCATATGGTGATGTCCAAAGACCTGCCACTGCCATTACCATTGCCATCAGTTGTTGCATGTTATTTTCCATAAAGACTAAAAGCGATGTTGTTGCTATTTTATCCATAATCCTCATCAACGTTCATCACCTTGACTCACATGTGTGTGCCATTTAATCCCCAACTCTCCTGCGGTGGGTTTTGTGTCGTCTTTTTTTTTTTTTGTTCAGATGGGTGCTTTGCTTAAGCTGGAGGGGTGCACCATCTGTGGTGGATTGGTAATTGCACATGAAATCCATAGAGCACTCCAACTCCACTCCACACACCACAAAAAAAAAAAAGAAGACTAGTTTGTAACAAAATAAGTCTTCCCTTCTGGTCCCTGAACTGAAACCCAACGAAGCGTTGTATAGTCTTCGGCACAGTGTCATCATAACTCATTGCAGACATAAATCTCTCGTATTACTAGCTGGGTGTTGAAGACGCAAAAGAAACGAACAACAAGTACTTTAGTTAAGAAGGTGCCTTACTGGTCATGATGATGGTGTCCCACAAGGATCCACACATGGACCGACAAAAGAATTTTAACCGACTATATACTCTGTGGTATGCCCAATAAGGGATATAATTTTAAACTCCCAATTTGGATTATGGATCATCAGAAAGATGTAATTAGAAATGAGAACAAATGGTATTAGAGACAAGGTGGTATTTGGTTTGGATAAACGTGTTTTGTAGGAGAGAGATGGATTATCCTGGGATGTGGTTAGGAATTTTTGGTATTTGCTTCCGGGATATAGGAGATCTATTTAGGGCAAATGGAATCATTTTTTTTTGTTTTATTGTAGGACTAATGAACACTTAACTGTCATAGATGAAAAACGAAGGAATTCATTAAACTACCATAACTTTACTAGTTCTCCAAAACGGTTTATTTAAACTGATGTGAAAAGAACATGTTTTTTTTTATATAAATTAAAAACAGCTTTTTCCCTATTTCTGATTCTATCAAAGAATTTATGACTTAACGTTAAATTTGATGCGACGCACAGTGGGCCCATATGGCCTTAGGCGTCTCAAAAATCTGTAACTTTGTTGTCTTTTGTGATAATTGCGTCAAATTTGGAATATATTAACTTTGATATTATAACGAATCATTCAATTTACTTTTTTTGAAAATTCAAATTGTTTTTAAGCTTTTAAAAACTAGTCAAATTTCAAAAAGTGCGATTTTCGCTTGATTTTGTGTTTAAAAATATCTGTAACTTTTTTGTCTCCTGAAATAATTAAACCAAATTTGGAACACATAATCTTTAATATATATCAGAAATCATTTAGCAAAGTTTCATTTAAATGCAAATTATTTTTGAGCTTTGAAAAGCTAGGCAAAGTTCAAAAAGTACAATTTTGGCTCGACTATGGCGTTCAAAAATCTGTAACTTTTTCGAGTCTGGAAATAATTAACTCAAATTAGGAATATATATAACCTGAAATGTTTAATAAATTATTTAACACACTGTTTTTTAGCTAATATTTTTTTTTTTTTTGGGAAAAGAGAAAAACACAAAAAAAAAAACTGGTTGTCAATTTTTCGAAAATCCTTCTTAATTAAATACTTTAAACGGCTCTTTTGAAAATCTTCGCGTAAAATCAAAATCAGTAAATAAAATCTCTATGTAACTTTTTCCAAATATGACATTTTTTTTCAAATTACAATATTAAATTTTAACATTTTTCTGCTATCTTTGTTTTTTTCTATAAATACAATGACAGCATTGTTCAAAGTAAAAATATATTCAATTTCGGGTGCATAGGTATACTTAGTCTAAGAGCCCACAGCAAATTTTGGGAGTGGAGGTATAACCAAAATGTGAGTATGCAGTTTTATAGCCTTATGCGTTCTTATAACGAATTCAAAAAATCTGGCAGCTTTAAATCGCGGCTTTATATGGTTTCCGAGGGGTTATATATTGCGAGTTTTCCAATTAATGTGAGTAGGCTTAATTAACACAAAATCACATTCTGAATATAATTACTGATGCTCTGTCATTTCTCCAAAGCCTGAAGACATCAATCTTGACAGTGCGAACAATAGAACTCATGATATGTATTCAAACAGGTCAGAATGCAACAAAATACGTTTTTTTGTACTGTGTCTTTCGACAGATATATCGTTCTCTATCAAAGAAAAGCAGATATCTTTTGGTACATAAACCAAAGAAAAAAATTATGTAGAAAAGTAGACAGCGGAAACATGTAAAACTCAATTCGCAATTCAAAAACAGCAAATAAAAGCTTATTGTGTGAAAAAAAATAATATTAATTAAAAATTTATTTTTTTTTAAATTTATATTTTCAGCAATATAGATAGTAGTTAAAATAAGCTTATCAACGACATACAACATAATTTATTCAAATATAGTTTTCAAAACGTATCTTGAAGATTTTCTTTATTTTGTTACTCAAACAAAGTATTTTCAAGTGGAGACTTCAGATACAATTTTGTAATAGAGGAACTCATTTTAAAAACCAATTGAAAATTGAAAAATTATTTTGTCAGATTTTTCTTTTTTCAAAATATTTTTTGTTTTTATTTGTTTTTATTTTTCTCAAAAACTAGAAGACATAGAAACATATAGTTTTCACTGTTCGATAAGGAATTAATTGAGGCAGTTTTCTGTGTAAGTAATTTATTTACTAAAATTCACAGTCTCGACAAAAATAGTATAAAATGAGTTTAAAAATAATTAGTTTCTCCTATTTTTAACTTTGAAATCGATTATTTCAAAAACTATTGGTAATATTATATTGATTTAAAAATTAGAATCAAATGCATAATTTTGCCTTTTGGAAATGGTATCATTTATTACTGTAAGTGTTGCCGTTGTTTTTTAATAATTTTTTTTTTATTTTGATAATTTTTTTTTTAGAAAAATGCCCCTCCCACCTAAACGGGGGGAGATAGACCCCCCTCCCAGAGAAAAAAATGTTTGTATTGAGCTCCTCTACAAAAACCCTTCATCAAATCCTGGCGCCCAAGTTATCCTACTACGTGCCGAAACAACATTTTTGTTCTATACCTGTATCTGGGTTGAAATCGAAAAATTTTTTTTTCTAAGCCAATTTTTAAGTGATTTTCAAAAAAAATACCTCGATTGATTGGGAAATAGATACAGTGATGGAAAAAATAATAGAAACAATAATTTACACTAAATGAAAACTTAAATAACTCCTCTAATGTTAGGTTTTGAACGAAGAAATTTATATATTTATAAGCTCTTTAATAGTGCAACAAAATGGTGTAATAGTTATATGCTAACAGCTTTTGGTTTACTTTTGCAAAAACAAAATGTTTAAAAATTGGAATTTCCACTGGAAAAAATAATAGAAACAAGTGATTTATACTTTGATTTTAAGAAATATTTCTATTTTGTTTAATTCAAAATAGGCCATAATTATAACTTTTTTAAGATTTGTATTGTGGTTAAAATAACCAATAGCCAAATTTTCAATTTAAATTGCAAAAATAGGCCGCGGATTACATTCTTTTGTTGTCGTCTGCGAAGTTGTAAAAAAATAAAAAATGAAGGCATAACAATGAATGAAATAGAGCAGGTAAAAGACTGCTCCAAGAGAACAGTCTTTACAGCCTTATATTTGTGCCCAAAAGCGGAAACTAGAGGTTAATGCAAAAAAAATCTTTACGTTTTTACAAATTTTTAATTCTTATTTCCTAAAAATATCCATTTTCTTCATTAATTAATATAAAAAAAGTGTAAAATGCACTTGTTACATGTCAGACAATTCGATTGAATGAAACCATCTTTCAAAGAAATCGACGAAAGGTACCATTCCTAAGCAAACAAAAAAAAAAACACTAACAACCACTTAGTTTTTACAAAAAAAAAAAAAAACACCTTGATCGTTTTGACTGGATGGTCTTATGGTCCAATAAAACCAAGGTGAACTTGTTTTGATTGGACGGAAGATTTTATGAAGTCCAAAGAACACAGAATTCAATCTTAAGTACTTTAATAAGACAGTTAAACACGGTAGAGATTTTCTAATGTTCTGCGGATGCTTTTCTTCATCTGGAGTTTGGCCAATCTTTTGAATAAAAGAAAAAATGTTTGCTATCCATTACGTCCCAATTCCGGACGATGTAATATTGCCATTCTCCGATGAGGACATGCCAATTTTATGGGAGTTTCTGCAGTACAATGACCTCAAGCACTCCTCAAAACTGGGAACAAAATGGTTTCGTAACAAAAAACTTATTGTTATGGAGTGGCCATCCTCAGTCACCTGACCTTTACCCTATGGAACACCTATGGAGAGTTCTTAAGCGAAGGATAAATGACACTAGGTCTAACAACAAGCAAGAACTGTAGACAAACATAAAAAATGCATTACACTCTATCACTGTGCGAAATTGGTGGTTTATATGGGAAGAAGTTGTGAGAGGGTTTAAAGAGGAAAGGTACAACAACAAAGTATTAAAAGAATTGATAGCAATTTTTATAGAAAAGCATTCTTTTTTTACCAAAAAGTATAAAAACTCAACTTTGTTTCTATTATTTTTTCCAGCTCAAATGCGCTGATAATTTTAGCTTTGAGTTTTTCCATGGTTTTAATAGTTTCGAAAAAGAAGATTTAAAGCTGTATTTTTATATTATGTTTTGTTAAGTAATTGCACATAATTCAATTTTAACTTTCCATGTAAATATCCATAACAAAATTCAAAAACATGTTACAGAGCACCTTGTTTCTATTATTTTTTCCACCACTGTATAGTTTTAGAATATATTTTTTAAATAGCATGTTGTTTTGAAAACATATACTTTAAATTGATGCCGAAGTTGGGCAAATGACAAAAAAAATTGAATTTTTGAACTTTGACATCTTATAAATTCTAAGTGGTTTAACCGAGTTACATGTTTTATACATTGTTAAAAAGGTATATTTATCTTCTATCAGAAATTTATCTTCTATCAGAAATCGAAAATGGGTAAAAAAATTGTCGAAGCTAGAATTTTTTCAATGGGTTAAGGTCCAAAAAACCGTTTTTTGCCCGTAACTCCAGATTTTGGGGGTGTTAGGGGATTTTCAAATACCGTTTCGTATTCAGTGCGACTAGCTCTACAAAACCTGATAGGTCTCCGCCCCGCGTATATTTTAAAACCTCATTTTTTGTAACACCGTGTTATTATCTACAGTATATATTTTACGAAAATAAAAATAAAATCTAATGCGTTTGAAATAAATACAGGGTGTCACATAATATAATAAGGAAAATTAAGGTGGTGTTTCTTGGGCTCACACTATAATTTTTAAAAGCTGTTTATTTTTTCTTGTCCAAACCATGAAGATCATTGAACGGATTTTGAATTGGTCGATTGCGAAAAATAATACGAATATCTGATGATTCTTAAACATTTCCATATCGTGGTAGTTGATTTTAAAAGGATATTCGATAGACAGTTAATAAATTAGACAGAAATTAAATTAGTTATGCAAACATGTGAATTTAGTACCAAAAAGTGTTTTTATTAAAAAAAAAAAGTTACGTATACACCACAGTGACCCATTCCAACATCCGAAAATGTTGTAAAAAAAGGAAGTATTAGAAAATTTTGGTAAGCTGTAAGATTACGTAAACATATCCAATTCCAATTTCTCATCTACGTAGGTATATATTTTCCAAAACCGCATCAAAGTTGACAATGTAGCTTAAAACAGATACAGGCAAACTGAAAGGTAGAGTACAATAGGTGAATTTGATTTGCATAGATGTAAATTTCGATACACCGAAAGTCATTCACAAGTTTAGCATAAAACTCGTCAACCTTTGCTAATGTCCAATAAACCTTGAGTAGAAGTTCAAAGCCAATTAAAAAAAAATTGGGCCAAATTTTCTACTCAATATTTTATTTTAATCAAAAATCTGTTAAATTTAGACAAAAATCGCAATTACCCAATGTTTGTATATTTTTTAACTCCGTAGCATGAATTCAAGTCTAAAACCAGCCACACAAAAAATCCTATACACTTTCACTCAAAAGAAAGCAAGAAGATACCTAATACAAAAACAGTTTTTTTCAATAAATTCTTTTTCTCATGCATTTATCACTTTTCTGTAAGCGTATTTCCTTATAGCCTCATCGTTGGCGGTCACTTTTTATCTACATATAAACACTAACACGGATAAGCAATAACGTTTTGTTGAAAAAAATTACCCATAAATATTTCCTTCAAATGTTGTAGGTATGCTCGTAAAATGGTCAAAGTTTTCACTTTAAATTCGATTAAGGTCTGAACCGTGATCTCGCTCATTTTTCATTATACTAAAAACCATTGCATTCCATCTAATACCAACTATGGCCTGCAGAAATTTCAATTTCATATTAGAAAAAAAAATGTATACAATATTTTACTTGTAATGAACTATTCTTAAAGCGGTCTTCTGTCTACCTCTGCCCCCTCAAAAACTCCTCCCACTTGATGAATCTATTTTCCTCGCACTCAAAACTAATTTGATAAACGGTACAAAAAAAACAAAAACAACAAAAAACTTTCACCTAAAACTACTCATTGTTAGAAATTGCTTCAACCTGTGATGTGAAACACCAGCACAGCTTTTAAGTCGTTGTTGACCTCTGGTCCATTTAGAATGCATCCAAGAATTGATCAACAAAAAAAAGTACCCACAAACTTCGTCAAACAATCTTTGCAATTCTTTGCCATACATCATCATTTATATACCAACCAACCAACGAGTTGACCGCATTGAAGGCGGCCAAATAAGTTTGAAATCCATCCTCACAATTATCGTAAAGACCGTCATTGAGTGAGCGTTATGGTATATACCTTAAACCATTTTGGCTTCACTCTCCCATCATAATAATCAACTTTTGTAAAATCTAAACTTCGTCATCATCATCATCATGGTCGTCGCCATAAAACGTCATTTCTTCCTTTCCGCATTCATCATTGCAGTCTTGACTTGGAATCTCTTGAGTCGAAAAAGAGGGACTTTTGTAAGAAAGACCAGACGCTCATCAACTTTTATGTTTCCATCGTGACTAAATTAAGTTTTGTTTTTGTATTTTTTCGAAATCAAAAACGAACGAAAAAAAAGTTGAAAAAGTATCTTAAAAGTGCATAATCATCATCAGCTCAAGCGCTCATCATCATCATCAAGAGTATGGATGAATCGTTGGTTGCTTTGGATGAAGATGGTCTCTCTCAGATTACACGCTCATATCACTCTCGAGCACATGAAGCTGAAGCTGAAACTTTTTTTGTTTTTTTGTGAAGAGTATCATGTGCAAGCACCTTTCGAACCAAAAACCATTCAATTATCGCATCAGGGCCACTCAACCTATATTTGCACTTCGTGAAAAGCGAAATTAGGATAAAACAGACCCGTTTCACTTGTGGCTATAAGTTTTTTTTTTTATGAAATGTGGGAAAGTGAAGACCGTCTGCTAACCCACCTACAAATATATGGTGGGAGGATAAAATTTAGTTTAAATTGCCTGACTTGTTTGACCAAGAGAACTTGACATGAGTCTTGAAGGTTTCAAGAGGCATTTAAAAACCAATTAAATTGTTATAAGAAAAACAACAAAAGGAAACCAAAACATTTATTTGAGTTTTGATTAATTAAAGATGAGAAAAGGAGGCGTTATATGTAGGCCTTACTCTTTTGAGGGATTTATAGAAAAGATTGTAAGATAGATAAACTTACACACGGTGATGCTGTGTTTCATAAAATTGCCGTAGGGTTAATCTTAATCATTGGCTATTACTTACTTTGTAGTTATTATTGTTTTTTTTTTTTCAAGTTGGGGAAAGTGTTTTTTTACGAACCTGGAAGAGAAATAAAACAGAATTAATTATAAGGAAATTAATAGGATTTTTAATAGATATTGATTTGTTTTGGTTTAAAAAATAATATCTGCGTCTTGAATTCGGCAATCAGACTCTTGATAAACTTGAACCATATTTTTATCGAAAAGTTCTCTTTAGTGAAGAGTTTTACTTTTAATTTTAATAAAGTATTATGAGTAATTTAAGTTAATACATATTTGAAATTATCAAGACAATTTTTGTCGAAAGGGTTAGTTCCACAGAATTTCCACGCGTAGTTAATGTTTTTGTGAAACTTTAACAGATTTACGCCATTAAGGCTAGGCGCACACATGCGATTTTCAGTCGTTGCTACTAAAAAATCGCAGTCGCAACATTAAATTACCGTGCACACACTTGCGACTAAAAAATCGCGCTATTATTTAGTCGCAAGAAAAAACATAGTGTTTGATCAAAATACATGACCGTTTTTTGATAAACAAAAATGCATCATCTTAAGATCAAAAGGGCCAGGTGTTAAGATGTTCAAATCTACACTAAGGAGCAAAAAAACAAAATCAAATAAATTATATATATTAAAAACAAAAATTGCAATCGATAAAATACTATATTGTTGGTACTTTGAATTGTTGGTAAAAACATAAAAATTCATACAATAGTGTTAGCGATATCTGTCAATTTTAGACAGCAACTACACAACACTTTCTAGTAAAATCCATTATTAAACTGAAACTAAATTTTCCAAGGGTTGCAAATCCACGCAGGTGAATTATTTTCTTTTTGATATATCTTTATGTGCGACTAAAAAGAAGCACCAAAAATAGAACCAGATCCATTTTTTAAAAAAATGCGATTTTAAAATCGCATGTCTGTGCGCTCTCATTTAAAATAATGTGTTTCATTTCCTGCGTCTAAAAAATCGAGTGGTGGAAAATCGCATGTGTGCGCATGATTTGGCCTCTTTGCGACTGCTACTTTTTAGTCGTTTTCGGTTTAGTCGCAAGTGTGTGCACAACTATACTGGTCCATTTGTTCCATTTTAATTTGCGACAATCGCGTCGCCAAAAAAATGGGACAATTTTCAATTTTTAAATCGCGGCTATTTTTTAGAAGCATGTGTGTTCACCGGCATTGAAATCCGTGTGATCCATTTTTGCGACTAAATAATCGTGCGACTGAAATCGCATGTGTGCGCCTAGCCTAAGACTATAATCAAAGGACAAAACCGATAATTTTCTTGGTAAGCTTATTATATAAATAATTTCACTACGTTAAAATTTGTGGATCAATGAAATTTTCAAAGGCCAATTTAAAAACTAGGGATACCGTTTTGAAGCGAATTCCTTCCAAAGGAGGCGGAATATTAGACCTAATTATATTTGAATTTCAATTTAAACTAATACAATTTGCTGGTATGTTCATATAAATTCTACGCCTAAAAAATAAAATTATTTTCGAAAATTTGAGCTTGAAAATACCTATAGAAAGCATTTATGAAATTTTCCTTGCAAAGTGGCCACAAAGGATTATATCCACAACGCCATCTAGGTAATAGCATTTGTTAATGGATTTAAATTTTATTTTCCAATGCCCAAGGAATCTTCTTGAGACCAAAACCAATAAATCGTACGTAGATCCATTCTTTTAACAGATGATCTGTTCGGAGAGAGAAGAAATTGGTCCAGTCGTTATTGCGTTATAAATGGTGTAACTGACAATACTTTTGATCTAGGTATACATAGTATGTATGAGTATGTATATTAAAATGCCAAAATTGTGTACCCTATTGAGTGAGAAATAAAATGAACGACTGGGGTCACACTTACTTGCTCTTATGGTAAGAGTGACTCTTATGTTAAAGCTTTTTATTGAACAAAATTAGGCAAAAAAATTTAAAATTTGATATTTTAAAGGAATTTCATTAAGTAGTGTAAGAAACTATAATCTGTATTTATAATTAACTAAATAGTATTTGAAATGATCTTTTACAAAAATCTAAGTATGCCATGTGATTTTTTGCATAAAAAGAAATTTTTAGAAAAAAAAATTACGATTTGTTAAAGCCGTTTTTTTTTTTCAATTTATTTTTTATAGGTATACCTACATATAAAAGTTTTTTAACATTTTCAAAAAAAAATGTCTAACATTTTTTTTATTATTGAAACTTGCCTTAACCTACATACATCCAAGTAAAAATATAATAAAAGTCCTTGTTTCATTAGGAATTTAAAACCTAGTACCTACTTCGTTCGAAAGTCATATGTATCTAGTAATTTACGTGAGATGAGCTCATATACTCCAAAAAAAGATATTGTAACACTCATTTTGGAACTTCTTCATTTATAATTCATGGGAATTCAAATTTTCAAAAAAAAAAAAAAAAAAAAAAAAAAAAAAAAATTGGTTAATTTATTTGTGGTTTGTATTCGAAAAATATTTTTTTTTATTTATATTTAAGACCATTTTGTCTTAAATTTGTTTATTAAAAAAAAATGATTGAATTATTAACCCTCTACCGCATACTAACCCATATATGGTTTATCGATTTCATATCGATTTATTCCCGTTATATTGCACCAAATGTCAAAAAGAAAAAACTATAATAAAACTACGTCTATTTTTTTATAATAAATCGGTTTTTATTATCAGTAAGAGAGTCGTGATTCTGAAATAAGCTCATTGTTTCAAGAGCATGTCTAAAGTGCAAATCAGTGAATAAAAGTGTGAACTTTTCAAGTGTTTTTTTTATAAGAAATAAGTAAGTTGCATCCAATTAAAAATAAGTTTCGTATGAATTTATTATACTTTTATATGTTTACGTAGTTTGTTTTTTTAATAATTTTTGTCTTTTTTTTGCGTTTTTACCAAAACACCATATATGGGTTATCATGCGTTGGCGACTTACATTATACTGATTTTTGTGGGAATTTTTTTTTTTTTTTGTAAAATTAATTCGAAGACTTTCTATGGAAAAAATAAGTGTGTAAATGCTAAAACTGGTGATGGCTTTCGAAGCGATGACGATCTAGCTTCAGATTTTGGCCCTTTTTAACATCAAACAAGCCATCTACGAGCACTTTTGCAAATCTGTAACACCTAAAATGTCACGAAAAAGATGATGCCCTTCAGCTTTGGTAGGTGATCAAAGCAGAGATGGAACAAAACAAAGCTGAGGTAGTTATATACAAGTCACGGAAGCCCAGCCCCATCTAATCCCGAAACTCCAATTCACTCACAACAACCAAGGGCAAAAGCCGTTGAAATCAGTACTAACTGAAAACATCGACCATATCCCTGAATGGCAAACAAAAACACCAATATGTCAAATTTGGGGACTGAAAACGTATTGTGTACATGTAGAAAATGGAAGGTGTTCTTCTGCAACAATGATAAAAGAAAGAGTTTGAATAAATTCCATGAATAAGGAAAGTCCAATGTAATAAAAACATATTTTACAAAACATACCTTGAATGCATACTAAACCATATATGGGTTATTAATTGTTTGCTGGAAATCGACTTGATGCATACTAACCCATATATGGTTTATGTTTCTAAAAATTTATATATATGTAAAAAAATAAAAAAATTTATGTAATACGTTTTTTCAACCCCTAATAAAGTTAAAAAATTGTTAAAAAAATTTTATTTCATTTCGTTCATAATTCATGCAGTAGAGGGTTAAATCTTGATCATAAAAAATGTTGTTAAACCTTGTATTGGATATTATTTACAGCCTCCCTGAAAATAGTTAGGAATACATTCGACTATATTAAAACTGCATATATAAAACTAGTTCTCGTTTTTACACGAAAAAAAAATGTTAATTCGAAAATAGAGATGTGATGCCTATGCAGGCTAGATAATTTCACGCAACTCTTTGTATTAATTATTCTTAAATAAATCTTATATTCTTTTTAAGAAAACCATACATTTACATTAGACTGATTAAAAAAAAATTTTTTTTTTGTTCAAAGTATTATTAAAAATATTGTTGGAAATGACGAAAAAAAAATACTTTAAAAGTTTCAGCCCTTAATATTAACATTAAGTACCGCCGCATCGCAAATTTGTATTTCCCATATGATTTACATGGGAAAGATTGTGTTTTTGAGTTTGGAATTTTATAACTTTTTAATGGTTCATCAAAAAGGCTACATTTAATCGTTTTCTTGTACAAAAAAGCTCTTATCAATTTTTTTGATAAACTTCCCCGTTTAGAAGTTATTCAACTTTAAAATATAAAATGTAATTTTGTCTTCATTTTTGTTCAATTTTTTGACGAAACTATTAGGTTTTTCAAAAAATTTGGCAATTTTTTCGAATATTTGTATTCTATGTTGTGTTTTGGTTTCACAGATCATTTTATATAACTCTCAAAGCCCTAATACAATCATATTAGATTTCTTCAATAAATTCGAATTATTCATTTTTTCAACTAAAAATTATTTTAATTAATTTTTCGCGTCGACTTTTTTTTAAATTCTATAAATGCAATTTTGTAGAGCGTTCAATTTTATACAAGAAAATGATTAAATCTAGCCCTTTTGATGAACCGTTAAAAAGTTATAAAATTCCAAACTCAAAAACACAATCTTTCCCATGTAAATCATATGGGAAATACAAATTTGCAATGCGGCGGTACTTAATGTTAATATTAAGGGCTGAAACTTTTACAGTATTTTTTTTTTTGTCATTTCCAACAATATTTTCGGTATGCTTTGAACAAAAAAAAATTTTTTTTTTTTTGAATCAGTCTAATTTACATTTGCAACTCAAAAACCGAAGAAAAAAACTCAAAGCCAAATGTGAAAAATTTATTTTTTTTATTAAAACTGATATTGGAAAAAAGTACCTACCTATGTATAAAATATTATCAGGTTGGTTAAAAATTCAACATAACCAAACCTCGAACATCAAAATTCTTGAATTCTTAACCTTGAAACGCGAATACTCTTTTATATTCACTTGTCCATTTGATGATTGTCATTTGTTGTAACATTAGAAAAGTCCTTTTGCATTTATATGCAATTTCAACTACTTATTGTTTACTCCCATCCATGGAAATAAAGTCCACATCGTATACCTTAGAATCATCTAATTTGATCTTAACCCAATCAAATACTAAGCCTATGACTTATAGGATCTCTGAAATAATATCTCCTCAATTTTAACTTGATTGAGCAATTTCAAAATCGATAATGTGAAGATAACTTCACATTACATAACCATCAAAATCTATACAAGAGACTCAGGTACACCATTTTAATCAATTATTTTTGCCAAAGAATTACTTCTAACAACTATCCAACACAAATAGCTTATTCGCCATAGATATAAGTAATGTTGCCCTTATCCCGTTCATATAACATCTCATCTGTGAGATTGTAAAAAAAACTATAATCTTCCTCATAAATATGACCCCTTAGGGTCGTCCTTACATGTTAGATTGTATAAGAAAAAGTTGATACTTCCTTCTTCTTTACAAAAAAAAAATAAAGACCCCGTGCATGTAATAATAAACAAAAAACAAAAAAAAAATATCTACAACTACTACTATCTAACAAGATTGTTACATCGTCTCATTAGATCTGTATACTCTCCTGGTCTTAGGGTCAGAGACGTGAAACTATTTTCACTCTGAATAACAACATAAACTCCTTCTTTTCCGCAAAAAAGCTAATGCATACAAAGGTGGTAGGTAGATATAGTTAGGGTGTATCTACCTTTCTCGAAAGATGAAAAACTACTGCCGACTTAGCAAACGAGACAAAGCTACTACAATTTATTGTTGTTTTTGTTTTTAGATAACAAAAAAAAAAAAAAAAAAACCATCTAGATACAGTAGTTTCATATAAAAACCGACAAAAAAACAATAATTTCGTGATTTCTAAGATACAATAGCGCACATTCGAGTTTAAAAACAAAATAATCATTTGTATGGTTTTGTTGTTTGCAAATTGTTTTATGTATTCCTTGTAAATATTCATCAACAATCCGGAACGAAATGAAAAAATATATATAAAAAAAAAACCAGAGGTCGCTGAGAACGTTTGTTTTGTGTAGTGTTCTGTATGTTTTTTTTTTCATGAAAAGGAATTTATTTCTTAGATAGATTTGCAATTACATATTATTATTTTCTGGTATAGTAGTTTTAAGGAATTTATCAATCCACCTTCTTTATGGTTAAAGGTGAATGAATTCTAGCAAAAAAATAATACATTTCTGTCTTCTGTTTTCTAAAAAATACTTGGGGTACCTCAAAGTTCAGTCCTGGGACCGCTATTGTTTTTAAATAATTTATTTTTGTAATAATTTCACTTTTGTCTATTCTTAATTCTGTTTCACTTAGGAGTTTCTGACTTAAAAGTTTGGGAATTATTTTATCTTTGAAGAATTTGTTATCGTGCATGTTTCCAATAAAGATTTCACAACAATAATTGTTCTTCCGGAACGTCACGTGCTTCAGTTACATAAATGTACAAAACTACTTTGTAGAATTTTTGCGAACTATGCAAATTTGTAATTTTGCAAATTTGTAATGAATAGCTTGACTGGGCGCACGTTCTTGATTTTATAACGAAGCGTTTTTTCATAATCTTCTAACTTCTTTTGACGCAGCAAGCTTATTAAGAACTAAAGCCTAGTGGCGAACAATTTTCAACCATTTTCTTATGGAATTATGTATTTTGAAAGAATGGAGGGGACCTACAATTTTCTGCAAAAAACCGAAAGCTTAATGTGAGATACACTATTTTTTGACACTGATACTTTTTAAGGCTTTGTCAATTCCTCGATGGTATAGGTTCGACTTGAACACAACAAAATTTTAATTGTTACTTTATTTCTTTGAAAATTAGTTTTCTTACAGCAAAATTCATGTTCTTTCCACTATCAAAACGATTGCTCTCTTCATTGCATCAATCTTCGAGTGTTTTCAACTTGAAAATTGCATTAGTTAAGATTTAAGATACTTAACGCTCACGCGAAATCATTGCCTTAGATACATTTCCAAATTATATACATTCTGACTATCGTCTTTAAAAGTACTAACTATCCTGCAAACCTATGTTCATGATCAATTTTAATGTCTTCCCGTGACAACTTTAAATATAAATCTACCTTGTCTATTATCGTCTAATGAAATAAAAATAACTATTTTCGTTTTTTTTTTTTTTACTTCCTTTACCTCATTCATTTGGTTATACCCCATTTTAATTGACAATTCAAGACCAAACTCTAGACACATATTCCGGCATTTGACAGCAAACTGTCTTTTGGTTTAATGAATTTCCATCGTTTCTTCAGACATGCCATCGAATTATTTTTACGAAATTCCTGGAAATATCCAACCTCTGTTCAATGGCATTCAGCTTAGGCAAAAAAAAAACCAATGAAACCAAACCAGGAACCAGAATTACTTTAAAAAGATGTCTACTCTCTGTGAGTTGTACACTTGTTGTGTAGAGTTCGTGTATAGTATAGAAATAGAAACAAACGAAACAGGTCAGAAGGAATTTTTTCGCACCTTCCTAACATTTCCGACTTGGTTAAAATGTCGCGACGGACGTTTATCGTCGTCGTCGTTTTCGTTGTCGGTTGTGTACATGTCAGAATTAAGATCCCTCTGAGTGCGCATTTATCTTCCTCTTTTTCGTGCGTAATCGATGCGTTATGTATGCATGTCAGATAAGTTGTATATAGTTTTTTTTTTTTTACGAGGGTGACACATTTTCAATAAGGATTTTTTATTTTTTTTTATTTTTTTTTTTTGAGGAACACAGTTTTGGTTCAAGATATGTATATCTGAATAATTTAAGTATCTTTTCCTGTATGTCTCTTATATTTCTATGAGCACGACAAAATATTTTCCAAGAATCACGCAGTTCCTAATTGGTTAAAAATTCAAGTTAGAAATAAGAGTCATTTGGATTTGGATCTTCTGACTTTTGACGGCAAGAAATTTGTTGATTTTTTCAGAGGTAACCATCTTGTCATAAGCCGGGTGAAAAGCAACAGAACTCACTCACTTAAGAACACAGAAAAGTAGAAAGATCGAAAAGACAGTAACACAATTGAATCAAGGTTTTTATATCAACTCTTTTGTTTGAATACCAAATTTATTAATAAAAAAAGGATCTGACTTGTTTGTGACATAAAAATGATACCTACCTAATAAAATAAATTCGTAGAGCTTCTGTGAGAGCAGAAGAGCTTATTTGTTCCAACCCGTGACAATAGAAAAGACCCAGTCTTTTTGTTCAAAATAATTCACTCGACATACTTTTTTTTGCAGTTTTTTTTTTTTTAATTGAAAAATTCAAGAAGGTAAAAAATGTAGAAATAAAACTAAATTAAGCCAAAAAAAAATAGTTGCTTTAAGAAAAAACTAAAGATTTTGTAACCATAACTTTAAAAATGTGATGTTAAAACAAAAGAGTTGAGGTGAAAACCTTAAATTGGTAATAGCATTGTTAATTTCTAATTAGTTTAGCGGAAACGGGCATGATATTTCGAAATCACGATTTTTATGCTATGAGTAAAAATTGTGGGGCATTACATCGTCTCGGGTGGGACAGTTGCACCATGAATACACATTGTTTCCCTTCCAAATACTTCTCGTAAATTTATAAAATTTGGTTAAATTTGTTGGTTTATAATTTTTTCAATTAAAATATTGTTCAAATTGTCGACTCAATTATTTTTGAAAATAGACCGGGTCTTTTCGATGGTACAAGTCGCTGGCTGAGAATTATAGGGTTGTATGTCAACTCCCTTTTGTTTTGAGAAAATCGATTTCAAAGATTTTTAAGGCTGGTTTTTGGATAAAATAGTTACATAGCAGTAAAGTATTGATGCAATCTTATAATCGACCCTAAAAAAGTCATAAAACTATGAAAAAAACATTAATTTCACCACAAAATAGGATTCTATGAGCATTTTTAAAAAATGACATAGAACCTTTTTATGAAAAAGTTTGTAAAAAAAATTGAAAAAGGTTCTATGTTCAACATAGAACCTTATAGTTATAAAGAGCTTACATGTAATAAATGGATTTTATATGAAAAAAAGTGACTTCATCGTGAAATAGGTAGGCTTTGATTTAATTTAATTTTATTCAAGTTTTGCACAAAACAGTCAAATTCTATTTAAAAAAAAAAAACAGAAAAAATAACACAAATCACAATTTCTGCTTTTGTTGAATTAGGTATACAGAAAAAAGACATGCTAAAAACAATTAGAATTTGTATTAAATCAATCGGATTTTTGCATGCTTTTTGCCAAAAAGACAGTAGCTTAAAACAATCATCTTCTACGGTGCAAAATGTATGCCAAAAAAATTGAAAGTTTGTTTAATCTTTTAATTTTAATAAGAATGCACATAAAATTAATGAAAAATCATTTCAATCTTAGCACGTAAATTTTCTTAAGAAGAAAATTCTTGTTAAAATGAAGTTCACTTTGATTTTAACAAACAAATTTTACTTTTTTTATTAGAAATCTTATTAATTTAAGAGGATTGGATCTAGTATATCTTGCCATCGGATTTAGGTTTGTCCGAAGGTACATTTTTGGTACTTTTTGAGTTTTGACTTCTTTTGTTTTAAGTTAAGGAATCTAAGTGTTTCTTTAACTTTTGGTTTATTAATACGAACTATGAAATCCCCTACCTCGATTATGAAAAAAAGGTTTCAAAAAATCACTTCCAATTCTTGGCACACAAAAAACATTACTCTAATTTAATTATGATGTAAGAATATCTAGGTTAGGTAACCCGAATGAATTATTGCAAAAGTTAAGGTTGGATAGTACATATTTTGGTTTAAAGAGTACAGAACGAGATACAAAAATTCTTTCCTGTTTAGCAAAAGTCCTGGAGTGAAATCCGCTAGCTTAATAGTCAATAGTTGATAGTCAAAAACGAAGAATTATGGAGCAATATTGTCGTTTTTGACTGTCAACTATTGACTATCAAGTTAGCCGATTCCACCCCTGTTGTTCAATACCAGCAAAAACATCAAAAGATCTTATATTTTTAATTTAGTTAAAAAAAAGACGATTTCCATAAGATTTCATTTTGAAGAATTTGAACAAAAAAGTTCTATGTAACTTAAATCAATGTATTTTTTTGTTTGAAAAAAATCAGTAAAAGGGTTCTATGTTGCAATTTGAATGACATAGAACCTTATTACATTATAGTACATTTATGTGAAATCATGAAAGTTGTATGTCTTTTTTAACTGTACCGTCGCCATTAATTTTTTTCTAATTTTTTTTTAAATTTTATCTGAAAGCAGTTGAAATTACGAAAATTTTGGTGTATAAAACTCATTTTTTGTATTTTGTATGAAAAACACCTTTATAATTCTCAGCCAGCGAAGTGTCCCACCCGTGACGATAAAATGTCGAATAACATTTTCGTTGTAAGATAAGAATCTTGACTACGAAATATCATATCCAATTTTAATTTTTTCAAGTGACCTCAACTCCAAATTTATAAAGCGTTTCGGTCAGGTGCGACAGTGGGCTCATCGTACCTTTACTATGTTTACTGATGTTTACCGACACTATATTAAATATAAATTCATATCCCCTTACTCCTAAAAAAAATTGAAATCTAACGATAATAAGATTTAGGGTTTTGACCTCAACTCTTTTGTTTTGACATCACATTTTTAAATGAACATTTTGTAACTCTTTTGTGACTGCAAAGGGATCACTGGCAAAATCTTTTAAGTTTCCATCAATTCATAGGCTCAGTCAGCTTATTTTTCTTACATGTAGACTTTTGTGTGATATTAATAAAGGTTAATGCTGCAATAGCTCATTGTTCACCTTCGCTTCGAACTTGAAAAAAAGAATACAAATATTCAATCTATCGTGAACCCATCAACGAAGCTTATCCATTACTCAAACAGGCTCATCTAACCTAAGTATTATCATGAAATAAAAAATTCCAATCTACCAAAAAAAAAAAAAGTTTCTTTCCTTTGACTTCTAAATTTTGTATCATGACCTTTCTTCAAGTCTTCTATTCAGTATCTAGTCTTATCCTATCGATAGATTAAAACATTGTTGCTTCTAAACAAGCTTCTTTAAATCTATAAAGTCAAATAATTTTCTCTATAAGGATATCATCGATGCAAAATCTTCCAAACCTCACTTTACTGTTAATATCAAGTTTCTATCTTCGGTGGTATCCCCACAAGCTAAAGAAGTGACAAAATACTAAAAACCCCCTTTTTCACGATTTTGTGTTTCATTGCATCTCATTTTCACCAAACGGAAATATTTTTTTCTTATTTTTATTTAACTCTTTTATAAGAAAGCCAAAAATGGTTTAAAACGTTTTGCCAATTTCCAAGACATGTCTCTCTACAGTGGTGGCAAAATAATTAGAAACATCCTCCTTTGTTTACAAAATGTTATTTTTTTCTTACTATAAATACAAAATATTTAACAATTTTTTAGCAAACACAAGTGATGATATAATGCTTGTTACATTTTAAGAAAAAAATTTTAGAATTTATCCAACAAAAGAAAAATATTGCAAAAAATCTAAAATATAGTCCAATTTTGTGTGGAAATATAATTAGAAACACTGAGGAAAAATTACTAAGAAATATCCTGTTTTTGATTTTTAGCATTTACATTTGCCAAACTTGGTCAATTAATTAAACGTACAATTAATAAAAAGGACTATCACCAACTAATTTCTATTAGTTGGTTAATGTGGTTGCAGTCCTCGAAAAATGACACATGTTCCAAAAAAATAATAAAACGTCCTTAACAATATTCCTGACACACCAACCCCTTATATTTTAGAAAAAGAAGGTGCAATAAAGAGGAGATCCTTAGTAAAACATCAAGCTCTTCAAATACCTCTGTTAAAAAATATTTCTAATATTTTTTATTCATATTAATAACATACAAACATTTTGAAAAGAAAGAGCGTGTTTCTAATTATTTTTCCACCACTGTATATGGAAATTGTAACTGCATGTTATTTTTTCTCTATCTCTTTCCCTCTCTTTGAATATTTTTCCTTCATCTATTACAAAAGAATGGGTTATAAACGATATACAAAAAAAAGTATCTAATCCAATTCGATTGTAGATTATATGACTTTGCTGACATTAACCTAGCTTTTAAGAGTCTACAAACTCGAGAGATAACAAAGTCTCATTGAACAGCAGACAATTTACAATGAGACAAAAAACAACAATAACTAATGGTGTTCAGATCACAATAACTGTAAATATATTTTTTTTTTTTTTGTTAGAAAAAAAAATATAACCAATAGATAAATACAAATAGGTAGATACATGAAGTATCTATATAGATACTCAAATGCCGAAGATATCTTTTGTTTTAATGTTCATTTAACCTTTTTTTTTTATCGTTGTTGTTTTTGTTTTTTCTTCAATTCATCGATGATGCACTTAGAGCTCTCGATATCGGAGGTATACCTAAGTAAAAATTCGAAGAACACAAACTGTCTGACTTTGGAGGTCAATTTATGTCCAAAGTTGGGTTATATTCATGGTTTTGTTAGAGTGTGTGTGAAAATGATCATAGAGCAGTCTTGTCGGCTTTATTTTTTTATTTGATGACGATTGGCAGTTTTTCTCATTTGCGCCTTGTTTCTATTCTTAGAAAAAAAAAAAAACTACAGAGTGCAGTAATTATTAGCGGGTGAAACTGAACAACTCAAGGCAATGCATAGAAACAAAAAAAAAAAAAAAAACGTATCTTTTCGCTGATGGATGGCAGTTTTGTGCTCCATTTCGACAAACTCACAACACAAAAAGTTTTCTCTGTCTCTGCCTAGATGTTGTACTGATTAGGTCTTTTTCTTCTTCTTTTTTACAATTTAATAGGTTATTAGGGCCCCATACAATAAAGATGAACTAGTTGCACGAAGAATAAACTTAAGTGGTTTCCCTTTTTGCAGATTTTTAACATTGGATTTATGATATCTTATAATATGAAGAAATACTGACCGACCGACATGACAATCAGTCAGTTAGCATGAAATCATAAATAAAAAAACAGACAGATGATGATAGCACAACTTAATTACTTATAATGATGGTAGATAGTAATATTTATGTTGATGGTTGAAGGAGTTATCTTTTTGAGATAAAGGTTTTTATACGAGTTAATGAGGTATCTTTTTTTTTATATAGTTGTTTGGATATGATAGCTTTAAATCTCGCATAGTTCAAAGGGATTAACACGACAATGATACAAAAAAAAAAACAAACTAGAATTTTATTTATATGCGTTCGAAGGAACTGTGTCTATTTTGAGAAGATGAATGGTCTTGGTTTTCTGTACTTGACTGAAGAAAAACTTTGAAAGTTTTTTTGTTTTTATATCTTATTCTCAGTTTTTTGTTTGTTTTTTTTTTTTTTTTTATCTTCGGGCTTTGACATCGATATAAGGCATTATATCGACAAAATTTTTGGTATGAAAGTACGATATCGAATCAGTTAACCAATAATATAAATCCTCCTTTTCTGTCCCACCCGTAACCACATTGCATAAGTTTCCCACCCGTGACGATTAAATTTCCCCCAGCCACAAATTATGCTTAATATTAATATTGCCAATCCTCTTTAAAAAATTTTCTATGTCCTTTGCAACCAAAAGAATCGGAATATCACAATGTCGTTAATGGTTAAAGGTTTTTGCGTCAACTTTTTCGTTTGCACGCACCAAATTTATGAATAAACACAGGAATTTACTCTTTTGTGCCTACAAACCAAAAAATGTAAAAAAAACAGTACCTATAAATTCGCAAAGATTAACTATCCCAAAATCAAATCTTTTTTATCAATCCCGTGACAGCAGAGAAGACCTATTTTTTTCCAAAATAATTGACTCGAAGTATTTTTCTTTGCACAGTTTGTTCTTTTTTTTTTATTGAAAAATTCTGCTGCTATCAAAATGTTTTTAAAATTTATAATTTACCAGAAGAGTTTCACAGGAAAACAACAAATTCATGGTACAAGTGTCCCACCTGTGACGATGAAATACTTTACCTATAACCAAAAATTTTACTTGTAGGGTAAAGTCGGGGGATATGGCACCCATTTTCGTTTTTCGTTATTACTTGAGAAATAAAGAGATTTCTATTTCAAACAAAAGCAGATTTATTTTAAAACTTTTTCTTAAATACAAAATAGTTACATAAGTTTAATTGAAAGATGATTTCTTGTTATTTTTTGCAAAAATAAAAAACATTAAAAAAAACATGATTGAAAAAATGGAGGGTGATATGGCACCTAATCGAGGGTGACCCTATGACCCTATGTCTTCTTGATATTTTTTTGTGACACTTGTTGCATGTGTTGTTTAAAGACGTACTCGAATCATGAGACCAAAAGTGACATTATGATTACTGCCTTATTCCGCACTTTTCAGCCAATCTGAAAGCTATTTGGCAAACTTTTTGGTTTTGGTCATTTAAGAAGCCTTTTTAATGTAGTTAAGTGTGAGGGGAATCGCAAAATGCTTAGGTCCTGCTTTTTTTGACATTCAGCAGCTCCGACGGCTGCTGTGAGCTGGGTTTTAGCCCACTTGGCCTGGTTTGCTGAAGTTTTTTGTAAATACAATTGTCAGTTTAAAAATAAATAGGTTGAAAAGTAGATGCGGGGGAAATGGCACCGGTGCCATATATCCCGAGGTTTTTGGGTGCCATATCCCCCCATTTGACTACACTTCTGTTTTCTTCAAATGACACGAATAACCACGTTTGCTTAGTTATTGCAATGAGGAAACATAAAAATACAACCGTTACCGTTCTTTTTGTGTGAAAATGAACCCTCGGCGTCAAATACTTTTGGAACCACACGTACAACAATATTACACAAAAAGACTTTTCGCTCAAATTGAACTCACTTTTTTGTTTGTCCATTTTTTAAATTTAAGTGGCAATGGTTACTGCGGATCCAAATGCATCCACTGAAAGCTTACGTCAGACTGAATTCTATTTTGCTCTTTTTGCTTTGAAAAGAAGTCATTAAGTGGGAGATATTGAAAGGGTGCCATATCACCCGACTTTACCCTATGACAGAAATCGTGATTCCCCAATTTTTTTTTTTTTTTGACTCAATTCAATTTAATTTCTATATTTTTTACCAAATTTTGCATGAATTGTTACATCATTGGTAAGAATTAAAAAAAACCGAATATTTAATTTCAAAACACAAAATTATTTCCAACTTTTCTTGTTGCAAAGACTGTTTGCGTTTCCCCCATCACATCTCATCATCTTGGTTATGCGTCTTCCTGTTTGTATTAAGCCACAGCCAATTTTCTTATTCTGCTGCAGTAGTGCGACATGGCGTCCACTCGATGGCGGTCGATGGACGCCAGCACCGCAGGCGATACTTAGAGTTCGCATCTATTTGTTTTGGTATTAAATAATGTGCACTATGGTTGGTATGTTGTTAGGTTATAATGTAGGGATAGATGGTGGATAACTCCTGCTGTGTGTGTGTGCTCATCCTTGCTCAAAAAATGTGTTCTCTTTGAAAAGAAAAGAAATTCCCTGGCGACAGGAAAACAAGTTGCGCCGCTTCCTTGGAATGGAATTTTTGCCGGAAATGCTTATCGCGTTGTACAAATTGCAAGTTGTTAACTAGCCTACAGGTTGGTGGTATATTATGAATCTATGCGCCTTTAACAAAGAAACTAGATCTACTACCTGGTAAATGTGTTGTTTATATGATATGGGAAAAAAGATAGTATCGTAATGTAAACCAAAAATATATTCATTAGATTCTTAATAGCAATTCTGATGTAATGCTGGGTGTCCGTTTTTTAACTTAAAATACAAAATCAACTCAGCGATGATTTAACCCCAAAGGCATTCGATTCTTCTCATTTTTATTTATTTTTTTGTTTCTATCAACAAAAAAACTCTTACATGCAACAAATCGTAATTACTACATACATATATGCAACAAACTTGTATATCTACAGATAGACTATAGATAATTTACTAGTAATTTTTCTTCAAAGGGAACAAAATATAAAGGTGCTGGCCATTTTGGCATCATCTCTATAGCCACACTATCATCTCACTCAAACTCAGCATGCGTGCTTCCAAATTGTTGTTTCTATACTTTCGTTCTGTTTCGGAGGATATACCAAACCACCTATCATGTGAGTATAAGGTGGCTGGTTTCCATCAGTCTAGATTGTAATAGCATCTCAAAGGAATAGGAAAAAAAAAATAGAAAAGCAACACAAAAAACTTCAATTACACTAATTTAACCCTATTTTATGACTTAATTACGTGCTTTTGGAAAAGCGAATGAAACCTCAAATGAAGTATGATGTATCGAACTATTCCTTTTTTATTATTTTTTTTTTCTAGTCATGTTACACTACGTGTCATTTGGTTGAAGTCAAAATATTTTCAAATTTAAATTAGAAAAAATGGCGTACTTTTATTTGAGTTTTATCTTGAAAAAAAAAATTTTTTTTTTTTTTTTTTGCAAGAAAACTGTAAAATATTTCTACCTGATGGAAAAAATAAAGAATTATGCTATCAAAATATAAATCTAAAATGATGAAAATTCACAAAAAAAAGCTGGCACAAGGTTTTGGATAGATAAGAAAAAAAAAATTGTTACAAAAAAAAATTGGGTTCAATCAAGTGATTCAAAGTGTATTAACGTTCGGCACGAGGATATAATACAGCTGGTGTATTTTTTGTGTGTTGAAATATGATAGGCATTTAGGAGAAGGCGTTATTTTGCGGTCATATATTTTCGTCGGACGGAGGAGATCCCTTAGCACACAGGAGTGGTGTAATAGATTCAAAGAAATATTACAGAGAACCTATAGCTTGATGCAAAAAGCGGTTCGTTTTGAATCTTCTTGGTGGCAACAAATATAGTTGAAGTAAAATTATTGAAGGTCTTAAAATTTGTGGGGCATTGGGAGGAATAGTTAAAGATTTTTTAGAAGATATTTTAACCGTTTTTAATCAATGAAAGGTAAATATAAGAGTTAAAAAATAAATAGAGTTAAGATTTTGATTTCAAAAAAGTTTAAAGATTTTTTATTAATGACTTTGTGATGTTCTCCATTGTCAAAAACTGGAGGTATCAATAGCTATATTTCAGGATAAAAATTAAAATAAGCACATTTTCACAAGTTGCCTCGGTAAAATCACCTGTTTCCACGGCAAATTAACGAGTTGCCTCAGTAAAATCACAAACTTCCTGGGAAAAATCAGGAGTTTTCTCGGTAAAATCACAGGTTTCAAAAGATAATCACGATAGAGTTACCGTCCGCTCTGTTAAAATCAAAGTTTTCTCTTGTTAAATCATGGATTGCCCTGTTCAAATTACAATTTGCATCGGTAAAATCACCTGTTTCCACGGCAAAATCATGAGCTGCTTGTTCAAAATCACTGGTTTGCACAGTAAATCCATGAGTTTTATCGCTAAAGTCACAGGTTTTCAGGGAATAATCTCGTGTTGCTACAGAAAATCAAAGGTTTAACCGATAAAATCATGGATGGCTTCGGTATATTCACCGATCATTTAGGTATAATTACAAGATTCCTCGGTAATAACACAGTTGCCGGTTTCCCCAGTAAAATCATTATTTACTCCGATAAAATCACGAATTTCCAATGTAAGATCCCGAGTCACCTCAGTTAAATCACAGATGTCCCCAATAAAATCAACGCTTACTCTGATTAAATCAAGGATGTCCACAGTAAATGGCCGAAGTCATTCTGGACAGAGTTCCTTACCACTGGTGAAAGAAAACTAGTACCTACAGAAAATTTATCAGGTCGGGAATCTTTATTAATTTTTTTTAAATTGAATTCTTGACGACTTGCAAAACTATTACTATTTTGAAGTTAAAACTCACTTTCAATATAACTATTCTCTCTAGTTAAAAGTACTAGATTTTTCAATAGAAGACAATTTTGAGGAAAACATAACAATTAAGTCATTATTTGGCCTCAAAAATAAAATCTTACACATAAGTCACAAGCAAATTCTAAATGTACATACATATTTAAAAGCACTCCATTTTTTTATTACTGCTCAAGTGAAGTTAAGAAAAAAATAGAGAATTATTCATTATTCATTAAATCACCTAACAGAAAAAAAAACTCTCACCTTTAAAAACTTTTCATTTTCAATTGTAATGATTGCAATGTATAGGTACACTTGAAGTTTTCTTTTTTCAAACTTAAAATCACTGCATTCTGAGTAAAAATTTAAAATCAAGTTTTAACCTCAACTCTTTCGTTTAAAACAAAAATCTCTTTTCTCTTACAAATTTCATTGCTTTTTAAAGTTACTTCTTGATCATAGTCAAATCTATTCCTTGCAGACATACTGTCTTTAACTTAACTTTCCTGTCAGACCTTTATAATGTTCTTGATGATTCTTTGAAATATGTACTCCTCTAAGTACCATTTAAGATTTTCCTTTCACTGCAGATGATGACGACGATGATGAAGAAGAACAGCGAAATTCCACTGATCTCTATTCCAAATAGATCCCTATCTTATATATCTTCTACTCCTTTTTCGTCTACCTTAAATGAATATGTGTATGTACAAAAAAAATAAAACCTTCCCGCCAAACTAGCATTATGTTCGTTAGATATCTATCGACTTTTTTCATGTAACTTTTGCCTTTTTTCACAAATGGTACTTTATTGGATGAGTATCTCTATATCTTTTGCAACATTATAATCATGGCAATGTATCTATCTTGTATGTGTGTATATATTTTGCTATATACGAGTGTATGTTAGCTCTTAGGTCTAAGAAAAACCTTGCTGGGAGAGAATGAAAATTCTTCGTCAAGAACAAATCAAGAGTGGTTGTCCATCTTTTGTTTGATTAGCGGCCAAGTGGTACAACTTTAAGTTTTCTATTTTCTCTGTGTCCATCTCTGTCTGTCTATCTTTCTATGTTTCTATTTTTCTCTAAATCTTGTGAATCTAGTTTTTTGCGTTGTTTCGTTTTTTTAGCAATAAAAACTAATTTAATTAAAATAGCAAGTTTATGTTTGTGTGTTCCTTTTTTTCCACTTCACTGATGATTTAGTACCATAGAACCTCCTAAATTGTAGCATACCAACTCTGGTGGTAGTGTCTTGATGCGTGAAAATAAGAAAAAAATAAATTCCTTAGCGACGAGTTGCCCTTAGGTTGTCACAAAAGAAAATATATTATTTCCATAATCATAGAGTATCATCAATTTTTTTTTTGTGTAACGAAAAAACTAACGATTTTAATCTATTTTTTTTTTTTTTTGGTATCGAAATTGATTGATTATGAGAGAGAAAAATTGGTAGAAGCTTCAAGATGTAAAGAGTTGTGAATATTAATTTAAATATCTGTTGATGGATTTTTAAGAGGAGGAGCTCTATGCGGCAGTTAGATTATTTCCTTTAAGCAATTTTTGAGATAAGAAAATATGTCGACAGTCTCTATCTATCCCTCTCGGCTTTCAACTGTTGGTAAATTAGACTAGGATGGGTTCTAAATTATTAGGCTTTATTGTTGAAACATTAATCAAGAAAAAAGCCTAAGGCGGGAAAGTGATTATAGGGAATAATAGACCAATATTGATGATGGTAATTTGTTTTTTTTTTTTTAACAAAAAAAAGTCTAGGCAACTTAAGTACATACCTTTTTTTTATCGTTGTAAAATTTGTTAATGGACCTGTAAAGATAAAGAAAAATTGGTAAATTATGTTAATCATTTGAAAGAAGAAAAATTTAAATCAATGAAATTGAGAAGGAAATTTGTAAATACAAAAAAAAAAGTAAAAAAAAACAAGCCTTGAAGAAAATTTGACGTCGTTAGGTATTTCAGTACCTTTGGCACAGAATCTTTAAAATCTATTCTAAATTGAAGAACTCCGTACTTGCTGATTTACAAAGCTCATGAAGTTGGAGGTTAAAAATTACACTGGTCAATTAGGTTTTTGCCACAAGTACCAAAATATACTTTTCTAGTAGTTTTTGGGGTGCTGACTCCGAATCTGAAGTCAGAAAAATTTGATTGGCCTTCGTTTTTGAAATATTACCGTTAGAAAATGTCAAAAAACGTAATTTTGGCTGTTTTCAAGGTTATGTTTTTATGTTCAGTAATTCATTATGATTAAATTTGTAACGATTCCTATAAAAGCTTAAAATTTTTAAATCTTTCCGATATCTCTTTTATTGCCCGAGATATTTAAAATTTAAGTAGCGGTCTTTGAATCAGAAACAACACTGGCCAACCAAATTAAACTTTTTTTTGCTACAAGAATCAAAATATACTTTTCTGAAGGTTTTTTGGTTGCTGAACTCGAATGCACAATCAGAAACTTTCTATTAGCCTTCGTTCTTGAAATATTACCGTTATAAAATGCAAAAAAAAAGGGTTTTTTTTATAACGGTTATATTTCAAGAACGGAATGTAATAGAATTTTTCCGATTTTCTCGGCAAGTTATGGTGAGAACACAAAACCTTTGGCAATTTATTTTTACAACAATGTATCTTTGAATTCAAATTTCAAAATCTTTACCACCAACACGATACCGATTTAAGGCCTAATAGCGACTGATAAAAACTCTTTTTTTTCCATGAAAAATCAACTAATACACCTTGACCATTTGAACTTAAAAATTGCTTCATCATTCTCAAAGCATCATGATACTTTGAATATGATGAAGTCAAACGATTGCTTCTCATCACTTTGAATCCCAATAAACGTTCAGGACCGAAGAAATTAATTTATTCTTAAAAGTCCATTACTCACGATAGGTTCAGAGTACTCGTTAGTTGGTAACGTCTTTGTTGGTGGTGCGCGGGATCACGAAAGCCATATCACAGTACAAAAAAAAAAAAAAAAAAAAAATTCTTCCACCGCACACACAGAAGTACCTAGAGGCAAATACCATAAATATATTCTCATAATTGCATTTTTAGAAAGAAGAAGAAGACTGATCTATAGCTTTTGCTCTTGGTCTTTTCACATACATTCTTATACCGCTCTTGTATACCACCGGCGAATAACCCAATGAAACATATATTCTGCAAAATGTTGCATCCCATCATATAGCTTAGATATAGTAGGTATCTTTACACTTGACGAATTGAAGCATCATTTATGCTTCACTATATCTTCGTTCCGTGTGTATAGAAAATCAACCTACATGTGCTTGGAATATTTTTCATATAATCTATCTAAACCACCCGCCTAAGAATTTCTTAAGACTTTGTTGCCACATCTTTTCGATTCACCTTTACATTGTTATCTTCTCTACATTAGAAACAAAAAAAAAGAAGCTTTTCCTTCACAAAAGATACAAAAAAGATTGAAGAGCATCTTAGATTCTATAACCATTCTTTCATTGCTCATGTGGGACAACTTTGTTTATATTTTTATTTTATTTATGAATTTATTGCTATTTGACGGTGCACATTCATATCTTTCTCCCGGTTTTTCTATCTATTTATTGTTGTTGTTGGAACGATAATACGTTCTAGTAAACTAGACCCATATCTAAGTGCGATTATCATTTAGCGTTGCCGGAGGTAATGAATTTTATGGTCTTCAACAGTAGATGCACCGGAATAATGGTACAACAAAAAACAAGAACATTGAGATGATGAAATACAGGGTGATTCACAATAAATGCAATTTGCAACATCGAAGAACATCTTGAGACTTACAAAAAAGCTTTTGAAAGGAAGAAGATTGAAATTTAGGGTCAAGAAATCTTTCAATTTTTACTGAGATTCGTTGTTACAAAGCTGAACTTAAACTGTAAGTTAATTGCATTTTGGGCTTGAAGATTCTAGTTTTGTGTCAGAAAACGAGCCTTTATAGGTTCCACTTAGTGTCCACAAAAAAGATTTTATCAATTGTACTAATTTGGACCTCGTTCATAATATTTTGAATTTTTTTTTTTTTTTTTTGATCATTAAGAATTTATTAAATTACACCTTGAACCACCCTGTATTTTTTACACAGTAAACCAGACAAAAATCAATGTAGGTTAAGAGCAACTACAAACGCAAACATAATCGCACAAGTAGTTTTGAAGAATTTTTAAAAGCCGTTCCGCAGGAGTTGTATCTATCCTATAGAATGTGCATAACAAGTGAAAAGTTTAGTTTGGTTTAGATGCGGTTAACTGTTGTTGGTGTTTTTTTTTTTTTAAGTTTTTAAAGAGGTGCAATAAAAATTGACAGGAAATTGAAGGAGGCACTGTTTTTGTTAGTATGGTCCAACGAGGAAAAAAGAAGTAAGAAAATATTATTATTATTGATTAGAAGCAAACCGAATCTGCGATGGTTATAGAAGGTTAACTATAACGAAAAGAATGGATTGTGGTCAGGCAGTTAGAGGGATACCACATATATAATATATAAGTGGTATTTTATGTTGGTTTTGTTTTGTTAGAAGGTTTTTTTTTTAGATTGTTGTTTGTTCAAATAAACCCACACACAAAACAGGTGCATGTCAAGATAAATTAAGAACCGCAAAACTATTTAGAACGGAGCATAACGAAACATAAATGTTACAAAATGTTTCTTTTTAATCGTAATGCTTGTTTTACATGAAAAGTTATAAAAAATGTTGAGGTTAGGAATTTTGTTCGTTGGTATGTTTTTTTTTGTAATGCCTTTAAATTAAGATAAGGAAATTGTAACTTTTACAATGATCGATTTATATGTAGAAATATGGTTTCTTTATAGTAATTTGCTTGTGGTGTTTTTTTGTGAAAATTGTCGGAGCCGATTTTTTTTTAAATAGTTTTTTTTTTATAAATAAAATATTTCAAATAATTTCCAAAAAAAACCATATTTGACCCAGTAGTTTTATGAAAATAAAAAAATTGTAGGTAATTATTATTTTTTATTATGATTAATTTAATTCCCACAAATGGCTTCCAATTAAAAAAAAAAAGGAACAACTTTTTTCTTTGCATCCAATCTAGTAAAAAAAACTATTATAATTTCCATACAAAAATACTAAATTACGCTAAAATAAAAGATGAATCACTTTTTAAATCGAATGACAAACACTTTCTTAGAAATTCTTTCGTTCTATTTTCTTCTTGTATTTAGCATGAAGAAAGCTTTCCCTTACGTGTGTGAATTTAGTATTTAATTAAAGTTTTTCCACACAGAATAGCAATTTTAAAATTTCAATCGAGAAATAGTTTTCACAGAAATCAATTCTCTGCAGCCACTTTAACATACACCCAAAGCCATGTACATTAAATCTAAACCATCAAAAACACTAATTAAGCTTGTTAAACAAATCATTTATTTTGTCAGAATCATTTTTAACCAAACAATTATACTGCCAGGTATGCATGTTTAAATCATTTAAAAAAACATTTGAATAACAGAAAATCTACAATCTTGTTAGCAGCGAAAAACAAGAAAAACAAAAGAGCTGACATGCAAACTCGATTTTATTGTTTTCCTTCCCAAATTGAAAACGATCTTCACAAACAAAATTAAATAAAATTTATTTTTGCCTTAAACTATAACAAAAGCAACAAAAATTCAAACTCGTTAGCATCAATTTGTACTAAATTTGAATTGAAAAAAATAAACTAAAAAAATCCTAAAAGAAATAAAAAAATAAAAGGAAAAAATGATAATAATCAAATCAACAAAACTGAAAGCAATATTTGTACTCTTTTGACTTTTAACCCACTTTCTTGATTTAAATAAAAAAAAAAAAAATAAATAAAAAAAACGAACTTTCGGAATCACACTTCAAAATTCACTCGTGTATCTAATCAAATTAGTCACGTTTGCTGCCTGGTTTCAATGTTTTTTCTTTTTTTATTCTTTCCTCTTAATTTTTAATCTACACCTGCCTGCGGATATATGCGTTTTGTCTTAATTCACGCAATAAACTTATGATCTTTTAGAAGAAGATAACAAAAAAAAAGAAATTAAACACATGAATTAAGTATATGCAAATGGAATTTCCCCTGTAGACAGACAATTTGGCGGCAACCGATGCGACGCGACAACAACACAACGCACACGTCCCAATACCATGGAAAGTGGAATTCAATGTTTTGATCTTCTCTCTTCACTTTTTCACGGCTTGGTGCGTGTGTGTTTAGTTTCAATTTTGGATATGAAATAAAATTTATAAGATATTTTACCGTCATAAGTCATTTTCCAGATACAGAACAGACAGAGTCCTCTTTTGGTCAAGATAACAATAACCAAACTAAATCTATATGATGAGTTAAAATGGTAAAGAAAATTTAAACAGTGCGTGTGTGTGTTTAAGGCGGAATCCTTTTTTTCTGCGCATATAATTCTGTTCAGTGGCATTTCAATTGAGAAAATATTTATTTCCTCTCTTGTTTTCCTAAGAAATAATGGTGTGCGTCTTTGCTTACTGCCGCCATCAACGACAAACTGTGGACTCGATTTATCTTTTTCGTTGTAAAATGCTATATATTTTTCTTAGAGTAATTTATTTAGGTATACTTCTTAAAAAAAAGGCAACAAAATATACAAAAAATATTTAAATTTCAAAAACAGTGGACAGAAACTTGTCGGCTTATAACACAAAGTTTTTAAAAAAGTCTCTTTAAATAATGTTGACGCATATAATTCTGTTCAGTGGCATTTCAATTGAGAAAATATTTATTTCCTCTCTTGTTTTCCTAAGAAATAATGGTGTGCGTCTTTGCTTACTGCCGCCATCAACGACAAACTGTGGACTCGATTTATCTTTTTCGTTGTAAAATGCTATATATTTTTCTTAGAGTAATTTATTTAGGTATACTTCTTAAAAAAAAGGCAACAAAATATACAAAAAATATTTAAATTTCAAAAACAGTGGACAGAAACTTGTCGGCTTATAACACAAAGTTTTTAAAAAAGCCTACAGTTTTCAAAGTAATGCTCCAGGTTATTTATAAATATAATTTGAAATATAGTACCTATAGTGAATCACTTGCATTCTAATTTTTGCCACCATTTCATAAAACTTGAACCACTGTACTCTCTCGCACAATTGCACCAGCACTTACAAAAAGGGACAACAAAAGACGCGAAAAGACTTTCCTCAAACAATTTTTAATGTCATTTGCGATTAACATTTTCCTTTCATCCGTTCATTCGTTAAGTTGTTTATGTTTTTCTCAAGTTTATTACTTGTAACAACAATTGTTGTCATATCCTCTCTTTATCGTTTTTCTCGTTGACTGCGTTGTTGTTGTTGTTTGTCATTTTTATCGGCTCCATATCTGAAACAAGCCATCGAGGATCATCGCGCAGAAAATATGAAATTTCAAATTCAAATTTATTGCAATATGTGTGCGTTTATTTTGATTTATGTTAAAAACCTTGACAATGAGCTTGTGAACAGATTCGGTTTAGTGGAAGAATATTATGAATTTGACCACAATGAGTAAGGTATATTATTGCCTATAAAGGTATAATCTTATTTTATGGATCGTTTTCGATTTCTTTTGACCATCAACAATTTTTTTTTTCTCTATGAAAGAGAGAATGATGAAATGGAGATGTGTTTGTGTAGTAATTTGTCTGAGCAATGTGGGTATTATAATAAAATTATATGCCAAACTGCATCACAGGGATTCGTTTTATTTTTTATTCTGATGTGGATTGGAATTTTCGTTTAGTTCAAGGATTTGAAATGAAAGATATATAAAATATATGCTATACATCTAGAGTTCTATATTTAGAACATTTTACAATCAATTGAATAAAAAATAAAAATAAAAAAAAAAACATAAAAAGGACAAAACCGATGATCAAAATCTGCACATTGGGAGAACGTCTCCTCTTAACGCTCTGCTCTGGCGGTGTGGTTGTTGTTGATTTTTATAGAAGTTGACAGTGATGGCAATAAATGCGGAATAGGTTCGCAGAATATGAACTCTTTGACGACATGCATGGGCATTACTTGTGAGTTGTCTCTTTAAATAATGTTGACTTTTTATATACGATCGATAAGGCACAATGATGGGCATTAAAATGTGCGTTTATGCGTGCATGTCGTAAATGTCTCGTTGATGGTTTTTATATACTATATATAAATAATAAAATTGTGTCCCTTTGATTATATGACCTTCGTTACTATAAATAGGAATTATATGGTAAATCAAGTTTGAATCTAGTTTAACTGGATCAAGTTCAAATAATACTTGGAGTATTTCTTTTCAGAGAATGGTATTTTTTTATGTTTCTTTTTTCTTAAGTTTCGTTGAGTTTTCTATGGAAATTTTTTATATCTGAGTAGGCGATGCAGACCGATTTGTAGTGTCTTTTATTTATAATTGTAATTTGCCATTCAAACAAATTCATTTACTAAGGAACAATTTCAAAAATTTTCATAAAAATATATAACCAAATGCAAAATGTCGAACGCATCATTGAAAAAATGCTTAAACTCTTATCAAATCTGCATTTTTTTCTATATCAAGGAGAGTTGGAGTCACTTTTTTGAATGGTTTAAGTTTTTTAGTATGTTAAAGCTTTTTGAAGTTATTTATAAATCATTTTTATCAAAAAACAAAACCGACTTCCATGGATCGAAACTAGGTTTTATGGTTTTTCTCATAGTTTCTATAGTCAGAACTGGACGAAATTGAAATGGGACCACACTGCAGCCACCAACTTTCCAATACAAAAAGAATTATAAAAATTTAGTTCAATCAGTCCAAAGTTTTGAGGTACAAACATAAAAAAAAAATTACCTTTTTGAAAGTCGGTAGAAAAACAATTTGAGTTTAATTTTATCATTAATGTTATTTTTATTAGAAATGTAAACAAATATTCAAAGTTGTTTTGAAAATTACAAAAACACATTTTTATTCATGTGATTTTTTTTGTTCAACTTTTTTTTAGGTTGCTGGAGCCGTTTTCTTTTTTTTTCAATATGTAAAATGTATTTTTCGGTTTTGAGTTTAGAACCAAAATTATTTATTTTTTTCTCAAAAACAGCTTTAAAGATTTCGATAAAAAAAAATACGTACTTGTTCGGGTTTTTAATTAAAAAATATATTTTTTTAACCTCCATGAATGTTATCTACCATGGATTTTTTTTTATTTTCTACCTTCTCGTCACCGAGTTAACTGATTTCAACGAACATTTGTGTAAGAAAACATTTACTAAAATTGGGGAAAATTTTCAAAATATTATTATTTTTTATATTCAATGTTTTTTTCTTTTTTCTTTTAAAAATTAAATTTTTTGAACCCAGACCAATGTTTGTATGTTTCCTGACATACCTTTTTTAAAATACGAGTAGCTACAGCAATACTGAAAAAAATCTTTCTTAAAATTGTTTGTCATTTAAAAAATGAAAAAAAGTGCATTGTAGTTGTTTTTTTAAGGAACAAAAGAAACTCAAAAACTTTTAAAATGCTAGGCAAAACATTTTTAATTAATTTTTTGAAAATAATTAATCAAGTTTTTTCTTTAAAAAAATATATTAATTAAGAACCACTTGAATTTTTATTATAATTTAGGGTCTTACGTCTTTTGAATGCAGCTGTATGAAAATGTAAAAAATAGAAAAAAAAAATCCCAAAATTCGTAGGTAAACATGTGTGCTTTTTTTCCTTCAAGTCTCCTATGAATAGATATGGCACAACATTTTTAAACGACAAAAATTCAGGTTCTAAATAGTTTTGGAATTGTATACCTATATAACAATCTCACAATAGGGCAAATGTTTGAACGCATGAATAAAATCACCATTTAACCGTATTTGTGCGTAAGTGTTTTTAATTTTAAAATAAAAAAAAAATTAATAGCATAAATAATTGGCTTTATTTAAACAAAAGAGCTGACAAGCGAACTTTAATTAAACTTTTTTTTTTAATTCTTTTTGTTGTTAGACAAAAAAAGCTAATTTTATATATAACTACATGATTTTCGAAGATGCTTTATTTAAAAAAAAATTGCATTACATAAACTTCAGTTATTCTCTGCCAGACAGCACCTAATTCAGATAAAATGGGGCTTATTTTTAGACATTCTTTAAGCTGATTTTGAGAAAAATGGAAGTTTATCCTTTTTAAAATACATAGGATAAATCACAGATTAAGTGAAACAACAACAACTGTTAATAAGCCCCACTTTGTTTTATATTTTTTCAGTTTGTAGAGTTTAGGAAAGCAAGTTTAATAAGTAGGTACCATTAAGTCCAAGGTAAATTTTGTCTAGATAAATATAATAGGTAATAAGTTATTATACCAAGTACTTTATTTGCAATTGCTTAAATCTCAAAAACTGAAACTTTTCACATTCACATTTTCCCTTTACTCGATATTCTACTTAACAGTTCAACTCATTTGTCAATAACATCCTATAGACACAATCCTAAATTTCACCGAAGTTATTTTCATTGTGAAAGAAAATCATTTCAATAAACTAATTGTAATTGTTCAGTTTAAAAAATTACCGTCACATAGTGTAAATAATTCATAATTTTCCATCCACATCCATCGTCGTCGTTACCTTAACAACAATTTCCAATTAATCATAATAAATATCCAATAATCATGATTAACACTCAACATACTATTCATTCAAAAAACCACATGATCTTGTTATTTTCCATCAACTTACCAAGCATATTATCGTCGTCGTCGAAGTCGCTATTATTATTATTATCCATGACAACAATTGAACAATAGAGAACCAACTCCAACCATATCATCGTTAACACAGTGGAAGACTCTACTCTGTGCTCGCTGACGACCGACCGAAGCGATGTGCGATGATGGTGCCAAAGTAATCTGTCCTCGTTCAACAAAATTTGCAAAATACATCATTCAACCGTTGGAGTACTCGTATAATCCCGCATATATTCTTTCCAACTATGACGTCGCGATCGCGTAGAGCAATATTTTCAATACATCCACTTTGAATGTGATCTTAAAGCTAATTACGTGATGTAAGCCGCCGCCAAGGAATAAAGGACGGGTGTGGCGTTGTTGTATTCTATTTTTGTCAGTTCTACCGTGTAAAGCGGGATATAATGTTACAAATTTGATCGATAACTTAACATCAACATCGATCGACATCGACACCATACCACCACCGAGCGTTCAAACCGACACAACATAACACAGCAATTGACTTGCGGATTAACACTGCCAGAGTAAATTGAAATTACCTTACAAATTTGAAGCAATCAATTTTTCGAAATCTCGAATATAATGTGTGTGCGGTAGATGGCTTGGAGGTGACTTGACTTGGTTTGGCTTTAATACACAGCATAGTTAAAGACTACATAGACTGAATTATGAGGTAGTTATTTAGCAGCAGCAGCCAGAAGTCGATTAAATGAGCCATGAACATGTTAGTTAGGAATGCTTTATAATTGCCGTTATAATATGGCAAGTTGTTGACAATTTGTTTTACTTTGGTAGAAGCTTGTTTTTTACTGACGAAAATGTACATTTAGGTAAAACCTAGTTAGATAGTTTCCAAATTTGGGTCTCAGACTATTTTGTTTTCTTGCAAAAAGTGCTTACTTAAACAATCTCAATATAAAACATCTCAAATTTGTTAAAAAATAATGAATAGCATGCATTACACGGAGAAAAAAAATGCACCCTCTTAAAACATTACGCTTCTCGCTTAAAATAAGTGGATTCCGCTTAAGTTTTGTTAACTTTTAGCTGAGTTTCATTTCATTTTAATGTGAATTTTCATTTTTAAAAGGTTCGTTTGTAGGTTCGATCCCTACTGGCTGCCAGTTTTTTTTTAATTAAAATGTTTCCACATAAAAATAAGATATGATTTTCCGCTTAAATTAAGTAGATTTTTTTTTTTAATTTGCGCATGCAAGAATAGACAAAAGTCATCTTGGCAAAAAATCATGTAGAAATCCGTTTAATTTTATGTGGAATCCGCTTGTTTTTAGGTAGTCTTTTTTCTCCGTGTAGTTGGCTTCGATCAAACAAAAGAGCTGTGCAACGAACTTCAATTAAACTGTTTTCTTTTAAATCCTTTTTTATTTCTTGGCGAACAAAAAAAAATTTCCTTTAACCTATACTACAATAATTATCTAAAAACAATACGATTCTCGCTTAGAATAAGTGCAATCCGCTTAAATTTTGTGAACTTTAACGTTAACTTCATTTCATTTTAATGTGAATTTTCATCTTAAAAAGGTTCGTAGGTTTGTATTTTCGATCCCCAGTGGCTGCTAGTTTTTTTTTTTGTCAATGAAAATGTTTCCACATAAAAATAAGATGATTTTCAGCTTAAATTAAGTGGATTTCTTTTAAATTTGTGCATTCAAGAAGAAGATTTTTCCACTTAATTTAAGACGGATGTCATCTTGACAAAAAATCATGCAGAAATCCGCTTAATTTATTTGGTCTTTTTCTCCTTTTATAGTTGACTTCTTTCAAACAAAAGAGCTGAACAGCGAACTTTAATTAAACTGTTTTCTTTTTAATTCTTTTTGTTCTTAAAAAAATTCCTTTTATACAATTTGACATAAATACTTAAAAAGATTAATCTTCCTTAGGAACAACAAAAATTGAGCTGGGCAAAAAGTCCTTGTCAATTCGAATAAAATCACCACTAAACCGTATTTTTGCTTAAGTTTCTTTAATTTAAAATTAAATTTAAAAAAAATAGCGAAAAGCTTTCAAAATTGGCTTTGTTCAAACAAAAGAGCTGAACAACGAACTTTACTTAAACAGTTTTCACATTAAAGTCTTTAAAAAAAAAAAATCTTTTAATGAATTTCGTAGATACTTTATTCAATCTTATCTAACCTCAAAATTTGACATAAATACTTTAAAAGATGAATCTTCTTTAACTTGTCAACATTTTAACTGACACTCTTTCCATCCAACTTTTCTCTCGTCTCATCAATTTTCCAACAATTTTCACAAAATTTCCGGCATTAAATCAAACAATGTGTCAAAAAGTCTTTTTTTGTATGCAGCAGAAAAAAATTCTTCTCTCCAAACAACTTGACATCTGAAAAATTAGCCAATTCCCATAAAATCTGTACAAAAAAAAAAAACTTGAATACATGTGTCAGCGGCAATGTTTTATCAAATGACAGAATACAATATACCAGAGGCCATTACAATAAGTACCGCTGTCAAAGTACCTACTTTTGCAAAAATAACATCGCTAGCGACACATGTCAGTCCCGCAGAATATTACTGTCGAATTTTTTTTTTTTTTTTGCTTACAAATGGGTTAATCCCTTTAACAAACTAACAAATGAAAAACTACAAGAGACAGATAGAGCCACCCCACTACCACCACTACCATCGCACCCATTCAATTCGGTTCGGTCATCACCAACAACAAGACCCGCATTCATTGATACCCTAATTGACATGGCATCTAACTGCTCGAAAATGGCTTGTTGTTAAACACAACATATCCACCTCGAGAGCTTGAATGCAAAAATACCGTTTTGCAAACAAGTGTGCATCTATCTATCGTCTATCTGTCCATGGAGAGAAGAGATATTTAATTTACCGCTGCTCCACTGGTAATTCTGATGGTGCTTCGTGGTGGTGGTGGTGGTGGATTCTCCTTGTGGCGGCATGTAAGCTCTCCGGACATATATGCGAAATAACATAAATCAACATTAGGTAGATTTGCACCAACCGCACACTTATGGCCTTCCCATACAAGATGCGAGGAGTCAAGAAAGAAGACCTCCAGTCAGGTTCATATGGCTAGTTTTTGTATCATCATCGTTCTATAGGCACTTGAAAAGATACTTAGTCATCATCGTATAGAGTTTGAAGTGCGTCTTTTGCATATTTTTTTTTTTTCAATATTTTTTATTTGAATGTATCTGTGGCCTATTTTATAAAAGATGAAAAATATTACGCAGATACACAGAAAATGCGGGAAAATTGCACACGCCTGTCATGGATGAGTAATTTTTCGTGAGTTGGTAAAAATAGGAAAAAAAAAAAAACTCGTAAAAATCGAACCCGCACCTAATTTGCAAATGATCCATCAAGTGAGTGAGTAAGTGCTTGAGTGCTTGAATGTTTTGCTGCAGGGTTCTTATCAGACACACACAGCATGAATTGAATGAATGAATGAATGATACTTTGTAACTTTTTCTTCACGACACGATTGTGTCTGTGGTATAAATTAACATATCGAAAAAAAAGAAGTATTACATTTTCTATATTTCAAGAGGAAACTTGAAACTGTAAGTTCGACTTGAATTGAAGGTGTCAAGAGAGTCTTTATAGCAAAAAAAAGTCTTCGAGTGAATATAACATCACTTTCGTATGGTTGAAGAACACTTTATTTTTTGCTTTGAAATAATATAGACAGACAGAGATTGACAGAAATAGGTTAGTAAAGATGAACAAAAAAGTGGAACATATGTAGGTATTCGACAAATGTGTCAAGCTTGGTGGGTTACATTAATAATACACCTATCTCTATTAAGCATAATACCCTCATAATATAATTATTGTTCATTGTTGTTTTTTTTTTATTTGTTTTAGATTTGTTGAAACGATTTGTTTACTTTTTTTGTTTACTTCTTGCTATATTGACAGAGATACCTACACTCATAAATTAGTTGATGATTTTAATCGCGTTTTTTTTTTTTTTTTTGTTCAACTTTCATAAACTCCCACTTAATTATGATTATGTTTGTTGTTTAATTGACACACATTTGAAGAGTAATTGTTCTAATTTTTTTTTTGTGCCAATTTTTGTAAAAATGATTTCTCTTTTTTATCACTTTTTATTTTTGAAACTTACCAATTTTGAAAATTGCGCAATTTGAGAGATTGGAATCTTAACGAAACTTACCTAAAAAAAAAAAAGAAAAAAAAATGTTAATGAAAGTTGAAAAAAAGTAGTATAATTAATATTTTTTTAAGTTGTGTTTTTTAGTTAACATATATTTTTTTTTTTTTTTGTATAAAATGTCAAAACATCATCAAGAATTAATACCACCTGTAGTTGAATGAGAGATATTATATTTTCAAAAATATGAATGTTTCCATGAACATGTTTCGTGTATTTTCTCTTAGTACAAATTAAGAAAGAAACGACAAAATTCAATTTAGAATTTAGACCCATGTTCATATGGCATTAAATAGCTATTTTTACAGATTAAAGAAGTGGAATATACAATTTATACTAAATCGTTCACACTATTTTTTTATCGCGTAATTTTTTTGCGTTTAGAAAAAAATCTTTAACCGATACCTAAATAAAAATTTTAAAAATGGGTTTGCTCTTATAGTCTATGTTTTATAATTTTTTTTTTTTTTTTTTCATAAAACTTAAATCAAAACCATATTAGAAATTGTTCTTCACAAGATAATTTATTTTTGATAAATATTTTATCATTCGTAAATGTTATGACGTGCCCATGTTTAATTTTTTGTTGTAGGTAATATAGCGGGGAGTATTTAATGGTGCTAAAAAAATATTTCCGTTATTTTTCAAGATATTTAAGGAGTGTCGGCTCCTTAATACTATTTGATAAGTAAAAAAAGAGTTCGATGCTCAGCTCTTTTGTTTTAACGAAGCGCTTATTTATGAACACATTTTCAAGTTTTCATGATATTTACGTACAAATTCAAACAATAGTATTTTCATTCATCTGATCACGAAGTATTAGAAGAAAATGCACGCATTGGTGAATTAGATTTGTTTAAGGTATTCCACTGTTCACAAAATCGATGATACAAAATGAAAAAATAGAGTTAATCTGAATTTGAATAAATATTCAAAAAATAATACATTTCATTCTTAAAAAAATTAAACTTTTATGCAAAATATTCTTTTTTTTAAAGAATATTCCTCACTAAAGTTTTGAAATTTTGTTTTGCTTTTGTTTTTATAATTTATAAACTTCTCTTATTTTTTTTTTACCCATTTTCTTTTTACTAGATTTTCAGTAAAAAAAAAAAACTTTATAAATTTCATTCAAAAAACTGGAAATGCAAACAAAATCGATTGTTTTGAAAGTGTTACTCAAAGAGGCATTCTAACACTCTACTAGCCTTAAAAAATAACTAGATCGGACCCGTGAAATTGCTATAAAACCTTCAAGCTGTTGTTGTCCAAAGATTATAAAATAAAAAATTTCTTGATGATAAATAAAATCGAATATCAAAAATTTCAATATCTTGGCAACCATTTTAATTTGGATGGATGTAATACAAAACTTAACTCCGTTGGGTTTTCCTAGAAGTTATTTTTTTGTTTATAGCAGAAATAACTTTTTAATACCTCAATATCTTCCAATCTGATTTAAACCATAACGAACTAAAGACTTAACAGCTAAGATCGATGGAAATTTAACCATAATCCGATATAAATATGAAGTTCATAAAACGATTTTAAAAGTCACATGCGCACCCAAAATTCCAAATCGAATGTAATAAAATACACTTCCAAATAAAAAATTCTTTCAACAAAAATAAATCTTCACTCCACTGTAAAATTTATAAAAGCCTTAAAAATCAATTGCCTCATAAATTTGCTGATTAAGTCTTTCACTTTATAAAATACCTCCTTCGAAGCAATTAAATATATCATATTTCTTTGATCTGTGTTTTTTTAAGTTATAACCCGAAACAATCAACCATAAAAAACGGTTGTAAATTTTTGGTTATACCATTAAAAAAAAAAAAATTGTCCGCCTTAAAAAGTGTTTATCAAAAACACAACAAAAAAAAAATTAAACAAGAAAATAATGAAAATTTACTAATTAAATCTGAAAGGTGCACTGAAAGTTATTGCGCCTTCAGTATTTATCGCTAATTGCCAGGAAATGTAATCTTCCACCCAAGAAGTTTGTAAACGTTTCGTTATAAGGTAACTTTTTTTTTTTTATTCTTTGTAAATTAAATCATCGCATGCTCCTCGCCAGTAACTTACCACCACTTAGTTAAAGTTGCCGGCTTTAAACTGCACATAGCAACAGACAACTTTGGTATATACCTAAAGAATGCCCGTTAATCTTTGATTTTTTGTTACTTAATTTTTGATTATTTTTCCTTAATTGCTCGGATGCAATGCAATGTGTTGTGTGTGAGAGAGTATTTTCTCTTGTTTATATAAAGTTGTTGTTGTAATTGTACGTACATACTTGAGGAAGTCCACTATTAATGTAATTTTTTCTTTTTTTGCATTAAAGATACTTTTTTCTACTTTTTTTTTGACTTCTTTAGTTGGCATTGATATATTGGTCATGCTATGGCTTTTGTTGGCCAAAGTGTTGGTAGTTTAGTTTGGTTTGCCGCCAACCGCCTAAAAAGGCATTGAACTCCATGATACTTGGTCAGCAGCGTGGAGGCGCAGAAGGAGGCTACCTGTAGATTTAGCGTATATTTGCACAGACGAAAACGAATGCATTATGCAATCTCCATTTGTGCTGGTTCAGTGAGTGTTTTACTATGGCTTATATAGAAACATTCAAGCTAGGTTCTATTAACTAATTCATTTTTGTTTTGGGAAAGAAAACGGAGAAATGTTTAAACTTTGGAATTGGTTAGGTGGCTGATAGAGACAGTTAGACAAGTGGCATTAGACAGTTGTGGCGGCGTCTTGGTGATTTGCTAAATTAACCGTATTTAGGGACGTATAACTGAAAAAAAAAAACTGGCGCATATTTGGAAAAGAATGCTGACAAATTGGTGACACATCAATTTGCTAGCAAAAGAAATGTGTTGAATTGTTAGTTTCAACAAGATGATATTATATATCTCATTTGGTCAGTATTTTACTTAGGTAATGGTCATACATAGATTACATAAGTCTGCTCGTCACGTGTGTTTGTTTTATAAAGATCCCTCAATAAATATTCCTAAGAAATGATTAATTTAAGACACAGTTGAAAGCTATTTTTTGAAACAAGCCAAAAGGGGCACCCCAAAAACTCCATAACCTAAAAATTGGCATCAGTATTAATATTCCATGAGTTCAAAGTCACATTGGCCAATTATATGGCCGTTCGAATTGGGTTCGTTAAAATTGATTTCGGAGTTATTATGTACGAATGAAAAAAATAAAATTAACCTAATGAAAATTGGCAGAAATATTACATTTTTAATAAAATATGAAAATAAAAAGAGTCCATAAAATATTCTTGAGTGGAAAAATGTTTTTTTGGTTGATGGGAGATGAACCAAAGAACAAAATGTATAATTTTACATCAAACAGAATTTTAAAATAAATTTTATGAAAAAAATAAAAAACACCCAGTTTCTTTATCTACTAAAGTATTAATAGCCCAGGGTCGAGAATTTTTGAAACAAAAAAAAAACACATTAGAATAAAACCTGTTTAAAAATAGGTAAATATGATTAAAATAAAAGGAAAAATAAATGACGTTGAGTTTTTAATGGTAAAAAATGGTATATCTCGATTTTTGGCAAAACTACAAGACCTCTGAAAAAAGTTGTATGGCTAAGTTGTCGGAAATAAAACAACTACAACTTCTGTATTAACAATTTATTAACAATGTATCAACTGTTGGTGCAAAAAAGTAAAATTTGTTTAAATCATTATTTACAATTTTTATTCTATTTATCAAAATTTACACTTTAATCACTCAAAAAACAAAAAATGTAACATGAAATCTAACGGTTTTTGAGTAATTAAAGTAAATTTTAATAAATAGGCCAAAATTGTAAATAATGATTAAAAAATATTTCGAATTCAAGCATTTTTCATTTTTTGGACTTTCCAATAACAACAGAAAGTAGAGATTTTAACCAACAACAGATTGTGAAGGGCTCAGCAATATTTATAGTCAGTTTCTTCAAAGAAATATTTTAGGTTGAATTTATGTTCAACTTGATTCTGTAGGCTAGATTTGATAAGAAAGTTTGAATTCCTTATCAAATAATTAAATTTTTTTATATTTTGAAATTTCGATGATTTGAAACGTCTTTTTCAAGACTTCGAATTTTTTGAATTTTAAAATATTTAAAAATAAAAACAAAACAAACAAAAACTTTTAAAATTTTTAAGATTAAATTCTTAAAATTACCTGTTACGATTTTTCTTTTTCAAAATACTTCTTTTTACCTTAAATATTTTTATATAAAAAATTATTACCCAATTACTACTACAGTATTAATCCTTTTCATTAAACAAAAATTAAACATCCTTTCCCTGAAGATACATTTTATGGCCTCTTTCTTTGGTTCTAATTTGTAACATTAATACCAAATTTTACTAAATAAAAAATTTTTAAATCAGATATTGGGTTACTTGTTTCACAATTACCCCTGTCCTTAAAAATACACTTTGGGAATACAAACTGTTTTTTTGAAAAAAACTGCTATTTCAACTTAAATTTTGACTGTAAATTTGATCATGCAAAATTTTATTGGTACCTATTTTTTTTAACATATTTTTTTTTTTTTTTTTGTATTTTTCAGGTAAGTTTCTTGCATGAGACCTCATGATTGATTTAAGATGTCAAAACTGGGTAAGCAAATCAACTTCTTGCTAACATTTTTTTTTTTTGTGAAATTCGTCAGTGAAAACACGAATCAAAACAAAAATTATCTCACATTGATCAAAATTAAGTGTTTCTTGTCAAGCTGTCTGTAAAGAATTTAGTGATGAGACGATGAAAAAAAAAAAAAACACCATGAAACCTAACATAACCTTAGCAATTATAAAAATTAAGTTACAAATTTAAAAGATACAACAAAACAACAAAAACATAAGAAATGAAAAGAAATTCAATCCGCGATTTTTTTTCAATATTTCAAAAAAAAAAAAAAAAAAACAATCCACCAGAAAAAAAAACCAAAAGCACACTCATCGTTCTTGGATGATGATGATGATCTTGGTTGACTCTGAGGTTATTGATGTTCCATATAGAAGGTGTATGTCTGTGTAGCACAGATACATTATTATGAAGAAAACTAACCAGCATATATGAGTGGAGGAGTTAGCCAGCCACCACCATCCAGCCAGCGAAAACCATCCAAACGAACGTGACCTAAATTCAGCTCGAAAATATTATATTCGCTTTGAGAATTTATGGCAAAGTGTCCCAAGTCTAAATCCCAACCATATATGAGGAGGTTCTAGAGTTGTTTGCTGGCAGTATAGAGTTTTATTGTTGGTAGAAAATGCTTTTGGCATGGCAAGCATGTTTGGCCTCAATGTGCGCCACAGGATTCCTTCTGGAATGCACTACACTACACTATACGTTCTGAATTTCTGATATGTTATTCTTGTTGTTGTAGTTGTTTGGATTGGGACAACATTATAAGATGAAAGCGCAGTAGTCGGGTTTTCTATATATACCAAACGATGCCAATGGGGGGATTTTTTGTTATTTTATTTTTGGTAGTGCATCATCATGACCATCATCATCATCATGATGATGGCGGTGACCCAGGAAGATTGTTGAAAGATCATCAAAGTCCAAATAGACCTTAATCGTGTAATCTGATGGTAGTGATGATGTTTGCTGATGATGATGGTTGAAGGTGATAATCATCATCATAGATGGAGCAAACAAAGATGACGGTCAAGGATGATGATAATGATAGAAAAATAAAAAAAAAAAAACATAACATAACATACATTTCTCAGAATAGTCCATTGATGGCGCTGATGATGGTCGAGCAGTTATCTGCTGCTGCCACTGAGTTAGGCTTTTTGAAGAAAGCGACTACGATTATAGACAATATGATGGCTATAAAGATGACAATGACGACAAAGTGATATGTTTTGTCAGTTATGGGAACAAACCTGTTTCGGCTTAGATAGAATAACAGTTGTTTTTTATTTTTTTTGAGTGAAAACCGACAAAATGATTCATCTTGTGTGGCTTACAATTATGAGGTACCTACATAAATCCGGCACATTTATATTGATTTTTCTCATGTTTGTTTGGGTGAGTCTTTTATTTTTTTTTTATTTATTATTGACTCATCATATTTTTCATTCTTTTGATGAAACTGATTAGAAGGTATTGTGATTTTTAAACTTACCCAAATAAAGAACCGTAAATCAATTAGAAGGTTAGATACCAAAGTCACTTTGGTGTGAAAATTGTCACTTAAAAAAAAAAAAAAACTGGTTTGCTTTTCTTGTTTGAATAGGGAAATTGTATGGTGTTGGAGGAAATTGAGGCTTGTTATTGATGCATAGAAAAATTACACTAAAGTTTTAACACAAAGAGATAAAAGATAAATAAAAAATTCATTCCAGTTTATTTGAACAAAATATGAAAAAATAGAAAGTCTTTTTTTGTGTTTGAAACAATTTGAAAGAAGGTGCGCACTGCGAAGCTTCTTCTTTGACTATTCCTTCAGTTCGTTTAGTCTTGTGACTTTTATTCTTGCTAATTCCTTTAAGAATAGCTTATTTATTGATTCAAAAGCATTTTTCCCGGATCTATTATCTGATCTTCTTTGAAAATATCAAAATTTCGTTAATGTTTCCTAATAAACCAAAGTTCCAACGTTTTTACCACCCTAACTTAAGAAACCATGATGAATCTGACCCTTATTGATATATTTTAGGAGTAAGGACTGCTCTTTTTTAAGACTTAATAACAGAAGTTCTCTTTTCTATAAATTAATTTTCCTTCTTCATATTAAACAAAAGAGCTGAAGTAAAAACTTTTTTATTTAAAATTAATTTTTATAAATTTATAAAAAAGTCTTAGGCCTAATTTGATTGTTAAATATATATATTTTGAATATATTCAAACATTTAACGGCGATATCCGTTCAAAAAATTAGAAAACTTCTTCCAAATTTCCTTGTGACGATTATTCTTCTTCGTAAAACTTCTAAAATCAAGTAAAAAAATCTACTCTAAGTTGAGACCTTTTTCAATCATGGGTCACTCTTTCCAAGTGCATTTGTATAATCAACAGAAAATTTATGCCATTAACATAAATTCAAGTTCCATTTTCTTTCACACGAAATCAGTTTCAAGGAATTTTATCATTTCGCTTTTAACCAAAGAGAATTTTCCTCCTTCGCAAATAATTAACACAAATAAATTGCTTTGTTCTTTTCACGACGAATATATAGTAGACAAATAAGATATCCACCAGTCTGTCGTATAAATTCTTTTGAACTTGATAGAAAGCCTTACAGACAACACATAGACCTCTAACATCACAAATTAACAGTCATTAGCAACTACGCCTGGTATTTCACACACAATCTGTTTATTTAATGCCGGTGATCCTTCTTTCAGGATAACATCGCACCAAACAAACGTCTGTCTGTCTTGGAAATGCAATCAAACAAAGAATGTGCAAGATAACTCTATTTTCTGCAAAGTTAACCTCAGACAGAATATAATTATTTTAAGGCTTTTTGCTATTAATTTGAGTGTTCTTGACCGAAATACTTTAAAACTTATCTCATAGTCTAGGTTGGTTACTGGCAGTGTTGCTAAAATCGGTAACCGGTTCAATTATGCCTAAAATGTAATTTTCTTCTATGTATTGCAAAAAAAAAAAATCACTGCGCATTGAGGAGATTCCTAAAGATACAAACATACAGTCTTTTTATAGTTGTGCGCATTGTTCAGTACCAAGAAAACCATGTGTATCCAAATCCAAAAAACAAGTAGGTATGAACGAGCCTTATACTTTGCAACACCTTGTGTGATGTTGGTTGGATTGTTCGATGTGTTTGGTACCATCAACTTGCTTATGAAATAAAAAAGAAATAAAAAAAAAAAAAAAAACACGCGCGCGATCATCTCCTTCAGGTTTTTCCATCCAATATAACTGTAATTTTAGCAAGTTTTCGATCTTGTGTCGTAATTTTCACCCCCCGTTTCACCTCCGAGCCATATTCAACTAAATATACACACATGTATGAATATATACCATCACTGGTTGTTTCCTTATAAATCTACCAAGCGCAACAAATAAAAGAGCTGGCGTGAAAACTTGTTCCATACGAGGATTAGCTGGTTCTTCATAATATAACGTCTATACACATGATTCCATTGAACCTCCTTTAACACAGTCAAGTTGTTCAACCAAGTTTTTTTTTTTTTATTGTTGTTGTTCTTTTACGTCATAGTCAAGTTGTATGTGTATTTATATGAAATTCCACTTTGCCGAAGGTTGTTTTAGCCATATAAGCAAAACGGAGCAAAAATCAAATACCAACCAAAGAACAGGGACATTATGCGTTTTGGACATTTCCGCAGATGATCATAACATTTTTTTTTTGTTTTTTATTGAACACACAAGTACAAAAGGGAAAAGAGGCATATTTAGCACACAACACAGCAAAGCACATTGCAGAGACTATTAAGATTGGATTTTTATTGAGAATTTTAATGAATTAAATGTCAAGCAAAGAGATGGGCTAAAAAAGGAACAGGTTGTTGCGGTGGTGCTGGGTTATTATATTGGAAAGAAACTTGATTCCTGTTGATGGTGCCAGATAATGTAATTGGTCTGTCCCTGCTACGGTCCATGTATGTGGGTTGTGGAGAGATAAGTGATTTGCATTTGTTGAGATGCACTTAGACTCAGCTGTCATTTTTTATGTTTTGTTTTTGTGGGACGAATGAAAAGACTTGCATATTGGTAAATTAACTATTTTTACAGACTCTTTTGAAGCGAAATGAAATTTAATCCGATATGTTGCTCTTGTTGTTGTTGTTCTTAATTTTTTTATTGGGTTAATAGTGAAATAAAATGATTTGGTATAAAATGACCACAGAACCCACATTGATGCTGTAAAGAACACAGGTGCCCAAGACTCGACATTGACAATGAAGTCGATAAATTCTATATGTATAACAACACTAAGCCGTCTGAGGACCAGCCGGCCCATGATCGACGAAGACGATGGCGGTAGAGCAAAAGAATAAACATGCACATGTCTTGCGGTTTTATGAGACATACGGGCGATGGTGATGATGTGGTTTTGCATTTGATAATTGTCCTTGACTTGGGATATATAGAACTGGGCGATGCACTCTTTGATTAGTCAGAGGGAATTTGGCCTTGAACTAGTGATGTGTGCTTGATCTAGGGCTAGTTTCAAAAATAGAATAAATGCAGACACCTTTGGTGTGAAGTCATGGGTTTCTGTAGATGCTAATTCTAATTAAGTGAATATAAAGAATGTAATTTTACAATCAAACTGTCATAATTAGTTGTGTGATTTCTATATAGATAAAGAAAAAACTTTCGACGTTAGTTTGAAGTTATGAATTCTGTAGCAAATATCCACAGGCAAAATCTAGTTGTCATATAGATTTTTTTTAATTTATGCGTAAGAATCTACCAAAGCCATTAAGCGATCATACAGTTTATTTTAAATTCTTCTTAAATTTCTGCATTATTTCGAACACCAGAAGTACATATATTCCAAGCTCCAAAGAGCTTAAACTAATGAAGATTTTGCTGCTTTAATATGTACATTATTTTATTTTTTTTTTTATTTTATTTTTTTTTTTTATTTTGTTTTATTTTATTTTATTTTTTTTTTATTTTATTTTATGTTATTTTATTTTATTTTATTTTATTTTATTTTATTTTATTTTATTTTATTTTATTTTATTTTATTTTATTTTATTTTATTTTATTTTATTTTATTTTATTTTATTTTATTTTATTTTATTTTATTTTATTTTATTTTATTTTATTTTATTTTATTTTATTTTATTTTATTTTATTTTATTTTATTCTAGTCCATATCTAGCTTGTTAACTACTTTTGGTTACCTGAAATTTTTTATCAAAAACACTCGATGCTGTTGTTGAATTTATTTTCTTCATATTAAACAAAAGAGCTGATGTTAAAACTTTTTTTTTTAACAATTTTTTTTATTTCCAAGAGCATCCTCAACTCTTTAGTCTTGTCAAACACAATACCTCTTTCCGATCATTCCCTGAATACCTAATGAAACAGCTTTTTGTAATTCATCATCAAAGACAATTTCTTTCTCCTGCAATTAAAATACATTTTCTTAGAATTTAAACCAAACTACTGCATTTCGACAAATCTTTGTAAAGCAAATAGATACCTCCTCCTTAATTCAAGTTTTCTACTCACGTTCAATTGAAATACACAAAATCTCTAAACTCTATTCAAAAAACACTTCAAATTATCTCCATAACACGTTTACTGTCAGTTAGATAAAAATTTTACATTTATTCTGTGTGTCTGTGGCATCTTAATGCGCCAAGAAGCCTAAATCTTAGCAATGAACATGTATCAGACAAGAAAAAAAAAACTCTTTAAGAGAAATGAGATACTCATTGCTTAAAGATACACATTGTCTGCTTCTTCTTATCTAAAAGTATGTTTTCTTTTTTTTGGATTTTTTAAAACTTTTTTTTAATGACATTTTACTGCACTACTTGAATTGTCTGTGATGATTATTTATTACAAATTTCACGCACGAACAATTATTTAAAAAGCTATAAAGATTAGAATTGATGCCACAACTAGTAGATATTTTCAAGAGAAAAAATAAGAAATGCGAAAAACTATTAAAATGAAATTCTGTTAGAAGACGTATAAGAAAGATGTAAGACAAGAATTTCAAATATCTAAATACACGCACATAAAAATGTTTCGCATTTAATACGTGTGAATGGTAATTTTTTTCTAACTGAACATTTTTTTTTGCCAGTTTTGCACACTTTTCTGTCTTGGTTTTGAATAGAACTTTTTTTCCCTTACAATACTTATCTTGATGAATTATTATTATTATGCACTTTAGAACACCTTTTGCTAAGAAGGCACACTCACAAGATTGATTCTCATAAGATTCATATGATCTTCAAGTTCCATTTAACATTTTTTTTTCTTTCTTTTATTTGTTCTGTTTTATTGTTGTGTGTTAGAGAAAATATATTTCCTTACCTTAAACTGGGTCAGTACTTAAGAATTCCTGGAAGAAATAGAAAAATAAAATCTCACGTTAGTATAATTGAAAATATTTGCATTGTTAGAAAATTTTTCATAAGTATGTAACGTTTTTTGTTTATTGTTTAGGTATTTTAAAATTACATTTTAATTTTGTGCTTATAGCTTATTAAAGACTTAAATTGGATTAATAACTTGGGAATAAAGTTATACAAAAAAAAAGGAAGTTTAATTAAACGGCTAGATGTCGGTTAATAGAACTGGACAAATTACCATCAAATCTACAACATTTTGATGCTTGCAATGAAAACAAAAACAGAATTGCCGTTACCATTCTCGATAAAAAAAAAAAACCATTCAGTGACCTACATTAACAAGAGCCCACAGACAACAAAAAGAGTGTTTTAAAACCTGCTATTCCTTTAGCTTACAAGCACAATTTGGCCATTTTTAATTGATTTAAACTTTGACGTTAAGAGTTCGAAGATATTTTTGGGCGATCGTAATTCCCCATCCACCCATGTTTTCGATATTTCTTCTATGGTTGATGTACTTACTTATCTTTTTGTTATACCAAACTGTGAATTGAAAGACAAAGTGTAAAATCGTATAGGATTTTATAAAACCGGTTCTTTCTTTCATTTCAAATTTGATTTTTTATCAAGGGTTGTCTTGGGTAATGCGTTGTTAAGGCCTTAAAAAAATTCTATAACTTCTTGAAAGTTGTTTTTAGTTTGTTTTAGTTGTTTTTATATTTATTTTAAAGCAAAAACAGTTCCTTAGCAATTATGACCACGAATTAAATATATATAAAATACCTTTTGCGCGCTGCGTGAGTATCATAAAACTGAATTAGCGTATACATAAAAAAAAAGAAGTTTAAAAATAAATAAAACTATAAATTTTACATTTTAAAGACCTCGACAGCCTTAAGCACCCGAGTTTTTCCCATTAAAAATCTCAAAAAAAAAAAAAAATTAAATAAAAATAGAACTCAAAGACATTAAATACATTGCATGACTGATAAGTGAAAGAGTCTCTTTAATTTAAAAAGCATCACTAAAAAAACTAGGTTAAGAATGATTTCTTCCATTCAAGCCAAGCAGCCCAGTGCAAGCATTAAAGTCTCACAATTAACCAAGTTGCATGTTTGCAGATTTTATTAGCATACGAGTTTTTTTTTTAGAACGCGATTTCAAGATAACAAAAAAAAAAAAATATAATCAAGAAAAATCAAACCAAAAAAAAAAAAAAAAAAAATATCAACTTGAATTTTTTATTTCAATTCCGAAACCAAAGTGAGTTTATCTCTGAAAAGTTTTATAGGACAACTTTTGTGTTTTGTATATATATTTTTAGATTGAAAAGTCCCATAAAAGTCGATTTTGCAAAAAATGTTTGCAATTTAATTACCTCAATCAGAATCGTGTTTTGCTAAAGGATTCTTGTATAAGAGAAGATTCAAATTAAGACACAAGAGTAAGTCAATTTATGGCTTCCTTTGGATAAATGTCTTTGAATGAGCTTATATGCATTTCCACACAACATTTGTGTACATCATCAACATCATCATCAAGGACAAAAGGACGAAGACGTGATTTAGGTTTAATCTATTGCTTCATAGTCTGGGAGGAATTGTTGCATTTTTTTTTCGAGGGATCGAATCATTAAAAAAAAAAGGTTTGAATAGTAAATTTGAAAAAGAGTCGTTATTTAGATTCAGGATTTGCCCGAAATACCAAAAATGACTTAATCGGGGCCTTCAAAATCTCACTTTTATAACGACTTATCTCAGTGTCATCCTGTTAAATCGATTTATTCATTTAAAACGCTTTCTCCTCAGACTATTAGTCCAGACTGCTCCTCTTTTTATGCACTAAATTAAAATGTAAAATTTATTGGGCAACTATTTCCACCCAGAATCAATGATTTTGCCTCGTTGCGCAGGTGTAGACTGACAAACTTGAAACAAGACTTCTTCTTCAACATTTGGCTCAAGACCAACTTCAAGACACAAATAGATGGGTTTTTTTTTTCTGGTATTTTACTTCATGTTACAACAAACGTCTTGACGTCTTCCCTTCTATATGTACCCTACGACTTTCTGAAGTGATGTCTTGTTTTGTTGCAACAACGCCATGTTGCATGACAGCCGCTTGAAGGTAATTTGATGGAGTTATTTGAATATATTAGAAAAAAAAAGAGGACTGGGAAGTATTTTGCGCAAAAAAAAAAAAATGACGAAGGAAAAGAATAAGAATAGAATCACGGCACATAATCAAGGCAAAAGAAGTAGGGAAAATTGATGGTTTAAAAGAATATAGAACGTGAGAATATGAGTTATGGAATCACTGAAATAGATCATTGGGCTGTGTTGATGAAGGTGGTTTTTTTTTTTTTTTTTTTCTAGTTCGGGGTTCTATGGGAGGCCAGTATAAAAAGTAAAGTAAGGTACATTTCGTTGTCGGTCGTCGTCGCATTATTAGAGTAGGTACCCTTCGTTCGTTGTCTTACGTTGTTATGCTTGGATGATTCGTGAGTTATTTTTCAATTAGTTTATAGCTACTGCAGGGAGTTCTTTAATAGAGAACGAAAAAAAACAGCGACGTGATTTGAATTCTTTTTTTGCTTTACTTTACTTTTTTTTTATAATGAAGCGAGAGGAAGGGGGGAGGGGAGAAAGAGGGATTAAATGTTTAAAATTGTTGGCGTGTTGACTTGTTTCTTTTATATGACGTAAGTCCGACAATTTGGACTATGCGTGGTGGACAGAATAAGATTGATTTGTCACGATAATTGCATAGAGAATGTAACAGTTTTAAACGACCACGTATAGTGAAACGAAACAAGTTCATACGATATAAACGTATAATGCTTAAAAGAGGGATTTTAACCCTCTACTGCATGAATTATGAACGAATTGAAATACAAATTTTTTTAACAATTTTTTAGCCTTATTAGGGGTATTACATAACATTTTTTATTTTTTTACATATACAGGGTGTCCCAAAAGTAATGGATCAAACGAAATATGCTGATAGGCCAACGTTAGGGCTCTCAGAATTTGGTAACTTGTTCATCCCAAATCCTTACGGTTTTCGATTTAATGCAGTTTTTGTGAAATTTCGAAAAATCCCGACTTTGCAACAGTATTTTGCCTCCTCCGCTCATAATTGATTTTTGTTTTTTACAATTCTTTCACTAAAACATTGCCTAATAATAAGAAATAATTAATTAATCAAAATATTTCTTATTTCATATGCCATTTTGCTGCAAATAAATTAACAGTTCCATGTTTTATAAAAACTCAATTTCTTACTTTTATTTCAGAGCAACATCCTGAAAAAAATTTGTATGGTGTAAAAATGGTTTATTATTTTGAAAACTTGCCGTGGTATTGCAGTTTTCAAAAATGCATAAAAGTTTCCAAAGTTGTAATTAGAACGAATGATATTACAATTTTAATGCAAAAAACAGAGGTTTTCAGAGCAAAATAACAAACAAAAATCGGGGCTTTTATTCAAAAAGAAATAAACAAACAACAGTCGAGAAAATGTGTTTATTTTTCTTTGTTATTTTTCTCTAAAAAGCCCTGTTTTTTTGCTTTTAAATTGTAATATCTTTAGTTCTAACTTTGACTTTGGAAACTTTTATGCATTTTTGAAAACTGCAATAACACGGCAAGTTTTCAAAATAATAAACCATTTTTACACCATACAAATTTTTTTCAGGATGTTGCTCTGAAATAAAAGTAAGAAATTGAATTTTTATAAAACATGGAACTGTTAATTTATTTGCAGCAAAATGGCATATGAAATAAAAAATATTTTGATTAATTAATTATTTCTTATTATTAGGCAATGTTTTAGTGAAAGAATTGTAAAAAACAAAAATCAATTATGAGCGGAGGAGGCAAAATACTGTTGCAAAGTCGGGATTTTTCGAAATTTCACAAAAACTGCATTAAATCGAAAACCGTAAGGATTTGGGATGAACAAGTTACCAAATTCTGAGAGCCCTAACGTTGGCCTATCAGCATATTTCGTTTGATCTATTACTTTTGGGACACCCTGTATATACATTTTTTGAAACATAAACCATATATGGGTTAGTATGCAGCAAGTCGATTTCCAGCAAAAAATTAATAACCCATATATGGTTTAGTATGCATTCAAGGTATGTTTTGTAAAGTATGTTTTTATTACATTGGACTTTCCTTATTCATGGAATTTATTCAAACTCTTTCTTTCATCATTGTTGCAGAAGAACACCTTCCATTTTCTACACGTACACAATACGTTTTCAGTCCGTAAATTTGACATATTGGTGTTTTTGTTTGCCATTCAGGGATATGGTCGATGTTTTCAGTTAGCACTGAATTCAACGGCTTTTGCCCTTGGTTGTTGTGAGTGAATTGGAGTTAGGGGATTAGATGGGGCTGGACTTCCGTGACTTGTATATAACTCCCTCAGCTTTGTTTATTTCCATCTCTGCTTTGATATCCTGCCAAAGCTGAAGGGCATCCTCTTTTTCGTGACATTGTAGGTGTTACAGATTTGCAAAAGTGCTCGGAGATGGCTTGTTTGATGTTAAAAAGGGCCAGAATCTGAAGCTAGATCGTCATCACGTCGAAAACCATCACCAGTTTTATCATTAACACACTTATTTTTTCCAAAGAAAGTCTTCGAATTCATTTTACAAAAAAAAATAAAATTCCCACAAAAATCAGTAATGTAAGTCGCCAACGCATAATAACCCATACATGGTGTTTTGGAAAAAACGCAAAAAAAAGACAAAAATTATTAAAAAAACAAAAAACAAACTTCGTAACCATATAAAAGTATAATAAATTCATACGAAACTTATTTTTAATTGGATGCAACTTACTCATTTATTATAAAAAAACACTTGAAAAGTTCACACTTTTATTCACTGATTTGCACTTTTGACATGCTCTTGAAACAATGAGTTTATTTCAGAATCACGACTCTCTTAATGATAATAAAAACCAATTAATTAAAGGAAAATAGACATAGTTTTATTAAAGTTTTTTCTTTTTGACATTTGGTGCAATATAACGGGAATAAATCGATATGAAATCGATAAACCATATATGGGTAAGTATGCGGGAGAGGGTTAAAATTCGTGATTGAGACGTGATAGGGTAGTAGAATGCAACTGCTATCATCTTCTGTGTTTGAGAATCAATACATTTTAAGGAGTAACCTACGCTTACTGTCAGTCTTTTAGGTATATACTTATAACAAGTTTACTCAGAATTTTCAAAAATGTATGTAGATAAATTATTGACCAACTAGTTCAAAAAGCATTTTTTTGCAAAAAGATTTAAAAATTTAGGCAAATACAAAATCAAAAGGCAATTAAGAGTTGCTGAAAGTGTAAAAAATGACATAATGGAAATTGGTAAACGCCAAAGATTGGTAAAACTTAATTAAAGCTTAATTTTTGTCGGTTTTTTTTTAATCCGTAAATTTTTTGTTTAAACAGATGTCAAAAATGGCTTTTTGTACCAGAAATTTGCATTTTTTTTTTTCAACTATGTTCCTAGAAAAAATGTTATTTAATGAAACGTGTGTGGTTTATTGTAGAATATCAACAAATTTCAATTTAATATACCTACATTTTAAACGCGATTTTTTACCAAAAAGACCTTTGTTTTCAAATCTTTACTTTTTCAATTTATGGTTCCGATGACTTTCGCCGTTCAAAAAATGATGACAGTGTCATAACTTTTAAATAAATATTCCTTATGGAAATGGCAAAATAAAAATAATTGCATTTAATAAACTTCTCTTTTAATGGTTCCGAAGAAAATGTTTTTTTTGCATATTTAAATAGATACGTCACGTCGCAAACTGTGAAATCGAAATATAACAGCTCCATCTAATTTGTCTTTTGACTTTAAGTTCTTAATTACTAAAAGGATAGATATTAGAACACAATTCATTCGATTTTTGTCGAAAAGAATTTTTTTTCGAAAACTTGAGTGTGAATTATGAGAAACAAATTGTAAATTGATGTATAAAATTTTTTATTTCAAAAATTAACTAGTTTATTATTCTTTAATCGCCTTTCAGCTACAAAATCATATATTAACTCAACCAGTTTTTTCCTAAGCAAATCACAAATAATGTTACAAGTCAATATCAATTATAATTATTATGAACAAACATTTTTTCTGTTCAATTTTTTCTGTGTTTGTATAGTTCACAGTAAATTGTATCAATTTTGTAGTTCTCGAATAGTTGTCGGGATTTAGTAAATCATTGTGGTATGTTCTTCCGTTTATTAGTAAATCATGTTGTTGTTCTGTTCTAAGGCCCCAGTTTTACCTTCCTTATAGAATTTTGGTAAGTATGTATCAGATTTTGTTGAGAATAAAGTTTCAAATTTTATTGATTTCACTGATTTTACATTACTAAATAATTTTTTTTGCTCGTGTATCAAAATGATTTCGAGGAATGGCATTTTGTAGCAGTTGTAGATTAGAGAGAAAATAGTTCATGACGATGTCATATAGAGGTCGCTTTATTTAATTTAATGCAATGTCACATAGCCTTAAACCAGTGGACAAGCAAGACGCTTGTAATGATACATCATTTGTCAAATTATGATAAGTTGTTTAGAAGTTATGATGGAACAGATGAATATTTATGTACCGTACATAAAAACATATAGCTTTAAATCAAAATTCCGATGGATAGTCATAAAATATTTTCAAAAAATTTGACTCGTCATCAAAATTTAATAATCTTCTATTTCAATAAATTCTTCCATATCAATTTCTTCAAAGTCGTTCGTAATTAAAAAAAAAAAATGTATTGTGTCAAAGTTTTAAAAACACCTTTATTCTAATAAACTGATAAATAAATAATCAATACAACACATTTGAAACTGTCTTGCACCCTCACCTTATTACCACAAACAGTTTCAGTAGATCACCGTTAACCATTATCATCATCAACAAAACAAAAATCAATAAAATTCAATTGATTCATTGAACAAAAATGTAAACAACAACAAACACACTCAAAAACACTTGGTGTAATAATTCCCAACTGATTATCCGGAGAATTAACGAAAAAAACCGCACAGCACCATTCCGATCTTCTTACAATCTTCACCCAAAACACAAAGAATTGGGTCAAAACAATCGATGGCCGTTGTATAGTTTTTTGTATGTTGTGGTAGTGATGCGGTAAAGTGTTGTTGTTGTTTTGAAACAACAGATCGATGGAACTATCCATCCCATTCATAGTGGCGCGAAGCTGCAAAGTCCAAGCCATGGCGCATACTATATGACCAAGAACCATTCGGCCATTACCACTTTGTTGTTGTTTTCGTTAAAGTTAGTTTGGTCGACCCACAAACACCGAATAACCAGCATCTTGGCTTCTTCAACACCAAACCAAAACCGATGCCGATTCAATGCGATCAGGAATTTCTGATAAGTTACGGTCGTATGTTGCAAGTGCGTTTAGAAAACAACCTCACCTGTGTTGTGGTAAATCTGTTATACGACGATGCGTCTGGTACTTTGATTCTTCTCTCAACATGATGATGGAGTTTAGAATAGGGTTGCCACTGCAACAAAATTTACACTGATTTTGTTTTAATTTTGATCAAGGTACTGTTTCTATTAGAAAATATAAAGATTTCAAGACTTTATCAAGAAGAGTCTTAATTTTCACCTTAAAGGGTTTCATAGGTATATGAGTTCTAAACACAATCTTGGCAACCATGTTTTTTGTAATATGGCAAACAGATATGTGCGGTGGTCTGTTATTGACCTGTTGCGTAGAACAGGTATTAAAAGTACACACACTCACACACACACGCATCCATATGGGCTGTTGCTGCTCTCAGGGCATATTATTTATTTTTCCGTTATATTGTAGCGTAATGGCCCGTTCGAACGACGACGGACGACCGTATGAGTGTGTTTCATGAACGAAACAACCGACGACGGACGACGACGAAGAAAAATGGTCATTTCCAGTTTTCTTCGATTTTTGTTTTCTTGCATCAGCTACCCTATCTGATGTTGTGATGTGCGATGTTTAACAACAACAACGTATCGTATCTTTTCTATACCTACTCTGTTACCAATAACAACCTCGTGTGCTAGTACCAAAGTTATATTATCAACCAGATCTTGAGGTCATAGAGATGTGTTTTTTTATTTTTATTTTACCGTGTTTTGAGCTTTGATGGTATATATCAAATGGAATTCCAATATCCACATTGTCTATGGGGAGCATTTAGAAGTAAAGTTCTCGCTGGAAAGAGTTATGGGTCAGTTAGAATTGAAACAACATTGCACTTGACCGTTTAATGCGCTTTGACGATGATCATGATGATGATTTCCTTGTGATATGGAAAAATCTTTCTCAATAAGCTACCCGGTCCGTGTGGTATGTAGAGTAGATATATTTGAACTGATTTTTTGCACGTATAAATGACAGAATTCATGTGGGCTATAAAACGGTAGGTTGTGGAAGGACATGGTCCTGTGGTAACATGTGGAATATAGAGTGAACATGGGCGGATAATATTGGTATAGTATATCGTCTTTGAATCATTTGATATGCCACAGGGGTCTAGGTTAGGTGCTTTTCTATTTAATTGCTCTGTCAGAAAATTTTATATGAGTTGGTTTGATTGGATTCTTATGTTTTTTTTTTTTGGTTTTTTTGCTGTAAGTGCAAATTCTAATATAGTCAATCGTATAAGTGTCAGAATGTGGTTTGGTATTTTTTGTATTTCATTTATAAAATAAGGAGAACAGACTAATGGACATTCTTTTCATATTTTGAGTGGGTTTGGGTCTGTACACGTGATTAATCTTCAGGCATTTATTTTAAATTGAGTAGAGTAGTCTCGGTGTATTATATTTCATTAGTACAAACATAATAAATCAAAAATTTAAAATGAAGCTGTCAATTAATTTAATAGAATAAATTGACTTCTGAAGATATAATATGTCGAATTGCTTCGTATTTTTCTTCGTTTATGCAGCTTCTGAAGTCATATTCGTAAAAAAGGTTTCTCGGTACACGGCAATTGCCAAATATTGGCCATTTATAGTAAGAAATTTTGTTTGTAAATTGCGGAATTTAAAACTTTTCTAGGTCTAGTGGCAATTATTTCGAGGATAGAGTTTGGATAAGTCGATATATCTTTTTTGGTCAGTTTTTAATCTACTACGTTACAAACATGCTTTTAAGATCGAGTTTTGCAGAGATTGCGTCAACTTTCATTTTCCCAAAATGTTTCTGTATCTCAAAACTCAACTGAGCAGAGAATGTTAAACTGCTTTGTGATATTTTCAAACAATCTTGAAGTCTTTCAATGGACACTTAGGATTTTAGCTTCTTTGTACGAATTAAAAAATCGTTGTGTTGCAATGTGTCGGTAAAGCTTCGGAAAGATTTCTATGTATAAGTCCTTATAAAAATAATTGTACAAGGTCTTAAAGAAACTGTTGAAAAAAGTCGTACGCAATATGTTATTGTTGTCTATTGAGTTCCCATACAAAGTGACTTCGAAACTATGATAAAATCTTTTCGAATTCCCTGCTTCAAAGAACTTACTTATACAAGATCACTTTTCTAATTTCGGAAACACTTCTTTAAAAAAATGTATTAATTTTATAGCAGCTATTCAGAAAATTATAACTTCCGAAAAGTTTCAAAATGCTTATAGAAGCTCACATTTTTAGGATGCTGCAGAAAAACTACTTAAAAGATTTTGGGCAACGCTTTAGAAATTACTCAGAAAGTTCAAAAATCTTTTTGGAATTCCCTGCTTCATAGAAGTGTTCATCTTTGAAATTCTTAAAACATTTAAAACTACTTTAATGAAACTATTCAGAAAGTTATTACTTTTTACGAAAAGCCATATAAAAGGCTTATGGAAGCTTTCATTTATGGGATGCTGCGGATAGACTTCTTTAAACATTTTAAAAACCTTTTTGGAAGCTATTCACAGAGTTATTATAACTTTAAAGGAAAACTCTTATAGAAGGTTTAAAGCCTTATAAAAGGCTTATAATAAGTTTTCATCTTTAATGATTTTGTTTTATTAATATATGTAGTTAGAAGTGTAAAGATTTGAAAAAGGTGTTTCTAATGCACTTAAAGGGGATTAACAGAGTGAACTTCTGATATATAAACACTTCTCTTCATTTATTCTTATCAAACTATTTTTCGATTAATTCTAGCATTGCATGAAAGTAATATCAACGCAACAAAAAGCTATTACGTATGATTTTTGAATTTAATTTGTTATTGGAACGTGAAATGCCATCTTACTAATCAACTTTTTTTATCTAATATCCAAAACCTTTTCAAAAATACTTTCCAAAATATTTAATACATCCTTTCTAAAAATTTTCACCGAAAAAAAACTCAAGTTTGTATGTGTCGGTGTGTGTTTAACGTGCTCCAAACTGAAATACTTGACGAGTCGCATTTGTACGTGAAAATAATATTTAAAAACCTTTAAACAACCTAAATTTTACTGTAAAAATATCGTATTTTACGAGACTTGAATTTTCTTAATAACGCCAAACATCTTAGTTACATCTTAGACGAACTTTGGTCGAAAATAAAATAATAACTCCTATTTATTTCAATAACAATGCTTTCAACGAGTTGCGAGCTCATTTTTTTGTCAACTATAAAGTAGACACATCTAACACTTCAAACAGCAGTGGGTCAAATATTTTCACAGCTTCTAACAATATTGTAACTATTTTTGTGGCACGAACTTGCTTCTTTTTCTTTCTCTCCCAAAGCACGACTTACAACTAACAGACTATTATTTTCCCCCAAAACGTTACATTGTTACTGGACACATTGACAAAAGTATCACCTTTTAACCGAAAAAAAACTAACACCTCTTAGCTTAGTTTTTTTTTTACAAAAAAACAAAAAAAAAAAAAAATAATACTCCCAGCCAATCTTTATGTAAATGACCTCGAAAATCACCCCTTTCTCTGTCGAAAAGATCAGTGGCTGTCTGTTTGTGCGACACGATTCATCGACGACGACGACAATGTTGACTTTATCGGACCCTGACGAATTAACAAAAAAAAAAAAAGACAAACGAAAACAAAACACCAAAAAAAAATCCACCTCCTCTTAACTTTCCCATGTTATCCCAGTTAACATATATGATATCCGCAACAACTTGATACACGAATTATAAAGACATCATTATATGGTTTGGTAAGTCTTCTTTTTTTCTGTTTTGACTCTTTAAGACCTCAGTTTTTCAACCTTTTTCTTCTTCTTCGGTCTGTAGGTCTGTCTGTCTATCTTTTTGTTTGTTTTTTTTTTTTTTTTTTCACTAAACGATTTGTGAACAAACCAAACAAAAAAACACAAAAAAAAATATAAATCAAGACACTCGCAGAAGTCGTGCACTCAGGGAAGAAACACTCTCGACTTTCGTCATCAATTGCTGAATTAGATCCCGCATTTGGGAATCAAAAAGTGAAGAAGAGAGAAAAGGGGGGTGCCAAAACCCCCCGACTTTTGTGTCTTTATATGTTTGCGAGGTTTACTTTTGTAAAACGAATTGAAAAATCAATGCAAAGAGTCTTCATTTGGAAAGAAAAGCTCGGTCTTAACCCTTCTCTTTATTCCCCCCCCCTCCTCACCCCTTCAAACGAATACAACAACAAACAATCTCATGTTTACTCAAATTGAATTGTGTGTGAAATGAAGAAGAGATGCAGTCTCGCCTCAGTGGCCATAGTAGTGGGAAACGATTTGGCCTCCCCGCTCATCATCCATCCGTATAAAGCCTAACTAAGCCTAACCTAACCTTATAGCCGGGTCTTTTGGCTATACCTTCATGAGTAGAGTCTATATTATGTTTGGGGATAGCAGAAGAAGAAAAAACAAACTTAACGAAATAGGACACAAGTTGATCACGTTTTTGGCGTCCAATACTACACAATCGGACAAGAAACATGACTCACATTTGTTTACGGGGATTTGTTGTGCTGCTGAGCTGATGCTCTTCTCCATATACTGATTTTCCAAATCTTAACTCAAAAAGAAAAAAAAAAAAAAAACCTTTAAAGTCGCACGACATTTTCAAGTTAAATGGTCAAAATGAAAGAAACAAACTTTTTAAAATGCACTAAGAGATGGTGACGGAATGACGGCGGCGGGTGGGACAATGTGTATCTTGAGAATTATATTCATGCTGATGGAGAACTAGAAAAGATAACCTAAGTCCTGCATTTGAAATGTCGTCTTCGTCTAAGTCAAAGTCTTTATTTTGTATGAGAGTTTATCTTTGAGAAAATTTTAATGATTATTTGGGATAATTAGGATGGGACATGGGACACAATGACTTTGTATATTATAATGGAGACAACACGTTTGTAGTCACTATAGTCGATGTTTTCAATTTTAGAGATGAGATCGAAAAGGCTTGGTGGGATAACAATTTAGTTTTATACGAAGGTTGCGGCTTATATAGAATTATAGAGCAATAATTGAACACAATTTTAACCCAAAAATTTGCTCTTGAGAAGAACTTTCACGGATTAAAACATATAATTTGATTTAAAAGAAAATTTAAAAACATGAATTTTTTACTTTAGGTTTTTAAAGATTTCTTTTTTATTTCGAACATTTAGGAGCCAAAGTTTTAGCTATTTCAGAATTGTAGTCTCTCAGTACCTAATTCAGTTTTTCTAAAATTAGGGTTTTGAAATACTGGGCTAGCTACCTGGATAAATTTTGGATTTTCGAAATTTTAAGTTTTTGGGTTTGACTTTGGCCTTCATTCACAGTTTATATTTGGTTTTTAAGACTTTAAGTTTTCGGCACATACCTACATTTATTATTTTCTTTTATTTGAGCTTTCACATTTTTTTTTATTTTGAAATACCTACTGAGCTTCAAAATCCAGGTTGGAATTCGTTTTTCAAAATCTGGTTTTTGGCTTAACAAATTATTTTTATCCTTCGAGATTGTGAATTTTTGGAATTTCTTTAATTTTCAGTTTTTTAATGTTTCGATATTTTAGGTTTTAAGTTTTTCTGGCTTTTTTGATTTTCAAAATTTTAATTTTTCGTTGTATTTTAGCGCATTTATTAATTTTAAATTTTTTACTTTCGAGATTATCTATATTTATCTACTTTAAGCTTCTTTCTTTTATTGTTTTATGTTATGATTGTTATCAATTGCTCTAAAACAAAATCCTCTGAATGGAATGTAAGTTTTTCAATCAAAATCAAAAAAGGAGCCCATAGTCGTAAGAGTGCGCCTTAAAATCTGAATTTCGGAAACACTTTTCTACGAATTTATTGGATTTTTTCTTACAAAACTGTACAAAAAAATAGTGTATGTAAGCACATCAAATCTCTCGAAATCAAGTAAAATTTAACACAATAAAATAGGTAAAATGCAATGCAACATTGTTAAAACTTATTCGATCTTGATATGACTTTAATAACTGATTTGGTACCGATATGAAACTAGTTCCCAAACGATACGGAGCTAGCTTATAACCGTTTTGAAACTTATTTGCAATACATTTTGATGTGCAAAAATTTTTGTTTTTGAAAAAAGTACATATGCTTTCTATTAAAAAATCATTTTCGGTTGCTTTTAAACCAATTCTTTGATAAAAATCCGTATAAACTAATTTTTCACCCATTGGAAACCAGTTGGTAACCTATTTGAAACTAGTTTGCTACCAATTTGTAGAAAAGTTGAGCATATTTAAAGACCCTAGCATGCTTCATTTTTTGGCCAAAAATTCTTTTATCAAACCAATGATTGACCGCACATAAACTAACTTAACCTAAACAGCACTTTTTTTTAACCAAGTGTCGTTTCCTTATAACGGTTCATCAAAGTATCAATTTCAATGATTTCATCCTTGAAAATTTCTTAGACATTCTTCACAACATATTCCATTTCATATTATTCATTGCTAAGACACAAATCAAACCGAATACTCATGAGCAATTTTGTCAAAAGCGTTAAAACTTCTATTCATGTGCTTCCAATTCATTTTTTTTTTCAACGGTATCTTTATAATATACCCGAAGTGTTATGCAAATATTTTCAATATTTTTACCCAGTAAACACACATCACAACACAACTTGCAACTTGAAATTTAGATGAATCTCTTTTCTTCACAAAACTGACTTTACTGACTGCTAGAAGCTGCAACAACAACTTTGACTGAGACAGCCAGTAATGTGTGTGTCCGACAGCAGTTTTTATAAGAACAGAAAAGAAAAAATATAAAACAAACCTAACAGGATTGTCACAAACTGGAAAACCAACTGAAGCATACAACATCTTGATATTTCCCAATAAAACACCATGATTAGGCATCCACTAACCACTCTTTAGGTTGTTTGGCAAATATACATAAATATAGTTGGTATCGTAAAGTTTTTTTTTTTTTTTTCTAGTTCATATAGCTTCAGAAGAAGTTCGCCTCCTTGAGTAGAACGTTTATAAAACGCGCTCGCGCGCAATCGCGTTTAAAACAGCATAAGTAGAACACACTTTTAAACCATCCACACGAACCTAACTTGTGACAGTTAAGGATTTGAGATTTTTAGTCAGATTTAGGCGCTGTCAAGTTGAAAAATTGAAAAGTTTCCATAAAAAAGGAAATAATAGGGACTTTTTTTTAACAAATCAGCTAGAAAATGTCAATTTTGAAAATTGTAAAAAAGTCGTTCCGAAAAGTTTGGTCGAAACTCAGAAGTGTGAAGTCGGAAATTAAGGCTTCAAAATCTGGAATTTGTAAGGTCCCAAATTTTTGACATTTCGCGTCATTTATTGATTATCAAAATATTGGGAATCACATGGTAAAAATAAAAAAAAATATTTACAAAAGGGTGAATTTGATTTGCAAATAAAAGAATTTGATTTTGCAAAAAGATTAATTTAATTTGTGAATTTACTATTTTTTACGTCAAATTCTTTTATTTGCAAATCAAATTCACCCTTTTGTAAATAGGATTTTTTTACTTTTTTAAGTTCTTAATGTCATAGGTAAAGGTCTATTTAGAAAACTTGGTCTGCTGAAACCTCCTGATGGACCGATATTAAAACCTTCTTAAAGGCAAGCAAATAACGCCCCCTCAATAAAATCTTTCAGGCCCATAAAAGATCAATTCCGGTCCTATTTCCAAGTCCATACGATGATATCAAATCCTCTTCCAGTGAAGGAAGAAATTCCGTTGGGGTAAGAAAAATGAATACAAAAAAAAAAAAAAATCACCATAGACCCCCTCCTATAGAAAGTGGCAAAAAAAAGGGGACACCGTTGCATCTCATCTCAAGCAGAGTTAGTTTCAAAGCGCCAACTAGCAACTAGAAGAAAAAAAAACTAGTCCTCTAAGCACAGTGTTGCATCCTTGTTAGCGAGAATATTCAAATGCATACCGCCTTCACGTCTTTGCGTTTCTGCTGCGCGTGGATCAAGTTGAGTATATCTCATTCGACCATCGAATTGTTTAGCGCAGCAACTGGTATTTCTAGATCTTTTTTTATTTTTTGTCTCTTCTGTCGTTGTTGGTCGGCCTCGTATTAGACCCCATTCAAGTTCACATATCTAATTTTTTTTCTAGATTTTCATTCAAAATTTTAATTCCAAGAATATAGAAGCTGTATATCCTTTTGATTGGTTTTTCCACTTCAATCTCTTTTTAAATGACATATAGTTAGGATTTTGTTATTAAAAGTCTGTATGAGATAGGTGGTCTTTGTGGTTTTTTTTAAAATGATATATTCCCTATTGGGTTTGGAAATTGCATTTTTCAACCGACTTAACCACCTGATAAATCGGTTAAATTGTTAACAAATTAAATCCTGGTTTTCCTCTTTTTTTATATTTTTGATTAATTGTAATGTAATTAATTATGTGCATTCCAAGAAAACGCCTTTTAGTTATTTTTGTTGGGTTATATTTTTACTTCTCCTTTTGATTGGAAATTTTTATATTTTGTAAACTTGGAGCCAATCATAACGCGCATAAGTAATTGGTTTTAATTGAAAATTCTTTCAAAGGATAAATTAGTTGAAAACTAGTTTTTTTTTATGAATTTAGATGGTTTTTGATTAAGTTAATTTAATTGGTTTTTATTTATTTATTTATTTTTTTTTGTTCTATGATCATTTAATTGGAAGAGACTGATTTCCTTGGGGATATTGAGAATGGATTTTTTACATCCCAAAGGATTGAATAGATTTGTAACGGTTAGCGATGATCAATTATCGTGTTTATTGGTTGGTAATTGGAGCCTAACAATATACCTGGAAGGCGAATTTTTATTTTATTTAATTGTTTAATTAACAAATAGCCAATGAATGGTATTTGCCTACATATCCACACCATTTAATTCTAAGAGGTTGAAATGTGTTTTATAGATTGAAAAAATCTTGAATTATTTTTTATAAAAGAGGATCATGTGATTTTTTTTTTAATGAGATTTTCGGTTTTTCAAACAAAGTCATTATTTTTTTTAACTATATTCCTTATACAGTTTTTCATATTAAGTGCTTTATACAAATTGAGTTTAACATTTTGCAAACTTAATTTATACATTTGCAAATCACTTAACCCCTTTGCAAATCAAATTCACCCTTTTTTACATAGGGAAAACAAAATTATATTATTTTCATCAAGAATTGGGAATCACATGGTAAAAATAAAAAAGGTTGTTTTATAAAAAAAAATTAATATGATTTGCAAAGGGGTGAATTTGATTTGCAAATCAAACAAATTGACTTAAAAAATAGTGAATTTATTTTGCTAAAAGATTAATTTAATTTGTGAATACAATGAATGAAAATCTGTCTAGCGTTACAATTGCAATAATTGCATTATACTAGCCGCCCCCTGTTATCGTTGATTTGGATGTTGAAGAAACTAATTTGAAAATAAAATCAGAATTTTGAAAAAATGGACAATGTAACAGGAGCTGAAATTTCTCGACCTTTTAATTCAAATAAATGTAGGTAATTCGCATAACCAAATAGCTCCCAACAATTTTTTGTGTTTGTGATAAAATAAAAGGTTAATACTATTGCCTTGAAAATAAAATAATAATTTTTTATTTTTTTTTTTTTTTTATAATGATTTGTTTCCTCTTATAATTGTTGTGACTTTTTATTTATGGCTTTTTTGTTTTCACAACATAAAATTTACCAAAAAAAACTAACATAAGATCATTTTATATAGAGACAAACTGACTTTATATTTTTATATCCTAAGAATTTTTGTTTTGCTTTTCCTTGAATTTCGTGTTATTTTTTTTTTAGTTATGACCTACGTATATAACACGATAAATGCCTAAGGTAATCTGTTCATTCATAAAATCAGAATTACTTCCTGTTTTAAATTCCTGTATTAATAGATTTGACTTATTAAAAAAAAAAACTCTAACAAAATCAATCCGTGCACCACACACAACTTTTCATCCATCAACCTCCCTAAGTGATCTTATAAATCATTCCATTTAATAAGCAAACATTTAAAAATAAAATCCAATTAAAAAATATTGTAATAACAATATTTTTATGTGAATCAACGATCAACCAACATACAAAACGAAAGAGCTGAGCAGCGAACTCGATTTTACAAATCCATTAAAAATTAACTCAATAAAAACAAACTTAATCGAAAACAATTAATAGATTTTTAATGATTATTTGAAAAATAAATAACCAACGTTTGCTATGAATAATCTATAGTATTTGTTGCCTTTGGTTGCTTAAATAAAATTATCGATGGTTAAATTGGTTAAAAGAATGAAATCATACTTCCGTGGGTTTTTCTAATTATGCACATAAAATCATAATTATTAGCAGATTCATAAAATTGTATGCTCTAAGGCTTCACTAAAAATTCCTGTATAAAATTCTTGAATATTTTTCTAACCAAATTGGACTTAAAACATAATTCATTACATAAGTGGTTATCTATAAAAAAAAATGCATAGCGGTTACTATTTCCTCAAAATAATTTGCAACAATATAAGGAGTCTTTTTCTTAACTGGTATAAAATATACATTTTTTTCCCACATCTTAAGCAAGTGAAAAAAAAAATTTGATCCCATTTTAGAAGAAAATGATAGAAAAAAAAATTGAACTTCCATAAAAGGACCTTGTACAACCCACTTTAATTTCAACGGAAGTACTCATCTCTCGACCTCATTTTTTGTTACTATCTTCTTCTGTGCACCATATTTATTGCAATTTTCTTGTACTTTTATGGCTCAACAAACAAAGTTAAATATATAGAAAAGAGTGGTAAAGATTGAAAAAAAAAAATCCTACCGTTTTACCACACAACGCACATACCACATCGACCATGAAAGAGAAGTTAATAATTTTGTATCCATTTAAAGTTTGCTACTACATAACTATGTCCATCTTTAATATATTTTGATCCGCACAAGACCAAGCGCATTCATCCATTGTAAATGTAAAATTAATTGTTGTGACAGTAGTAGAATAAAAAAAAAGACGAGGTTTCTTTAGAATACTCCAGATTACGGTTATAATTGAATTATTATTGACTACTTTATAATTGTTTGACCATTAAAGGTATTTTGGAGTTATACACAGTCACAAGTCAGTGCACTAACAAGCATTCACATTGTTGCACGAGAATTAAAAACAGAATGAAACAAAAAAAATAGATATATCTCATAGGTTTATCGGACAATTCGGGATAGAAATACAAGTAATGTTACTAAACAACTTGCTATGAGAAATAAATTCAATCACGATTTGGTGGAATTTTCTTTTTGTTATTTTGTATATTTTGGTTCATTTGACTATCTTTTTTTTGTGGGATTGTGTGACTATTCTTCACTTTCGTGAGTTCCCTCGCATACAGAAAAAAAATTGGTATTGCACTGAATGGATGATATATGCAATTCCCATAATGTACTTGATGCTTTTCTTATGTCTCCTTGAATTTTGTTTATCTCGTATTTTAAAACTGTCCTCGCGACGACCAACGACAACAACAGACAGGACGAAGTTTGTTTGTTTGTTTTTTTTTTGTCGATATTTCGATTCGAGGTAAACCACACTAACAAGGTCGATGTTAAACAATAAGAGACTAGGTATAGTTTATAGAGCTCTTGAATCTATATACTCTAACTCTATATCCAATTCAATGATTTTTCATCGAAGATTCAAAGACTCTTTTATACATGATGTGCGTTTGTTTATTTTGAAAATCAATGTAAGTTCGGAATGTAATAGTACACTTGAGAGTTTGGATATAAACTCGATGGCCATTAGGAGTTTCGCAGAAATGAGAGTTAAATTCGTATAAAAGAGGAGGATATCCTGTCTTTTGCAGTGTGTTTGTTGTTGTTGTTATTTTTGTTGGATGCATATAGAAATAGATAGTTGATGGTATGTTAATGATGTATGGTTTTGTTGAGAGGTAAATATATGTGGAGACTACGTTACGCCAAATTCGTGACGTTTAAGGTTTGTTAAGGAAAGAAAACTGTGATTTATCTACGATCTTTTAGAATTGGACGTACCTATGGTGTTATTTTTTTTTTTCGTTTGTTGAGGTAGTAGTGATTCCACAAGTTTCAATGACACTAAAGCAAAAATGATTAAAAAAAAAAAACAATACACCGTAAATTCACATGTAGGTAAGCACATTTTTTCTTAAATGATTATTTCCGCTGTACTACAATGTATTTTAAATGCAATATGACCAAACAGTTAGTTTTGAGAAAATTCTACTTTTCATTTCTCATTTCTCTCAAAAAAGTTGTACTGCGAAAAATCGATTACTAGACACCTTTAGAATATACAATAATAGGTCTTCCGCTTTGCAATTTTCCTTTTTAACATCAAGCTTCTACTAAAAAAAAAAATCATTTTTTTATAAATCGACTTTTTAGCAAATTTCTTTACATATTTTTTGTAGGAAATTGAACTCACTACTAAAAAGCCTCATAAACTTTTTTTCGTTGATCTAACGGTTTAATAGATATTTGAGGTCCAAAAATCTAGAGAATCTTTAAATATTCGTTTTTTGTTCCTTATTTTGTAACAAATTGAAAAAATTATAATAATCAAACGCGCAAGACAAATTCTTGCAGGAAATAGATTGCTCCACAAAAAAGGTCTATTTTCATTAATCTAACAATTTTATGGATATTCGAGATCAAAGTTAAAAAAAATTATAAAAACATTTTTTACTTTTAAAAATTTTCCAAATCACTGAAAATTCATTAATTTCAAATTAGCAAGATGCATTCTTGTAGGGGCTTAAACGTTCTACAGAAAAATTCTTGGCATTAAATTGATTACTTTAACCGTTTAGAAGATATTCGTATTGGTAATTTTTTTTAAATGTGGAACGTGTTGGTTTTTTTTTATAAATTTAAGCCGAGAAAAAAAATACAATAGTAAGTCAATAGGATGTGTGGAACGTATTCATTTTATATTAGTTTCAGCTGAAAAGAATGAGTTAAAACCTCTCAGAATATGAAATTATAATACATTTGTAAGAACTTGCAATTATTAAGTGTGGAACGCGTTTATTTTTCTTCAATTTCATAGATAAAAAGTCAACTATACGAACTTTCAAAGACTAAAAACTGATTTTATTCACCATGTGTTTCATATCAGGAAATGTATTGTGAACAAATTGTGGAACATGTGTAATTTTTATCCAATTCATTGCCAAAATTATTTCATAAAAAATCAAATATCATCCACAACATTGGCAGTAGATTAAAAGAAAGAATTAAATGAAATAAAAGTACATTCCACAACGTGCCACGAGTAATCTGTCATTGAGTCAGTGATCGGAGGTAAATATTATAAAACAAGCAACTTCTCCAGTTAAGTCAGTCGAATACATTGTATTTAGTTCCGCTTGTGGAAAGTACAAAAATTTGCGATTTCCTGAGCAAACAATTAAACCACAAAACGTCGTCTGTTAAATGTTTTTATTATTTCACTTATTAAGTCTTGAAGTTATTTTGAACAATCAAAGAGGTCTTGAATAGTATGCTTTCTAGGGGATTTTTTTTTCTCCAGTTATTGTGGAACATAACTTCACTGCAATGGGAATTAAAAAACACATCACTCTTTTTCTGTATGTAATTTATCGTTTTCTGACATAATCACACACTTAAATTACAGTTTTCCAGTCATCTTTACACACAATTACTGTAACCAACACTTATTTTATTAAATTTCTGTACCTCTGTGGTGAGGAGAAAAAAAAAACTCTCCCAATTAACACTGACTGAACTATAATCATACCCACCTATTAACAAATGCGAATATCAAGCTAAATACATTTTATGTCTTCTTCGTCTTATTAGTGAAGGCTTAACAATTATGACAGTAACTTTAAAGCCGACATAACCCATAATAAGCTTCTAAAGAACCAAAGAATGAAACGAGATGACGAGATGAAAGAAGAAAAAAAAAAAAAAAGGAAAAAGAGCCATAAAAAAACTAGCCAATAAATTACCCCAAAACTGGCACGTCTGAGGTAGCAATGAGCCTGTCCCCTGACCTCTTCCCGAGGGTAATATGCAAATAATCGTGAACGCCTTTTGAGTTAGGCAACCAGCCAAGCCGCGCCGCAGCACACCAAAGCCAACACATAAAACAAGGCAATAGCCAAGTTTAGGGCTATTTCCAGAGATGATTATCATGGATGATGGTGATGGTAATGCCCATAAGCCGTCCATCCGTCTGTCTATCGTCTCTTTTTTTTCATCTGGGGTTCTATTTTATTTTGTAAATTTTTCAAGCAGCCATTACAAAAATTATCCGTAATAATGATTGTGGGAACCGTACCGCGGCCAAAAAAAAAAAAAAAAAAAAAAAAAAAAAACAAGAAATATACAAAACTCTTTCAATCTTCATGATGCCTCATTATACAAATTCTCCCATCACTTTATGTCTGCTTGTATTTTCAGAGAGAGAGAGGAGGGAAAGACAAAAAAAAAATTAATTTAAATTGTTTTTGGCCAAAGTACTTGTTGGCGGTGTTTTTTTGTTTCAAAATATTTGCACAAATTGAATTCTAATTTGTTGCCGCGCTGCAGCCGCCACCAAAACTGCAAATAGACAAACCTCTGAACCAGAAAAAAAAAACAAAAAACACTAATAAAGCGAACGAATGAACATCAAAAGACAACGACTATATCTGTATGTATCTAGGATAATAACGTCACGAAGATTCGATTAGAATACAACACGTCGTCCGCGCATCAAACAAAAGATACAAAGATGCACACAGGCACCCAAGGAGACACAACATTGGTGGATTAGGTCACAAAAGAGGCCTTGTAAACTATTTCTTAGGGCTCAAACAAACTGAGAGAAAATAATAAAGAAGTCAATTTACTTCTGGTATATTTAACTTGATATCTGGTAAATTTAACTTGATATCTGGTAAATTTAACTAATTTCTGATATATTTAACTATATATTATGATTAAATATACCAGACGTAAAGTTGTCCCTGGCGTTATTTTTCTTGTGTTTTTTTCTTACAATTTTCTTTCCTTTTGTTCAAAAGTCAACTATTTTTAAAAGAGTGACGTAATTTAGTGTTTTTCTGTTTCAGAATAGATCCTTAAATATGTGAAAATAAAAATAGACGCCCTCTTTTTGTTCGGCCCTGAGTTTTCTAAAAATCAAATCCGCCACTGTGAAGGGGGCGAGTTAAAATTCCAGAATTCTCGCGTCTGTAATTGATTTTGGGTTCCAAAATGCAGAAAACAAAAAACAAAAAAATTGCCAATTGCTTGAGAGGAGAAAACTTTTCATTATCATATATGGGAACTGGGAACAGATCCAAGTTCAGTTGGGACGCATATATACAATTTTATTTTTTTTTATTTGATTCTTCTTCTCGCTATATTCCCTGTCATTTGGAATGGAGCGTGTTCAAACGTTCAAATATTTACCATAAAGAGAAAATTGCATGAATTATATACCAAAGACAACAATAAGAAGCTTGGGAGTTGCACATACATATCCTGAGCGCATGGCTTCTTGGCTTTTGGCATTTGCTGATTCTCTTAGTGATTGTTTGGGTTTTTTTTTATATGTGTTTGGGTATCTTTTTTTCGATCTAAAGTGCATCTAGAATAAACGGTGTGACCTAGTAAAAATTTTTGCACACCGTCATCGTCACGCTGCTGTTTTGATGGGAATCCTAAGTCAGGTGGCAACAGTTACAGATATATATCGAATAGAACATTGCTATTGTATATAGAAGTATATTGCCAAATCGTGCTCTTAATTGGCGCCCAACATTTTGCCATGTATCGCGAGCGAGTGGTGTGGGATGTAAAATGTTCAAATGTGGAAATTCGCTACCTGAATGCATAATTCGCGATGCAAAATTGGATGAGATGCAAATTTGAATATAGAAGAAGAAAGGCAAAAGGATGTATTGTTGTTGTTGGTGTACATTGAAATGTTAACGGAACATTTGTCAATAAAGTTTAGACGAGAATTGGAATAATATCATTCTTATGGAAATTCAATAAAGGGAATAAAAATAACTTTTGTATTCTGGGTTGGAAAGGTGTGGAAAGTGTCAAAATAAATACAGGTTAGAGAAAGTTAAGGTTAACAGCAAAAAAAAAAAAGGAATTGAAGGCACCTGCTTGTTTATAGTTTGTGAACAATTGGATCAGTAAATATGTTAAACTGAAAAGTGAATGATTTTACTTACATATAAATTAACACCACTTTCAAAATATGTGATTTAAAAATAAGAAATTTGTGTTTTGTTTTAAAAACGGACCGATTACAATATTCCCTTCTTAATGGCAAATTAATTTTTTCTTTTTGCAATTTTGCGAAATTTGTTTGTAAAAAAAAAAACTCAAAAAAAAAGTTCTAACGATCTTCAGTTTTTTTTTTCCTGAAAATTCTTTGTTATAAAAATTAAATAACATAGGTACTATTGGTGGTGAGAACCATTCAATGAAATGCTTTGGTAACTTAAAACCAAATTTTAAATTATTTTTAATTTTTTTTCTTGATATCTTAAAAAAAAATCATTTATGAATTTTTTTTAAGCTTTATTATTTATTAAATTAGCAAATATTAATAAATAATGGGAATTGCTTAGAATAATTGGAATAATGAAGAAAAAAATAAATATTTACAAACTATCAATTGGTAATGAGTTGATAAAACTTATAGACATTACACCTGAAGATTTTTACTACCTTTTTTTTGTTAAAAAGTCTGCAACGACTAGCAATTTATATGTACCTGATGTTTCGATTCATTCCTCGTATACTGTTAGCTGTCAACAAATTAAAAAAAAAAAGTTACGCATACGCCACAGTGAGTCCGTACATTTGGACAATTAACAATATTGTCTATCTATGATGAAGCAAAGAAACGAATAAAACTATGCGGAATATACTCTTTTTTTTATATACCAATATTATTGTGCATGTTGATCGGACAATAATGGTTTTACCAAATTCTCTTGCATTAAACTAAAAAAACAAAGTTGGCTGCCAGATGGCTAAAAGTTGGGGAACTGAATGTTCCTTAAAAATCCCTTGTATGTACCTCCAAATAAAGTTCTTTCGCCTCCTCGTATTGTGATTAGGGTTTGAAATCAGTAAAACCGTTAAAAAAGTTCGGAATGTCGGACTGGCAGCTATAAAGGTTTTAACTAATACCTTTCTTTTAAACTACATAAGTTTCTTTTTAACTATGTAACTTTTTTTTTAATTCTGTCGTACATGTGATTTAATTTGTCTTTATTTAATTATGTAATTAATGCCCATTTTAATTTTTAACTGCTTCACAGACATGAAAATTTTTCTTTGTAAAATGTACCAAAAAATCTAGAATACGGGTAAATTGTACGTGTCGACTTTTCTTTTTCCTTTTTAAGAGATATTTAAAAAAAGGCTTTAAAAATGTTTGCTTTTAACAAAAGATAAATGCATAAAATATTTAATAAAATCAGTCCAAAGCATGTTAAATTTGTGGACCTATGTTTTCTTATTCTTCAAATATGTATTTAAAAAAGGAATGTGAATATCTCGAATTACTCTTGCATCTTGATAAAGTAGTCTAATTTATCTAATAAAGCTTTTTTTTCTTTTTTTTTTCAAGGGTTATATTTAGTTGTAATTTTGAAAAAAATCAAATATTTATTTTTGCATATTTTGAACGTATATACATATGTTAAAAAATAATGTCCGAAAATTTCACATTGATACGGTAATTAGTTACGGAGAAATTAGCGTTTTTATGAAGACACTTTAACTTAGTTTACATGGTTCACACAATTTTTAAACGCGATTTTCTCCAAACGATGTTTCCAAAGTCGGTGAGCAAAATTCCTCCTAAACGGCTGAACCGATCGGCTTGAAATTTGCACACGACATTCTTAGCTATTGAACGAAGGAAAAACTTTTCTGACAATAATTCGATTTTTTAAGCCACTTTAAAGTGATATTATTCTTATTAAAAAACGATTTTTTACTTTGGGAAGCCGCCATTTTGTCAAAAATCTAAAGTTGATTTGGATCAAAGATATCTTGCTCACCGCCAGACACCTTTTTTTGGAGGTCGTCTAGGAGATCTACTACAAAAATAACGGAACCCAATATTTTTGTAAATTCATAACGAATTCTTAAAATACATTAAATTCGCTGTACGTCTATTTATTGTATGTATTTATTTAATAGCAAGCCGCTTCACAATAAATTCACGAAAAAGCACAATTTTTCGCACTTACAACTAGATATAACTTCTTAATTCAACATTTGTTGAATATCTGTTTTCATTCACTCCAATTTTACTGAACTGACAAAAATTCAATACAAATTCATGTCTGATCAATGTCAACAATTTTAAATTAAATTATCTTCATAAATTCTTACATAAACACACTCAATTGTGATTTTATCACTGATCATTAATTCTTACCTGAAATGAAAAGAAAAAAACAAATCATTATTATTTGAATAAAAGCAGTTTTGTAAAAAATACAAATCTTGTCCCTTAAATTTACATGGCTGTTAAAAATATCACCATTCAATAAAAACAAAAAACATTGATAAATAAAAATCAATAAAATACAAATAATATAAAGAAAAGAATCCCGTCAAAGTTTTCCATTCAACACATGCCCCATTAATCAACACTCCCCATATAAACCAACCATCAATGTAAACAATAAATCACATCATAAAACTCCTGAAGTCGACAATGATGATACAGACCGCCCACTTCTTTGAAGCCCCAATACTATAAGGTATAAAGTTGTGGGTTCTTGATGATGATGGTATACTTCTTTGGGTTTTAAAAACAAAGAAATTTTTTGACTAAGAGTCCAGCAAAAAGAACTTTCTCTTCCTTGGCAACTCTTATGTATATCTGAGAATTTCATATATACCCATCATAATCGATATTCGTTTGGAGGACCACTTTTGGCAGGAAAAACGACCACCACCATCACTATGAACCAAACACCGGACGACCCCAAAGGAATGAAGATTTATATATTTTGATTTGGAGTCACCCTTTCACATAAGTCATTCTTCTTTTTCTTCATCGTTCTTTCTCAATTTTCTCCACCAAAAACCATTTAAGGCTGTCTTGGATTCGAATACAGTGTGTTCTAATGGTCAATGAAAACTCTATGGAAAAATGAAAAATAGTCAGGGTGGTAATTTTGTAAAACCATTTTGTATGTATTGCATATATCTCAGCTATTCTTCATCGTAACACAATTATTTTGAAAATATTTAACACAGAAGGTATTTTGCCAATTTTTATGTGTTAATAATTTTCTTAATATTTCGAATATTTAAAAAGTTATGGGGTCTGAAAGTTGGCAACTACAACTGATTTTTTTTTTTTTTTAAGTGAAAATTGTATTTTCAAGAATATGTTTAATAATTGAATGATCAAAAATCAAATTTGTATTTTTCTAAATTGAAGCCTCTAAAATTACAACATTATGTCCCAGACTATACTACAAATGAGCTTTATTTACCCCAGTTGATGATTGATATTGAATTCATTCATATTTGAATTGGTTGTCGTCGTCGTGGTTCTTCTCTTAACTTTCTTTAAGGGGGGAAGAGTTCTGTGCTAGTCTCTATGCACCATTGTGTTGCATCGGGAATGGTCAACTTGTATATTGTTAGTAAGTAGGTTGCATTGTTTCAATGTCGATGAAAGTCTGAATGCAATAGATTAGGTCTTTTTTTTTTTTTGCTCTACTAGAAACTCCACATCCTTCCCGAGAAATCGCGGAAATACACAATGTCTTTGTTTACTTTTTCCATAGAAAAAAAAAATTATTAATAATAATTCTATGAAACTAGTTTCTTTTTATGTTCTTATGATGATGGTTTGACCCTGACACTGACCCTTTTTGTTACAAAAAAAAAAGTAATAATAATAACAAAAAAGACAGACACGGTTTTGTGGTTAAACATAAAGAGTTCATTAAGGCCAAACAAAACACTTTTAATTATTTTTTTTTAAATTCATAATACTAATTGTCTTCTTGTGAGGTAGCTTGAGACCTTTTTTTCTTGGCAAAATATAAACACCAGTAGCCCATACCGCATCATTTAGGTATATGAAGAGTAGGTATATAATTAAATGATATTTGATTCTAGTTTTATTTTTTAATTTCACTTCACACCAAAATTCTTAAGAATTCTCGCGTAATTCTTTTGAAAAATGATCTGCGATTCTATATACGGTGTGGTTTTAGTTCTTGTAGTCTTTGGTCATCGTTTGGTATGAAAGGAAAACTCCATCTCCCAGGTGGACAAAGTAGGTATCTTTTTCATAATCTGACTTTCCATTAATTTGCGGATTAGGTTTCTGGCTTTTTAAATGAGCCTTTTGGTTGTAAAGAGATCTGAAATGTTTGTTTTTGGTTAATTGGACAACATTTTTAATTTTTTTTTAAAGTGGGATCTGGAAAAACATAGGATTAACAAGAAAATGGTGTTTGTTTGTTTTTTTTTTTTTTTTTGAATTTGAATTTGAATCTCAAAATTATTATAGGTAGTCACTTCATCAAGTCTTAAATGAAAAATCTTTTCAAAATATACTATCGACTTGTGTTAGGCTTGTGTGAGTCATAAGACCAAACTTTAACTGTGAAGTTCATTCAATTAGTAATTTGGCAAAACCTATTTTCTAGTTTATCAGAGAAAATTCCAGAAACCTATTAAACATTCTGAAAATCGTTGTTAGTTCTTTAGAAATAATATCAACTACAGTAGTGCAAAAAAAGAGCTAATCGTTCATGCTAAAATAACTAAAATAAAAATATAGAACAAATATTGCATTGAAAAAACTTTGAAAACTAACAATTTTTCAAGACATTAGCTCACAAACCGAAAAAATGTTAGTTAGGGAAAGTTTTGACAAAGACGCATAACTGGCGACTGAACATATTTCAGTTGGGTGGGACTCAATTCCATATATTGTGTAGTTGGCCGGAAGTGATTGGTAGACAAAGATATGTCGCTGCGCCAAAAATCATAAAAACGCTTGGAAGTTACTTAATAGTATAGAGCAAAACGCTGAAAGTTCACTGAATTGTGAGCAAAAGTCCATAAGAATAGATAGGTACCTACGTGAGCCAAAATATTTGATCAGTCAGAAGTAACATATGAATATCGACGTTTAGACAGTGAAATAAGCATTGAATTGCCTCATCATTCGATGGAAGCTGGACATAAGTCCATTGTCGAACTTTGTCGTGTTGAGATTAAAAAATTATATAATCGCTTAGTATTTAGAGTAGCATGTAGCATAAATTATAAAAATTTCACTCCATAATCTTTCCAATTTAGAGACAAGCCCATTTTGGACCTTGGTCGTGTGGAGCTCTGCGCTGAAAATTAGCCAATGCTAAGCTACTGCGCCTAAAAGTATACCACTGATCAAATTTAGCAGAGCTATAGACCTGGTAGATGATTTAGCAATGATTGCAGTGGGACAAAAGGACATAATCATAACAATTTTGATATAAGTCCATTGTAGACAGTTTTCGTATGGAGCTCTACCGAACATTATACTTTCGCTTAGTAGAAGTAAAAATATAGACCCAGATGATAACAAAATTTAAAAAAAAGTGACGCGACACAAGTCCATAACCATGCTTTCGGGTTGTTATATGTACATTGTTAACCAATGCTAACCGATCAAAAAATGTAGCGGAGCTATAGATGATTTTTGCCCTGATTGCAGAGGGACATAATTCCATAATAGTACCAGATAAGTCTATTCTAGACATTTTTTGTTTAGATCTCTGTCGTCAATTATTCTATTGCTGAGTATTAGCCAACATTTTGATCTAGATATTTTAAAAAAATTGAGTGGCAGGTAGTGGGACACAATTCCATAAACTGCACCAAAATGTATGCAACTGGTCAAAAGTAGCTGAATCGATAAATTTTGCACTGATTTCGGTGGTACGCAATACACTAATCATTAGGTTGGGTCAAAAAAATCGAAATTCGTTTTTTTTTTATTTGATACCTCGAAAACTCGATTGCTAGACACCTCTAGAATATACTCACCAAATATGAGCTCTTTATCTTAATAGGAAGGTCCTCCGCTTTTCAATTTTCCATTTTTACATCAAGCTTCTACTAAAAAAAAAAATATTTTTTTTATTAATTGACTTTTTAGCCAATTTTTTTACATATTCTTGTAGAAAATTGAACGCTCTACAAAAAAAGTTAAATGCACTTATATGAATTATCTAACCGTTTAGTAGATATTTGAGGTCCAAAAATCAGGAAAATCTTTAAAAATTAATTTTTTGTTCTTAATTTTGTAACAAATTTAAAAATTATAATAATCAAACGCGCAAGACATATTCTTGTAGGAAACAGATTGCTCCACAAAAAAGGTCTTATTAGCTTTTTTTTTATTAATCTAACCATTTGAAAGATATTTGAGGTCAAAGTTAAACAAAAATATAAACACTTTTTTTACTTTTCAAAATTTTCTAATTGACTGAAAAGTCATTATTATTAAATTAGTAAGATGGATTATTGTAGGGGCTTAAATGTTCTACAAAAAAGTGCTTGGCCTCAAATTGGTTGCTTTAACCGTTTAGAAGATATTCGTATCCAAATCGCAATGCATACGGGTCATAAGAAAACTATTGAAATCAGTGAGCATTGGTTTGGATACGAATATCTTCTAAACAGTTAAAGCAATCACTTTGATTCCAAGGAATTTTTTGTAGAACGTTTAAGCCCCTACAAGAATATATCTTGCTAATTTGAAAATAATGAAGTTTCAGTGAATTGGAAATTTTTTAAAAATATAAAATGTTTTTATAATTTTTTTTAACTTTGACCTCGAATATCTTTAGAATGGTTATATAAATGAAAAAAGTTAATAAGACCTTTTTTGTGAAGCAATGAATTTTCTACTAAGTCTTGCGCGTTTGATTATTATAATTTTTCAATTTGTTACAAAATTAAGAACAAAAAACGAATTTTTAAAGATTTTCTCGATTTTTGGACCTCAAATATCTATTAAACCGTTAGATCAACGAAAAAAGTTTAAAATGCTTTTTAGTAGAGAGTTCAATTTCCTACAAAAATATGTAAAGAAATTTGCTAAAATGTCGATTTATAAAAAAATTATTTTTTTTTAGATAATCCAAAAAAGTGTATTTAACCTTTTTTGTAGAGCGTTCAATTTTCTACAAGAATATGTAAAACCAATGAATAAAAAGTCAATTAATAAAAAATTTATTTTTTTTTTTTGGTAGAAGCTTGATGTAAAAATGGAAAATGGAAAAGCGGAGGACCTTCCTATTAAGATAAAGAGCTCATATTTGGTGAGTATATTCTAGCAATCGAGTTTTCGAAGTACCAAATCAAAAAAACGAATTTCCATTTTTTTGACCCACCCTATTAATCATATTGTCATGAAAATAAGTCTATTATAGACCTCTGTTGTGTGAACTTATGTCCCCGAGTCAAAAATTGTACAGTCATTCTCAAGGAGCAGAAGCTAAGAGCCAGACGATACAAATTTAACTGAATTGTGAGGGTGTGAACTTTATGGGATGGAAAAAAATTTGTCCACAAAAAAATCACAGTTTTAGCAAGAACGAGTATGCTCAAACAGTTTATGAGGTAAGTTGTTGCAACATAAACATCATAAACAGCCTAACCCCTATTATACGACTATGATACTTCCTATTTCAACTTTGTCAACATTCAAAAAAATAATGTAAATTCATATATTTCCTTGGCACTTAAGTCACTTAAAGCCTTTTCCATTCTAACCCCACACACACACAAATACATTCTCATAGTTGGTTCAAAAAAAACGTCATGTAAAAACCTTAGTTGACTTTTCCTCATAAAAAAAAAATAAATAGTATATAATTCCAGGGAGTGTAATTGTCACCAGTTCAACTTTATACACAGAGCACTTACTCAGCATCTCATCCCATTGACTACACAGTCAACTAACAGGCTCTAACCATTCAAAGAACTCTGAGCAAGCATGACAGTCGTATTATATGAAGTCAAAGTCAACAATCTTGGGGCCACTTTGTTATTTCATACACATTTCTTAACCCGAAGTTTTAAGCTTCCGCATAGAAGCTGAAGAAGAAGCTGCTGCACCGACTTACCAAGACTCTTAACACATTTCATTGATTTTGCACACGAGCATTGCATTTCCATCATCTCTTTCAGCCACCAAGTAGTAATGGCAAATTTGCTTAAAAAAAATAGAAAATAGAAAAAACATGCGTGCGACTGAATGTATATGTCATCATTTGTTTATGCAGAAACTGGTAGCTATGGCTATAAGGTCTATGACCACAAAAGTGATAAATGTTAGGAATACTTTCTTCTTCTTCAAAAAAAAAAAAAAATAATAATAATAATAACATCACCCATCTTCACTTTCTTCCTTTTCCTTCTCCTCGTGCTGTGTTTTTTTTTTTTTTATTGGTATGGATGAATGAGAATGGATGAAGATGAAGAAGCGAGTTCTTAACCTGAAGTGTCTAGTGGAGACATACAGAGTTGTCCCGTCCCATCCCATCCCAAGGAAGCCGTCAAACCATCATCTTTTAAGGCTTAGCTTGGAATTACTATTTGTATCTTTTTCTTCTAATGCTGTTGTTGTATACGTCTAAGGTTTCACTTGCATAATATTCACAGTAACATCTAACGGAAATGTAGTGAATCAAAAAGTATTCATTACCCTTCTAACAACTTCTATGGATAAGAGTGTTAAGTGCCAATGAAAATGAGAAAATTTACAGTAAAATTGAATTTCAAAAAAATAAAAAAAAAAAAATAATAACTAAAAAACAAGTTACGTTGAATGTTTGTAGTTAAGTTACGAAACGGATGAATAATTAACTACACAGTCTTTTAACTCTTTTGGGAGGGGTAAATAGATACACCTAGTAAGCAATGTGTGAGGCTGAATAAATTTCTTCAACTTTAACTTAACATAAATATAATATATAAGTTGAAGATGTGTCATTAACATATAAGGTATTTGATGTTTGCCCAGCTTTTAGCAACTTGGTGGCATCGTCGTCGTTGTTGAGTGTAAACGAGTAAAGATGTTGTCGTCTTTGGTCGTCCTGGATGCAATTGCAATTTGTTTGTAAGTTTTTAAAAATATTATTTGTTCAACATTATACAGTTAGGCAATTGAACTTTGAAACGTAATTCAAGATTAGTTGTTAGAAAAAAAAAAAAATAAATGTTACATTTTGTTGAGTTAAAGGATTTCCTTGCAAAAACATGACGATAATTTTAAAATGTTTGTGTTTGGCAGGAAACTGTTAATCGAAACATTAAACTATGAGCACTTCAGTCATGAATTCCGCTCAGGTGTGAACTTATATCCTGAAATAGTTTACGGTGTAGAACGTAACAAACAGTAACATTTCCGTAAAAAGGCTAAAGTATATTGTAGCGATCCTGAGGGGATATAAACTGACCAAGACCATTGATTTTTTTTAAGTTAAGAAGTAAATCCTTTGTTATAATTATATTACATTGAAAAAAAAAATGGGTGATTTATCTTTATTGTATCTTCAAAAAAAAAACATAAACATTATTTGAGTGTTTGACCCTTTTTCTTTTCTCTGTTATCGAGTTACTTGGCACAAATTCCATAAAACTTCCTTAAAATTCTTTAAGATCTTAAAAAAAAACTTCTCTTTTGGCTTAATTTTGAATGTTGTTGTTTTGCTTTGCTGAGGCTGTATTGTCGTTAATATATAGCTTATATTATATTTTTTAGCAGTTAAAAATTTCATATACTCTCATATAGTATGAGAAACCCCAAGTCGAAACAAAAAAATGAACGAAATATTTTTTAAACAAAAGAGCTGAATAGCAAACTTTAAAACTGGATAGATTGCTTTTTTTTTTCATTATTATTATTATATTTACATTTTTGAAACATGAGTATAAAACATGCATAGACGTTTATCTGTCAAAAATTATTTTGGTACACAATTATAGTGCTGAGCAGCAGACTTAACTCAAAAATGAGTAGGTATCAAAAGTAAAAATTAGTTTTGAGTTTTAGTTTCAGATTTTAATTGATTTTATTAAAAAAAATGGGATTTATCAACTTATTAAAGAGCTTCCAATTTTGAAAATTAACTATTCCTTGTATTTTTTTTTTATTATTTGTCACCAATTAGTTTTTCAGTATAATGTCAGTTATAGTCAATTTTGTTCACCTTTTTAAAAAATATGTATACACTTGGAAGAATTAATGGACCATGATTAGGCATAAAAAGCTAGGAACCAAACCTTAAAACTGATAAGATTTCCCAATCAATATTTTTAAGAAACAAAGAGCTCAACTAAAACTTGACTAAGTAATGTTTAGTAATGAATCTGAAAAATCTTTGGAAAAATTTGTAAAATATACCTAATATAAATATTAACTATCGAATATTAAAAACTTTCTTCCAAATAAAAATAAAAAACGCCATATGAGTATGCAATGTAGTTATTTCATAGATTATAATTGATAGTCAACCTATTAGTCTTTTCTTCGAAGTATTTCAATTGTTTCCTTGTAGGTATTAATTATGTTTTTTGTTTGGTGTCTTCTTTAAAATTAAAAAGTCTGCCAGTCAGAAAAACATTTTTTTTCTTAATAAATTGATTTTCTTTAGTCACTTGCTTCTCATCGAAATAAAATACTTATTCCTATCAAATACGCTTTATAATTTGCAACAGAATTGAATTATCAGTATAATTTAAGGGCACTCATTATGTTTCATAAAAGCTAAAAAGAGCCATTTAAGTAAAACTAACAAAGCCATAAAATTATTAAATTCTTCTCATAATTCAAAATAAAATCCACATCTATACGTTCACACAGTCATTAATTCAACAATAAAAGGGTGTGAGCAAAACACCACCACCTCTTAATTTTTTATTAATATTACAAAAAAAAAAAAAAAAAACAATAATACGCAATTGAAAAAGAATACAAAAAAAAAAGGTTATTATTGTTTTCCTTTTACATGTTTTTTTTTTTATATATAAATTCCTTTCGTTTTGCAAAGGAATCATACAAGCATAAAATAAAGATACATAAATCCTTAAACAATCCTCTTCTTGTACCAATTAAATTGCCCTACACTACTTTCTGGTACAAGCCGGACAAGCTACCGTACCATATACAATTTAAAACAAATAAATCCGAAGAGCAATAAGAAGATTAAAAAAAAAAAAAAAAAAGAAGGAATCTCTTGCTCTCGGACTAGAGCAAATAACGTGTCCATTCACACAGAAAACATACAATCTCCCCAACAGCAGCATCAAGCGAGCCCTTTTGTTTGTTCCCCCCATCTTTGAAGTTCAAGATAGATATTTTATACTATAGAGAGCTCCCCATTCGGATGTTAATAATTGCAACCAAGTTCCAACAAACAAGTGTACTTTATTTAAGTCTAATTATAAAACTCTTCTCCTCATCTTCATCATCACCAAACAACATCATGTAGTCCAGTTGTGCCATCATCATAGTTTTGTGTGGTTCCCTTTAACACCGACCAGAGTAAAAGATAGTATGTTTTTGTACCACACATCACACAAGCAGAAAATAGGCGTAGCGTTTAGCCTCTATTCTATATCACACGGCCAATATATATGTAGCTATAGAAATACTCTATACACTTGGAATCCCTGATTATCAGGTATAACTTCTATCTTAAAACTTCGAAGAGTCTGAATACTACGCGATGATGTTGATGATGATGATGATGGTGCAAGAAATATAACAAAAAAAAAAAAAAACAACATCTGACAAAAAAATAAAGAAAAGATATAAGCAAATCTTTGCGTCACAATCAGTAACACCCTTTTGTAGTTCAACGTCTAGACAAATTGCAAACACCAACACCACACACAAAACATACGCTGAATATCGCGTTCCTGTGCGAGTTGTATTCTCTTCATATAGCCAGATAGATGTACTATACAAAACAATTAAAAACAAAACACTACCAAAGCAAAAGATATCTATAATCGCTAACCGTAATCGATCGAACATGCCGAGTTGTTCAGCTTTTTTTTATTTTTTTTGTTTAGCTGCAACTGCACATCATCTTCATGATCAACAACGTGGTCTCGTCATCATAGCGAGAAAAAAAATACAGAAAAAGTGAATGAGATTGTATGAGTGCAGTGTGTTTGTGGAAATAGGTGGTGAAGTCATATCAGTTAAAGATCTTTTATGCGTAGTCATGCTTAATTTTTTACACCTGTTTTTGAAGGTATAAACTTGAAAAAGTCAATTGTATATGATCACATGTAAAAAAGTTGAAGAAAATCCAAGTAAAAATAAAATTAATACTAAATTTGTATGAAACAAAAGAGCTGAGTAGCAAACTTTAAAAACGCAAAAGATTGCCTTTTTTTCATCAGTTAGGTAATGAGTAAAAAGTATCCGTAGAGATTTATCTATCAAAAATTATCTCGCAAAACAAAAGAGCTGAGCATCAAACTTGAAAAAAAAATTTTAAACTATTTTCGAATTTTCTTTAATGCAAAGAGTCGAGTGACCCAACCCACCAAAGATTGATAAAGTACATGCATTTGTATACTATCTTATCATTTTAACCAAAAAACTGCAAGCGAATACATAATAAAGTGAATTTTCATATGAAACGAAAGAGCTGATTAGCAAACTTGATTTCATACACCAACCACGTTGGAAGTAAGTGTTTAACTATACTTCATTTTCACACCTTGATCTGATACTGCAACAATGCAAACAAAATTCCAGTCAAAACAAAGCCTAATATAACCTCTAATAGAAAACAACAGAGCTGAATAGCGAACTCGAAATACCAATCATGCAGAAAAAAATTCACCTAAAGCGCTTTTGAGTATGATTAATTGATTTTAATTCATTATTATGCGAATTATGTTGTGGCTGGTGTGAGCAGCGACTATGATTGACAGCCGGCAAATACAAATTCGTCACATCAATCGAATTTTGTTTTGTTTTATTAACTTTCTTGGTGGTATATTGTTTCTTTAATGCCTTTCAGCTGCTTTTTGATGTAAAATCATATTGTCACTTTGATAAAAAATTTTGTCTAGCTAATATTTATTGTTCACGCATTGTTAAACTGATCTTTTTCCTAACGGATGATAATTCACAACTAATTTGATGAAATATCCCCAGAATAATGACTCAGAAAAAAAAAATATAGGTGAATGAACTGTGTTTGTTGATGATTTTTTATCACTTTTTTCACACACACAATGATAGAAAAAAAATGACCATACAAATGGTGTCAAATCATTATTTAATTCTCCCTCACACTTTTTCGCAGTGTCTAGATCGAGGTGACGATGATGGTGGAGACACACAATATATAGGTGGCAATACGTTACCAAACCATTTCATCGCACTCATTTAAAACCAATGACATCCACACGATTGCTATCTCGTGTGATAGCTCTCTCGTTCGCTCTCTGCACACCCTGGTGGTTTCCAAATGCAATTTACAAGTTTGTGATTTATGTGCGCACATTTACAAAGAACATTGGCCACCATAAAAAATATACAAACCTATTTCCATCTGGGTTAAAGGACTTAAATGGCGACATTAAAAAAAAAAATATGCGATAAACGTAGAATAACAACAACGACAAAAATTATGCCTCAGTGTAAAGAAGAGCAAAGAATCGTTTTATATGAAAAAGTTAAGTAAATATATTCTGTATGTTTATCTTGTTTCAAGTATGTTTTTTTTTCTTGTGTTGTGTATTATTGTTGTGTATTTTTTAAACCTTGCACCTTTTTTTGCCGCCCGTGTCTAGAAGTCAAGAGACTTGCTTTTTTTCTTTCTCATCTAAAAAACATGACTCTTGGAAGTTGTTATTCTTTGCTTATGTTTTTTTTTTTTTTTTTTTTTTTGTTCTTAGAGTTTTGCTAAATGATGGCAATGAATCGTTGATGAGAGAGACTTGCAGTGCTATATTGTCCATTCTTTAATACTATATACAAGTTGCAGTTACTGCTGCTGTTGTAGCTTCTGCTGGTTGGTCGTGTTTGTTCTTTGTGAGTGAATATAATACTTTGTTAAGTCAACTTTAAGTAAATATTGCATCTCTCTTGTATAATGCAGCAGCTGTGAAAATGAAGGTGCAATATAATTTTTTGTTTAACTAGATATTTTTTCTTTAGTAAGAAAAAAAAAATGTTTAAGTTCTTCTACATCGTGTTACAATGTTGCAGTATTTTGAATAAATTTAATGCACTCAAAAGAAAAAATATCTATTTGGCGGTGATTAGTTTTAATTTATGAAAGGCACGAAATTTGTCTTCCATATCAATATCAATCTCTTTTTTCGTGGCTTGAATTAATTAGAACCATAAATAATATCGTGATATCTTTATTTTTAATAAAAAAAAAAGTTTGAGGAAACAAAATTTTGAGAAAGAAAGTGACCCTGCAGGGTAATAAATCTTTTTTTAATCACCGACACATCTTAATATGTTTAAATTGTAAGACAAAAAAGAATGTAAGAGAAGTTAAATGATAAACGGATGAAAAAGAAATTATTAAAAATTACCACTGTTTTAAAAACAATTAAAGCGTTTAAAGAACTTAAAAGTGATAAAGTGATATTTTGTTACTTTCATTGAAATTTATTACTTAAGAAACTCGTTGACAGCAATTATTATGAAAGTCGAGATTAATAAATTTCACTTTTACTTTTGCTAATTTGTGGAACCATGAAAATTTTATAATTTTTTTTCAAGAATTCTGGTTGTATAAAAAAATTCACACATTAAATACATAGCTTTTCATATTTTTGTTTTCTTCAAACCAAACTCATTCGCTGACGTTAAACGAAAAATAGTTTCAGTCCAAATCTTGGCATTTCTCATCTGAGAATTTAAAATTTGTATGTTTTTTTTTTTCTATAAAAATACGTTCAATTTAATTAAAAAAAGAATAAATTCTTAATGCAAATCATTTTGGAAAAGTAAACAGTAACATGACATTGACCTTGGATGTCTTTTTGTTTTACAGTTTAAATGTTTTGCATTTTTAACATAACTGTTTCATCAACAGAAGCGACAAACAAAAACCTTCTAAAATAAACAAATAAATAGAAAGATTAGGGGAGAAACGTAATCGTTTGTTTGAAGTTCAAAAGAAACAAAAGAGCTGGTGTTCGAACTCTTTTTTTATGAATCAAGCCAGACAACCTAATAATTTATGCAAAATTTTTAACAAATAATACAATTAGGCATCTTACTGTCAAATCAGCTACTAAAAGAGGATTCTTAGCAAAGTTTAGTAGTTGATTGAGACCAATACTATTCGATAGTAGGCATTTCGGAGGAAATTATCGTTTTTTTTCAAAGAAGTACAATTCTTTGAAAATCTTACATATTTTAAAGTAGTTTAATAATAAATTAATTTTTTATTTCTGTATATTTCAAATGCATGTATTTCATTTTTCTTACATTTTCTATTTTAGATTTTTATCACCGCACTCCAAAAATGTATCATTTATATTCATTACTTTTGTCAATACTAATAATCATATTTTATGAAATCATATCTGTCATTTAATTTTTTTTTTGTGTATAACATTTTTTACTTTGTAAATAACACACTAACACCATGTAAATATTTTAACATAGGTTAAATGGACTAAAACTAAAAAGAAAGTATTCAAAATATTTGGTGGAACTGTAAATAATTATGATCCTGCGAAAGCTAAGAAAAAAACACGTTGGGCCACGGTAAGTCTTATGGGAAAATTCACGTGTTTCTTCTTGAACAAAAATTGGGAATATCTGTTGAAAATCATCTAATCAACTTATTGTCTTGAGGGTTAAATGCAGTTTTTGCTTGCATAATCAGTGTTTGGGAAAAAAAAATATTATAACTGTTATTTTACTATCATTATTCTTTTGAGCTGAAACTTTTCAAGCAATTTAAAAAATTGCTTTTTGTTCTGTTAAAAATTTCGCTATGCATTTATTAATGTCATTAAACTGTCAAATTCATAAATATAACTCGAACAGTCGTTTCATAATCCAAAAGTACCTACCATTAAAACCGATTCAATTTTTTTAATTTTTAAATTGAATTCTTCATATTTGTAATATGTACGTTAATATTGTTAAATTTTTTTTTTTGTAAACTAATGATGTCTAATTCACAAAATGATACTTCTTATTTTTTGGGTTTAAATAATTATAGAATTTTTGATTGTTGTGTTGTTTTAGTTGTAAAAATTAATAAAGATGAAATAGACTTTCGTCCAAAACGTTGCAATTTTAAGAATATATTCAAAACTGCAAAAATCGAGGACAAATCTATAGTCGTATGGGTTTTCAGATGTACCATCTTACTTTTCAAAATTCAAGATTTTCGGTTTTATTCTATCAATTGCAAGTTTTTTCCATTTGTAATTTTTAGTTTTTTTTTTTTTACTTCAAATCACAATACGGCAACCATTGAAAATTAAAATATTACCTCACGTTTTTTCTTCATTTGATTCGATAAAAAAATTTTTGTGCAAAATTTAACAATATTTTCGAAGATCAAACACATTTTAAGTTTACCTAAATATCTTCTACACGATGATTTAATATCAGAAATGCATTAAAGCACAATTTATTAATTTCTTTTTCTTTTTTGAAAATTCACTTTCAGAAAAGTTTGGAAAAAAAATCGATTTTTGAATTTCTAAAACTAATTTTGTAATTTATTTTTTTTTTTTAATATACACATACTTCATGTGCATAAGGAAGTATTTATTCATACTTCATGTGCAGTTAGAAAAAATTCAAAAAGTGATTTTATTAAATCATAAAGGAACTCCATGTTAAATAAATACAAAATTATTAACAATATGTGTAAATACAAACTCCTGCATTTTAATAGAATACATTTATAAAATGAAAAGAATTAAAAATTTTTATTTATTCAGAGTCGAAATCAAAAAATTGCTCAATCTATAAAAAATAACACAATCTCTTCCAAAATATTTTTGGAAACCTTGTTAGTTTATAAGATTAAAAAAATTTGCAATTTTAAAAAACTAATTTTATTTTAAATCTTTGCAAAATATATAACGTCACCAATAAGAGCCTCATAATCACCATTATATACAAAATTTAATTTAAAAAAATAATATAACTATAACTTTTTTTAACTTTTTTTAATTGTTTAAATTTGTTTTTCAATATCTATTTCTTCACCTAAAAAAAATTCTGAACATTTTGGAATGTGCGATGCAGACATTGTATGATTTTAATATTTTTTAATTTACCTATATTTAAAAAAAAACATGTGTAATTTTGAATAATCTACAAAAAATTTTAAAGCCTTGATTTTTGCTATATATTTTTAGAGATGATTTATTAAAATATTTGATTTGCAACCAGAGGCAGAATAAATTTAAATTTTTGAATTTCCATTTTTTTAATGTTTTTTTTAAATTTAAAATGAATAATTATTTTAAGGTATTGCTATAGTTTTTTTTTGTTTTAATAAAAAAATAAACTGTTTATTACCATCTTTTATTTAAAAAAATTAAACCAAATCCTTAAAAAACATAAAAAGATTTTCTCGAAGAAAAATTTTTGATACTGAATTGTAAAAAAAAAACCCAAGAACATTTAAAAGTCTTATTTTTGTTGGTATTTAAATTTTTCTGAATCTAATTCTCCAATATTTCTATTTTACTATTCAATTCTAAAATTTGTAACAGTAATACAAAAAATTTCTGCAATTAAATTACACATTTCAAATCACAAACATCGTAAGAAAAATTTAATTTTCAATAAACGAAAGAGCTGATGTTCGAACTTGGATTTAGGATAAATTCAATAATTATTTTTTTAGTCAAATGTGGTGCACTTTAATTTTATTGAAACTTTAATTTTATTAAAATAAAATGGTTTAGTGATTGCAATAATTGCACATTGGTGAGATCGAAGAAAGCAAAAAATTTTATTTGTCATTATTTCGGGAAAATTAAAAAAAAGAAAAACATCTACTTTTTCATAAAATAATTTTAATGTAATGAACTAATTTATGGAACTGCACTTAAAGTTTTGTATCAATTTATTCAAAAAATAACTTTTTATTCTAACTTGCATTTAAATAAAATGTATCACCAAATATAAAATTGTTCTTCTGTATTAAACTCACCTTAAATAAGAATTAAATAAATTGAAGATGAATTCTCGAAACACCTTATTTTCCACAGTGAATCAATATTTTCTTTCAGAAAAAAATTGGAATATTAAATATTTCTTCTTCTATCACTTTTCCACACTTTGACTTAGTAATTGATTGCACCAAATTTCAATTTTTAATAAAAATTCAAACTTCTAATCCATTCCTTTTTTTGTAATCCAATTTTGATTTAAAAATTCAACTCCCGGAAGCAAATACAAATTAACGCAACCACAAATTTTTAATCGGAAACAAAAAAAAAACACCCAAAAAAATTTGCGGTGCGTAGGAAAATTTTTCAAAAATTTTCCTCTTTTACAAATTTATTCTTTTTATCCTCTAGTATTTTTTTTCTTTAACAAGTGGAATCACACAAAAATAAAAAAAAAAATTGTTCTATAATATGAAAGTTCTGTGCTTTCCAAAAAAATACACACCACAAACTTCTCTCAAAATAGTTCTTTTAAAAAAATAAACGAACTTGACCGTTGTAAGGTCGCCGTGGAACTAAAGTCTATGCCAAGGTAATGAGTTGTTATATAAGTTAGAAGACTTCTTTAAGAATTTTTCCTCGTCGGTCGTGTTGACTTTTTTCCACACACAATCATTTTCTTCTTCGTAGTTCGTATAGTTAGTCGTCTTCTTTGGGTTTTTTGTTCTGTGCTGATGTTCTGTGAGCGCGCTGTGTATTGCCAACAACCATGACCACCGCGGCCATACCACATACCACCATCATCATCATGCCTCATGCCATCATCATCATCATCCTCATGACGACCAAGACGACGATGATCATCATCAGCAGCATGAGTATAAGAACTTTTATCAAACAACATATTTGGAGTTGTATTCTCAACATATCATCTCCGCCTATAAAAGAGCGATCGAGAAAAACTCCAAAACGAGAAAGCAACGGAGAGTGCTAAAGAAACTTACTCTATCTTCAGAACAGATCTTCCTTCCATCGCACATAGAATTTCTTACTCTTCATGAAATTCTTTCTCCTTGCCAATTTCTTTCTCAGATCTAATTTTCAGCATCATCGTCGTCGTCGAGCGAGGCCCAGGCCAATGCTCTTTCGACATCATTCTCATTGCGCGATCATGAAAATTATAAAGATCTTCATCGCATCAGAGTTTGATCGAAAAATGTTGAGCAACATGATGCCGGTTGTATCATTGATCGAACCACAACTACTATACATCAGCAACATTTTTTAACTTGAAGATCAAGTTAATGGTCGTTGGCCAGGCCATGATCTTGTCCATGACCGTGGTGCTCGTGACAGAGAACAGGCAACCTTGGTTTAAGGTTGCGTATTTATTCATGATCAATTATCAGGTTTAAGATTCAAGTTTCAAAAGAGAGGGGAACAAATTTGAAATTGGCTAAGAGAGCGAAAAACATTTTGTTTAAGAGTTGAGACTTTCCTTCCGGAAGTGGGTGGCTGAAATGAAATACTGTTTTAGAGCTTTCACGACTGCTTTCTTTTCTCTTTAATTTGATTTGAGTTCATTGAACGCATAAAAAGACGTTTTTTACTCTTAAGTAAGTGTCATGATTGTTTCTCTTAGATTAACTTGTTCGTGTTATAATTGATGAAAAAATGTGTTTAAAGATGAGTACAGTCAAAAGCTTTCTTAAAGAAAATGTTTGCTTTGCCATTGATGAGTAAAATTGGTCAACGGTCTTTTATTTATTTATATACTTTTTTTTTAAATAATAATGCCTATATTAAATATAAGACGTCATTATCGGTGGTCAAAGATGGTTGAAAACAACATTTTGGGGGGAGTTTATTATTTTTTTGTTTTTTTTTTTTTACGATAAAAAAGACTGTTTGTATACCTACTTTTTATTTTTGAACGGATGTTCGATGTATTTGGGGGAAAAAAAAGTAGAATCAAGTTTTTTAATGATGGAATAAAAACAAATAATTTATTGCTTATGAATTAATTTATGTAAATCTAAGCTAAATTCATACTTAAACCCTACTTAACTTACTTTGTGTAGTTTTTTAGAACTTAAATCCGCATTTATTTAAGACAGACAATAAAAATAATGCATTTTAATGATTTTAGGTTGGTATTCATAGTTCTAAGATATTGAAGATAAAAGTGTTGATGCCTTATGAAAAGGTTTTTCATCTTTATCATTTGGGATAGATTTATATCTACGAGATGCTTTCCAATTCTGCTTCTCAATTTTCGAAGACTTATTCTTATAAATGTTTTAATTTAAAAGATCATTTGCTAAAGCTTAATCTTGCTGACAATAACTAAATATTGGCCGTTAAAAAAAGATTTTTTCAAGAAAATAAATTATAACAAGTTGATTTTTGGTATTCAGGTTAGTTTACAATCTGTGAAAAACCATAAAGTTTTCTCTGTCACAAATTTTCTTATTTTGAAACCGGTAGATTTAAGACAAAAATCATGTTTTGCATACTTGTAATAGAGCTTATTTTACAAAAAAAAAAAAATGTCATATACCTATCTTAAAAACTCTTGTTAGTTAGAAATTTTTTCTGATTTTCTTACTTTTAACCTAAAGGTATTTTTTTTTATAAAACCAAACGTCTACAAAAAAAAAATTAATTTAAAATGATTTGAATTAACAAATCCTCATCAAAAAATTTGTAATTAAAAAAAAATTCTTAATACCCCAAGCAAAAAGTTATAAAGCAATTAAACAATCGATTGGTTTGAAAAACCTTATTTTCGACATTTAAATAAGTGTTGACGGAATCACCATTTGCCGGAACCCATGCAAATATTACATCTCATACAATTTTCTCCAAAAAATGTGTTGATACTTTTTGTCCTCCTACTCAAAAATTACTTTGTTTTTCGGTTCAACTCATAAACCATAAATGTTAGTTGAAATATTTTTCTAAAATTGATACACATACAATGGTCGGAAAAAGTATTTTGTCAAAATGAACATTTTTCTAACTGATGAGAATAATCTGTAACGGTTAAACATAAAATAAGGAAGTTGACGGTTATTTATTAAGTAGGTATGTTATGGTGAATCTCATGATGGTCAATCTCAGTCATATAGTTGGTATTATGCTTCGAGGCTGCATTTTTTGTATAAAAAGTACTAAATTTTAAGGGAAAAAAGTATTTTGACAAACGTTCTTTTTCAACGTTGGTAATGTAAGGTAATGCATTTTACGTGTTTCAAGCACGTATACAACTGACAGACTTGTTAAGGCCCCATTTGTGAAAAATTGGGCAAAACGGCGGAAATTAACATTGAAATTGGTGCATCTTCTGTTGCAAGTCATAGTTTCTGTGTGTCTGTTAAAAAATCTGTAGAGAACTGAATTTATCTCGGGAAACTAAAAATTACCAAATATACAAACACAAAAATATAATTATGCTACTAAAAATTTACCACAAATGGACAAAAAACGAAAAAAATGCACTTAAAAAAATTGAAGCATTTTGAAGAATTCACTTTATCGCGGATTGACTCCAAAAAGTCTGAATTTGCAAATGCCATTCTTTCATCAAAAACCTTGTTAGCAAAAGTACTTTTTGCATTGAGCTCAAAGAAGACAATTTTACCATGTTTATGGGAAGATAATACAGTATTTATCTCATAAAACAAAAATTGAAAAAACTGAATTCTCAAAGGAACATATTGGTATGCTTCTTTCATTCAAAAACAAACTTTTATGGACAACATTCTCACAAATTTCTATCTCAATGATCCGGGAAACGAAAAGGAACTGTTGAAGCTCCGTAAAAATTTGGTCAAGTTTGTTCCAGAAGCGAAAAGCACAAAAAAATGTCCCTTTGAGAATTAATTTTTTTTTCGATTTTTGTTTTATGAGATAAATAAGAACGTTTGTCAAAATACTTTTTTCCCTCAAAATTTAGTACTTTTTATACAAAAAATGCAGCCTCGAAGCATAATACCAACTATATGACTGACATTGACCATCATGAGATTCACCATAACATACCTACTTAATAAATAACCGTCAACTTTCTTATTTTATGTTTAACCGTTACAGATTATTCTCATCAGTTAGAAAAATGTTCACTTTGTCAAAATACTTTTTCCGACTGTTGTAGTTCCAAACTTAAATATAAAAAATAAATGAAAAGGATAAAAACCCTTACCTTTTTTTACTGAATTTATAAAAAAAATATTTATTTATTGTTTTCAAAAAATTCCTTGACAACTTTTTTAAGTAATTAGATACAAGGCAAAAATGGAATCAAGATGTGTAACGTAGAAAACATACGGTTTTCCCATAAAATTTGATGAAACCGATTCTTACACTACTGTTTGTAAGAAAGAACCTAGGCAGATAGCGGTAGGTTCTACAAAAACGATCGACATGTTTATTTCATACATCCTTTTATTTATAAAACCCTAAAAGAAATCTGTAATCGTATAGTTTTGGAAAAAAAAAACACACTGAATTTAAACCTTAAAGTATTTCATTCAAATTCTTCTATTATTTTTTTTATATGATGCTAAAGTTAGAATTTGTGTTGAGTTGAAAAATTCGCCATTTATCGAAAATAATAGTTTTCGAATTGATTTTCCTTGTTTTGATTTTATAAATAAAAAAAAATCATGTGTGCAATTCACACGTGGTAGAAGTGAAACCTTAAAAAATAATTTTTCTTGCAAAAAAAAAAATAGAAAAATCTACCTATTTTTATTCTATCACCTTCAAATCCATGTTTTTTATATGATAACCTATATAAATTTTATATCATCTGAAGGCTTATTGTCTTAGCTCAAATATATATATCGATCAAGTCTATGAGACATCTACAAAAACAGCTAGAATTTTTTAAACTCGATGAAATTTCATCAAAAAAAAAAAAAAAAACATTTATTTTTATGTTCTCATGCTATTAAATCAATTTTATGTTTGACAACCTACACAAAATTTTATACCATGTGAAAGCTTATTGATTCACCTTTCATATGACGTATCAATCTCATTTCAAAGATGCCTACAAGAGAAGTTAGAGAAGTTAAAAAACTATGACTGTTAGAAATGTATCCATTTTTGTTTTAAGCAAATTATTTGAAACTTATTTGAATTTACTAAATAACGTTAACAGGAAACTGTCATTGCAGAGAAGCAAACAAATTTGTGTGCAAAGATGGAAAGATTTAAAAATTAGTACAACATGTAAAATGCATTCCTTTTTATTTAACTTGTTTTTTTAACTTGTGCAATTTCTCAAGGTACGTTTTTTATTTTTTTTATTTTCATATCACCAAAGTTTCCCATCAATAAGTGTTCAAAACCATTATACTGATTTTGTGTCATCATAAATCCAACTCAATTGAATTTGACCTCATGTCTCTCTTCTTACCAATTACTACAAAAATGATCAGCACAACAATTGCAATTAATTCAATCCCTGGTAAAGCAATTAAAAAATCTTTAGAAATAATTTTGGCCTCTGGTTATCCCCCAAAGTCTATAGAATTTTTGTATTGTTGTTTTGTTTTTAATGATGAAGGAAACACCCGCAAGATATACATTGGGTGCCAACACATTCTACAACATGCCATTAGTCAATCCCATATATAAAATTGAATGCCAAGGTATTTTGTAATAATCCTATCCCGCTGAATGAGCTATTCACAGTGGACTAAAATGCTTATAAATTTGGCAAAAAAATCACCGATGTAAAAAAAATTACTAAACTTTATAGTTTTATTCTTAAAATTTGATTTTCGGTCTAAAACTAAAAATGACACGTAACAGTGACACTGACTGGAGAGGAAATTCAATAAATTAAGAAATAAATTCAAAAAAAAATTTTTACTAGACAAAATTAACTCAAAATTATCAGAAATCAGAAAAAATATTTTACCTTAAATCTTCGAATATTCCAAATTAATCTTTTAAAATATTTTCCAATATTTAAAAGAGCTCCCCCCACTGTTGGATGCCACAAAATTTACAATTCTTCATCTTATTGATTTGGGCCATAACTCATGTGCGACTAGGTGCATCATGTTGTGATGTTTTTTTGAACTCCTCCATGCACCACCACCATCACCAGCAGCAGAAGCAGCAGGTGCACAAGCTATGGTTTCCTCCTCATATATACAACTCTTTTGATGATAAATAATGATTAAGTTCCAAATTGAGGGGATATCTTTTGGGCGTTAATCATTCGACTCAGGCGCACATCGGATAGAAAGCTTGATTAAGCGGAAACCCGGCAACGAATTATATTTCAACCTTATCAAATAAGTTTGTGTGTGTATTGTATTATAGTGGAAATTTATATACAAACAAAAAAAAAATTCAGTTGTTTTGCTTCTTCGGGATTTTGTGCAAAAATAAATGGCAAACATCATGAAAATAATCATTATAATTATTGAAAAAGCTACATTATAGAGGAAGAACATGAATTTCCGCATGCAAATAAATAAAAATAAACAAATGTGACATCGCACGCGCTGACCGAGTTAACGTATTAACACTTTGCATAGTTGTTTTGCAGAAAAATCATACGAAAGAGAAACAAAAAGATTAAGTACCATAATATTTTTGAGGTTTTGCAGATTTGAGCTTTGATAGCCTAAATAATAAGAAGAACCTTTTGCTAAAGTCGGTGTAAATCGTTACAAGACACCAGCCTTCAACCTACATACGCTTGTCCCTTCGAAACTGTGTTTTAATTCCTCTCCATCGAGGTAATTTATGATGAAGACACAACTTTGATATGTCAATTTGTGATGTAGATACATTTGAAAGATATGAATTTTGTTGTTTCGGTCGCTAATTGTGGTGTGGAATAACTAAACAGGCTTAAAAGGAAAGATATTGAAGTATTTTTTTTAGGCCAGTAAAATTTTAAACCTAGAATTCTGCAGGAGAAGGCAAGACTACCACAAGGTTGTGTTTTTAGACCACAACTTTTTTGATAAATGATGTTACTTCAAAGAGGAACTATAAATCTTCAACTATGAAAGCTTTTAGATGGCTAGCGAGTGTTTCAAAGGACTAGATCATGTTTTTTTACCAATGTTTATTCCTACAACTGAAGTTATCTATCAAATTTTTCACTGATTTTTTTAAGAACTATGTTTTAATGCCTCCCGGTTTGACCAGACATCACTTATTAAAAAAAAAAAATCCACTTTGTGGTTATTCCAATTTGTTTCTTCTCATTTTTCAAAATATTAATCTTGATAAATTTTTATTCAAAAGGATGTGAACATAAACAACACTTACCTACCTTTTTTTTTCAGAGGCTTCTTCTCTTAATGACTTTACATGGTTTTATCTCGATAATCATATGACTCAATTAATAAAAACGTTCTCAAAACCATTTCTCTTCATTCTAAAAAAAAAAGTGAATTAATTTAATAGCTTGTATAATTTTTTACGTCATGTGAGGTAGATGTTAGTTTAGGTAGATACAACAACTTAAGTTGTTTTAAATTTATTTGATTAATTTAAATTTGAGTTCGAGTTAAAAAAAAAAACAAAAAGATTTTCCCATCTGACGTCACTTCTTTGTTTAAACTGATTTGTAACGATAGCTCATTTATTTAAATGAAACAAAAATATTGCTCTGTTTTTGTTCACTATTATCATTAATTTCATAGTCAATAAAAGTCTTAATTTTTTTAATGAGGTTAGAACAGCAGCTCATTAAGTTTTTCAATTTGTTTTTTTTTTTTATATATATATAATTTTAAATGCATTCAATGTTGTTTTGACCGGAAAAGGCTTAAAAGACATTCGTGTGAATTTTGGGGTAAACTTAATGGAAACATCATTTTATCTGGAAAAAGACCACCAGTATGATTGAATCTCTAAAATAAAAATCAATGAATTATAAATTTAATTAAAAAAAAAGATGTGGTTTAAAATGCATTAATTTTAACTGATTCTCATAGAACCTTCAACATAATTTTATTTACGTAATAAATATTAATGCGATTTTCTGGTTGAAACGGTGAATCACTATATTTTTTCTAACTTTTCGGTGAATATCGTGAGGAAGTTACTTACTTAAGTTACTTACAAATCAATAAATTAACAAGAGTATCTAGCTTTTGAAAGATTCAAAAAGCGTTTCGAAGAAAAAAAAAAATAACACAATTTCGGGTTCTATATTTTGACAGTCGTAATTTTATGACTTCCCTAAAACTTTGTCCATATTATATAACAATAAAATGAAAGTAAGTTACTACATGGGAAAAAAATGTAATATTATGATGCAGTTTTTAAGAGGGGTTTGATTCTCAGTGCAAAAATGGGTTAACGTCATCTTTGGTTTTTTAGGACTTTCACTATTTTGTTTAGTGGTTTTAAAGAAGACTTTAAAAAAATTTAAATGGGCTGACCTTTAGATAGTTTTTTTTTCCAGCTTATTTCGTGCAAATAGAGTGGAAATTATTCCAAATCAAATTAAATGAAGTTTGTATTGGAAATAAGATATAATAGTTTTTTTTTTATTAAAAAAGTTGTCTTAAAGCACGAAATTCGTAGATACTTAAAAAATAGAATTTATGAGGACTTAATTTAATGGCCACTGTTTTTAACGCCTAATCTGAAAAAAAAACTTTGTTTGACGTCATAACGTCTTACAAATCGTTGAACACCGGCTGCATGCACGAAAAAGGGTGACTCATGCTGCCGTTCCATCTGAGCCTGTTATCAGTGTAGTATTGACTGCAATTTGTTCTTTAAGGCCAAGTCTTTTGGCGCTAAGTCCCACTAAAGACAGCTATACAAACCTTAATAGTGTAAGCAGTTTAATGTGTTGCATCGTTTAACAATTTGTCTTTTGCCTCAGAGGTTTAAGGTTCGAATCCTAAGCCAGCCAAATATTTTTTTTTGTTTTGCTTACAAATAATTTTTTACATAATCACGTAAAATTATCGTCCGTTAACCTACTTTGAAGGCTTCATGTTTTTTTTAATTACGAAAGCACATTTATAAAACATTTTCCCCTCAAAAAAAGATTCAGTTTGATTTCTTGTTTAACAAAAAATTAAAAAAAAAAAATTAAATCCTTGGAGCCGTTTTTTTTAAATTATTTTGTGTATAACATCTTTTAAAAATTTTTCAAAATAAAAAATCTGAATTTTTTAAGAAATTATGAATCCACACATAAAAAAATTTTACAAAAATTAGTTTTGAAAAAAATTTATTTGTCAAAAAAAAAAAATATCTACCTAATATGTAATGATTTTTTTTAACGTGGGAAAATTTTTAAATTAAGATTACTAAAAAATTTTTGTACAAAAAAGAACGATTAATAGCGAATCAAAAAATATTATTTTTGTATTTCAAAAGTTTGACCTTATTTTCAGCGGCTCACGTATTTTTATTAATCCAAATCTTATGGGCTTTTTAATACCAGGGTTGCTTTCCATTACAAATTTAAAAAAAAAAAATTATTGCAAATAAAAAAAATTGCATTGAAAAACTTAATGCGCCAAAAAAATATTTGCATTGAAAAAAAAAATTATTACAAAAATATTTTGCATTAAAAAAAAAATTGTATTGTAAATAAAAAATTTTCTGCATTGAAAAAAAAAAATTCAATGCATTAATAAATTTTTTTTAATGCAAATTTTTTTCAGTTTAACAACAAATATTTTTTAATGCAATTTTTCTTATTTGCAATAAATATTTTTTTTTTTTAATTGATTTGAATTTAAAAATTGAATTGAACTCCAAACAAACGTCTCATCTTTTAATAATAACATCACTCAACAATCCAATCAAATAGGAAAAATAGTTTAAAGTTCCAATATTTTTGTATGCTAATTTAATCGTTTTATTTAGAATTTTTGGAGAAAAGAACCGCTTATCGACAATCTAATAAACCTAGTTAATACTTTTACACAAATTAACATATGACCAATATTTGAGTTGAAATCTCACGTTTTTTCCACAAATATCAACAAAAATTTGTTACTCATAAAAAAAAAAAAAAAACTATTGACCAAATTTTTGTTGGTATGTATTTTTTATAATTTTGTTTTTTTTTTTTTTTTTTTTGCAAAATAAGCCAAAAATATATTGCGTATATAATCTTAATTTACATATTATTTTTTGAGTTCTCATTCTTTCGCTAATCATTAGGCATGCAAATTAAGGCGGAGTCGCTATAATTTTGCGGGTCTCTTCTCTTCCGATGAATTTTTAACAAATACACATTCAAATATATAATTATTGGGTCAAAAAGTAAAAAAAAAAAAAAAAATGAAGACCAAAATAACAACAAATAAGCTAACAAATATCGAGAGAATGAGAAAAAAACAATACAGCCCTGATGCGTGAAATGAAACCATCAATTTGGTAGATGGTATCGATTTCGTTAATAATACACTTGCCAGCCAAGTCTCATTGAAAACACTTTAAAGCCATGTAATTTCTTTATTCAACAAGCTTAAGCACTTCAATTACATGCAAACTTAAAATAATTACATGGCAAAGTAAAAATTTGAACATGAATTTTTTTGGCGAAATAATTTTTTTGTACCTCCTTTTCTGAGGTAAGTGTATTTTTATTTTTTTAATGCTTCATTTAAATCTATAGGTTTTTCATGGTAACAAGCACCATAATTGTTAAATATGAATATTTTGATCACGTTCAGCCGGCAAATTATATCAAATTAGTATGACAAATCGTTGTTTTATTATCGTCACCAACACCATCACCGCGCATTATCACCGGCTAGTTATTTAAAGTTGAATGATCGACGACGAAGGGAGTCTCTCACGCGGTCATGAGCACCTTTTTGTTGTTAATTCAAAAAATAAGTTAACTTCATTTTTATTTAAAGCAACTAAAAATGAAAGAGACTTGGTTACAAGATTCGAAAGAGATTTTGATTGGAGATTGAAGCAACGATAATAATCTTTAAAAGCTTCTTTTGAAAAAAGAGATGTTTCAATTCAAAATAATTGTATAATTCTCTTTCAAATTAGATGAGATCACTATCTCTCATAAAAAGCTTTAATTGATCAAAGAGAAGCTAAAAAGCTTATGGTTGAAGTAAAATTTGTAATATGATGAAATTCAATCAGCATTTAGTTTTTGATTTAGCAGTTCGTGAAGTTCTGTTGGAAAATCGTTCTTTATAAAATCGGATGTTTTGCAGAGGCTTTTAGAGCATTTAGATAAAGTAAATTTTAATTTCTTACATTTCTGACTCAACTTCACGTTTCACTTCCCGTTACCATTGTGGTACCGATTAATTTCATATTAACTGATTCATTCATAGTTAACCTGTAGCTTAAACTTTTATGGACGAAAATATTAACTATAGCTTATTTGAAAACTAAAAAAGGATTTTTAAAACTTCATCATTGAATAGGGTAAATAGGGGTAAAATGAGATGTTCAAAAAAAATTATTTTCTTAGCAGTAAGTCTTAGAGAACTGCATTTTACTTGCGATATAGGTACTATAGGGCAAGTTTAGGATTCGTAAGAAAAATCGAACTCGAGATAACAATTTTACATGACATTACGATGATGGAGAATGCCAAAAAAGTGGGTCCGGCAATTCTGTCTGTCTGTCTGTCTGTCTGTCTGTGTGTCTGTCTGTGTGTCTGTCTCTATCTGGAGCTGCAGCCTAAACGAGTGAAGTGATTTTCTTCAAACTTGGTAGTTAGCAGTTTTTGGTGATTCCCTAGAGGGGAAATTGAAATTTTTTTTTTTTATGACCAAAACTAACGGTACTTGCCATTATAACGGAAATAGAAAAGTTAATTTTTTTCAAAAACGGCTCTAACGATTTTGATTTAAATTTTTGTGTGTAGTACTACACATAAGAGCCAACTTTTAAAATAAAAAAAATATTTTTTGTACAGTTATTAATGGTACCTGTCATAGAACGGTTTTTTTCGTTTCTGAATATCTCGTACAACATTAACCCGATTTAAATGAAAATTTTTATACAAACGTGTGTAAGTAAAGATAATATTAAGAATTTAGAAAATTTTCAAAAAACCCATTTTTGGATTTTTAAAAAATATTTCAAAATTTTTTTTTGAAAAATCAATTTTTTGAAAACGGATCAATGAAAAATTTTGAAATTTAGTTTTAATGTGTAAATTAATTATTTATTCAAAATGGCATACCAACTTTTTTTTTGAAAAATGTTAAAAAATTTTTATACATACAAAATTATTTTTTTAAAAAACGGCTCCTACAATTTTCGAAATTTTTTTTCTAAAAATACCTTTTTATACAAGAAATAAAATGGCATATTTGTTTTTTTTTTTTTAAGATAATTTAAAATGGAGTTTAATTAATTATAAAAACAGATTTAATTTTTTTATACTACTTATGAAATTTCTTCAAAATATCTAATTTTAAATTTCTTGAATAAAAAGCTTTAACATTATAGTTACTTTAAGCATAAGAGCAAGTACGTGCGACCCCAGTCGTGCAATTTATTTTTATCGCTAGAAAGATATGTTAAAAAATTTCTAAAAAAAAAAAACTCAATACTGACTTATGAACGATTTTTTAAAATTAATGCAAGGGGTTTCCTTTTGTCAAAGCTTTAGATAGGGGATATTTTTTACAGAAATTTGGGTTATAGGTACTAATGAAAAAAAAATTGAAGTCCAAACCTACAGGATTTATAGATTCGATTAATTTATGTACGTTTGGAAAAAATTGGATTTTTAAAGATTTTTTCCCTATGACGTGAAAAACTATTTTTTTGCCCCAAAATTGTTAACGGTTTTCAACCTTCTTTCATTTACATCTTTTTTATTTTGATAGATATTTAGATGACAAATAGGAAAGATAGATAATAGGAAGTAAAATTCATTTTTACTTGCGATATAGGTACTATATGTACATATATCAAGTTATGCATTCGTAAAAAAAAAAGTTGAGATAGCATTTTTCCATGACATTACGATGATAGAGAATGCCAAAAAAGTGGGCCCCGGAAGTCCGTATGTCTGTCTGTCAGTCTGTCTGTCTGTTAACGAAGCTACAGCCTAAACGGATGAACCGATTGATGTCAAACTTGGTATGTAGCTTTATTTGGCGACTCTCCAGAATCGTTTTTGGAATTAATTTTTTTGGACCAAAAATAACGGTACTTGCCATATACCGATTTTAGTAAAATTAAAATTGCTCAAAAACGGCTCCAACGATTTTGTTTAAAAAATTTAAATAAAAGTTTTAAGACAAGGTCTATCTTCGAATAAAAATTTTTTTTTTGAAAATCATTATTAACGGTACCTGCCATATCACCATTTTTTTCAAATAAGATTATCTCCGAAAGTGCTTCTTCGATTTCAACGAAACTTTTTGTGAAGAAGCATTTAAATAATTTTAACATAAGCCAAAAACAAAATTTCAAAAAATATAATTTTGGATTTTTAAAAAAAATTTTGATTAGTGATTTCTACAAAGTGGCATACCAATTTTATTTTAAAACTTTTTTTCCAAAAAATTATTTATGAAAAACTAGTTTTTAAAACAACGGCTCAAACGATTTTGAAATTTTTTTTTCTAAAAATGCATCTTAATATATTAATCAAAACTGCATACTTGTTTTGGACGGCAATTTGATTTCAGATTTTATTTTGTTTAAAAAAAATACTAATTTTATTTTTTTTTTCTTTGTACCTATATAGTAGGTACTTACATTTTCCAAATTTCTATATAAAAAGTCTTAAAAATTTAAGCAACTTGAACTTTAAGAGCAAGTTTGCATTTTATTAATGTGGTATGAGGGTCATTTTTACTTCATTGTATTTTTTATTTTTAATGTTTGCCGAATAATGACTTTAAAAAAAAGCAACATATTTAAAATGAAAATAATCTCAAGATTTAGTAGTGTAAATATTTAAAGTAAAGAAATTTAACTCTTAGCTAAACAACTGTACCTAAATATTACGAAGACCATTGCAATCAGATCTTCTGTTTACAAAATTTCCGTTCTTTTGTATGCAAAGGATTTCTAAAAGAATTGGTTTATTTTTTTCTTCCAAACAATTAAAATCCTACAACAAGAAAAACATTATTCTAAACGAATGCTTTCAGAAATGCTTCACATTTGCATTTTAACGACATTTTCACGCTTATTATCCAGTTTATCTCTTTGAAGAAGAAATATTTTTTTCTTGAAACTTGGTGGGTCTTAAGGGCTCATGAGAAAGTTGAAGTTCTAGAAGTTACAAGAAAAACTAATTCAAAATAGCTAAATTATTAACAGACAAAGACGGCAACGGAGAAGACTTGTACGTGTCTTTTCCGTTACATCAACTTAAAGACCTACCAAGTTTCAAGTTAGCTGCTATTTATGCATTTTCTGTGGTGCCTGTTGGTAGCTCGTAGCCCATAATTGGTTATAATGTGCAAATAATGCCTAAGTTTAATACTGCTTTACTAAAATTAGTGTTGTCCATGATTTTTCATCATTTTTATCTAATTTAAGAGCTTGTTTCTATTCAAGTGACGCAAAAAAAACACTGTTTTTTGTGAAGTAATGCGAAAAAACGCAACTAGTAGATAGCCACACGGTTTCTGTTTTCGGTTTTTTGTTTTTACAACATTGTTTGTTAAAAGTTCCTCTTTGAAAATGCAAAACCAAAAATCTACTAAGTTACCTCACCAAAGCACAAATCGCTATTTTCTAAAGAAAAAATGTTGTTTCTATTCAAGTGACGCGCAGTGTACTTTTAACTGAAATTAAAAGCTTTCAGATGGTATAAAATGCATATAAGGTTAACATTAAAAACAGTGACAAAATGTAGTGTGAAGAATAAAAAAGTGATTTTTTCTTGATTTTATCATAAAAAATTAGTGATTTAAAAAAATACTTTTTATGCAACAAAAAGACTTGAATATAGTTTTATTCTTTAGAAAAAAATATAAGGCTTTAAGATGGTAGGTACATATATTTCTTTTTTGTAAATCTTTCATTAAAAAAAAAGGACAAGTAAAAATAATGATAATTAAGTAATAGTATTTCAATTCTATTCAATTCATAAAACTATAAATGCAATTTTTCATCAATGCTTTCGGAAGACGTTCCTTTTTTTTATTTTAAGTAAAATATTCTAAACTCACCATTAACAAATGCATTTTATGATAAGAATGCTGTTTACAAAACAATCCTTTTTTATAAAAAAAAACTTACAAAATCATAAACAAAAAAAAATTATATATAAATATTATAGGTATTTTTAAGACACACTCACAAAACTCAACCATCTTATGGCATTAAAATTCAACAACAAACATTAATTGAAGATATCAATATATCGAAATTGATAGTGATAATGTTGACAAGTCACTCAAAGTGGCCCGGCATTTCTAGTGTGTAAATAAATCACTGCATAATAAAAATATTTATCTAAGGGTGTAGGTACTTTTTTTCAGACACCATACTTCAAAATATACAATCTCTCACCTACATAAATGAATCTGGATTGTTTTTTTGTGATAGCATAAATTTATTTTTAATCCCAAAAAGTTGTCAATTTCTTATCGATTTGAAGGAGTGATATATTGTCATTATTTCTTCGGAATTATTATATTTTATCTGATAACGTAATAATTTGATAAGTTTCTTGTGTCTGTTTTGATTTAATATTATTGCTGTGTCGGCACACAGGTGCGAATTTTGGCAGGACAAAAACAAAAAAATTACGATTTTTTTAAAAAAGTGGTCACAAAAAAGTCTCTTTATAAGAGTGAAAATATTTTTTTTCGGAATTGTGAATACAATATTTGAATTCCTCGGAATATTCTACATCAATTTCATACTTGATTCTCTATAAAATATTGTGACCGAAAAAAGTTCTAGCGACATGAAAAAGTATAAACCAAATTCGTACCCGTGTGCCTATCACGTCACTATGTTATATATGTAAAGTCATTTTGGGAAATTTTTTTTTTTTTTTGTATTCACCTGTGGCTTTTGTATGTTTATTCCTCTTGATATTCTCACAGAGGTGATATTAAAATTTGCTTTCAGAATAAACTGGTAGCTTTTATACAATATTCTATTGATTTTTTTTTTTTTATTAATTCGAAAATTTTATTTTCTTCTCTTTTCAGGTGAGTTATTGATGAAAACAAGAAAACAAAAATTTAAATGTATGCATTATGCAAGTAAGTATTAGTTGTTAAGAAAGCCAACAATTCTATCGAACCTTCAAAATATTACAGGTAAGTTTTTATCAACTGATTAAAATTGTCTGAAAAAGATTTTTTTTTGGCGAAGCGACTGTGACTTAAAGCATTTCAAATAGGCAAATTTATTAACAAATTATACAAACTGTTTTGTATTAAATCCAGATCACTTAAAATTTTCCATGCGTTGGCCTGCCTTCTATAATTGATAGTGATTCATCCAAAAATAAATTTCGTCCAACCACAAAAATATATGTAAAATATTACAATCAATTTATATAAAAAATATCAAAAAATAAAATTTATACCATGCAACATTTATTTTTGTTTTTTTTTTTTTCTTTTTGCTTCAAGTTAAACATATTATTTCTATTAAGTTTCACTTTAGCTAGATAATTTGCCAAAAAATATTTTCTTCATTTTCAATCAATTTGGTAATGATAAATTGTTCTAACGCATTTGGGTTAAACCAATCTTTTTGATTTAATTGATCATTAAGCTGGCAATGCAATTAAGTATTTAAAATTAAAATAAAATGTTAGAAATTTCAAATCAAATTAATGAAATTTTCCTAATGAAATTTGCTCTAAGGTATTTCTATGAAAGTTATAATAATATCAAAATTTATTTGTTTAAGTTTAAATGGCGCCTTCAGCTCAAGGTAGATCACGAGCTTAAACCAATTATAGCTCCTCGAGCTTATTCCATCTTTAACACCAAATTTTATTGTTCGCCTTGATCTCCACATATGTATTGGGATTTTTTGTTTGTTTTTCTCTTATACTTCATTTGGTGAAATTTCTAAATGAATTCCAAAAAACTTAATCGTTACTTCAGAATGTGTTAATTTTGATTTGTCAGTTTCACATCTTCAAAATTTTTGTCAGCTTAGGTATAGCCAAAAATATGAAGCAATGCGCATATTTACAGATTATACAACTCACAAAAGTAAAATAATTATAAGCTAGCTATCGATCTTGAGACGGCTTTCATTTACAAATGTAAAACTTTAGTTCAGTTTAACCTTAATTAGATTTGCCAATACAAAAATTGCGGCAAAATTAAGTTTCAGTACCTAGAAAAAAAAAATACTCTTCGAAAAAAAAAACATGTCTTTTCTGTAGTTGTAACACTTTGTCTAGAGATGTTTTTGAAGTGACAACTTCTTTAGTATCGTAGTGATTTGAAACAAGATGAAAAGAAAAAGTGACAGGAGAAGTCAATTGATTATTACTTTTTTGTTTTAATAGATAGAATAAAATTTATACTGTAAATAGGTAATTAAATAAACTATACCTAATTGTGTTAAATTTCAATTAATTTAAAATTAAATATCCTGAGATAACGGTAAGAAGGTGTTCTTTTTCTAAACACGTTATATCTTTTGATCTTTTCGAGTCGAACGATCATTTAAAAGTCTAAAAACATGTCAAAAAATCATCATCGCAATAACTTTAAACTGATCGCTTGTATCGAAAAAATTGTTATGGAAATTCTTGTAGGCTTTTTGTGGATTGTCAAATAACACTGGTCAACAAGGCTTTTGCCACAAGAACCAAAATATACTTTTCTAGTAGTTTTTGGGGTTCTGAATCCGAATCTGAAGTCAGAAAAATTTGATTGGCCTTCGTTTTTGAAATATTACCGTTAGAGAATGTCAAAATACGTAATTTTGGCTGTTTTCGAGGTTATGTTTTTATGTGGAGTAATTTATTATGAATAAATTTGTAACGGTGCTTATAAGAGCAAGTTTTATTCTTTCAAAAAATGTTTAAATCCGATATCTCTTTTATTGCCCGAGATATTTAAAATTTAAGTAGCGGTCTTTGAATCAGAAGCAACACTGGCCAACCGAATTAAACTTTTTTTGCAACAAGAATCAAAATATACTATTCTGAAGGTTTTTGGGTTGCTGAACTCGAATCCAAAATCAGAAAAATTCTATTAGCCTTCGTTCTTAAAATATTACCGTTATAAAATGCAAAAAAAGGGTTTTTTTTATAACGGTTATATTTCAAGAACAGAGGCTAATAGAATTTTCCCGATTGCGGATTTGAGTTCAGCAACTCGAAAACCTTCAGAAAAGTATATTTTGGTTCTTGTGGCAAAAATTCTGTGACCAGTGACTTAAACTTTAGATTAAGTTTAATTTCTCTTTGGCTTATTAAATGAAACTTAAGATATCTCGAGAAATAAAAGAGATATAGGGAAAATTTTAACAGTTTTTCAAAGAAGAATATCTGTTCATATAATAACCGTTACAAATTTGTTTATAATGAATTACCCCATATCAAAACAGAGCCTCGAAAACAGCCAAAATGACGTTTTTTAGCATTTTATAACGGTAATTATTTCAAAAACGGAGGCCAATCAAATTTTTCTGACTTCAGATTCGGATTCAGCACCCCAAAAACTACTAGAAAAGTATATTTTGGTTCTTGTGGCAAAAAAAGTTAAATTTTGTTGACCAGTGTAATATACCAAACATTCGATCGTCACGGGTAGGATACTTGAACCATGAAGTTATTTTTTTACATATCAAATTATACAAAATTTACATAGGTAGACTTCCGAAATACCAAGAGTAATATATTTGTTTATTCATTAAAATGTGCAAAGAAAATATGAGAACTTAGTTGATTTTGTGTCACGGATGGGACAAAGAAAAAAAAAAAGTTTTTCCTATGTTCATTACAAAAAAGCAAAGTAGCAAAAAAAAATTATTTTATTTACGTTCAAAAAATTATTTCTAAATATCATGGGTCGAATCACGGGTGGAAGACGAGTGTTTGTTTATGTAAATCTTAAAATTTAAGATGTAAATTATTAAAATGACATTTACTTTGAATTAAAAAAGCAAACGATTTGCAGTTTGAGTCATCTCAAACACTTTTATAAATGTTTAAACATATATCTCAATGTCAGCTATCAACACAAAAAACCTTAAACATTAAATATTGATACTTTTATTTTTTATTAGTTGGCATTCTTGTTATAATCTTATCATAAACAAATTGAGGCGATGAGAAACAAAACTCGCTATATCCATTTTCTTCAAAAATGAAATTTTGATGCACATTTATAGAGTGTGTATCATTGAACAGTTTTGCAAACTATTTTTGTAGAAAAATTATTGAAATCCCTTTCAAAATTCTAGTTTAATATCGGGATTTACTACTAGCCCAGGGATGGCGAACCTTTTTAAAGCCTCGAACCATTAAAAAAAAAAAATATTTATTTGAGGTACCTTCGGCGTGCCATACAGTTTTGATCTAGTTTTTTTTTTTGTGACCACTAGAAGCAAAAATAATTAATTTTAAACTACGCAGTGTTTTATTTTAAACACACCTATTAATTTAAATTTGAAAATAACAGATTATTATTATATTTCGTTTTAATAAAAAAAAAAAACAAAATTTCAGATAAAAGGTTAACTAAATGGCCACTTTTTGCAAAAAATGGGAGATTTACAAAATTATTATTTCCTTATAGCGCTATTTGTTTTGAAAAAAAAAAATTCCAAAAAATTGTTTTTGGAACCAAAAAATAAGCTTTCTGCATCATTGTTTCAAATTTTACGTTCGGAAAAACTGAGTTTGAAAAAAAATGAATTTTCAAATTTTTCACTTTTCAATTTTAAGATGTACCTCAACAAATTAAAACAAAGATACAAAAAATAAAAAGTGAAAGAAATATTGTAGTATGACTTTTCTTGTTGTGAACTCGATGCCAAGTAGTTTGCAGGCTGAACTGAAAGATAAAGTTGGAATCATCTGACAATATGCTTCAAAGCGAATCTTTAATGTTATTCATTTGGACAAATTATGACTCACAGGCGTAAGTAGGTGAAAATATTGTCAAGGTCTCCAACTTTTCTAATTTCATGTTTCCATTAATTTGGAATTGTTCGTCGTATTGCCCTTCACCCTCCCTAGTTTGATTGATTCCAACTCTTTCCTCGTTTCGACTAATTTTTGAGTCGATATCGGACAAATTCGTTCAGCTACATTTCAATTTCTTCAATTTCCTACCATTAAAATTTAGACATGTTAAGTTTATCAAAGGATGTCGTATCAGGGTCCATAGTAGACCTAACATTTTCTATAATTCTTTAACTTGTGAAAACCTAATAACCTTCCGATAAAAAACAGTTAATTTTACGAAATATTTTATGGCGTGCCACCAATGGCACGCGTGCCATTGGTTCGCCATCCCTGTACTAGCCCCATAATATAAGACTTGAAATGTTTTTTCAGTTTTTCTGAAAATTAATGATTATTTAGGAATATAGCGAGTTTTGTTTCTAATCGCCTCAATTGTATTCAGTTTGATAACGAAACCAATGAATACAAATTTTCCGAGATCAGAAATATATTTCAACTTTTTGAACGGAAAATTTTGGAGGCAATACAAAATTGCAACAATAACATTAAGTCATTTTCCGACAAAACAAAATTCCAAAACTAACTCTATTTGTTCCCATTTTCAATAAAAGTCATAAAATAACCTTTATTTTTTAAAATGAAAAATTTCGGTCAAGGTCTGAGAGAAACCTTTATTTTGTATTTTTTTTATGATTCGGTCAACAGACAAAAATAAATCTCATCTGCAAATTTATCAATTAGAACATCGATCTCCTGAAATATTCGGTTGTGCTTGTCGTCCCAGCGCAGCGATTAAAATCCAATGGAAAGCAAATTTTCATCTTTACATTTTTTTATTTTGTGGCTCACTTTCTAAAGTGTCCCATAACAACTACTGTCCCAATCAAATAAAACGTTTTAAAATATTATGTGGAGCCCTATATTTTCAATACTCTAGTTTTTAATTTTGAAAGTTTCAGTATCTTATGAGTCAAAATTTATTTTGGAGCTACTCATACCTACACACACGTCTAAATTATATAAACTAGTATCAGCCTATATAAATACTTACATGTCGAGTGCATAATGAAAAAAAAAAAAAAAAAACTCAAAATATTTATAATCCCTAAATTTAAGATAATCTTCATAAACCGCCGCCGACCGATTGACATAAATTACGCATCATCACTATAAACTCATTGACAGTGTTCCGTTCAAAAATATATGATTAATTATGCGAACCACCTAAAAAGGCAGTCATTGGCCTGAAAAATAAAAACTCCCACGATCTTTGACATCATTTACCCAAAAAAAAAATAACCACTAGATCATCAAGCATTACTCGTTAACAACTTATTTTTGCACTGACCACACAATTCCATTGACTCATTAAGATAAAAAACAAACTCACATTTTTCTTCCCCCTTTGAATCTCGAGTGTATAAAATATTTGAAATGAGTCGTCATTAGTCACAGACTTTTAATTTCAGTTCGCGTCGCTTTTAAGCACGCACCCGATGGCAAATCAAAACGATAAAAATAACGCCATACAGTTTGCTGATGGTGTTGACCTAATTCAACGCCCAATAACGTCTGCTAATTTAAAAAAATTCAAAACCAGACGAATGTGTAGCTAAACTAAAATTATTAATGTTGTCTTTTTAATCAATGTAATACAGGGTGTTTATCTTTTAAATGATGTTCTTTTTAATTTCTAAATAAATTTACAACTTCTATATTTGCGGAGAGATTGTTGATCTTTAAACGGTAAAAGAACTCAAAAGTGTTTTCAAAGTCAGCTTTAATTCATAACCTCCACAATTCTTAGAATTTTTTCTTTGAAAGTAAGTAAGTCGGAGACACCCTGTTTGTTTTTTCTTACTCATTAGAGGGGAAACGTTGAAATTCTCGTTATCAACTTATTCAGTAAGAATTAAGATAGTGCGTGAGCGCACTGGAATTTTTATTTATATGAGCAGAAATTGCCTTTGAGGCACAAACAAAAACAAAACAAAATTAAAGTCCGGCTATTTGCGCCAGTTAAAAGATTTATCTGCAAATAATAATTCAGACACATTAACAAAAAACAAAAAAAAACTAAAAACGCAAACCTTAATTAAAACCAAATTTTTGAGAAGTTTACATATTTTTGAAAAAAAAAAACAAGGTGTGGGGGAATTCTTTAACAAATTCATAATTCATCAAAGAGTTCCGTTTGATTGATTAATCTGTGATGAACTTTCTTAGCACTTTAGAACTTGACTTCCTGACCCGCAAGTTCAAGTTTGAGAGAAAATTTATTTTGCATGTCAAAAAGTTGGAAAACAAACAAATTGTTAAATGTAAATAAATGATTTCTTATTGATTTTTTTGTTTAATGTTGTGGGATTTCATTTAGAGTTCAAGATTCATTAAATTATTATTGACACGAAAGAATACCAAATGGTAAATGGTTTTTTACTTTGAAATAATTCACACACATATCAGATATCGAGTGTTTTTATACTTTTTCGTTAGAGAGAAGATGTGTGTAGGCGTAAAATATTCAGTTCGAAATTTGGAGGATTTCATGTCATAAGTCTAACTCACTGTAGACGTTATCAAAAAAAAAAAAAAAATTATGTACTAAGATATCAGAAAAATTAGTACAGTTTTTTTTTTTCGTTGTTCAATAGTTCTATGAACTTTGGAGTGCGATATTGCTAATAGAAAAGAGTGTAACATTCACTTCAATTGAATTGATAGACTTTTTTCATTAATTTTTCATGTTCAAAATTATAACGAAAATGAAAAAAAAAACACCAAATTAGCATGGATTTTAAAAATGCTACAGCCATTGAATTTATTAATTTTTGTTTTGAAAATTCTGAGTTTGAGGACTAGTTACTAGTTCTTCAAAAAAAAAAAAAAAAAAAAAACTTCATTCAACTTATTTGATTGTAATTTTACAGATAGGAATAAACTTCTGGCTTTTTTAAAATATTTATCTGAACATTGAAGGTGTTCCCATTGTTTTTAAGTATTTTTTCTTGTTTGATAGAAAATTGTCCCTCACACCAATTATAAAATAACCTGTAGACAATCTTTTGACAGTCATTTACAATTTTTGTGTCAAAAAATCTTAATTTTAATTTCTACTTCAGATGCGCCCACAAATTCTTAATTAGATTTAGATCGCCCGGATTGGAGAGTCACTTATATCACGGTATTCCGATTAGAAAACTAGGACATTCATCCCGCAAAGCAGCCAAATTAACGAAAATGATGTGACTATATAATTTTTAAAATTCTACCTAATTCTTTTATTAAGGGCTCAATAACATTGATTCGACAAATTTTTCTATCGATTCGCAAGCTATAATTTGGGCCCGATATTTTATTTTTATGACTTTTAGGATAAGGATAAGTGCTATCAAATATAAAAAAAATGTACTTTTCTAAAAACGGCTCTGAAGATTTTTGATTATAATTTTTGTGTTTTACGTTGAAAATAAGGTCTTACTTATAAATTAAAAAAAAAAAGAGGTTGTCTGTAAAGCTGGTTTACGGACGATGATTTTACGTGATAACGTCGTCAGAAAACAGGTTGTGTGCTTTTGTTTAAAATGAGTCATTTGAAGCGTTTACATATTTCAAACAATCATAATTTACAAGAAAAAGCTAAAAAAAAAAATACGTTTTTTATTTTCTCATTATATTAATTTTTTTATTTTAAAAGCTTACAAAAAAAATTATGGAATTTAAAAGCCAAGTATTTCTTCCTAAGAATAAAACCATTTTTAAATTTTTACAATGCGCAAAAAGTATAAAAATAATTTATTGAAAACAATCATTTTCATTAAAAAAAAGCAAAGAAAACATGACTTTTTATCTTCTCACTCATTATTTTCATTTTTTTCGCTAACAACCAAAAAAAATTTGTCTTAGCTCAAAATATATATATCGATCAGGTCTATGAGACATCTACAAAAAGAGCTAGAATTTTTTGAACTCGATCAAATTTCATTAAAAAAAAGCAAAAAAAACATTTATTTTTATGTTCTCACGCTATGGAATCAATTTTTTGTTTGACAACCTATAAAAAATTTCATACTATGTGAAAGCTTATTATTTCACCTTCCATATGACGTATCAATCTCATTTCAAAGATGCCTACAAGAGAATTTAGATTTTTTTAAAGTCAACCATGTCGAATTTCCAGACTGAGATTACGGTACTTCCCACACTGGTGGCTGTTCAGGGGGCAACAGATCTCCGCTGGTGTTTTAAGGTTTTTCGCAAGTTTCTTGATTTAACATTGTGTAGCTTGTAGTTAGTCTACCGTTATGTGTGATATACCAAATGAAAGGTAATTGTATCAGGATGCTCATAATAAGTTTAATAAAATTTCTATCTGCTCTTGGTCAAAAGTTATAACCTGTTGAATTCTAAAATTTTATTTTACCCTTATCTCAAAATGGTGTTTACGAAAATGATTGAAACTTCTCACACATATAGTCGTAGTCATGGTCTATCATTACTCTATATACTTTATTTCTGTATCTATCAAAGAAAAAAAGATAAAAAGAAAAAACGATGAAAACCGGTTAAAAACGGTCAAAAAACATGTTTTTTAAAAACTTGTTTCTTCCGTTATTCAGTCAAAACTCACTAAACGATTCCAAGTTTTTGCACATGTATGCATAAAGCCAAAACCTACATGTCCTATAAGTTTGAGATTTTTTGAACGCTCCAAAAATTACCCAAAAATACCCCTAAAAAACTAGGTGCTTTTCAAAAACTCATATTTCGAAACGCAGAGTGTTGGAAAAAAAACCGTTTCAAACGCCTAATTTTTGTTTAACTCATCTTTCACCTGGCATCTTTAGAATTGTCAAAAAAAAAATTTCTTTACCCAAAATCATCATTTTGTCATATAGCCCCAACACGTGTACAACGTTCAAACAAAACGTTATAGCTTAGTTTCAAAATTTTTTAGAATTTTTTCTTAAATGTAGTTATTCTTAAATTAATCTCATCTATCTATAGCAAAATCATTTCATTTCTCTTCGACTTCGCGTTTAGATTTTAGCCCAAATTTCATCTTTCCGTTATACCCCTGTTTACCCTATTAAATGACGGAATTTTTAAAAATCCTTAATTTGGATTAAGCTTTAGGTTATTATCTTTCAAATAAGCTATAGAAGATTTATAATTGGTATGCCATTTTTGACTGTTTTCAAAAAATTGGTTTTTCAAAAAGAAAAGTTTAGAACTTTTTTATTTAATCGAAAAATATGTTTCTGAAAAATTTTTTTTTTTAAATCTATCTGATGCATTTTCCTGATCGTTTTTTGTTGAGAAAATATTATTTAAGGTATTTTTAAAAATTCATAGGTGTTATAAAACATTTGTATAGATCTGGTTTAAGTGTTTAGTTTGGAAACTCTGACTTTGAAAATTAATATTTTTTTAAGTGAAACAACTCCCTTCAAAGAGCTTTAAAAAGTTTGAATTATCTTTGTATTCATGTCCCTTGGCTCCTATGAGTTTTACAACCTGTTATTATTATTATTATTCTCTAAAAAGTTGAAAAGAACAAAATTTTAAATACCAAAATTAAACTGTTCAATCACATTTTTTGTTTTAAATTTTTTGTTTTAAAAACCTTTTTACAGCTTATTTATAAAAATTTGTCAATCAAATCTCACTTTTATATGTATATCAATATTATTTTAACTTTTTTTACAAATGAAGCTAATTGCTTCTATAAACTTATTTGAAATCCCATTCATTAATTTTGCTGATGAATAAAGTGAAAAGCTTTAAAAATAAATCAATTTCTATTTTAATGCCCAATTGTTATATCTTAAATGACAAAAGAATCTAGCTTAAAATCGAAAGCTACCTTAATAAACCATCTCATCGTCATCGAAGATAACTCAATTAAAGATGTTCCAATTAGTGTGAGAACATATTCTCAAGTTTTCTCATCAAATCTTCTTCTTCAAAAAAAAAAAAAAAACTACTAATTGAATCTGGGTCGAAATAATAATAATATGTAGAAGTGCTAAAAGATCAATGAGCTTTTGTTAAAAGATTCGCACACATTCTCAAGTCTTCCGGTGTCCCACTAAATACAAAAAAAAAAAAAATGATTTACAACCAAAGTTCGGTGCCTCCGCACGAATAATCAATAATCTCTTGTTTGGAGGCTAAATATTCAACTATACAAAGCTTGCCATAGAAGGCAGATAGATACTTCTGTTTTTTTTTTTTTTTTGTCGATCGGGGGAAAACACTAAACAACACGCACTTGAATTTATTTGCTAGAGAGCCCAGGCACACAGTACTATTATAATTCTCCCGGTGTGTTCTAGATCAATCGTATTTCTTTTGAACTAATTCGAATCGCAAATATGGCCAACAGCATCACACACAATAGACCGATTTGTGAATGTGGTCTTTGCAGAGTCTATATTATTCCCAACAAGTATCCACCGAGACAGAAACTAGAAAGAGTTATGTAGAATGCAAATCATCCCTTTTACTTTATTTGCGCGAACGAGAGCGATTTGCAATCTATGGGAATACATAAAGGATTTGAGAGTATATCGTTTAGGAAGCACCACAAGAACACTAAACAAGCTGGCTGCGCGCTAGTTGCTTCTGGGCGTTCGCTAATCGATTGTATGCACCTTGTTCTGGCACCTACCTGAAAAAAAATACGAGTGAGCGCAGCAAACAAGCCCACCCCCTCGTAACCCCGCCGCATATTACTGCGGTTTGACTTAGTCAAACTATTAGACAGGAAATTAATCAGATTGTCCTTCCGATCTAGAGGCGTGTGCTGTTTAGGAGGAAGTAAAGAAACAGTGAACATTAATCGGCTGGTTTTTAACATGGACCAGGAAAATAGTAATAATTGTAATTTGCTGGTTTTTGATGTTCCTTTGCGGAAGTTAATCGTGAAGTTCAAGTTATGATTTCTCCTATGAAGCCTCAGGAAGATTGTGTAAAGGTTATTCATATCAATGTTTTATTGTAATTTTTTACTGCACTAAGGTGAAACTAAAATTAAGGATATGTTTGTAACTATGTGTGTGGGTTGGTATGAAATTATGTATGCGTTCATTAGGCTGGTCCTTATTTGGAACAAGCATTTAGATAGCCACCATTCGGTTGGAAATTCTGAGAAAAATTTACTATAATTTTTTTAGATTTTTAAAAATTCAATCAATAAATAGGGTAAATAGGGGTTAAACTATATTGCAAAAAAGTGGCTTTTTTTCAAAACGCAACATTGCACATTGGTTCCGTAGTAGGCCATAGGCCGAAATATCGATGTCAATATAATGACGTCATTTTTCGTTATATTTGTTATAAAAAGCCTATTCTTTAAGATAGCATAACAGACATTTTGAGAAAATAACGGAACTTTTCATATCGACCATGAAAAGTTGTCGAAAAAAGTCTGATTTCAATGCTTTATTTTTGGTCCCGAATCAACTTAAACTTTTAAGTGTATTTTTCGGTTAAAATTATTTTTAAAGTTTTTTTTTTGTTATGGAACTTAAAGTTGAAGGTATGTACTTTATTTAAAGAGTTTACAATTCTATTTTATTTAAAATTTTCAATAAAAAACAGACTAGAAAAGGACAGGTTCAAATTCCATACTTTTGTTTTTCTTCTCACTTTACCGAAACTTTTAACTATGTTGTCATCAATATAAATACATGATTCATATACATAAATTTTCTCTAGCACGTGTAGTTTCTTAAACAATTGAATCTGTCTGCGAATAAGTGCGACGGGCTACGACTGACTCTTTCACACTCATTGTTTCAATTTTACCCATATTTCTCATATTTAAAACTTTTTCAAAAAAAATTTTTTTTTTTTGAGTTTTTATGTTTTCCTTAAGTTTTTGCACATATTTTTATAAAAATATATGATATTAAGCAAGCTTTAAATCTGAAATGTAACATAAAAATTATGACTGAAATTGAAAAAAAAACCAAATAAATAATTTAAAAAAATAACTTATCATTTGTTTGTACATTTTGTAATTAAATATATACAAGATTTCTTTATAAAACAATTGTTTTTAAATTAATTCATTTTTTATTGCTAAAAAAATATATTCTCACACATATTCAAGTATATTTTGTTGCTATCCTAACTATAATCCCCTATGGCCGCCCTTCTTAGAAACCGGTACCACTGTGCATTGTAGAAAGTTGAATTTTTATTTTTAATTAAATTTAATAAATTTCAAAAAAATTTCAAAATCAAGTTATAAAGGGTTTTTTAAAACAAAAACATGAGGTAGACCTTCGACATTATTCTGGGTAGGGGAAATGTTTTTACCAAAATTTGAGTCATACCAATGGAAAACCAATAAGAAAAAATAAAAAAAATTTTCAAAAGCACTGCGTTTTGAAATACGAATTTTTGAAATCACCTACTTTTTAGGGGTATTTTTAAGTGTTCTTTTTTTTATTTTGAAGAATTTTTCCAAGCGTTCAAAAAACTTCAAACTTAAAAAAATGAACATGCGTATGCATGTGCAAAAAATTGAATTTCGAAAATAATTTTTGACCGAAAAATGAGAAAAACAAGTTTTTTTATGTCCCCAAATTTTTTGACCGTTTCTAACCGTGTTTTGTATCTTTTTTCTTTAACAGATTTATAAATGAAATTTATACTGTAGATAGATAATAGGCAGGACTATATTACAATCAATCAATCATTCAATTTCATATGCACAAATTTATGATAACGGTAAAATGATGTTCGTTTTTTCTAAAACGTTATAACTTTTGATCTGCAACACATACAAAATTTAATTAACTTTATTTCGCATTAGGATAATATAGCCTTTCATTTGATACATCACACATAACGGTACATGAACTACATGCTACACAATCTTAAATTGAAAAACTTAAAATTTACCATAAAACACCTGTGGAGATCTGTTGGCGATGACCAACCACCAGTGTAGGAAGTAACATAAACTCAGTTTGTCATTTCGACATGGCTTGCTTTAAAAAATTCTAACTTTTTGACGTGATAACGTCTTATAAATCGATGGACCATGGCAGCCACCACAAAAGTGACGCCATTTTCTTACGTTACACTCTCGCACTTTCGCAGTGCGGCAAAAAAATTCAATTCAAAATTAAAAATAAACTATTAGAGATACAAAAATCTTCTATAGCTTATTTAAAAGATAATAACCTAAAGCTTAATCCAAATGATGAATTTTTTAAAAATTCCGTCATTTAATAGGGTAAACAGGGGTAAAACGGAAAGATGAAATTTGGGCTAAAATCTAAACGCGAAGTCGTAGAGAATTGACTTTTTTTTGCTATAGATAGATGAGATTAATTTAAGAATAACTGCATTTAAGAAAAAATTCCAAACAAATTTGAAACTAAGCTATAACGTTTTGTTTGAACGTTGTACACGTGTTGGGGCTATGACAAAATGATGATTTTGGATAAAGAAATTTTTTTTGACAATTCAAAAGATGCCAGGTGAAAGATAATTGAAAAAAAAAATTAGGCGTCTAATACGGATTTTTTTCCAACACTCTGCGTTTCGAAATATGAATTTTTCAAAAACACCTTGTTTTTTTTGGAGCGTTCGAAAAATCTTAACCTTATGCATACATGTGCAAAAACTTTTAATCGTTTAGTGAGTTTTAAATGAATAACGGAAGAAACAAAGTTTTTAAAACACACGGTTTTTGACCGTTTTTAACCGATTTTCATCGTTTTTTATTTTTATCTATTTTTCTTTAATAGATACAGGAATAATGTATAATGGAGTAATGATAGACCATGACTACGACTACATGTGTGTGAGGTTTCAATCATTTTCGTAAACACAATTTTGAGATAACGGTAAAATAAAATTTTAGAATTCAACAAGTTATAACTTTTGACCAAGAGCAGATAGAAATTTTATTAAACTTTTATGAGCATCCTGATACAATTACCTTTCATTTGGTATATCACATATAACTATAGACTAACTACAAGCTACACAATGTTAAATCAAGAAACTTGCAAAAAAACCTTAAAACACCAGTCTGTTGCCCCCCGGACAGCCACCAGTGTGGGAAGTACCGTAATCTCAGTCTGGAAATTCGACATGGTTGACTTTAAAAAATTCTAACTTCTCTTGTAGGCATCTTTGAAATTAGATTGACACGTCATATGAAAGGTGAAATAATAAGCTTTCACATGGTATATATTTTTTATAGGTTCTCAAACAAAAAAATTGATTCCATAGCGTGATAACATAAAAATAAATGTTTTTTTTTTTGTTTTTTTTTAATGAAATTTGATCGAGTTCAAAAAATTCTAGCTCTTTTTGTAGATGTCTTATAGACCTGATCGGTATATATATTTTTAGCTAAGACAATAAGCTTTCAGATGGTATAAAATTTTTTATAGGTTGTTAGGGAAAAAAATAGAATTAAGATTGAATTCAAAAAATTATTTCGTTTAAATAATTCTTAAATTTATTTTTTTTAACAAAACTTTGAAGATATCTCAAATTGTTTGCATTTTCTAGAAAAAAAGTTGCAATTTAAGAATCTGTCTCCCATCTTTTTTGTAATCATTAAAACATAAACTTGATAACCCTTTACATTTTCTTACACCCAAGAAAGATGAATTCATTCAGTTGGTACTTATTTCACTTTGTATTTAATGCCAATTAACGGTTTTTATAATGACTCCATTTAACATTAAGTTACACGGCTAATTACACCCCAACGAAACCAAACCAAACCAACACGCAACAATTGTCATATTCATGATATCTGATCTCGACAAAGTTTCTCACGGTGTAACTTAGATCTATAACTTAGATGCTGACAACTTAGACAAAAGTCAACAAACCCAAAATGCAGACAGATGGCAGTCAAAAGTGTATAAATTCAAATTAAAACTTTTTCCTTTGTTGTGTTGATTGTCCCGTTGAATATTATGTATTATCATTTCTTATCAAATATTTTGTTTTTTATGGAGATTTTGTTTAATTTCCCACTGGACATCATCACATTTGAGATAGACGACGACAGACAGACACTTGAGATCAAAAATATGCACAAAAACCGTCATCATCTAGAATTTACATGGTCAACTGGAGAACCCCAACCAACTTCCTATGGAGAATTTCAATGGCAACAATTGGAGCGAATAAGCGAGAGGGTCCATAGATGGGCATATTTTTGTATGCAGATCTCGAAATGCCCTCAAGTTTGACAGTGTTTTTTTTTGTATTTGTTACATTGTTGCACGCGACACACAAAACGGGTCTCATTTCATTTGGAATAGTTTATATTTTTTTTTGTTTAGGAGTTGTCCGCTTTAGGAGGAGTCGGAAAATACGATATTGAATCCCTATCTTGACAGGTCATGGAAGAACTTTTTTTTTGTAACTTCTTCTAATTTTAACCTCGTTGCAAAGCAACAATGGAACATAGGGAGGTACGTTATTTTGGCGTTGCTGTCATACATACCCAATGAATTGGTTGATATTTCTTTTCGTTTTTTGTGTGCTAAACTTGGTCTCATTGTGACACTAAATGAATGCTTAAGTGCACCTCAAAGAAACTTAGCCGAAATCAGTGCAACGGTGCTAAGGAAAAACCTATACAAGACGGTTTAACAGTCATTAAGTTTTATTACTTGTTATAGTTGCGGCTTGTTAAGAGACTATAATTTTTTTTTGAGATATTTGAAATTCAATCAGCGTTTGACTTGATATTTTCTTAGAACTATTTCTAGATAAAGATTATTCTGCGCATAAAGATGTGAGAGGAAAAAGTTGGTTTTTGTCATTTTGTCAAAAGTATGGAATTATTTTGTTCTGCCTTTGCATGTTAAAATTTAGAGTAAATTAGTAAAATGTTTAACATTTGACGATGACATTTGACAGAATAGATATTGTAAGTTGACATAGGTACCTACATACTTACCAATACCTAAAGATTTAGAAAATCTAAACTATATATGATTATAAAGTGATGAACAAAATTTTGCAAAATTGCCAGTTGTTATCATTCCTAAAAATGGTGGAAACCTAGTGAAATTTTAGAATAAAAACCAGAACTTATCATCGAATCGTTTGGACCATTTTAAATGAAGTAGATTTATCACGTTTAAAAATATTCAAAATATGACATTAACGACCTCGTTAACATCCACGTTATCAATTTACCGACGCATCACGCATTTCAAAATGAGATTTGTTTTTGAAAAAAGTTGTAATAAAGATCTAGAAGCATGATTAATTTTAAAAATATTCATTATAAATAATATGTCTGTAGAAATGTATGCTTAAACCATCGAAAAAAAAATGATAACAAAATACAGAAATTTTGATCCTTAAGCTAATTGAAGTTCATTTTTTTTTTTACCGAAATAAGATGTTTTATACTGCCACACAGTGGTTTCATTTCTCTGAAGAAGGCATTAGAATTCAATAACATTAGAACCACCCAACCATTTTTTATGAATTGTTCTATAATAATAAAAGATCTTATACACCAAAAAAAAAACCCAATATCAATTTAACATTTTTTAAATATCAGCCAAAAATGCTCTATAAAATGTGTTTTATGATATTTAAAATGTTAAAACAATATTTTTATTATCAGGATGATATTTAAATGTCACATTTTGGAATTTTTTTTTTTTGATATTTTATTATCATTTTTTCATATCAATTTTTCATACAAAATTATTGAAAAATATTAAATAAAAAATTCTTAATGTGTACTAATTTAAAGGCGCTTTGTGTTTTTTCGAAGTACCTAAAATGTATGATTTACTGAGAAAATTTGATCGGCAATAAGATTTTACTTCACATTGTTTGGGAGAAAATAACAAAACAATTATATCACCTATCACTGTGCAAGTTTTTTGAAAAAAAATTTTGAGACAGGTGCGCGATTAACTGTTTCGACCTATTTTGGACCCGAGAAATCGATTGGCGTCATTAGTTGTTTTTCGATTTATCGGTACGACTTCGAACAAAATTTTTTTTGAAAGATTTTCAATTATTTTGAGAATTTTCCACTTTTTTTTGTCATTTTTAAACCAAAAAAAAAATTTATATTGCTAATAATTCTGCTCAAACGTTATTTGCTACCAGTAGAAAGACGTTATAAGCAATTTTGAACAATTTATTTGAAAATTTAGTGATTTTTTTGAAAAAATTAAAAAAATATGGAAATTTTTTACATTGTTTATCGTTTTTTCACTGTTTTTGTTCTCTTTTGCAAAAATACATTGCATGTTTTCCATTAAAAATTAATTTAACTGTTAATTTAGTGTTGGTTAAACTTCGACAGTCTATCGATAGCATCGATAACAAAAAAATATCGAGTATATATATACTTTACAAAACTGTCGATAGTTTCAATACTTCCAAATTATTCTACCCAAAGGCTACCGATATTATCGATAGTTTCTTTCTCAAAACTATCGATCCAATCGATAATGGAAACTATCGATATCTACCAAAACTATGTTAATTCGTTGCTTATATCCAATGTTAAACGAAAACTTAACTTGTAGTTCAAATTGTGTTTAATTAATTTCAAAGCTATCGATAATATCGGTAGCCTTGTGATAAAATAATTTGGAAGTATTGAAACTATCGATAGTTTTGTGAAGTATCGATATACTCGATATTTTTTTTGTTATCGATGCTATCGATAGACTGCCGAAGTTTAACCAACACTAAACTAACAGTTAAATTAATTTTTAATGGAAAACATGCAATGTATTTGTGCAAAAGAGAACAAAAACAGCGAAAAAACGATAAACAATGTAAAAAATTTCGATTTTTTTTTTATTTTTTCAAAAAAATCACTAAATTTTCAAATAAATTGTTCAAAATTGTTTATAATGTCTTTCTACTGGTAGCAAATAACGTTTGAGCAGAATTATTAGCAATATAAATATTATTTTGGTTGAAAAATGACTAAAAACAGTGGGAAACTCCCAAAATAATTAAAAAAACTTTAAAAAAAAATTTTGTTCTAAGTCGTACCGATAAATCGAAAAACTAATGATGCCAAAGGATTTCTCGGGTCCGAAATAGGGCGAAACAGTTATTCGCGCGCCTGTCAAGAATTTCGACTTGCACAGTGAATAGAAAAAATAATATCACAACTATTTTGTAAAGAATGTTCTTCACTTTCAGTAGTTTTTTGAAAAAAGAAAGAAAATACTTAAAATAATAAAAAAGAAAAGGAAAGAAATAGGTTTCATCATAATAAACTAAAACGTAAAATCTAGTCAACATTGATATTTTAATTGTCAAAGTGAAATTTTCACTATCCCATCTGAAATTAAAAAATGTCAAAATGATATGATAAAATATAAAGATTGATATTTTAATTGTTGGACGACTTTTGTCACTGAAAAATGTTAATTTGACAACTGTTATTATCAATTTTTTTTTCGGTGTAGGTATAGGTACAAAATTTACACAAAAGCCTACTGACACGCCTACTTTATAATGTTTGTATAAATCAAAAATTATAATGCATGTAAGATTTTTGAAATTGTTATTTAAACTTTTTGAAGTTTTTTATACGTTTAAATTTATTTTTTCTCGAGCTACAACTGATTTTTTTTTTTTTTTAATTTTAAAAATTTAATTTAATTTTTAAAAAGTACATACATAGATGTAAAAGTGTACCAAGTTAAATTTTGGTTTCAACTTTGTATGAATAAAATTTTGATTGTTTTTAAACTCAAGGAAACATAAAAATCTGTTTTTTTTTTTTTAATTTCATTAATATTATAAGAAAAAGTAAAAAAAAAAAATTAATTAAAAAAAGTATTAAATACATTGTATCCTAAAAATGTATAAGAAATAACTATCTGTTTATTAATTTTGAATAAAATTGAATATTTGATAAATCAATTTTCGTTAAAAACGGTAAATTCATATTATAGGTCGTTTCAAATCAAAAGTCCTGACTCTGAGTTTATTTTCTCCCTTCCAATAAAATTGAGAACAAATAAACAAAAAACTCAATTTTATTGGCTCATTGCGACAAATCAACTCAAAAATAACAACAAATCATGCTTGTTTGAATGAAAGAAATGCTAGAGAAAAAAATAAACAAACGAAAAATCTGAATTTGTTTATTAATGATTTCTATGGTGACGACTAAAAATAATTGAAAAATAAAAATAAGATATTTACTGCCCAATTATACAAATGAAAAGATGTGAATAGAATTTTAAGTTATGAATTGCTATCATATAAACTGGACATTTCTGGTCCATCTTCACCTAGTCCTATAATAATATCTTCGGCAAAGTTATCCCAACTGCCTTCAAATGATAAATAATTAAATAATTGTATGTTTTTTTGTATTGCCCGCGGATATGGAGTGATGCAAGCCCGGGAGACTTGCCTCCGCTTTCTGAGGCTAACCCCGTGAATCTCACAGACGGATCAATTAATAAAAAAAGGGATATCAAGAACTGTTCTTCATTATTTTATCGTAATTTTAGAAAAAGTTCAGCTGCTTCATAAATGTTTCCTTCCAGTAAGCGAATGAGTTTTTTTCATTTTTGCTCAATTTTCCATGGGACTTTTGATTTGAAACGACCTATACCGTTATCCGGTTTTTATGAAAAAAAAACTATAAACGCAGTTTTTTTTGGAATCACTAAAACAATTACCTATACCATATTTAATCGAAATCGTAAGAGCCGTTTTTAAGAAAATAGGAATTCCTCGAAAACGTTATATTGAATAGAATATATCCGTTAAAAAAAAGATATTAAAAATATTGAACATATTGAAAACCACGCAAAGATCATCTTTACCAAGTTTCAAGCTAATTCATCCATCCGTTAGGCCCTAGCTCGATTTTGTTATTTCTACGATAGATGCTATTTTGAACGATCTAAGACGTCATGGATTTTCCTGGGCCTAAAAAAAAAATAAACCTTACTTATATTTTTTCTAGGAACAATATCTATCGAGATACTTACATATACTAGAACTTTGATAAAACATAAAAGAAAAAAAGCATGATATATTCTTTTTTTTTCACTGCTTCAAATGTCAATTCTTTCTTAGCTAATTTTGTCTTATACGAACTCATAAAATCTTCAATCAATCTCTCTACACATTCAAATTCAATTCCCCAAGTACTTTTAACTTCATCACGCATTTTTAAAGTCTTAATAAGCGTTAAAAGGTACTTTTAACGCCACTTAAAAAAAATGTCAATCAATTCTAGCAATATTGCTGTTGGCGCTCACTTCTGCTATTTCAAGTTCTTAGGTATACCGTTTTATTAGCATTCATTTGTCAAAAATGTTACTTCGTTGGTATAATATTTTTTGATGATTTGAGTTGTTTGAAGATGCCAATAAATTAACTACAACTTCAATTGCTGTCAGTTAAGTTAAATGACAGACAGTTGAATATAAAAAAAAAAAAAAAAACTCACTTAAATCTTTCTAAGCTTGCAACTTTTTTGCCATTGTTTACAATCTGTAGACAAGTAAACAATTGCGATCTCATCAAAAATGTAATGTTATTTCTACAAGTTGGATGGACGGATACTTTTTTTGGTAATAACTGTTGAAATAGCCTATCATCACTATTTTTTTTTTTTTTTTATTTTTGATAATTTAACTTTCTGGGTCATGTCCAAGTCATTGGTCTTCATGGTTTCTTGATTACTATCTTCGCATCAGTTATTTTTTTTTGTTTTTGTTTTGAAGTATTTTTTATTTGAAAAAAAAAAAATATGAGGAGCATAACCTAGTTCTTTTACTTTCCTGCAACTTAATTCAAAGGGAAATAATAATTGACCTCAAAACAAGTCTGTCCAGGAGCTTGATTTTCTCAAAATGTACCGTACTAGCCCTTATATGTATAAAGTTATTTAAGAATTCTTTCAAAACATCTAAGCCCAAAAATACAAACAGCAAATCATAATGTTAAAGATATAATAACGAATTTTTATCAATTTTATCCAACATTGCAACTTTTTGCAACAAATCAACACATACATTTTTAAGTTCTGTCAACAGTGGCTTCAAAAAGTGGAAATAAAAGAAGAAATTCTTGAAGCTTATTTAAGTAGACGGTGACCATTCAATCTATCCGTTAAATTTTTCAACCATCTTTGAACTTCAGCCTTATCTTAAAAAGAAAAGTAGAATAGTTCAAGTAACAAATACTTCAATTAACAAATAAGGTATAACAGTGTATAAGAGCCGTTTGCTAAAACGAAACTTAAGGATTTATGTTCTACATAAAACCTTATGTGACAGTATACGCAGAGGAAAAATTAAGGAATATAAGTTTATGTGCTACTTAAATATTTCAGTTTTGTGTCAGCAAATGGCAATAAAAGACTTTACAAAAAAAGAGAAATAAACCCTTACCTTTGAAAAAAACAAATACCTACAAAATAACAAAAAACAATTTGATGAAATATGTACATAATGAAGATTCTTGGCTAAATATTACTCGTATTTTGGTGTTCAGGGTATGTCATTGCCATATGCAAATTAATTCGGGAGATACTTTACTTCAAAGTATTTTCTGCAACGAAAATACCAAAGATCTGTATTCAAAAATTCTGAATTTGAAATCCAAAATTTTGTTTTTACAGAATTTTAGAATACAGAATTTTGAATTTACAGAATTTTAAAATACAGAATTTTGTATTTACAGAATTTTTAAAATACAGAATTTTGGAATACAGAATTTTGAAATCCGAATTTTGGCCCATACAGAATTTCGACCCAACCCATTTCTCAACTCATGAATTGCTTTGAAGGCGTTCTTCCAATAAATCCAAAGCCTACGTTTTATAGCTACTGAAATAATATGATAAGGGAGGTTCACATTGACAAACTAACCGGCGAAGCAGACCAAATGACAGCTTGTGAGAACTTAAAATATTATATAGTTTTGAAAAAAACATCCGGCTTACTGGACGTCTTTTTGGTGTTTCCGCATCAAATCAGGGTCGATCCGACCAAATGACATCTAATCTCTCCGGTCAATGTGAACCCCCCGCATAATGGTTTATGACGACACAATTAAAAGAAAGTTTCAGTTGCCAGAACAATTCAAAGTCATTTTTAACGCAACTTCCCAAAAACTTGTAGATGTTGGAAGTGAGGGACAGTCTTCCATCGTTCAAACGATAGATGCAATTTTCTTATTAATTCACTTCAAACACAAAAAAAAATATTTGAAAACAACGGCAACACCTACAATATTTAAATATACATTTTTAAAAAGCTAGAAGCTTAGTCATATTTGTAAAATTAAAATTAAGTTAATTGAATTAAGGGCTTCTGAAAGAATGGTAACTGAACTCAGGTTTTTGCAACAAAAAAAAAATGATTGAAAAAATTTTAACATATCGTTTTTAAAACTTTTTCGTAATATAAAATGCATTTATTTTCAAAGTTTTTGGTCGCATTTATTATGATTTGAAATACTAAAAGAAAATTTCAATATGTATTACGGTTTTTGAAAAAAATTAAAAAGTATTTCATTTTCGAAGAACTTTTTTTAATAGAAGTTTTGAAAAAAAATGTAACTTGTTTTTTTTCTAAGTTCAACTTCTAAATATAAAATTATTTTTTATTCATTTAATAACCCTTACTGTTGAAAGTTAAATAGAAAAAATTTTAAGCTCTTATTTACCAAAGTCTTTGAGAAAATTAATTATTTCAAAGCAGAAATTCAGATTTTATCAAAAAAAAAAAAACCATTGAAATTCATTTACCTAATTTTTAATTTTTTTTTTTTCAAAAGTGTGTTATATATTACCTTTTCTGCTTCTTAATTGAACTGATAAAATTTATAGCCAAAAATTGTTTTAAAATAAATTCATATTTTATTAGAAAAAGTTTGGAAAACATTTTTTTAATAATATTTTTTTTAAATTCTGAGTTTGAGGACCATTTTTTCAAAAACTCTTAATTTAATTTAGTGGATTTAAATTTAAGAGATAAGAATGAACTTCTGGCTTTTTAAAAATGAATTTTAAAATATTGTAGGTGTTGCCGTTGTTTTCAAAATATTTTTTTTTGTGTTTGAAGTCAGATTGTTAGAAAATTGTATTTATCGCTTAAACGATGGAAGATTGTCTCCCACTCCCTTGTACTTTTTTTTTCCCTTAAATTACCTACAGAATCTTTTGCTATCATTTGTTTTATGAAATTCAAGCAAAAAAAAATGGTTTTGTTCAAAAAAAAATTTATTTAAATTTAAAAAAACAACACGGCAACATCGGCAATTTTTAATATATAGACTTTAAGAGATTAAATCCCTCTGGAATTTTTTATTTTGGAATTACTTTTTTTTTGTCTAATAAATTCATTTATCAACCGAAGAAACTATTTTCAGTGGTCTTAGCCTTAAATGAAGCCTCAAAAGTCTCTAGATAGTCCCGAATCCCATGCGCTCTCAACCTACAACAGTACGAAAACGTAAACTTTAAACGCATTTTTCTCGAAACGCGTTTTTTTCCGCGCCGTGCAACGTTACTCAAAAACTAATGAAGCTATCGACTTTAAATAAAAGGCAAATTACACTTTAAATAATTGGCCACTGCATGAACCTAAAAGTTTAATACAATAATTACAATAAACATTTTTTTTTTAACAATTTCTTTATAAAAAAACACTGTGTTTTTTCGTTTTTTTGTCTCTTATTTTTATTTTAGATTTGTTTTTACTAAATTTAGGTTCATGCAATGCGTATAAATATATTTTATTGGAAAAAAATGTCTTTTTTGATCATAAATAGTTTTCTGAACCAGGGCATTGCACTTCGCAAACGTGGGCGTCAACTTCAAAGAGCTGTAGAGCCGCCATTTTGTTTTCCAGTTGTCTTCCAGTGGGATTTCCCCCCTTAAAGTATTTTTAATTACCTACGTTTGAAAAAAAAAATTGCTTTAATTACTCTACTTATTTATTTTATTGTATTACAATTTCTTCACAAATGAACAATGAAAGTTCACACCTCATACAATCGGAAAAGAAAAGAACACAGTTCTGACTTCTGAAACAGTTCTCCGGTGTGCACTGAAAATGGAAATCGAACTGATCTATTGTTGACAACTAATGCCAAATAATCCGACAGATTAAAAAGTTGAAAGTTACTTCATCAACTACATCAGTGACTTCGACTTCAATAGTTGAGTCCGATTGTTGTGTTCTAAATAACGCAAGGGTTCAAAAAAGTGTTTGAAAGTGTTTATCTTTAGGTAAAGTCGTTGATGTTCAAGCTGACGTATGTATGTGATGAAATAGGCCCCTGTTTTTTATTGCAAATTATTTGAAATCAATTTTAACTTTGAGACCTCACTGTGCCTTAAAAAACCGAAGTCCGAATGCGGATAGTGAGCAAGTACGCATCATGAGTTCCGTCCGCATATCAACCGACACTGTATGTAATGTATGTAGGTGATGAATGGAAACGAACAAAAATAAAAAATTTCAAAATTTAATTCACTCTAATTCACTGACCATATCGTTACAAGCTGAACCGAAGAAGAAGAGTCAGTACTCAGTACCATCCAGAGCTTACATACCTACAAAAAAAGTAGAGATTCATGATGATTTCGATGATGGCGATTCGAAAAACGCAGATATACAAACGTTCCTTTGTATAAATTCTATTCCTGGGCTCTATCAAACTGCGGGATGGATAGTTCCTGTTGTTGACGTCTTCATTCTTGCATTTTCTCTTCAAATTGTACGTGCGAACGCGTTGAAGATCACCTCCTTCTTTTCGTGTGCATGGCTAAGCTATTGTTGTTGTTGGACAAGATTCGGTGAATCGTATCATCGCACCTTAATTATATGTGTATGTGCCTCATAGAAAAGTCTATGAACTTGCGCGGCGCAATGCCATGGCGGTTTGGTCGGCAGGCGGCCGGGCCGGCGGACAGGCAAACTGAAGATAGTTAGATGGATAGATAGTTGGTTGGTATATATAGAAATTACAACCGCTATTTGAAATTGTAATTCAATTGTTTTATCCCGCCCGGCTTCAACACAGCTGGTTGTTTAGTGCAAGTCAAGTCAATAGGCAAGGTAAAACCAACCACCAAGAAGACCAAGAAGAAGATTCTATTGCTGCTTGGTCCTATACTCATATAGAATACTCATGGCCAAGGCAAAAGACGATATAACATTGAATTCTTAGAAACGCACTTGACTTTGAGATTTATTTGATCGCATTATTCAGAACTTAATCTGCTCAAAGTGCAGCGGCAATAAATAGTTTGTGTTTCTTATTTCCTTGGCAGCAAGTCTTTAATTAGAGCCATGAAGAGTGTTTAAGTTTTCTTTTTTTTTTTTTTTTTTTATTTTTATATTTTTCAAACTATCATCGTTCGGTCGGTCGGTCGTTCGGTCTATGGTCTAAATACCATTCCATGTGAAGCAACTTAAACTCTGAATGATCTGAACAAAGTTGCAACAATTAACTGCAATGTGACTATCAAACTTATGTATTGTTTGAACGCGAGATTATTATTATTTTTTTTTTTTTTTTTGTTCAAGAAGATGCATCTTCTGAGTGAGAGTTTTATAGGTATGAGAATATAAATCTTTCAAGGCTTTTTTTATACGATTAAGAACAATTAAGTTAATCGTTATGAATTAAGACGAAAATTTTCAAATAAAATTACACACAATTGGCTTAAATGCATGTTGTTATCTTTTATAAAATTTCTAGATCGTTTTTATTTGAAACATTTAAGAGAAGAGTAATGGTATTTTGGACTGTCCTCAAAGAAACAGTAACTCACCAGATTTTTCTTTCTTTCTTGTACACTCACTAACAAAACAAATTTATAGTAACAGTAGCGGAATATTGATTTTCAAAGAATACCTCATAAAAAGTTTGAATTCAACAAGACAGGATTTTCCACAGAAAAAAAAAGACAAAACAAAAATAGAGACGTTGATTAAAAAATATGTTATTTATTTACTTTTTGACGTGATAACGTCTTATAAATCGATTCACCATGGCAGACACCACAAATAAGGGAAGCCATTTTCTCCCGTTTCACTCTCGCGGCAAAAATTTCAATTAAAAATTAAAAATAAACTATTAGAGATACAAAAATCTTCTATAGCTTATTTGAAAGATAATAACCTAAAGCTAAATCCAGGTGAAGGATTTTTAAAAATTCCGTCATTTAATAGGGTAAAATGGGGTAAAATGGAAAGATGAACTTTGAGCTAAAATCTAAACGCGAAGTTGTAGAGAAATGATTTTTGCTATAGATAGATGAGACTAATTTAAGAATAACTGCATTTAAAAAAAAAATTCTAAAAAAAATTGAAACTAAGCTATAATGTTTTGTTTGAATGTTGTACACGTGTTGGGGCTATGACAAAATGATGATTTTGGGTAGGGAAAATTTTTTTTGACAATTCTAAAGATGCCAGGTGAAAGATGAGGAAAAAAAATTAGGCGTCTGAAACGGTTTTTTTTCCAACACTCTGCGTTTCGAAATATGAGTTTTTGAAAAGCACCTAGTTTTTTGGGGTATTTTTGTGTAATTTTGAAGCGTTCAAAAAATCTCAAACTTATAGGACATGTAGGTTTTGGCTTTATGTATACATGTGCAAAAACTTGGAATCGTTTAGTGAGTTTTGACAAAATAACGGAAGAAACAAGTTTTTAAAAAACATGTTTTTTGACCGTTTTTAACCGATTTTCATCGTTTTTTATTTTAATCTTTTTTTCTTTAATAGATAAAGGAATAAAATATATAGAGTAATGATAGACCATGACCACGACTATATGTGTGCGAAGTTTCAATCATTTTCGTAGACACAATTTTGAGATAACGGTAAAATAAAATTTTAGAATTCAACAGGTTATAACTTTTGACCAAGAGCAGATAGAAATTTTATTAAACTTTTATGAGCATCCTGATACAATTACCTTTCGTTTGGTATATCACCCATAACTACAAGCTACACAATGTTAAATCCAAAAACTTGCGAAAAACCTCAAAACACCAGTGGAGATCTGTTGCCCCCCGAACAGCCACCAGTGTGGAAAGTACCGTAATCTCAGTCTGGAAATTCGACATGGTTGACTTTAAAAAATTCTAACTTCTTTTGTAGGCATCTTTGAAATAAGATTGATACGTCATATGAAAGGTGAAATAATAAGCTTTCACATGGTTAATATTTTTTTATAGGTTGTCAAACAAAAAAATTGATTCCATAGCCTAAGAACATAAAACTAAATGTTTTTTTTTCTGCTTTTTTTAATGAAATTTGATAGAGTTCAAAAAATTCTAGCTCGTTTTGTAGATGCATCATAGACCTGATCGATATATATATTTTAAGCTAAGACAAATTTTGTATAGGTTGTTAGGGAAAAATATGGAATTAATGACGTGAGAAGATAAAAATTTATGTTTTTTTTTGCTTTTTTTGATGAAAATGATTGTTTTCAAGAAATTACACGGTGTTACAAAAATGAGGTTTCAAAATATACGCGGGCGGAGACCTATCAGGTTTTTTAGAGCTAGTCGCACTGAATATGAAACGGTATTTGAAAATCCCCTAACACCCCCAAAATCTGGAGTTACGGGCAAAAAACGATTTTTTGGACCTTCACCCATTGAAAAAATTCTAGCTTCGACAATTTTTTACCCATTTTCGATTTTTTTACAGTTTCTGATAGAAGATAAATATACCTTTTCAACAATGTATAGAACATGTAACTCGGTTAAACCACTTAGAATTTATAAGCTGTCAAAGTTCAAAAATTCCATTTTTTTTCGTCATTTGCCCAACTTCGGCATCAATTTAAAGTATATGTTTTCAAAACAACATGCTATTTAAAAAATATATTCTAAAACTATATCTATTTCCCAATCAATCGAGGTATTTTTTTTGAAAATCACTTAAAAATTGGCTTAGAAAAAAAAATTTTTCGATTTCAATCCAGATACAGAAATTCGAACTTTTAGGTATAAAACAAAAATGTTGTTTCGGCACGTAGTAGGATAAGTTGGGCGCCAGGATTTGATGAAGGGTTTTTGTAGAGGAGCTCAATACAAACATTTTTTTTCTTGGGAGGAGGGTCTATCTCTCCCCGTTTAGGTGGAAGGGGCATTTTTGTAAAAAAAAAATTATCAAAATAAAAAAAAAATATTAAAAAACAACGGCAGCACTTACATTAATAAATGATACCATTTCCAAAAGGTAAAATTGTGCATTTGATTCTAATTTTTAAATCAATATAATATTCCCAATAGTTTTTGAAATAATCGATTTCAAAGTTAAAAATAGGGGAAAAAATTTTTTTTAAAACTCATTTTATACTATTTTTGGCCAGACTGTGAATTTTAGTAAATAAATTACTTAAACAGAAAACTGCATCAATTGATTCCTTATCGAACCGTGAAAACTATGTGTTTCTATGTCTTCTAGTTTTTGGGAAAATTGAAAAATTATTTTATCAGATTTTTCTTTTTTCAAAATATTTTTTGTTTTTATTTGTTTTTATTTTTCAATTTTCTCAAAAACTAGAAGACATAGAAACATATAGTTTTCACGGTTCGATAAGGAATCAATTGATGCAGTTTTCTGTTTAAGTAATTTATTTACTAAAATTCACAGTCTGGCCAAAAATAGTATAAAATGAGTTTTAAAAAAAATTTTTTCCCCTATTTTTAACTTTGAAATCGATTATTTCAAAAACTATTGGGAATATTATATTGATTTAAAAATTAGAATCAAATGCACAATTTTACCTTTTGGAAATGGTATCATTTATTACTGTAAGTGTTGCCGTTGTTTTTTAATAATTTTTTTTTATTTTGATAATTTTTTTTTAGAAAACTGCCCCTCCCACCTAAACGGGGGGAGATAGACCCCCATTCCAAAAAAAAAGATGTTTATATTGAGCTCTTCTACAATAACCCGTTATCAAATCCTGGCGCCCAGGTTATCCTACTACGTGCCGAAACAACATTTTTGTTCTATACCTAAAAGTTCGAATTTCTGTATCTGGGTTGAAATCGAAAATTTTTTTTTTCTAAGCCAATTTTGGAGTGATTTTCATAAAAAATACCTCGATTGATTGGGAAATAGATATAGTTTATGAATATATTTTTTAAATAGCATGTTGTTTTGAAAACATAAACTTTAAATTGATGCCGAAGTTGGGCAAATGACAAAAAAAATTGAATTTTTGAACTTTGACATCTTATAAATTCTAAGTTGTTTAACCGAGTTACATGTTTTATACATTGTTATAAAGGTATATTTATCTTCTATCAGAAACTGTAAAAAAATCGAAAATGGGTACAAAATTGTCGAAGCTAGAATTTTTTCAATGGGTGAAGGTCCAAAAAACCGTTTTTTGCCCGTAACTCCAGATTTTGGGGGTGTTAGGGGATTTTCAAATACCGTTTCGTATTCAGTGCGACTAGCTCTACAAAACCTGATAGGTCTCCGCCCGCGTATATTTTAAAACCTCATTTTTGTAACACCGTGTTATTGGTTGTTATTCTGATTTTTTTTTTCTATTAAATAATTTAATAATTGACAAGAAAAACAATTTATTTTTTAAATATTTTTTACTTTACCATATATCTTCAACATAAACGAGAAAAAAAAACTGATTGCCATTCACCATCCAACGCCCATTTCAAACAATTTCACACACTCACTTCATTTCTGGAAATGTCATGTTAAATAAAATTTATTCCATTCACATGAAGAACACACAAAATCAATGACAAATTACCATGCAAAAGACACGACATGACATGACACTTAATTGGTAATATGTTATATAAAATGATCTTAAAAAAGTGTGTCAAAAAGCGGATTTCGGTCTTCTGAGTTTTTCCTTCGGTTTATCTGGAATATATTAAAAATGCTGACGAAAAATTTGTCAAGTAAATCTTGATTCTGACGTTAACTCTGCAATTTATCCACACGCGCATCGATGTGAGTCTGGATTTTTTTTTTTTTTTTAATTTTTGAGATTTGCCTTTGGTATATTTCACTGTACGGCAATGGAATAAATGATGTGGTATTAACGTTAAAATGAACAAATTCCACGAAAAAGTTCATAAAGTTCTCGCTTGGTGTCAGTTTGGGATTTGGGAACATAAAATATAAATAATATGATTTTTACTGCGATATAGTACTATATATCAAGTTATGCATTCGTACAAAAAAAAAGTTGAGATAACATTTTTCCATGACATTACGATGGTAGACAATGCCGAAAAAAGTGGGTCCCTGAAGTCCGTCTGTCTGCCTGTCTGTATAAGGAGCTACATCCTAAACGGATGGACCGATTAATGTCAAACTTGGTATGTAGCTTTATTTGGCGACTCTCCAGAGGGGTTTTTGGAATTAATTTTTTTGGACCAAAAATAACGGTCCTTGTCATATACCGATTTCAGTAAAATTGAAATATCTCGAAAACGTCTCTAACGATTTTGTTTAAAAAATTCAAATGTTAGTTTTAAGCTAAGGTCTATCTTTCAATGACAATTTTTTTTTTGAAAATCATTATTAACGGTACCTGCCATAGAACCGTTTTTTTTTTTTTTTTCAAATCCGATTATCTCCGGAACTGCTTATTCGATTTCAACTAAACTTTTTGTGAAGAAGCATTTATATAATTTAAATATAAACCAAAAATAAAATTTCCAAAATTTTTTTTTTTTTTGAAAAATCAAATTTTCGAAAACGGGACATTGAATTTTTTTTTGAAATTTTGTTTTTAGATGTTGATTAGTAATTTCTACAAAATGGCATACCAATTTTATTTTAAAACTTTTTTTAATTTCAGATTTAATTTTTTTTTTAACGAATTTTATTTTTTTTCCAAATTTCTCTATAAAAAGTCTTAAAAATTTAAGCAACTTCAACTCTAAGAGCAAGTTCGTGCGACCCAGTCGTGCATTTTTTTTTATATTGCATACATGTATGAACAAAACATATTTATATGATGATACATTTTTGGTATATTGCTATATTTTAACATTTTTGAAGTTATACTTCTTTTGCGGCGTTCGAGTATGAAAATTTATTTTTTGAAAAAGAAATGTCTAACAAGTAGCACCATCTAGTGCTCATAATTGTAAAACAGTTTTGTTATGGTATAAACCTTCTAAGTGAATTTCTGTGAGTTAGAAATATAACACTTTTTTTTTATAGGTTAAGATTTTTACTACATCTTAGAAACTAATAGACCAACTTTTTTTACTGAAAATTATGTCACATTAAAAACCGTTAAAAATCCAAAAACTAATATTAAATATTAAACAAAAAATTAAGACTTACACATTTTTTTTATCAAAATTAAACTATTTTTGTCAATTGATAGTTGCATATCGCAATAATGTTGATTACACTAGTCTGCAAAATTTATCTTTTTTTCTCCTTCAAATAATTTTTTGAAATTATGAAAGATTTGACTTTCCTGAATCTAAATCTGATTTCAGAAAAATTCTAGCACGTACCATTTTTTTTTTAATAATTTTTGAAAAATATGAGTAGTTTGTAGAAAATAACCCTTTTAGATTCGGTTGACCTAGTACAAAAATAAAACTAATATTCGTATTGAGCTCAAATTTGAAGGATTTATTTTTGACAAAAACAGCAAAAATATTGAAATCCTGCAGTTTTTAGTAAATCCCATCCCACATGAACAAAAACACTTTAATTTAGGAAAAAGTAAAATCTCAACGCCCGTTATATATAAAAATTAAAATATGTAAAGAAAACTATAATCAAATACATTAAAACAATTTATACGTGTTTTGTATTTTTATATAATATTTTTCTTTTAGAAATATCTTATCTGTGATAAACCATTCGATACACTGCCTTCGAAATCTTAAAATTTGTCTCTCCTAGGGAAAAAAAAGTATACTTTTCTTATGTTTTTTGATGTGCTGAGTTCGAATCCAAAGTCAAAAAGAATCTAGCACGTCAGGATTTTGAGATATACGCAATCTCAAAAAAAACTACTACCTATATCTCAAAAACAGCAGCTGATCGAAATTTTTTGAATTCGGATTCAAAATCAGCATACTAAAATCTATTAAAAAAGTATACTTTTGTTCTTAGGAAAAAGAAATATGAATTTTTAATGATCAGTTTTTTTATGGTTAATTTAGATATCTCGAATAAGAAAAGAGATAGGTATTGAGGAGATTGAAACTGAATTTGAAAGAAAACAATAAGTTATTTTATAAACCGTGACTAGTTTAGTTGAAAAAGTTTTCATTACGCCAAAATATTGCTTCGAAAACAGCAAAAAAAAAAATTTCTAACCGGAATATCCTAAAAAACGTTACGTGCTAGGCCAATTTTGACTTCAGATTCGGAATCAGCACACAAAAATCTTTAAAAAAAAGTATAGTTTCATTAAAAGGAGGATTTCCTTGTAGACCAGCACATTGAGAAAGATAGTGTCACAACTCAAATAGTGTAGATTTTGAAATAGATCGATATTCGAGATCGCAAGGTCAAGATATACTATACATTCGTACTAAATTGCCCATCTGCATTGAGTAAGAACATTCTTTCACCATTTAAATATTTTTTGATTAAAAGGAACAACGCTACTTTTAATTTCAAATAATAAATCTAATCAATTTGATTTACCTATTCCTTTTTTATGTTAAATTCTATTAATTTTGATTTCAGTTTATGATTTTCCACCATCATTAGGCCATCAAAGTCACAAATTACCATTCTATTGCTGCTCTACCGCAATCTAATTCGATTCATATCATTAAAGCGATTGCCTTTCGCATATTCTAAAAAACCCTCTTCCGCATTTTTGTTCATTTATCACAAATTGATTTTCAACACTTTACCGCTAAGTACTACATTTTGATTTTAATTTAAAAAGAAATCAATCTTGATAACTGATTTAATTATCATCTAGATTTAATTACATTTTTTTGTATCTTATTCTATTTGCATCAATTTACATGAATTTACTAGCGTTTGTAATCAACATTACACTGTCGGTCATTTAAATAGGTCTAACAATGAAAATATGAGTTAAAAGTTTTGAAAATTACTCTAATTATATTTTCTGAACAAGTCGTGAATTCTTCTCTATCTTTTTTTTTCCAAAGCAATAAACAAAAAACATAATTTATACTCGACCTATCTTAAAGTCCCCTAGTGTAGTTGTTGTAACTCTTTTTAGATTGATTAAATTCAAAACAATTCAAATTAAATGAAATCTATATCTGAAATAACGTTAACCTAATTTGTATTAAGTAGTATCCCAAAGAATTTGTAATTAATTTTCTTTCTTTAACTATTTTCTATCTCCCGTAGCATACTCTAACTGGACACAGTGGCAAAGTGATGGCAGCCAAATATGTACAAGAACCCCACAAAGTGGTCACCGGAAGTCATGATAGAACTTTAAAGATATGGGATCTGCGGAGTATAGCCTGCATTGAGACAAAATTCGCTGGCTCTTCCTGCAATGATCTAGTGACCAGCGACAGTCTGGGATCGACCATTATAAGTGGTCATTGGGACAAGAAAATTCGTTTCTGGGACATTAGAACGGAGAAACAATGTGTAGATTTAGCTATGCCAGCTAAAATAACATCTTTAGACTTGTCAAAGGGTAAACTCAAAAGATTCCTATATTCTTGTAACATTCGAATGTATAAACTTTTTGTTATAGACTGCCTTTACCTCATTTGCTCTGTTCGTGATGACACAATTAAACTGATAGATCTACGTAAGAATCAAGTAATTGGATGCTTTTCGTAAGTTTTTTTTTTTTTTTTTTTTGAGATGTGTTTAAAAAAAGACAAAATCAAGATAACCTTTTTGTCTAACCTCGTTTTTTTTTGTGTTTTATTTTATTTTAATGAATATGTTTTATTTTATTTAAGCAACGAGTCATTTAAGCTCAGCTGTGATTGGTCGAGGGCGGCTTTTAATTATAATGCAACAAAAGTTGCATGTGGCTCGTCCGATGGGACAATATTTGTATGGAATGTTGCTTCAAAGGAATCATATACACTCAAGGGACATAATTCGTAAGTTATATATAATTAAAACTTAAATCTATTTGATTTACCTGTTTTTTTTTTGGGTTTATAATTTTTTATAACCTTTATTTTATTATAATTTTATATTTTTTTTTTTTATTATTTGGTGATGGACCAGTTGTAAAATTGACTTTATATTCATAAAGGAAGATCATTTACCTTAAGTATTTTATTCACAGGATGTTTCGGTACAAGTTCGAAATCCTCCTGTTTTTCTCATAAAAAAAAAACTTCTCACGCAAAATATTGAAAAATATTATTTATAGGATACTAATTTTTTAGAGTCGGATTTCAATCGCCAATTAGGTTTTTTGCGCATATTACAAATTAGTTCTAAATTTTGAACTGTAATTTATCAAAAATACATGATTTTAGCATTTTTTTTAAAGCAATGGCAACACTGTCGGGTTCAGGGTATCGATTCAGCATTAAAAAAAATATAAAATATTTTTGTTTTAATTTTGCTATGGCGTATACATTTACATATTATGTACTTTACATATCGTCGGTCTCATGAGAAAACCTCGTAACTCCCAAATTAAAATTTTACAGGAGAGACGAAAGAGTAAACTAACAACAGAGTAGTTGGGAAGAAACGCGCTGTGCAAAATTTGAATTTAAGTCTATTTAGAGTTTTCGGAATGACCCCAAATTTTCTAAGTTGCTCCGCTGACATAAATTTTCTAAAGAATGGCATTCAAAAGTCATTTTTGAAAAAAAGTGGAGTTACGAGGTTTTCTCATGAGAGCGACGATATGTAAGCTTTTTAAATAAATGAAAATAATTTTTTAATTTTTATTAGCGATACCTCCTGCAATTAAACCTTATTCTTGATCTCAATGAAAATTTGTATGATGGAGCATTTGAGTAGCCTTAGTATCAGTGGCGTTGAGTCGCCGGGGCCCCGGGGTAAGACTAAATTTTTGGGCCCCTTTGATATTTGGGGGCCCCTTAGTTACAAAAAAAAAGTACGTATACGCCATACGTTTTTTTTTTGTATGGCTTATTTATTTTTAGGTTTATTTTAATGTTTTAATATGTTCGTAGTGCACTTTGCTATACTTACTTAAAAGTCTCTCATAAAAGTAGTAAACACTTGTACTAGGGGCCCCCAAAATTAAATATTTAGAGACCCCTAAAATAAAAATTTTTTAGCTAAGAATTGATAGTTCTTGGGGCCTCTGTTCTGAAGTAATAAATACATATTTTATTTTCCATCATCAGACATATTTTTTTTTATTTTGGGGCCTCTGAAAAATTATTTTTAGAGCCTTAAAATTAAGTGCTTAGAGGCCCCTAAAATATAATATAATTTTTTTGGACCCAAGAATTAATAGGTATTGGGGCCTCTGTTCTGAAGTAATATTCGGAATGCCACCAATAACGTAATGTTTTTATTTTGGGCCCTGATGTATTTATGTTGGGGCCCCTGAATTGATATTTAATTTTCCATTTGATTGTTTTTAACCAATTTTGATCCTCAAATAATATTTTTTGCTCTAATGTATTATTTGTGGTGGCAAAGATAAAATTATAATTTTTCTTTTAAAAAAGCAGTTTATTTTTTTTTTGGGGCCCCTGGGGTAACCTTTTTTTAAAATCAATATACATACATATATTGTGTGGCTACCAATGAATTATACATTACACTGAATGACATAATTTGTCTCCCTGGTTACTTCGTAACTCAATTTATGCGAATAGTTTCCTTCTCTGCATTGTCTCCAGTGGGGGCCCTGGGATCGGTCGGGGGCCCCGGGGCACCGCACCGCTTGCCCCAAGGGAATATACGCCCCTGCTTAGTATAAAATTTTCAAAAAAACACATTTTTGTATATAAAAAAATTTAATTTTATTTTTGAAAATTCTTTTTTTTTTTTTTCAAAGTAGATCAAGTCGTGTGGAAAATAGCTACAACACAATTTTTGGTGTAGATACAGAATCCGAATCAATCGGGTTCCACAAGTCAGTCTCTCTTACAATCAGTCTGTGCGTCTGAGCTTATAGCCTGGATGAGCGGATTTAATTTTTTTTGGAGGGTGTTGAGAAGAATTTTTGGAATCAATAGTTTTTTTTGGGGAAAAGGATTTAAAAACAAGAATTCTAAAAATTAAATAAATTGTTTTTGTTTTTCTTTTATATTATTATAATTTTCTTTTGAAAATTAAATTTTTTGAAAATCGGACATTGATGTTTTTTTTAAACTTTTTTAGTAATATATTCTTTAATAATAACAACAAATAAGCAGTTTATGCCAAGTTATTATTTTCAACAAATAGCTCTAACGATTTCAATTTTTCTTGAAAAAGCATTTTAATAAAATAAATCGAGTTGATTTCTTCTTTAATTTTAATTTAATTAAAAATGTATCATTAAATTGGACAGATTAAAACAAAATTTCAAGAAAGTTTTTTTCGATTTTAAAAGAAAAAAAATGATTCTACAGTTTCTTTTTAAATCTTATACATATAAGTGTTTTTCTTACTTAAAAGTTCGTTGAAATCGGTTAATTAGCTTTCGAGAAAACAGGAAACCGGTTCTTAAGTGGGTCCGAGAATTATGTCTGTCTGTCCGTCTGTATGCATCTCGAGCTAGAGCTTAAACTACTATAGAGAGACTCTCTTCAAACTTGGTAGTTAACGATTTCCTAGAGAGGAAATTTAATTTTTGTTTTTAGGACCAAAACTATCGGTACTTGTCATATAACGGAAATAGAGAACATAATTTTTTACTTGCGATATAGGTACTATATATCAAGTTATGCATTCGTACAAAAAAAAAAGTTGAGATAACATTTTTCCATGACATTACGATGGTAGACAATGCCAAAAAAGTGGGTCCCTTAAGTCCGTCTGTCTGTCTGTCTGTCAGTCTGTCTGTATAAGAACCTACAGCCTAAACGGATGGACCGATTAATGTCAAACTTGGTATGTAGCGTTATTTGGCGACTCTCCAGAGGGGTTTTTTTAATTAATTTTTTTGGACCAAAAATAACGGTACTTGTCATATACCGACTTTAGTAAAATTGAAATATCTCGAAAACGGCTCCAACGATTTTGTTTAAAAAATTCAAATGTTAGTTTTGAGCTAAGGTCTATATTTCAATGAAAAAATTTTTTTTCAAAAATCATTATTAACGGTACCTGCCATAGAACCGTTTTTTTTTAAATTCGAATATCTCCGAAACTTCTTATTCGATTTCAACAAAACTTTTTGTGAAGAAGCATTTATATAATTTAAATATAAACCAAAAATAAAATTTCCACAAAAATAATTTTTGGATTTTTAAAAAAATTTTGAAAATTTTTTTTTTGAAAAATCAATTTTTCGAAAACGGGACATTGAATTTTTTTGAAATTTTGTTTTTAAATGTTGATTAGTGATTTCTACAAAATGGCATACCAATTTTATTTTAAAACTTTTTTTCCCAAAAATTATTTATATAAAATTGTTTTTTTAAAAAACGGCTCTAACGATTTTGAAAATTTTTTTTCTAAAAATGCACGTTAATATATCAATCAAAACTGCATACTTGTTTTCTAGGGCAATTCAATTTCAGATTTTATTTTATTTTTTTTTTTAAACGAATTTTATTTTTTTTTCTAAATTTCTATATAAAAAGTCTTAAAAATTTAAGCAACTATAACTCCAAGAGCAAGTTCGTGCGACCCAGTCGTGCATTTTATTTCGATAGCGCCACTAACGATTTTTATTAAAATTTTTGTGTGTAGTATTACACACAGCCAACTTTTAAATAAAAAAAAAAATAATTTGTACCGTTATAAACGATACCTGATATAGAACGGTTTTTTTGGTTTCTAAATATCTCGTACAAGACTAACCCGATTTCAACAAAATATTTTATACGAAAGCGTTTAAGTTAAGGTATTATTAAAATTTTAGAAATTTTTAAGTAATTTTTTTTAAAACTTTTTTTTCTTTAAAACGTGTTTGTGAAAAATTTTGAAATTTCGTTTTTATGTGTAAATTAATTATTTCTTCAAAAAAACATACGACTATTTTTTTGGAAAATGTTACAAAATTTTTGTATATAAAAATTTATTTACAAAAAAATGGCTCTAATGATTTTTGAAATTTTTTTTCTAAAAACTCCTTTTTATACAAGAAATAAAATGGCACACTTGGTTTTATGTAAAAGATAATTTAAAACGGTGTTTAATTAATTATAAAAACAAACAGATTTTATTAGGTACCTACTTATTTCTTTCAAATTTCTTCAAAATATCAAATATTTGAATGTTAAACTTTTTTTTTATTTAATATCACATGATTTATTTTATTTTATGGATTGTCTTTTTTTATATATTATTTTATTTTATTTTTTTGTTTTATTTTTATTTTTATTATTATTTTATTTTTATTTTATTTTTTTTTATTTTGCTTCCTTTTTTATTTGATTTTCTTTTGCACACAATTTTCTTTTATTATTTGGCTTTTTTGTTTTCTTTTTCACCTCCCTCTTCTCCCTCCCTTCCTCCTTATAAACTGCTATTGTCCTAACTAGAGGTCTGGCTTATTCTTTAATTCACAGCTGTGCCGTAATTGCAGTTGCATGGTCACCAACTGGTTCCGAATTAGCTTCAGTTGGAAAAAGTCGACGTTGCATAATATGGAACGACGCGTAGCCAAAATTACAATTATTTCACATCACAATCAAAAAACTACTACTACTACTACTACGCATTCACATTATATAAACCGTTTAGATTCTCATCAAATGCAAATTACAAAACGGAATCGGGAGGTAAAATTTGGTTAAATCTTTTTTTTTTTAATGTCATTTAATACATAATGATGATATTTTAGGTTTTTTATTTATCAAAAAAAAATCTGAACTAGTGATAATTTTCTTCTCCGTCATATTTTTTTATATTCTATAATCATAAATGAAAATTAAAAAACAAAAAAAAAGAAATTAATTATTGATAAATTTAAAGACTTTCTCTTATCCTATATAAAAAAATATGTAAGAATTAAAATTAAAAAAAAAAAAAAAAAAAACAGAAAAACAGAAAGAAAATATAATTTTTTAAGCTGTTTCAAATTTGGGTATGTATAGTTTCTTTTTTTAAAATTGAAAAAAATTTTAGATATAAAAATTAAAGTTTAAAACGAATTTATTTTTAAATATAAACATTTTGCTTAGATTTAGTTTCTTAGAATGGATAATATTATTATTGTTTTTTTTTTTTTTAATTGTATTTTGAGGTAATATTTATGCAACATCACAATTCTTAATAAAAATTTAAAAAAATATATTATTATCTAACATTTTGTCCAAAATAATTGACCTCGGCGAACTTATTAAGCTGAAGACCAACACGAAGCTTATACAACAGTTTGTACAATTCAAATGATATAATTATTATTATTAAAATACAAAATAAAAATATTTATAGTTACATAAATAATTTTAAATATACCTATACTGTTCACATTTGTAATTGTAAAATAAAAAAAAAAAAAAAATATATATATATAAAATTATGTATAAAATTAAGGTTTGTTTTATTTACTTAAAATAATTGTGTCTGAGGTAAGTACATATCAAGTTCTGGGAATTAAAGTAATTTTCTCAGATTTATTTTGCACATGGATTATTTTTATTAATGAAAACTACAAAACTTATTTCCGCCGTTTTAGAATATTGTACTTAAGGGCTCCGATACTAGATACAGCACTGCATTAGTAAAATTTATTTTTTACATGACTTTTGACCAGTTTATTAAAAAAAGTACACTGTGGTGTATGAGTAACATTATTGTATTTAGACATTTTAACGCTCTATGCAAATTACCTTCATATATTGACTTGTAAGGATTTCTTCTACAATTAGTCAGGATGATTTTCGTTGACAAATGATTCTTACCTCTCAAATGCTCATACTGGAAACTGCGCTAAAATACAAGTCAAGATGGTAAAAAAATAATTTCGGCTAATTTTTGGCTAAAAATTAAAATTTTTTTAATGCTATTAATTTAAATTTTTTAATTTACGACTTTCTCGTTAGGTCATAATTGAAGTGTTGAGAATGAGAAGGTGTTAAGTAAATTTCCAGCAAATATAGGGGTGAAAGACAAAGTAAATTTTGGTGTTATTGCCATTCATTTAGTGTCCATAGCTTAGAAGTTAGCTAACTTATACTTCTTTTGCGGCGGTGAGCCATGAAAATTTACTTTCTGACAAGAATGTCAAATAGTCAAATAAACATAAAAAAGAGCAAACCCAGAAATAATTCGCATAGGGCTGAAAATTGCTACAAAGCATTTAAATGTCGATTAAAGTAAAATGTCAAAAGTTCCCAAAAGTACCATACCTATGTACATAAGTTTTTATGTCGAAAATTTAGGTTTTTTATATATAACATTGAAACGGGTGATAGTGAACGAAAACATAAGGATGATAAAATTTAAAGTACACTGAACGAAAAAAAGCCAATATTTTATGAACTGGTTGCGATAGAACTTTTTTCTATCTGTTTTTGGAACAGTCATAAGTGTAGCTATGAGCGGTTTTAGAGTTGCCCATTCTCTATCGAACACTTTGTATTTTATTGGGAGCCATTCTAAACAAAAAATACCAGGGAAATGGTTTTGGGAGAAGGGCCCCAATCGGAAAAATGGTGAAAATTTCCATTTTTTTTTTGCTTTCCCCATGTTCTCAACTATTGAAGAACGCAATTCAAGCTAAAAAAAATAATGAAATTTCAAGAACTTTTCAGTTCGGAGTTTTTTTTCAGAATAGGCCTGATTATAACGATTACAACTCAACTTCAACTTTTTGAATCGTTATACCTAAGAAACGGTGGGTCTTAGGAAAAAAAGTGTCATGACACTTTTTATATATAATAATCTGTTCTACAATTCTTGCATTGAAAATTTTTTGATAAGACTTACCGTTTTGCAGAAAATCGTGAAAAACCAGTTTTTATGACCTTTGACCCCAAGTAAATTTTTTTCCAGGTCTCGGATCGATGAGGACTTTTTAGATTTAATTTATGATGGTGTTTCCAACAATCCTACCAAATTTCAGCTTGCTGGGAATTAATGTAACTTCACCCCCTTATTTTAGTCTAATTCGACCGGACTATTAAAAGAAGATATAAGCTTTCAGAGAGAGGACTACACAAAAAAATCGTATGTTTTGTCTTTTATTTTCGACATTTAACCTTGAATAACTTTTTATGCACACATGGGATTTTTGACATTTTATTTTCGTCGATGTTTCAATACTCTGTGCAAGTTTTCAGGTCTATGCGAATTTTTTAACACTGACCATTTGACGAAAATAGACACAAAAAAAACGATATTTCTATAGGTATATACGATATACCACTCTTTTAAGCGCACTACCTTTTAAAACGATAAGTGTTACTAAATCATATATTCAGGTATTTTGTGGAAAGCGTTATAGTATACGATACCTACGAGTTAAAAATATATGTTAACAAACTCATATTTTAGAAGCTATGTACACAAAATTTTAGTTTTTATTTTCTTTTTGAAAGCCTACTTTAACAAAAAAACAAAAAAATGTAGTAATAAAAAGGAGCAAATTTTTCAAAGACAACTTTTTAAAAGGACTCATAGTTTAAGAGTAATAGGCAAAAAACCGATATTTTCGACATTTGACACGTTTTAAAACCACGATATCTTCTAAACGATATCTCGTAGAAAAAAAAGTGTCAAAACATTTTTTTTTGATAATTACAAAAAATACAAGTCATCCATATACTTTTTTTTGTATAGCTTCTCCTGTTTTAATGTTATATGTAAAAAACCTAATATTTTCGACATTAAAACTTGAATAACTTATTATGCACTTTTGGGACTTTTGGGGACTTTTGACATTTTACTTTAATCGACATTTAAATGCTCTGTATATACCAATTTTCAGCCCTATGCGAATTATTTCTGGGTTGAATGTCCAATTTGTCTGGACTACAAAGGGATTGTTACGCAATCGCCATCTCGGAGACAATTGGGCAGTAGGGCTGAGGGTATTTAAAAATGCAGTACGCCGCAAGTACGTGGCAAGTTTCATGGCATGAAACATGGTGCAAGTACATGCTGCATGTGGCAAGTAACACAAGGCATGTGGCAATCAGTATCTATTATTTTATACAATTTTATTCCAAAAATACACCTTATCCAAAGATATTATATTGCATATTTTTATTTTTAGCTTAGTTTCAATAAATTTCTCACGTATTTTGTTCATTTTTTGTAATTCCACTTAGAATACCAAAAAAAAAATTGCCTCAGAACCAATCGAAATAAAGAATCTCATTCAAAAATTTCAATTGAATTCATGACAAGACAGATTATTTCACATTGACAAATTTTGGAGAATATAGAACGAAAATGTTTACAGTTTCCTCTTCATCTATCTTAGTTAGGTACATTCGTTTACACTAATTGGATAACCCTAAACAAGGAATCCCAGTTTTAATAACGATTTTCAAAAATTATTACCATTTAAATGAATTTCCGTCACCCAAACACGCAAATTCGTGTTTCAATTAAAGAAACTAGAAATAAAGGAAAACATGCGACTTTAAGAAAATTCTAGTTCTAAAATGTCCCATCATCGGATCAACCCTTTAAAATGTAATCTTGACCATCTTGATTTATAAGTCTCTCATAAAACTTCCAGACAAGCTAATTACTGTAATAACCGTATAATCATTTTTGTGATCTCTAATAACTGTTTATATAGGTTTTCGTGTCTAACCAAACTAAATATAATGTTATTATCTAAGAGATCTAGGTTCCGTTTTTTTTTTAAATACCCAATTACATTATGAAGATATCCAATTTTTGATTGTTGGCTGACACTTTAAAACCATAGACAGTTGCATAGTAATTTAAATGCGGCAACCCTTTTTAGCTTTTTTTCCCAAAAAAATCATCACATGCAACCATTTTCATTTTTGGTGGCAATAATAATTGACCTGTTCCTTTAACTTAAACATGTGAAAATTGTAGTAACCCCACAAACCTAATACAGTCTTTCAAAATGCATCCAAACGTCAATCTCAAAACAGTTAAAGATACCCCAATTTCCCCCCGTGATCATCATGAATCAGAAACTTAGACCGTTTTTAATTGGGCCTATTTAAAAAAAAAGTATCTAAGAAAAAAAACGTGACCAATTTCATTCGAAATTGTTGTGTTGTGCCTGTAATATGTGGATGAGGTTTATAAAGACTGCGCATGCGCAACACCACACTCATATTGATCATTGTCCAGATTGTAATGTGCAAGTTGCTCATCTTCTTGCCACAAATACAATTCATATAGAGGTGCGGTTGGTAACACGAAAACACTTAATCTGCAGTTAGTTTGTAATATTAATGCATTTTAGTAGCAGAGCAACAGGTTACCGCTCTTGCGTTCTGTGCAGCTTGCACATGAAGAAAGAAGGTGGGTTCCTGGAGTTGGAAGAAATATATAATAATAATAAAGTCTTCAATTGCCATTGTTGCAGCGCAGATCCGGAAAATATATGGCGAATTATGGGGAATCCTTTTGTTTGGTGCGCGAGGATCGTGATTGCGGGTCACACTCAAAGGGCATCATGTTGTGTGTTGCTCCAGACATGCGAATGGCGGCGCTGAGTGAATGATGACTTTATAATGTTGTTGGACAATGTAATATAGGGCGTTGGTTGCATATAGGAATAAGGCGAGGCGGCACCAAGGTCCTTTATCTGTGCAGGGATATGGATACGTAACACTCCTAGGCGTTATAATAATTTATTTGCATCTCTCTGGCACCGACTCTGTCGACCTCCAACGCGGCTAGACATAAATTTACATCTTTAGCATTTTTCTCTTAGCAAGGAACAACATGGCTTGCGGGGTCCTTTAGGTTGGGAGGTTATAAATTAGCAATCATGTGGCCATCATTTTGTGAACGAATAGCTCCTTAGAGACTTACTTAAATATCAACAACGGCCGGGTGGGGGAATTGTTTTGTGCGAAAAATTTTGTAAGGGTACATTTTGAAGCAAAAAGTACTCGAAACCGCCAGAAAAGGGCTTAAGAAATAGGAACTTTTAACTAGAATATTAAAAAAGATCTAAAATATCACTTTTTTGAAAAGGTTGCATACTTTTAGGCCGCCTTATGTTATTAGAAGAGGGAATCAAAGCCTTTCCATTTTTAATTTCGACTAGTTTTTTTTTTTGGTTTGAAAGCGTTTTGAAGACTTCGGGGTCTTAAGTAAAAATGTATAAAAATCGGATAATACTCTTGGGAAAAGTATTTTTATTTTGAGGTTTTCGATGTAAATTTTAATAAAATTGAGTGTAAGGCCTTTAAAATAGTATTCCGGACCCTATTAGTCTAGGACAAAAGATGCATTTCCCTAGCAAGGCGTTTAAAACCAAATACAAGTCTCAAATTCATTCACTACACCAGAACATCCGCCAGTCGGCAGAGGCGCGTCTAATAACTTTTCTAGACTTTATTACTAAATCCATCAGATGTTATAGTCCAACAAGAACAAAAAAGCAAAAAAATACCTTTAAATTGAAGGAAATCTCTTGGTTCTGTTTTATTACCTCTGCATCAGCAAGGCGCTGCGGTGCTGTGTTGTTGTATGTGGGAGCATAAATCAATGATTTCAACGGTTCAGAGGTGGTCTGTCTTGGGTAAAATCCAGTGTCTATTAGCGCAATATTTGTACTTTAATTGGGAAAATTTTGTATTTTATTTTTTGTTCGTTTGTCTCGTATAAAGTCTTTTTCTGTCTACATTGTTTTTTTTTTTTGGCGAAATTAAAAGTTGAAAATTGTTTTGAACTTCAAATAATGGGAAAAGAAAGTAGCTCTTCTAAAGAAATCGAAGATATTTTTTGTCTGCTCAATTGATGGTCAGTAATAGCATCTTATAACTAACTAGAAGTCGAGGTTTGAAAGGTGATTATTAGCCATATAATGAGACTTAAGATTGAGCATCACTTATAAAATGGTTAAACCGAAAAAAATGGAGTTAATTTAGAAATTTACTAGAATTAAATATAGAAGATTCAACAGATTTAAGTATTTTCACTTATTTTTGGAAAAACAAAAAAACATTTTGGCATTTTCAACGATGCGTAAAATATGCGGTTTCAGAAAAAACCGACTTGTATATGGATCGGAACATATAATATTATAGTTTTCTCATAGATGTCGTTGTCATAACGGGACCAAATTGAAATGGGACCACACTGCAAGCACCAGCCTTCAAATGCAAAAAATGCAGAATTATCAAAATCGGTTCACCCAATCGAAATTTATAAGGTAACAAACATATAAAAATGGAATTGGAAGTCAGTTAAAAGAAATCACAAACAAAATTTTTCCATTTTTATTTTTTTGAAAATTTGATAAGAAATACCTATCTGTTTGTATGGTTTGAATAAAATCGGTCCATTCTTCAACGAAAACTGCAATGCCTTATTTCCATTATCCGAATTATTGAAGAAAAATATGTTCACCAAATTTAATAAAAATCGTCTGAGTCGTTTTCGAGAAAATTGCAAAAACTCAAACATTTTCACGTTTTTAAATTAAAGATTTTGTAACTTGTAGATCACGTACCGTTATGTGTGATAAATTAAATGAAAGTTTATATTATCAGCATGCGTATTAAACTTAAATAAAATTGTCATGTGCCCTAGATCAAAAGATATAACGTGTTTAGAAAAAGAACATCTTTTTACCGTTATCTCAGGATTTTGAATATTAAATTAAATGAAATTTTTCACAATAATAGTTTATTTAATTACATACATATCTACAGTAAAAATTTCATTCATCTATCTACTAAAACGAAAAAGTTATAATCAATTGATTTTTCCTGTCGCTTTTTCGTTTCATCTTGTTTCAAATCACTACGATACTAAAGAAGTTTTCAATCCAAAAAATTACACTATTAAAAAGCTTATAAAATTTCATGAAGAATAAAGCCATACTTAAATTTTTATAATGCACAAAAAGTATAAAAATAATTTATTGAAAACAATCATTTTCATCAAAAAAGCGAAAAAACACGTAATTTTATCTTCTCACGCTATGCATTTTTTCCCTAATAACCAAGCTCAAAACATATATATCGATCAGGTTTATGAGACATCTACAAAAAGAGCTAGAATTTTCTAAACTCGATGAAATTTCATCAAAAAAAAGCAAAAAACCATCTATTTTTATGTTCTCATGCTATTAAATCAATTTTTTTGTTTGACAACCTATAAAAGCTTTGAAAACCATGTGAAAGCTCATTGTTTCACCTCTCATATGACGTATCAATCTCATTTCAAAGATGCCTACAAGAGAAGTTAGAATTTTTCAAAGTCAACAATGTCGAATTTCCAGACTATGCGTATTAAACTTAAATAAAATTGTCATGTGGCATAGTAGGCTATTGATTATGTCGAAAAAAACAGGGTAATAAGGAACTAAGACATTCACGGGTTTTTATTGCAGGAATCGTTCAATGGGTTATAAAAGAAGATAAAACAGCGGAGTGCTATTAAATGAGAGGGTGGAAACTGAAGATAGGGGTGCAAAAGCCCCCTTTTTGGTTTTTTTCAATATACCTCGTAAACCAAGCAAAATTTTGATATATTGTAGATACAACTTTTTGTAGAGAATTAAATTTCCTATTGGAATAATGTTTTTTAAAAATTGAAAAAAAAAATTTCCATACCAAAATAGTCGAAACATTCATAAAAAAAATATCAAAAAAATTGATTTTTGGAGTTTTTTTGCTTTTTTACTTGTACATTTTTTTTGGGTTGAGATAGACATAAACGTTGCTCCAAAGAAAAAAAGAAGATAAAATTTCCTTCAAAATGCTGTACTCACTAAATTTTTTCATTGAAAATTAAACGAAGTATGGCGATTTTAATCTAGCTTTTTTTTCGCATTTTTAGTTTTACTCAAGTAAAACAGAAACATTTGAGGGGAAAGTACGATAACTTAAGCACCAAGAACTGATAATGAGATTCTGTAGAGGGGTTCAATACAATCATTGTTTACTATGGGAGGGTGCGTCAATGTCAACCCTTTTTGGCGGGAGGGGCAATTTTCTAAAAAAAATACTTAAAATAAAAAAAAATTATTAAAAAACAACGGCAACAATTACAGTTTTGATTGATACTTTTTTCAAAAGCTAGAATTATAAACTTAATATTAATTTGAAAATGAAGTTATTTTAATCAATTGTTTTTGAAATAAGTGAGTGATTCCGATAAAGAAAGTATTTTGTCTATTTTTCAATTTTTCTCAAAAAGCAGAAGGCATAGGAACATTATGATTTTCATGATTTGATAAGAAATCAATTAAGGTAGTTTACTTTGTCGATCAATTTCGTATTGAAGTCCACAGTCTTTGTGAAAATTGTACAATGTGCTTTTTAAAATTTTTTTTCACAAGTTTTGACTTTGAAATCGGGCATTTCAAAAACAATTGATTAAAATACCTTCATTTTAAAATTAATATTAAGTTTATAATTCTAGCTTTTGAAAAAAGTATCAATCAAAACTGTAATTGTTGCCGTTGTTTTTTAATAATTTTTTTTTATTTTAAGTATTTTTTTTAGAAAATTGCCCCTCCCGCCAAAAAGGGTTGACATTGACGCACCCTCCCATAGTAAACAATGATTGTATTGAACCCCTCTACAGAATCTCATTATCAGTTCTTGGTGCTTAAGTTATCGTACTTTCCCCTCAAATGTTTCTGTTTTACTTGAGTAAAACTAAAAATGCGAAAAAAAAGCTAGATTAAAATCGCCATACTTCGTTTAATTTTCAATGAAAAAATTTAGTGAGTACAGCATTTTGAAGGAAATTTTATCTTCTTTTTTTCTTTGGAGCAACGTTTATGTCTATCTCAACCCAAAAAAAATGTACAAGTAAAAAAGCAAAAAAACTCCAAAAATCAATTTTTTTGATATTTTTTTTATGAATGTTTCGACTATTTTGGTATGGAAATTTTTTTTTTCAATTTTTAAAAAACATTATTCCAATAGGAAATTTAATTCTCTACAAAAAGTTGTATCTACAATATATCAAAATTTTGCTTGGTTTACGAGGTATATTGAAAAAAACCAAAAAGGGGGCTTTTGCACCCCTATCTTCAGTTTCCACCCTCTCATTTAATAGCACTCCGCGGTTTTATCTTCTTTTATAACCCATTGAACGATTCCTGCAATAAAAACCCGTGAACGTCTTAGTTCCTTTCTAAACTACATAATCAATAGCCTATAGATGAAAAGATATAACGTGTTTAGAAAAAGAACATCTTTTTACCGTTAGCTCAGAATTTTGAATATGAAATTAATTGACATTTTGTACAATTATAATTTATTTAATTACCTATCTACAGTACAAATTTCATTCATCATGTACCAAAAACCAAATAACCACAAGAATTATAAAAATAGGTAAATACTGTTTTTTCTACATTTTTGTTCACTTTCAGCCGTATTTTGTTATTCGATTTACGTGAATCAAAAGATCAATTAAGTGAAATTGGCTTGGAAAAACTTTTATCTTCTATGGATGGCCAAACGATGATTGTGTTTGTTTTAGAAGTTTCACGAAAAAATAATTCTTAAAATGTTATTTTTAATGCCATTTAAATGTTTCTTATTTGAAATTTTCATCGAGATCTGATATATTTTTGGATACTTGTACTTGAATTAGTTATTTTTAATTTCAACAGTATTTAAATACCAGGTACAGTTAAATGTAATGATTCTAACCTTTTTATTTCTATTTTAAGGTTTCTGATGCTGAATTCACTCTTACTTTAAATCTATAATAGACCAGTGCCAATAATTTTTGAAAATAAAAAAATTATTAGCAGCATATGGGTGGTTGGAAAATTTTGGATAAATGGTATATGAAAGGGGAAAAATAAATTGCCCACAAACAAATTGGGGGAAAGGGGGTGGGTGGGCGAAAAAGTGGGGTGGGTGTCAAAAATCGTGGTTTTTTACGATTTCTGTCAAAAAAAAAACTTTTCGAATAGTGAAATCGAACAGGGTGGAAAAAATCGAATGCCTTGTTCAATTTCAGTAGAAATCAAAATATATTTTTCTAATGGTTTTTTGTGCTTTAACCTCTAATCCGAAGTCAGAAAAATTCTGTCACATTACGTTTTTGAGATATTACCATGCAAAACATCACAAAAATAGTGTTTTGGATGTTCAAAATTCAATATCTAAAAAACTTTTCACGTAAGAGCTATTCTAATACTAGATTCAAATTAAGAAGGTCAAAGGCCATTAGAAAAGTATAATTTAGTTTCTATGGAAAATTATTTTTTTGTTTTTTTCAATGTTTCTTAATATTTTCTAAAATAAAATAAAATAAAAAATTTTCTAAAACAAAAGTATAGTTTTTCCACACAATCTTAAATAATAGGTTTTAATCTAAATAATTGGCTAGCAAACTTTTCAAAAACCAAACATTTTTTCGATAACTTTTTTGTTTGAAAAATAGGCTATTTTTTCAAATTAAATTCGTCAAAAATCCAAAAATTTACTTTTTGCTCAAAAAACATTTAAAATGGATAGAAAATATAACAAAGTAGTTTTTGACCAAGTTTTGTTAAAATCCAACCATTTTTGTAAAAGATAAAAATAAAAAAATCGTATTATTGCATTTTCCTCAATAATTTTGAGGTTATACAAAAAAATGATTTGAGTAAAAGTTGTAGACATTTGTAGATAGTAAAACTTTTGCATTTAACTTTTTTCGATAGGGGGTCTACTTTTGACAGAAAGCGTAAAAAACACCGATTTTTGACACCCACCCCACTTTTTCGACCACCCACCCCCTTTCCCCCAATTTGTTTGTGGGCAATTTATTTTTCCCCTTTCATACACCATTTATCCTAAATTTTCCCACCACCCTTATGCTGCTAGTAATTTTTTCAACTTTTGCCCTCTCAAAACTGGATTCACTGAGCGAAAAGCCTCCATAAAACAACGTGAAATCAATGAAAACCACATTGTTTGTTTCACACACTTTGTTTCATTTCATTAATTTAAACCATCATCAAACTAGTTTACAAATAGAATTTAAAATAAAAACATCTAGCAATAAATATATAAAAAAAAATAAATTATCACACCAAATTGTGTGTAGGCCCCGGCGAGATTCGAACTCACGATCTCCTGTTTACTAGACAGGCGCTTTAACCAACTAAGCCACGGCGCCCTTATTGCCATTTGCGCTAAATTATTCTTACAAACATATTGCCCTTTTAGAACACAACAAAATGAACAAAAATAATTTATATATTTATAAAAATTATTTATAAAGAATCTTGACATTTTGAAAGATGGATTAATTGTGTTGTAATTGACGAAATTACATTTAGAGCTTGTGGAAAGTAAGAAATGTTTTTTTTTTTTTTGTGTTTAATTCGAATTCGTTACATTATTCTCTTCATTTTGATAAGATAGGCAACAGATTATGGATATTTATAAATAAACTCGAAACAGTTGTGGGTATTTAGGTATTAATTTATGTATTAATTAGCAGTCGCATATTCTGTCAAATATTCTACTGATATGAAAATAGATCCATTGACCTTATTTAAATCAATTCACAAACAACAACTCTGTGTGGAATTTCGTTTGGTGGTTTCTATGAGACACGGTAACATAAATTACATTAATAAAATACTGATGAAAATATGCAATATGTTTTTTATTTATTTATTAAGAAAAGAATTGGGTCAAGGTTTTCAATAAATACCTAGTAGGTAAAATTATTTTATTTAAATGAAAATTTTGTATTATTTTTGGTAGGTATTTATGGCGTTTTCGATTGGCAGTCCGGAAGCGTCCGGAATCATTCTGAAAAAATTTTATTCACACAAAACTGTCAGTTTTGTACGAATAAAACGCTTTCAGAATGATTCCGGACGCTTCCGGACTGCCAATCGAAAACGCCATAAGTACCTACATACTTCAAATGTGACAATTGTCAGTTGTTGATGCGGGTTGAATATGTCATCTTTGTTAATGTCGATTAATTAAAAGAAAATTAATAAGTAAAGAATCGAAAAAAAAAAAATAATAATTTAACTATACATTATAAAAAATATGGATTTTTTTTAATATATTATGAAAAATTTAACTATATAGTCTCTGAAATGGTGAAATTTTAACTGCATAGAATAGTTATAAGAAGAGACCAGAAATAACAGTCAACCTTTATTTTCAATCAGTTTCTCTCTGAGAGTTACCATATTGCTTGAAATACGTTTCGGTTAAGGTTTGAGATTTATTTTTAAAAATTTAAAATAAAGGTTATCGGTTAAGATTTTTACAAAAAAATTAATGGAAAAGGTCAACCTTTAACCGTTTTCGCTGAAAATAATGTCATTTTCTATTTGCTTTTGAGATTTTTGTGTAAAAATCTCAAATTTTCCACTGCAAATAGAATATGAAATCTAGTTAATTGTGTACGAAATCTGTGCGTATAAAAAAAATAAAACAACAACAAATGTTCAGACACATGTCAAATAGAGGAGTGTGTGTGAAAGTGCGTGTGTTTGTATGCGTGAATCTTGATTCAAATCCAGATTCAGATTCTTGAATCTCAGATTCATTTTTTTGTCATTTTTTTGAAATGTCAAGAATGTCTTTATATTGCAAAAATAAATATGAAAAGGATGTTTTTTCTAAGTTTATGTATTAAATAATGTTTGAACTAAATAGACTCTCAAAGCTCTTTAAAGTAAAATTTTAAGACGAAAATGTGTTTTCCACTGTGATTTGAGTCGCTACGACGACAAGCACAACCAATGCAATTTCGAATATTTCAGGAGACCGATGTTCTAATATCTAGGTCAAAGCGTTCAACTTCAAACGGCTATATCTCGGAATTTTGAAAAAAAAAAAATTAAAAACATTTTTTGATGCCAAAAGTTAGCGGGGACTCTAACCTACATTTGGGTACAACTCTCATCCCTGTAGGTGCACGCGTTCTCAAACCGGGAGAACTTAAAGGTAAAAAAAAAGTTAAGCCCGATTCTGAAAAAATAGGCATGATGTGGCGGTTTAACATGGCAGATGATTTTTTATAAATCTGACAATGTGCAAAGCGTAGGCCCATGAGACAAGCTATCATTTGGCATCACTCCCAAAAATTGCTCTCAAGCGGTTTAGCTTCCAGGAGCGTTCAAAGATTCGGGGATTTTTCGAAAAAAAATTTTACCCCAACTTTCAAATGCGATTTTCTCGGAATTTTGAAAAAAAAATCCAAAACCCGATTATACCACTATCGGGTAGCTGAGAATATAAGCTTTCATATGGCACCACTCCCATGTCTCTAGGAATTGATACATTTGAATTGATACATTTGCAAATTCGTACCAGGCTGAAAAATCGACTTTTGAATCGTTATAAAGTACCTATATAGATTTCGAAAAATCACTATCAATTTATCATGACTGGCGACAAAATGCATGCGACAAAAATAACAAACATAAGAAAAATTAATTTTTACTTGCGATATAGGAACTATAGGCCAAGTTTAGGATTTGTAAAAAAAATCGAACTCGAGATAACAATTTTACATGAAATTACGATGATGGAGAATGCCAAAAAAGTGGGTCCGGCAATTCTATCTGTAAGAACCTCGAGCTACAGCCTAAACTACTAAAGTATTTTTCTTCAAACTTGGTAGTTAACGGTTTTGGGTGATTCTCTTGAGGACAAATTGAAGTTTTTTTTTTAGGACCAAAACTAACGATACCTGTCATATAACGGAAAAAGAAAAGTTGATTTATTTACAGATAAGAGCCTCCTTTGATAATAAAAAAAAAATTTTTGGTACCGATATTAACGGTACCTGCCATAGAACGTTTTTTTTTGGATTTATGAATTTCTGATAAACGACAAAACAGATTTCGACCAAATTTTTAATACAGAAACGTTTAAACAATCATTATTTAAAAAAATTTTAAATTTAAAAAAAAAACACATTTTTGGATTTTTAAAAAATATTTCAATTTTTTTTTTGAAAAATCAATTTTTTGGAAACGAGTTGGTGAAAAATTTTGAAATTTTGTTTTTATGTGTAAATCAGTTATTTATTCAAAATTGCATATCAACTTCTTTTTTGAAAAATGTTAGAAAATTTTTATACATAAATAATTTTTTTTTATAAAACGGCTCTAACGATTTTCGAAATTTTTTTTCTAAAAATTCCTTTTTATACTAGAAATAAAATGGCATACTTAGTTTTTTGTAAAAGATCATTTAAAATGGTATTTAATTATTTATAAAAACAGATTTTATTTTTTTTGCACCACTAACGTGGTGATATTTTCACTTTCGTGAAAATATCAAATTTTAAATTTTCCCTTATTTTGTTCAATGAAAAACTTTAACATTAGAGTAACTTTTACCATAAGAGCAAGTACGTGCGACCCCAGTCGTGCAATTTTTTTTTTTTTAATACTTTACTTCCGCAAATATGGCACAGTACACCAAATTATTATAGCCGCGTTTTATTGGTAACTCAGTACTTAGCTCAGTAAAATTTTACACGGGAAACAACAACAAATGATTGCTAAGGATAAACAAAAGTTTTTTATTTTTTGATTTATAGAGAAATTTTTTTTTCTAAACTTATACATTTTTGATCCTTTTCGACAACAGGTAAGAATCATTAATAAATAAATAAAAGTATATTCAATTGTTGTTGTTTACAGCATAAAATGTTTAGGTACTCATTAAAATACTGAGTACCAACAAAACATGGCTATTATGTGTATCTACTCTGGTATGTTGTAGGAAGGTGTTTATGTACACTTTTTTTTTTGAAAAATCAATGTTTTAAAACGGGTCGATAAAATTTATTGAATCTTTTTTTATATGTATTTCATTCAATTACTTTTTTACTCATTTTTTATGTTATTGACATATTAATTGAAAATAGTGCTCTTTATTTTACGAAAAAAATAATGTCCCATTTTTTACTTCCTCCAACTTTTTTGGAGTAAGAAAAAAAGTATATTTTTCAAATTTGGTACAGATGAATTTTATGGAACTCTAAAATTTTTTTTCTCGATATATTGATCTTTCTCGACAATGCCCTCAAATATTTTTGATTCAAAGCGACAATATACAGTCGACTCCCTCTAAGTCGAATTTTCACGGGACTCGAAAATGGATTCGAGTAAGAGGGATTAATTCAATATTTTTTCTTCAAAATTGTTCATTTAAAATGGTGAAAAAGTTCGACTTAGAGGAAAATTCGACTAAGAAGGAGTTCGACTCAGAGGGAGTCGACTGTAATATGAAAACAAAGTCCCGTTAATTCTTGTTGATCTTTTCAATTTTATTAGTTTGTTATGCTTATGACATTTTTAGTGCTCCGAACTCCATCAACTCAAAATTCTGCATTTTACAAAGTTCAACAGCATAACTGATGAGCACAACTCTATTGTGTCTGGGTGAAAAGCATTATTTCGACGAAAGATCTATACAAAAAACGAATATCAAAGAAGAATCTTGATGACCAAAAGAAAACATGTTAATTAAAAAAAAAAAATAAACAAATTTTTATAACCTTAGACAATTTAAGACTGTTGACCTATGTAATGATGAACTAATGAAGTAATATTTTTAAGTGATTCTTTAATATTTCTACATCCATAGCAAAAACCAGAAACAAAATTTCGAATTCAAAATTTTGCAATTATTATCGAAATTATTGATCGAAATTTTGTTTTTTATGAATAAGCAATTTTTTTAGAATAAGCAATTTTAAACTTGTTTTTATTTTTTTTTTTCATAATAATCTGTACCTACCTTCAATTATTTAAGTGCTCAAATTATATGCCCTAGATAAATAAGTACCCTACCCACCTACTAACCAACATAATAATTTGTTCAATAACCAACAATGAATCTTACATTTTTTGTTGGCCCTTAAATTGCAAATTTCCGGTAGAATTGGTCTTTTATGTTACTTCTGTTCAATGTAAACCGCACACTTGATGAAACCTTACAATCCGTAGGCTGTTGACACAAGCGAAAGCTGTAAAATTGTTTTGCCAACCATTTTAATCATTATGGCGTGTTTACATTACGCCACACAATTTGATTAAATACATTTTTCTCAAGCCGTGTCGCCTTCTTAAGTGTCTTTTCTTTATACTTGTCTATTCAACAAGCTTCAACCATTTAACAAATCGATCAAACAAGCCAATTATTTATACTGACTTGGACGTCAGTCTATCTTTTAGCAACGATCATCAAGATGAATTGCAAACAAAAAAAAGACTCTTCCATAATTTTCCAAGCCATCTATCAAAATTGATAATAATGACATCTAATTCGCCCCATCCAATACAACACTTGCTTTACACAAACACACTTACCTCTACGCAATGTTACAACACTTTGAGCAAATAAAGTAGCCACATTCATGTTATTGGCAATTTCTCTCAAAATTGACCGCATCTCCGTAAAGTCCGTATAAAGACGATAGAGCGGTCTTGAGATGACAAGTCAATTATTCGTTCAATCTACCGCCTTCCATAACCATCCTTCGCCATCTTTAAATATCGACCGTAAAGACCTCGTTAGAATCAAAAGCTATATCCACACCGTCCGTCCGGCCCGTTGCAACTTGCAACTCTCCACCAAACAGTGCCACACCATTATTCACACCTTTTATCAGCTGCGAACACAGAAAACCGAAGCTATATGCTGTTGCATTATCTGCGCTTCGTCGCCGAAGAGTTCTTGGCCTCGCGCGTCACTCAAAAGATAAACAGAAAAAAAAACGCTGCTCTCGCGCGCGCAGATTCCATTGCGGGCCGGAGCGTTATGTTTAACCGTCACAAATATGTGCAACTCGTTCGCGTAAGTAAGCGAGCTTCGCAAGCATTCCAACAATGCTGAGCGAGGCTAATTTTTCCAATAAAATGCAAATAATTGCCATTAATCGAAAGCGGAAAAGTTGAAACGGTCGCGAGCGCAATAGAAATTGCAACGGAAAGACGGAAAATGATGATGATGATGACGATGATGATCAAAATCTGAGCTAAGTCACATGATGGCGCTCGCCGCTCTAAAGACTGACCATCATCTTAATCGGCATAAACTCTGCACCCACTATACCGCGCAACCCTGCGCTGGTTCTGATGCAGATCTTGAAAAGTAGGAAGCAGACAAGACGGTCGGCTGCGGTATTCCTTGCTGTGCCACACACATATCGAATTCGACATGTGACTTGCGATTTTGACTGTTTTTTAGCCAAGAGGTCCAATGGGACCAATAAAGGAACACAAGAAAACCGATTGGACATAGAATATCCGGCGGTGACCGGAGCGCGCGACGGTGATGGTTGCGGTGGTGGCGGCGGCCGGCGGCTATCGAAATGTTCGGCGCACCTCATTAGTTATTCTGACGAGAATCATCGTCGTCGTCGTCGTCCGTCCTCATCGTCTGCTGGTCTTGGTGCAAAGAAATCAGGAATCAAACGAGCGGGCTACCAAACCAACTTGTTCTCCCTCTGGGTTAGATGACAGTTTTGTGGTCCAATTCAAATGTCGTGTAGCTATCACCGATTTTTGTTGCCATCGGAACAAGATAAAATGTCATTTCATGCAAAAAACACACAAACAAACATACACACACACAGACAAAATAGCAATGAATGAAACTTGTCAACCAATTACGAATATATTTTTGCTATGGGTTTCAAGTTTCGAGACTCAGTCGAGGTTTCGAGAGGGCGCGCAATCACTTTTATTGGTTTTATTTTCTTCTTATTTTTTTAAGTTTGAATCTAACTCGAGGTGATTGGCAATCAGCTTGAGGAGATGTAAGGCGGCTGAAATGTCGGAAGCGTCGGTCGGTAGCAGCGATGAGAGATTTTTGAATTGGTATTTATTTTGAAATAATCGATTCACATACAATGTGTGCCCATGTGTCTATTTTGGACAGATGCGGAAGTATTAAAAGGGTTTTGTCAATCTTGGGAAAATTATATAAATGATAAAGGGTTTGGGTATTAGCTACATATATTGGTAGTGGCGAAATTGACACTAAACGATATGTTAACAACCACGATTATATATCGGTCTACTTTGTATCAGGAAAGACATTAGTAGGTACAGGGAGAAAAAAAAATCAACTAAAAACAAGCGGATTCCACATTAAATTAAGCGGATTTCTGCATGGTTTTTTTTGCCAAGATGACTTCCGGCTAAAATTAAGGGGACGAATTTTCTTCATTTCGTGAATCCGAAAATTTAAAATAAATCCACTTAATTTATGCGGAAAATCGTCTTTAGAAACATTTAAATAAAAAAATAAAACTGGCAGCCACTGGGGATCGAACCTAGAATTAGGCTGCCTTGCTAGCCCATCTCAATGTTGGAAATTAGTATGATGATTTTATTAAGCGGAAATCGTGTTGTTTTAAGAGGGTGGAATTAATGGTGGACATATCATCTTGTTTTAAGGTTTCCTTTTTTCTCCGTGTACTTTTGTAAAAATTACAGAGAATGAAATTTTGACTTCCGGAATCCAGACTGAAATTATTTCCAATGACCTCAAGAAGTTCTTGTAGCTTCGTCAAACATCCTTAGCTTTTAGGTAACATAGAAAGAACCAGTAATATACACTAGCCCAAAAAAAAATAAAATGCACGACTGGGTCGCACGAACTTGCTCTTAGAGTTCAAGTTGCTTAAATTTTTAAGACTTTTTATATAAAAAAAAAAAAAAATTAATTTTTCAAAAAAATAAAACAATATATGAAATCAAATCGCCCCACAAAACAGGTATGCAGTTTTATTTGATATATTAAGGTGCATTTTTAGAAAAAAAATTTTCAAAATCATTAGAGCCGTTTTTTAAAAAACTAATTTTTCTTAAATAATTTTTTGAAAAAAAAGTTTAAAAATAAAATTGGTATGCCATTTTTTAGAAATAACTAATCAACATCTAAAAACAAAATTTCAAAAAAATTCAATGTCCCGTTTTCGAAAATTTGATTTAAAAAAAAAAAATTTTCAAAATTTTTTTTAAAATCCAAAAATTATTTTTTTCAAAATTTTTTTTTTTTGGCTTATATTTAAATTATATAAATGCTTTTGTATAAAAAATTTCGTTGAAATACAATAAGCAGTTTGGCAGAACATCAGATTTGAAAAAAGCGGTCCTATGGAAGGTACCGTTAATAATGATTTTCCAAAAAAACTTTCTTCATCAAAAGATAGACCTTATTTAAAAACTAACATTTAAATTTTTTTAACAAAATCGTTGGAGCCGTTTTCGAGAAATTAAACTTTTCCGAAATTTTTATATGGCAGGTACCGTTATTTTTGGTCCAAAAAAATTAATTCCAAAAACCCCTCTGGAGAGTCACCAAAAACTGCTACATAGCAAGTTTGAAGGCAATCGGTTCATCCGTTTAGGCTCTAGCTCCTTATACAGACAGACAGACAGACTGACAGACAGACGGACAGACGGACTTCCGGGACCCACTTTTTTGGCATTGTCTATCATCGTAATGTCATGGAAAAATGTTATCTCAACTTTTTTTTTGTACGAATGCATAACTTGATATATAGTACCTATATCGCAAGTAAAAAGGGAACAAAAAAAAATTGTGATTTTTTTAGTGATTTTCGATAGGCTGTATCTCAGCAAAAAATGATTTATTTCTAACGGTAAAATAGCTAAATTGTTGCAACTGTTCAAAAAACCAAAATTTTCAATTTTTTTTTGTTTTTACTTTTCTCTTAAATAAGTGGGAAAATTTTTTTCTGATAAAATGATTATTATTTTAAGAAAGGCTATTTATTTGGCTTTAAGATTCATTTTGTATCAAACTTCTACGATTTTTTAGACTGCAATATCAGTCATCAAACCAAAAACCATACTTTTGACTTTGACTACCAATATCTCTACAACGGATCACTGTACAGAAAATTGAAGGACACATTTGAAAATTTCATTCAATTCTCTACAAAGAAATTAAGTTTGTTTTGTTAAAAAAAATGTTTTCTTACTTTTGGAATTAATTTAGAAAGCTATCAAAATAGGCATTTTTACCGGTTTTTTTTAGAAAATGTACCGCTATTTAATTTCTATGGGTGATAAGATTTAACTGAGGCTTAATTATTGAAGCTTAATATACCTGAAATTAATATTCAAAGTTTCAGACTTATTCATTAAGCAGTTTTTCTGTTGTGAGGGTTTGTTTGAACTTTTGAGATAAAATAAAACACCATATTTCTGCAGGTCATTTAGACTTACTTCTTGTAACTTTTTTATAAGCAAAATCAAATTCTTTTGAGTTTATTTAAATATTTGATTAATAAATATCGTTTAAATTTAAGATAAGCCAAGGAAAAATTAAAAGTTTTCAAAAAAAGTTAAATTTTGAAAAAAAGCTTTTTATACCATTTTTGGATATTTTTCCTTATTTTGAAATTTTTTTGTTTTTCCTTGGTTTATTTAAAACGCATCTTTCTTTCATAATATAAAACGGTACCAAAGCAATGTAGGAATCACAAATAACAAAAGATTTTCCTATTTAGACGACACAGAAAAGTGTGCCATATGTTCAAAATTAAAGTGACCATCAGGAATTTCCTTCAAAGACATAATATTGGTCAATATGAGTGTTGTCCGTACAGCTCTTTGCGTTCATGTTGTATATGCATTCAAGTATTGCACACACTTCTTCTTCTATAATGGCGTCTTAAGAATTTAAGATGCAAACGGGAATCTTTTTTTTTTTATGCTGAATACACTCTGAAGATTCTAATATGAAGACGGAAAATATGCAAATTTTGAATAAATACTCGTACTATTGATGAGGAAAAACACAATTCCTCCTGTGGAACTGGGTTATCTTAATCAAATGAATGTGACAGTTGCAGTATGGAATTAGAAATATACCGTTGATTTTGGTTATTTGCAAATTTCCACAAAAATATTTATGTAATTTGCATGGAATTATGTTAATTTCTTTTTGTATTTTCTTTTGTTGGTAAATTTATGTGAAATGTATATAATTTTCTATAGAAATGCTGATGTGTGTGGAATGAATTAAACTCCTTATAAGGTAACTGAAAATCAAAAAGAAAATTTTTAACAAAACAACGTGTTGTCAGTGAGCTACTATTTGTCCAAGAAAATATGAAAGTTATTCTATATTTTAAATATAACAAAAATATTACTAAAATTTCAAACAAATTGGACACAATATTAAAAATGTGGGATCGGGTCAAAATTCTGGCTTCAAAATTCTGCTTTTCAAAATTCTGCTTTTTTAACGAAAATTCTGCTTTTCAAAATTCTGCTTTTTTTAAATTCTGCTTTTCAAAATTCTGCCAGTATTATACTTAAACAAAAAAATTCTGCAAAACTTGTTTTTTTTTTTATAGCGCTGCGCTTTTTAACATTTTCCAAACCCTTTTTTAATTTTTTGCAGAATTCTGTAAGATCATCTTCCTGAAAAATTACACGATGCGACACTGAAAATACACCCTACGAATTACATAGTGTAGGTTGTTCGTATGGTCGAATAATGCATACAAATATTTTTGTTATATTTTTGGAACCCTCCATTTTTTTTTTTTAAATTTACAAAAAACCATTTTTACAGACTTTACGATGTAATCTATTCTCAATATGTTACATGTTTTTGGAAAGAAGATTTCGAGACCTTTTGAATGATGTATATAAGTCTATTGTTTAAACAAATTAAGTGTAGGTTTTTATCCCATAAATCTTGAAAAAGTGATTTTTTTCTCAATTTTTTCAACTTTACCCAATTTTTTTTTGCAAAATAAAACAAACAAAAAAATAAAGTAAGGTTATATTCTGAAAGAATATACATTTAGGAACAAATTGGCTTATTTTTTTTTTTTTAATTTGACCAAAACTGTCTAATCTTTGCTACTTTTTCGTAAATAGAAACTGTGGCTTTTCATGATGTGAATTGCAAGGTGCACAATAGGGTGTTCGTTATTTTAAAATAACTAGAATTTCTATGCTCCTAGGATCTTATATGGTTGAAAATAAACTAAAAAAAATATTCCCCAAGTTTAAAGTCTCTAACTTAATTCTAACCCGTGCCGCCAAGCGGTTTAAGTTTCTTATGGGAATAACATATGGGGTTTCTTGGACCTTGTTATCGATCAATTTTAAATTCCAGCCAAACCATTTGTTCAAAAAATTTAAAACTTTAAAGACTTAAACTTTATTAGTGTAGCTATCATGTGAACATTTTTCAGATTTTTAATTGTTATAATTTTAGAGATTTAGCTTGTTAAAAAAATTATTTTTTTTCAGATTTTTTTAAAAATCGCTCTTTACACGTTTAATGCCAAAAAATTAAAAAAACATCCATTTTTATTCACAAATATATTTTTTAATTTTTTGCAGAATTTTGAAAAACAGAATTTTGAAAAACAGAATTTTGAAAAGCAGAATTTTGCAAAGCAGAATTTTGACAAAAGAATTTTGACACCGGCAGAATTTTGACCCCAACCCTAAAAATGTATATATTTTGTTTAGTTTAAGTGCATTGTCAATAATCTTCAATTTATCATTAGGGTGCTAAGAAACTATGATTGTTTTAAACATTTCATATATATACTTACAAAGAAAATGGGGAAACAATTAACATATTTCTCTAAATTATTAAATTATCAGATGAAATTGAATATCTACTTAATGTTAGAGATTAACTTCGATCAGCATTTTTCATTGCATATCTACAGGGTCACATACGTTAAATGTTACCCAGTGTGAGGGAATGCATGAAATTCAAAAAAATTATTGAAAGATTGATACCTTTTGATTTTTTTAGAATTGAGATGCATATCGCTCATTTAGAAGAACACCTTACTTTTGAGAAGCTGGATTTTCGAGTCGTTTATACCAATCAATTTAAGGTTTCACTTCATCCAAAATTACTGTAACTGATAAATCTAGTTTTCTCAAAAATAACGTCTTCAATTTTGTTACAATACTACTTTTTAGTTAGAAAAATCTTTCAATTAACGAAAAACGCACGACATTAAACTTGCTCTGATGTTGAAAATTGCTTGCAATATACCTATAAAAAAGGTCGAAAATAACCGCCGACTATAATTATTTTCAATTGTCAGTTCCTCAAAATTGTTGTTATTAATTTTGTAAATCATCATCCTTAAAGATAAAAAAAAAATTAGAATAAATAAAAACAAATCGGTCACTGTGGTGTATGCGTAATATTTATTCAATAAAATTATTTCTATTCCTATTTAATTGGGTAAAAAAAATTCTTCTCTTTTGTCAACGAACGCAGAAAAAAATTGATCATTCTTAAACATTTTCTGACCTTTCACATATATAGCGGTAAGTGGAATTAAGATAAGATAAGGTGCTTGTCACTTTTTCAGATATGTAAGATCCGGTATATAAATGTATCAGACCGTTAGTAAATGGTTGAAGTGACCGCTGTTAAGGCACACATTCTGTTGCATTAAGAAAAGTTCATAGTTGAATACATTTTCACAAGTGTAGAATGTAATTTTTTACCTAGGTTCAGACTAGTGATGGGAGCTGTCGAATGATTTGAACTATCGAATAGTTCATTCATTCATTCGTTTATTCATTCGAAAAAAAAAACTATCGAATAAAACTATCGAATAAAAACTATCGAATAAACTATCGAACAAAAAAGAACTATTCGAGTGAAAAACTGTCGTATAAAAAAACTATTCGAATGAAAAAACTATCGAATGAAAAAACTATTCGAATAAGAAAATTATCGTATAAAAAAAGTATTTAAATGAAAAAACTATCGTTTAAGAAAACTATTCGAATGAAAAAACTATCGTTTAAGAAAACTATTCGAATGAGAAAACTATCGAATAAAAAAAAACTATTCGAATGAAAAAATTATCGAATGAAAAAACTATTCGAATGAGATAATTATCGTATAAAAAAAGTATTTAAATGAAAAAACTATCGTTTAAGAAAACTATTTAAATGAAAAAACTATCGTTTAAAAAAACTATTCAAACGAAAAAACTATCGAATAAAAAAAAACTATTCGAATGAAAAAACTATCGTTTAAGAAAACTATTCAAATGAAAAAACTATCGTTTAAGAAAACTATTCGAATGAAAAAACTATCGAATAAAAAAAAACTATTCGAATGAAAAAACTATCGAATGAAAAAACTATTCGAATGAGAAAATTATCGTATAAAAAAAGTATTTAAATGAAAAAACTATCGTTTAAGAAAACTATTTAAATGAAAAAACTATCGTTTAAAAAAACTATTCAAACGAAAAAACTATCGAATAAAAAAAAACTATTCGAATGAAAAAATTATCGAATAAAAAACTATCGAATTAAAAAACTATTCGAATGAACATAGTAACTGAATGAATGATTTAAAACTATCGAACGAATAAATATTTTACAACTCTATCGATAGTTTGATAGTTTTTGTTCGATAGTTCCCATCACTAGTTCAGTCCACATCAAGAAGAGTAGGTACATCTTTTCACATTGCATCTGCTAAATAGAACTCTAAGCTATGTTTACCATTTTTCTAAAAACGTTACGTCATAACGTTAAAGTCCTTCTTTTCAGTATTTCATACCGAAAAACTTAAAAGATTCTTATAGTGGAACAATATTTGTTCCTACTTTCTTTGCAAAATATCAGAAAAAACCAACAGATCGTTTAATTAATCACGTCCAAAAACCGTGATATGCTCTTAGTCCCCCAACTACGATTCGAATTTTGCATACCACACATAATACTATTTAGCAGGGTCACCTCCTTAAATCCATATAATATGAATATAGCTTCAATATACGCTTTGCTCATCGACGCTCATCATAGCTTGAAGATTATAAATAATCTTATCTTGGCTCTCATTATGTGTTAAAGTAAGTATGTATTCGTTGAAGACCCAAGACGACCGTCTTCCGGACGATGAGGACTTTTACGTTGACGACGTGTTCGATGGTACCATTTGTAAGAGATTACCTTTAAATCCTAGCTCTCTGAGGGTGATGTCGGGAATAAATTATGTGCTCCGTATATTTCTTGTCATTATTTTCATTATATCCACCATCAAATCGCAAATAATAAGAGAACCAAGCACGGGCCAATATTCCACACAAGTTTTGTAAACAGTTACCCGGTGCAGAATCTACCTTTAACTATTATCATCCCCAACTAAATCACACTGCGGGTCAGCTAATCACGTGACAATCTTACAAATAGAAAGTTATTAAGGATCCTTGCTGTCCGAACTCCGGACACACTAGCGCTATAACGGCACAAACAAAATGCACTTGAATGTCATTCCTGCACTGCCCTCGTTCCCTTCTATACGATAACAGGTTCTGATGAATTCATAGCTTCTCCAGACTCCAAAGCGGGCAAGCGTCGACTCCCACATAAATTTTGTTTGGCAGATTAACTATATGAAGGTGCTGTCCGGTGCGGTTGGGCGGGGACGATTATACAGTGGGAACGAATTATCGAAGGATTGGCTATTTTTCTTACTGATTAATCCACTGTAAATGACATAAAGGTAATCATTAACTTTTGCCTATTTGGGACATAAGTCCACAATTTGCCTGTGGACTTATGATATACCCTAATGAGTCTGAATATGTGGACTTATGTCTTTTGGGACTTCTTGCTCAACTACAACACGAATACGAGAAGACTACTCCACTGTACCGATACGATACGGTCAACTACAGTGGCGGTATCTACAACCCAATATAGAAAAAAAACACACACAAATCCAATGTAGCATGGTGCAAAAAGTGTTGGGAGGACTATACATCATCATAACTGGGGAAATCCGACACCGAGAATCTCCAGGTGCAATGTGGTAACCCAAAGAGAGAGAGACCACCACTGTTCCGGTGGTGGTTCGGTTGGTGGTGGTGCATAGCTTCTTCGATGTCGAATCTGGAGGAGGGCGTAATTGAATTAATTTATAATCCTGCTATAAAATGGGTATGGTATTGGTTTGGATAGATACCATCGAAAAAGCAGAGAAAAAAACATACGAAGATGGACACAGAATCAACGAGCAACTGAGCGGTACCCAACAGTGAGCCCACTTAATGTGGAATCTATAAGAGCGAGTCATTGAAGATCGAAGTCGAAGCTAGTTTAGCTTATACAAACAGACAAACTGTAGATAATCAAAATTAGAAATTAAGCAATTAAATTCTGGAAATTGAAAAGTTAGTTCCATAATTTTTAGAACGGCTATTATTTATATGTTTTATCGGTCATGCGAGTTATAAGCTTATAGGTTTTACATATTTTCTGATATTAAAATTTATACCATGTGATTTGGTTATAAATTTTGCATAAATGTACAAAATATTTACGGGTTTGAACAAATTACTGAGAGAAATTGGTATTGAAAAAAATATGTTTTGTCTAATGACTTCCAATTTAAAATTAATTTGAAGAAATTGTCTACAAATTGGTATTAAAACAGAAGAACGAAGAAACTGCGTTAAATATGCAATAAGTTCGATGACAAAACGGCTTTAAAGTTTTTTTAATTAAAAATAAATACGAATTGTCACAGATTGGATTACGTGGGATCGTACCTACCAAAGCACCATTTTATTGATATCTGGCTTTCTCAAAAACGACTTAGGTCCAGTTTATTCGCTTAATCGATTTCATTTAAAATTTGTTAAATTTTGAACTTCGTTTTTAAGCGAACACGTTTAAAAAAATGTACATCATTTTTAAAACAATTTTTACATTAAATATCTTTAAAGTTTTCAATAAATTTCTTATAAAATTTGGGTAATTAAAAAAATGTGTTATTAGTGGAGTAACTAAAGATCAAAAATTGGCAATATTAGGGAACCCGGCCGAACAGCTTAGATTTTGATGATCTTTCTTTTCAAACGTCGGTAATTAAAAATACTTTAAAGTCTATAGATTAAAAATTGCCGGTGTTGCCGTTTTGATTTTTTAAATTTAATTGAAGATTTTTGTGAACAAAAACAAATTTAGATGCAATTTTCTTATTAATTGACTTCAAACACAAAAAAAAAATATTTGAACACAACGGCAACACCTACAATATTCAAATATACATTTTTTAAAAGCTAGAAGCTTAGTCATATGTGTAAAATTAAAATTAAGTTAATTGAATGAACGGCTTTTGAAAGAATGGTAATTGAACTAAGATTTTTGAAAAAAAAAAAAAAATTATTGAAAAAATTTTAACATGTCGTTTTTTAAACTTGGTCGTAATATAAAATGCATTTATTTTCAAATTTTTTTGGCCGCATTTATTATGATTTCAAATTATAAAAGGAAATGTCAATATGTATTACGGTTTATGAAAAAAATTAAAAAGTATTTCATTTTCGAAGAACTTTTTTTAATAAAAGTTTTGAAAAAAAATGTAACTTATTTTTTTTCTTAAAGTTCAACATCTAAACATACAATTATTTTTTATTCATTTAATAACCCTTACTGTTGAAAGTAAAATAGCAAAAATTTAAAGTTCCTATTTACCACAGTCTATGAGAAAAGTAATTATTTCAATGCAAAAATTCAGTTTTAATAAAAAAAAAACCATTGAAATTGAAGTAATTTTTCATTTTTTTTTTTCAAAAGTGTGATATATTTTACCTTTTTTGCTTCGAAATTCAACTGATAATATTTATGGCCAAAAATTTTTTTTAAATAAATTCATATTTTATTAGAAAAAGTTTGGGAAAAAAGTCATTTTAAATTTTTCTAATAAAATTTTTTTTTTTAATTCTGAGTTTGAGGACCATTTTTTCAAAAAGTCTTGATTAAATTTAATGGATTTAAATTTAAGAGATAAGAATGAGCTTCTGGCTTTTTAAAAATGGATTTTAAAATATTGTAGGTGTTGCCGTTGTTTTCAAAATATTTCTTTTGTGTTTGAGGTCAGAATGTTAGAAAATTGCATTTATCGCTTAAATGATGGAAGATTGTCCCTTACTGCCTTTTATATATTTTCCTTAAATTACCTAGAGAATCTTTTGCTATTATTTGTTTTATGAATTTTAAGCAAAAAAATGGTTTTGTTAAAAAAAATTTAATTTTAAAAAACAATACGGCAACACCGCACCGGCAATTTTTAATCTATAGACTTTAAAGTATTTTTAATTACCTACGTATGAAAAAAATATCGTCAAAATCAGAGCTGTTCGGCCGGGTTCCCTAATAATTTGCTTTAGTTACTCTACTATATATAATTTATTAAAAATTATATTATACAAAGTTTTATATTCTGAGCAGATTTTTCCATTAGAACAAAAACTCCCCAATTTTAATTTTAAAGTATTTTGTACAAGTATTTTGAAAATAAATATTTGAGTTTTTTAACTTTAACCAAGATATTATAACTTTATTGCAAACTACAGACCCGATTTTAATGAAACTTTAATATAAGGACATTTACTTTATAGGGTTTTACGAAAATTAAATTTTGTTTTTAGAAATTAATTTTTCAAAAGTAGTTTGGTAAAAAATAATTTTAGATTTCTTTTTTCTGTTCTGTCTCACAAAATTCTGCCTTTTAAAATACTAAGTATCCAAATTTTTCCAGCTTATATTTCTGCTAATTTAATGTTTTCCTAATTTTTTTTTGGTTAATTGTTGAAAATATTTTTCAAAATACATAGGTTGACTTACTTACAACTCATGTATACATTATTTAGTCATTGACAACTAATAAGAAACCATGTTAAGTGATATTAAATATTGTTTTTCTCATTAAATTTTTTGAATTTTCATTATAATTTCATAAAAGATTATTTTTAAAAATTACACGGTGTTACAAAAATGAGGTTTTAAAATATACGCGGGCGGAGACCTATCACGTTTTGTAGAGCTAGTCGCACTGATTACGAAACGGTATTTAAAAAGTCCCTAACACCCCCAAAATCTGGAGTTTAGACCTTCACCCATTGAAAAAAAAAAATCTAGCTTCGTCAAATTTTTACCTATTTTCGATTTTTTTTACAGTTTCTAATAGGAGATAAATATACCTTTTCAACAATGTATAAAACATGTAACTCGGTTAAACCACCTAGAATTTATAAGCTGTCAAAGTTCAAAAATAGGCGAACAAATTTTTTTTAAAACTCATTTTATACTATTTTTGTCCAGACTGTGTGAATTTTAATAAAGAAAAATCTGATAAAATAATTTTTCAATTTTCTCAAAAACAAGAAGACATAGAAACATATAGTTTTCACTGTTCGATAAGGAATCAATTGAGGCAGTTTTCTGTGAGAGTAATTTTTTTATTAAAATTCACAGTCTGGACAAAATAAGTATAAAATCAGTTTAAAAAAATTTTTTTTTCGCCTATTTTTAACTTTGAAATCGATTATTTCAAAAACTATTTGTTATAATATATTGATTTAAAAATAAGAATTTAATGTACAATTTTGCCTTTTGAAAATAGTATCATTTATTACTGTAAGTGTTGCCGTTGTTTTTTAATAATTTTTTTTTATTTTGATAATTTTTTTTTAGAAAAATGCCCCTCCCACCTAAAGGGGGAGAGATAGACCCCCCTCCCAAAGAAAAAAATGTTTGTATTTAGCTAATCTACAAAAACCCGTTATCAAATTCTGGCGCCCAAGTTATCCTACTACGTGCCGAAACAACATTTTTGTTCTATACCTAAAAGTTCGAATTTCTGTATTTGGGTTGAAATCGAAATTTTTTTTTTTCTAAGCCAATTTTAAACTGATTTTCATAAAAAATACCTCGTTTGATTTGGAAATAAATATTATTTTAGAATATATTTTTAAAACAGCATGTTGTTGTGAAAATATATACTTTAATTTGATGTCGAAATTGGATAAATGACGAATTTTTGAACTTTGACAGCTTATAAATTCTAGGTGGTTTAACCGAGTTACATGTTATATACATTGTTGAAAAGGTATATTTATCTCCTATTAGAAACTGAAAAATGGAAAATGGGTACAAATTTGACAAAGCTAGATTTTTTTCAATGGGTGAAGGTCCAAAAAACGTTTCGTAATCAGTGCGACTAGCTCTACAAAATGTGATAGGTCTCCGCCCGCGTGTATTTTGAGTGTTACACCGTGTTATTTTTCAAAATACATATTTAATACTTAAGACCTTCTCTTTAAACATATATTTTGAAATTAATAAATTTATCAAATAAAAATGAACAAAGTAATGTAACAAAATATTAACAAAGTAAGAAAGTAAGTTATAAATCAAATAAGCAGACAATTTTAAAGAGGAATATTAAAAATACTAAATTCTGTAATATACTTTATCAAATAAGTGAAATGATGATTTTACAAAATTTTGAAATTTTTCAGAATTTTGTAAACAGAATTATGAAAACTAGAATTTCGAAAGCAGAATTTTTACCACAACACAAAACAAACATTACTTCATTGTTCTGGCCCTTAAAACTACAGCAAAAATAAAAATTACAATAGAATTGGGAAATACTGCATCAGAAAAAGTAAAAACTCATATTTTCAATATCAAGTGTTTTGGAAATAGACTGACCTTGTTTTTTATTTTTCATCTTTTTTTTTTTATAAAAAAAAAATTATATTTAAAAAACTAAGCACCCACCCTTTTGAAGTGTTGCTAGGCCCCGGCGAGATTCGAACTCACGATCTCCTGTTTACTAGACAGGCGCTTTAACCAACTAAGCCACGGCGCCCACGGTCACATCTCATCTACAAATTCAATAATTTTTCATGCTTTAATAGAACCAATAAAATTATAAATTCTTTATCTGTACGACATTTGTATTTATCTCATTTCCATAGCCACAAAACAAATTCTATTTTTGTCACAGCCAGCCAGCCGACCACCAACCAAACTAATCGCAATCGTCACACACATCGCATATGCGAGAGTGCGAAGATAAGATAAAAATATACAAAAAACCGCAACCAAACACAGAAGCGTAACCAAATGAAATAACGTGGGACAAAATTCAGTTGGCAAGTATATCAAATTACAATTTGCTGACTATACCTGTCCTGTCTGAGAATGGCCATTGTTGGCCTTCATCCCACCATACAACAAACTTATAGTGACTTAATGTAAATGCTCTCTATGAGAAGAGAAGAGCTACCTGTTTAGATCTGGCCACGCACAAAGCTTCCAGACATGCCCACTCTGTCTTCTTATCATAAACACATTGTCTTGTCACCAAAAATGCATATACAGAAGAGGTATATAAAAATACTACTTGTCCCGAATAATAGCTCCCAATCCCGTACAAAATGTTATGGAATGCCTTGCAAAACCCTCTACAAGAACCTAGAAGAACGATCAAGATAGTGACATCCCCAGGAGTTTGTATAGTATCGCATGGACCTCATTCTCGCACCTCCTCCAGTCCAGAGAGTGACCATGTTGGCGACGACATAATGCGGAGCAGTATTGAAGCGAATCGTGACATTGCCAGCCTGTTACACCTACACCCACACAATCGTCTATTGACCACACCAACACCATAACCGCCCCAGCCGTTAAACCATGTGGAGGTCCTTATCTGATCCTCATCGGAACGGTACTTCGAGTACAAATGTACTAAATTATTCATGATCCCGCTCTTTTGGAGTCGCGCGAATCTTATCCAAACAACTGATTACTCATGTTTCGCCCAAAAAAGTTGGCTGGAACAGCATTGGTTTTATATACAGCATCTCAGCAGCAGCAGAGGAGTTCCTTTATAGCTTCAGAGTTGAGAGTTCCTTGTTGTCACACATCGCGAGACTGTGTCTTCGTCTTTGTATATCGTTGTTGTCGTCTTCGTTGTGACTTTGAGAGTTGTGCTGTCATTGATTCCTGGAATTGGAAACTCGGTGCAATACAATATTCCAAAGAATATTGAGGGTGGAAGCGGGACTATAAAGCTGTACAACGCTCATATATTTCACTTTCAAAGCAGACACCTAAGGTGAATTTCACCAATAAAGTACTTTGACAGAAGTTTGGATAAGTACTTTAAAGTACTAGAAGTCTTTGGTTTCATCTGAAAGCGGTTGTCTGAAAAGTCGGTTAACGGACGATAAATCTTACGTGATAACGTCATAAGAAAACAGGTTGTGTGCTTTTGTTAAAAAGGAGTAATCTAAAAATGTTTTATTTGTCAACAGCTAAAGATTAAGACCTTAGATATTTATATCTGTATGTTTTGTAGAACAATGGAATAACTTTTTGAATCCTATCATTATTTACAAGAAAATGCTAAAAAATACCTTTTTTTTTCTCATTATATCAAGTTTTTATATGAAAAGCTTACAATAAAATTACACCATTAAAAAGTTTAATACCTATTTTTTCTAAAGAGCCATACTTATTTTTTTACAATGCGTAAATGGTATAAAAATAATTTATTGAAAACATTAATTTTTCATGAAAAAAATAAAAAAAATTCAAACTTTTTTTCTTCAAGCACCATTAAAACCATTTTTTTATATCACAACCTACAGTAAATTTTATACCCTCTAAAAGCCTATTGTTTCAGCTCAAAATATTCATATCAACCATGTATTTACAACATCTACAAAAAGAGTTAGATTTTTTTTAACCCAATCAATTTTCAGTAAAAAAATTAAAAAAATCAATCTTTTTTATTTTCTAACACCAATTAATTAATTTTTTTTATTTGACAACCTAAAACAAATTTTATATATGTATATTTTTATAATTTTATCAAAGATTATTATTATACCTTTTACAAATTAGATGACTTTTCTTATATTAAAAAAATTTTTTTTAGTGTTATACATTTTTTATGACGGTTCAATCATATTTCTGCGATGCCTAAAAAAAAGTTAGAACTTTTTAAAGCCAACCATGTCGAAATTTCAAACTGAGACTACGAAATATCCCACAATGGTGGCTGGTCATGGGCAACAGATCTCCACAAGCGTTTTAAGGTATTTCTGAAGTTTTTTAATTTAACATTGTGTAGCTTGTAGTAAATGTACCGTTATGTGTGATATATCAAATGAAAGTTAATATAATAAGCATTCTCACTAAAGTTAAATCAAATTTTTGTGTGCTCTATATCAAAAGATAGAACGTGTTGAAAATAGAACTTTATTTTACCGTTATCTCAAAATTGTAACACGAAATTGATTGAAATTTTGCACAAATATAGTGCTGCCTATTGTTATCTATCTAAACAATGAAAATTGCATTCATTTATCTGTTGTAGGAAAAAAAACAAAAATATAAAAACATTTTACCTACCTTTAATCACCACTTTATCAAAGGTCTACCACATGATTGAGTTTTAAAAAACCATTTGTAACTTAGTTTTGAAATTTTCTAGAATTTTTTCAAAACCTTTGTTAGCCTTACAAAAATTTCAGGTGGAATGGGAGAAAATGGCTTCACTTTTTCGTGGATGCTGCCATGGTTCATCGATATATAAGACATTTATCACTTCAAAAATTGCAGTATACTTTTAGGCAGTTTCAAGTAGATTTTTCGAGCATGTTTAAGCGTCATAAGTAGAATTGAAAAGAAAAATGCAATTAAGGTCTTTCGTGTTGGTATCAGGCAAAAATGTGTACAAAAAGTATATTGAATGAAAGATCAGAAATGCCCCTAAACATATGCAACATGATGATCTTCACCAACGACAGAGCAACCTTCCAAACAAATCAACATAGCTGGTGAAATTCTCTTTTTCAACTTCCTCAGGAATATATGAAAAAAAAAAAAACACAAAAATAGTACAAAAAAAAAATCTTAGCCAAAGCCTTTTGAAGGTTCTGTACATAAAAATGTTGCAAACTATGGAAAACTACTACTAGGAATGCATGTGATTTGGAAGCAGGAACACAAAAATGGCGAGAAATGCGATCCGGTGCCAAGATAATTCCCCCGAAATGGATGTGTGCCCATATGGATATTTGCGCGCGCTCAATTGCTTGTCGAGTTGCTAGTATATAGTAGGTGAAGGTGGTGGTAAGTGCTGTTAAATAATTTTTATCCCGTTTAAGTACACAAGAAATGAGGATATCTTCCTTTAAGCAAGGCGATGCTATATGTTTTATCCCCCCTTGGCAAAGGTTCGGCAGATCATGGTGCGGTAAATGGCGTACTTTATTGTTATGCGATGAAGTTCTGTTAACACGACACAATGGCGCAATGGTCGTATACATACACTTAAGGTCTCTGTTGTTGTATTTTGTTCTGTTCAACATTATGGGATTTATACTGTATCTTGTCTATATACCCGTACACACTCTAGCTAGCGCGAATTATTGCAGAATTTTTTGAATATTTTCACAAAATTCCAAGTGACACCAAAAAACATATTGGCAGCAGCTAGAGGGATTTTTCTCATATGCCAACATATTCAAATTAAAAATCCTTGCTGAGCAAAGAGATAATTATCATCTTGGGAAAGGTCAAGTGATGGTGTGGTAATTAGGTGGTACCAGCCAGCAACAGTGTTGGGCAATTAGTTAGACAGTTAATGAATTCCGCTATGCGTTATTCGAATGGTTTTATCTGTCGATGGAAACAGCTTTTTAATTAGCTATTTTTTGTATTTTGAAATGTTTGCAGTGAAAAAGGAACCAAAAAGGCTTTGATTACATCGTTGAATATCGTTAAGCTCGTTTAATTAATTTTCACTCGAAAATTTCATGTATCGAACAAATAAGAAATAAAAAGAAAATATTCAATAAATATTTTCAATGAAGATCTATAAAAAACTTTTAAACTAGTTCAATAAAGCTTCCAAAAAAAATAAAAGGTTTTTGCTATTTACACCCAGAAATTATTTAATTTTGTTAAAACTAAATGAGCAGCGGTCACTGTTGCGTATGAGTAACATTTTTTGACGTGATAACGTCTTATAAATCGATGAACCATGGCAGCCACCACAAAAAAGTGACGCCATTTTCTCCCGTTCCACTCTCGCACTTTCGCAGTGTGGCAAAAATTTCAATTCAAATTTGAAAATAAACTATTAGAGATACAAAAATCTTCTATAGCTTATTTGAAACATAATAACCTAAAATTAAATACATTTAAAGGATTTAAAAAAAAATTTAATCTTTTAATATTGTAAATAGGGGTAAAACAAAATTTCAAAAAGTTGGCTATTTTCTAAATGCGACAATGTAAAGAAATGAATTTTTTTTTTTGAATCAATAGATAAATTTTATGCAGGACTGACCAATGGTATTGAAAAAATTCTAAAAAATTTCAAAACCAAGCTTTTAATGGTTTTCTAAAACTAAAACATGAGATAGACCTTTGACAAAGTAGTGATTATAGGTAGGGGAATTTTTTTTTTGACAATTTAAAAAACGTCATTCGAAAGATAATACAAAAAAAAGTTAGGTGTCTGATACGGATTTTTTTTAAGTCTCTGCGTTGCGAAATTTGAATTTTTGAAAAACACCTACTTATTTTAGGGTATTTTTGCGTGAGTTTTAATTTTTTTAATTTTTTGTAGCATTCAAAAAATTTCAAGCTTAGAGAACATGTAGTCCATGACTGTGCGCATACATGTGCTAAAAATTGGAATTTGAAAATGGTTTTTGACCGAATAAAGGGAAAAACAAGTTTTTTTGTCCCAAGTTTTTTTGACCTTTTTTAACCGTTATTTATTTTTATCTTTTTTTCTTCAACAGATAAATGAATGAAATTTTGATTGTATATAGATAATAGACATTTTCTATCTTTTGCTCAAAAGCAAATACAAATTTGATTTAACTTTATTGAGCATCCTGATGATGTTACCTTTCATTTGGTATATCACACATAACTGTACATTCACTACAAGCTACACATCACAATGTTAAATTAAAAAACTTGCGAAATACCTCAAAACACCTGTGGAGATCTGTTGATCATGAACAGCAGCCAGTGTGAGAAGTACCGTAATCTCAGTTTGGAATTTCGACATGGTTGGCTTTAAAAAATTCTAAATTTTTTGGTAGGCATCGCAGAAATAAGATTGAAACGTCGTATGAAAGGTGAAATTATAAGCTTTTACATGATATAAAATTTTTTATAGGTTGTTATTGAAAAAATTGATCCAATAGCGTGAGAAGATAAAATTATATGTTTTTTTTTGAATTTTTTGATTAAAGTTGATGGATTTCAAAAAATTCTAGTTCTTTTTGTAGATGTCTAATAGACATGATCTATATACATGTTTTGAGCTGAAGCAATAAGCTTTCAGGTGGTACAAAAATTTATTTATGTTGTCATATCAAAAAAAAATGGATTTTTGGGTGATGGAAGTGATTTTTTCACTTAGTTCATAAGAAATGATTGTTTTTAATAAATTATTTTAATACTTTTTGCGCATTTTTTCAAGATTAGGATCACCGTTATGGATTTAACAGATCGTAAGTAAAGAGTAAAAATCCTTTGAGAGTATTGAAATACAGGCTTATTTTCTACAGCAAAGTTTATAAGGTTGAACCTTGAATCCGCTATAAAAAGGATCTCACAAAATTTGAACCTAGGTCACTTAAACAACCCAATTTCATAGTATCTACTTATTTATCGATTTTTTTAAAGCTATTTAATAACGTCTCGTAATATTAAAAAAAAAAAAATATTTTACAATGAACAACCAGCCTTATTTTCAATTTTCTATTAAAAAATTAAATTTATTTTAATCGTGATTTTTCGAAATCAGTACTTAAAAATGTAAGTTGTTGCAGCAAATGAGCGACATTTACTTGAGCATAAATTCAAAATCCATTTTTGCAATGATTTGAGTGCAATTACTAATTTCTTCGGGGAAAATTCAGCATGAAACAAAAGGTTAAGTTTGAAAATAGACAAGTTTTTAACTTTTAAATTCTTTGGGAAAAATGCTATATTTTTTTTTCTAATTTCCTAGGGTCAGAATTTTAAAATTGCAATTTTTATTTTTTTCTTATGAAAAATAAAGAATTTTTATTTTATTTTTTCTAACAAATTTATGTCAAAATAGGACTATTTGATTACCTACTCGAACAGAAAAAAAAAAAATTAAAATCTCAGCACAAATCTTGTTTACATGCCAAAAAATGTGTAATATATGTCAAAAAAGAATATGTATTAATCCATTTTTGACAGTTCTGCTGTGACGTCACAATCATCTTGCTCACGAATTATAAAGAGCAATAGAATTCCATTCCATGTGACAGCTATTATCATTTTTAATAGTTAATAATATTTTTTTTTCAAATTCGTATATAGACTACCTACACTAAAATAACATTTTATTGCAACTAAAAAATATTTGCATCAAAAAAATATGTATTGCACATCAAAAAATTTTGCATTAAAAAAAACACAGAAAAATATTTGCATTGGAAAAAACTACAAGGAGGAATTTACTAAAATTTGCTGCATTAAATTTAAACTTTAATATGCTCGTCTTATCAAACATAAATCATGTAGAACTTAATTTTTTTTACTTTCAAATTACAAAAATCGATGCTTTAAATTTTTAAATTATTTCCCTGCATCTTTTTGGATTCATTATAACCGCAATATGCTAGCGAACACAAAAGCGCACTTCATATTTTGTTATTTCTTTCCCGAAAGTGACGAGAAGTGTGTTACCCCCAGATCCCCAACCCTCACTCGAATGTAGTTACACAAATTCCCATGTTGGGAATATAAGATTCATATCTGCCCAAACCATGTCGATTGATTTTCTGTGTGCAACAGCCTGCCATGTTTCGCACACCATTTACCACACGCACGCATGTTGTTCGATTATAAAGAACTTTCTAAAGCCTGCATACATAACTGTAAAATCCATAATAATGCTTCAACTTGTAAATATTTATGCAAAATGTATAAACGCATCCATTAGCTGCACATCTCGCAGAATGAAAAAAACAAAAAAAAAACAAAAACTGCCCACACCACTGTTACACTATGCGAAACACTCATCAATAGCGTTGCAAAAATGCGCAAACTGATACCGTAACACTTTTGTGCGGGGATTTGATGCAGGACGGACGTGGGGCGACGATCAACGACGCACGGTTGTGGAGTCTTGGTGGATCGTGTCGGTCGCCGGCCGGCTGCCAACCGCCGGACTAACAATCATCGGATACGGATACATCCAAACCAAAGCAGTGGGGGATCGTAACAACATTCAAAACAACTCTTCAACACCTACAGGCATTGGCGAGATAAAAAAAATTCACTCTGCCTTTACCCATGTTACCCGCGTTAGCTGGGTTTACACTGCGCACAGACGGACACACATAGTATTGTGTTACGGTCATAAATTTTAATAATTTAATTACGACAAATGCGAGGCACTGTTGCGCACTGTAAATTATTTTATTGCACACACGCCACACCATAAAACGCGGGCGCTGAAATTAAGTGCGAAAACTGTGATTACCCTTGGCTTTGAATATCATCAGCAAGTGTGGCTTACAAAGTTACAACATATATCGGCTTCTGCATCTCTGTTGTTTTGCTGGACATCCGAACAGAATCATCTTCGAAGATGCGCGGCACGATAGCACAGTACAAAAAGGGTCTTCAAATTATAATCTGCGAGAGAGTTAATTTATTTTGAATTGGAATGACAAATAATCTTCTTTGAAGAATATGCGAACAATTAATTTATTGCAGATTTTCTTTCAACATTTATGCATCCAGGCAATTGGATATGTCAGATTTACGGGATTTGGTGCAATATTGGAATTCAGTGTGACAAATTGTATCATTCCTGTAAGGTGGTTTTAAAAATTTGAAAAAATTTAATTTTCATAAATCTCTTGAAATCTTCTTTGAGAAAATGTTCAATTTTAATATGGAATATAGTATGAAAAGAATACCTTTCTTCTGGGACGAAACTTAACTAATGCTAATGAGTGTTTATTTGATTAAGATATATGCATGTATGTACATATGGGAAAATAGATGATAAATCGAGAGACTTCGCGTTCACTATGGCGTATGTGTAACATTTTGTTTGTAAAGTAAAATACTTAAATGATTATGTATTTTGAGGGTTTAAAGCCCAGTTCCTATTCAGAAAAAAAGGGCAACCGATCATTCCAGTAACTGAAAACTTGGTATCTACCACAATGGCAAACATTTTGTTCCATAATACTATTGTAATTTGGTTTACGAAAAAAAATTATTACGGAAGGCTTTCCTCGAGTTATAAAAATGGGTTATTTTATAAATTTTATCTGCTGATTATAACTCAAAATTATGGATTGAAAAATCTTTTTGGATTTAAAAGATATCTTTTACGTAATTAGATTTGGCGATTATGTGAAATGTAAAAATCATCGGTAAATAGAACACTTTTTGCATTCTCAGGACTGAGTTGTTGCGGAGTAAAAATTGAAGAGGAACTTATCTAGTATGAATCACTGTGCAGCTCTGCCTATTATAGTTCTTGTTGTTCAATGACAGTTTCAGATTTGGACGCAATAAGACGGAAGTAGAATAACGGAATTTGTAAAATATTTTGATTAGATTATTAGTAAAAATAAGTTCCGAGTGAGTCGCAAATTTGTTTTCTAAGGCTCTCGAATGATTTCTCGATGTGCAAACAGAAACTGTGACCTAGTGACAGTTCTATGACAGAGACACGATTCGGAGTGGAGTGTTCTTTTGGCATCTTAATTGGATATGAATTGGAGAAAGTAGAGAAGTAGAAAGTTTTTCCAATATATTTTGCTGTAGTTGCAGAGGAGAAAAACCTGCCTTAAACCAAAATTTTTTAGGAGCACCTCCACGCCTTATAAACCATAGGTCATATTCTTGTTGGTTATTTTTTTTTTTTAACTAAAACACTTACAATTATATTTATAATATTACCATTTTTTAGGTGATTGAAAATAAAAAATCCGACGCACGGACTTGCTTTTAGAGTTAAAGTTACTAATTTTTTTTTATACAAATTTAGTAAATGTATAGTATAAAAAAACATGAATTTGTTCTTAAATCACGAATTTCAGCTTCAGAAAATGTATGCAATTTGATTTATTAAGATGCATTTTAAGAAAAAAAAAAATCAAATAAATATTTTTTTTAAACCAAATTTTTAATAATATTACTAGGTTAGGTATGCCGTTTTGTTAAAATTGTTATGAAAAAAATCTAAATTAAAAAAAAAAAAATGCCCCATTTTCGACTGTTAAATTTTTGTTCACATCCACAAATATATTTTCCAGACTTTTATTTTTGATTAATATTAGTTATAATGTTTTCATCAAAAGATACATCTCACTAAAAAAAAATGTTTAATTTTATCATCAGAATATACTTTGAACCATTTTTGTTGGGTGGTACACCAGAATAATAATTTTTATAAAAAAAAAACAAAACCGACTTCCATGGGTTTTATGGTTTTTCTAATAGTTCCTATGGCCAGAATTAAACGAAATTGAAATAGGACTACATTGCAGCCACCAGCTTTCCAATATAAAAAGAATTATCAAAATTGGTTCACTAAGTTATGAGGTAACAAAAAAGAGGTTTTCTGTAAAGTCGGTTTACGGAAGATGATTTTACGTGATAACGTCGTAAGAAAATAGGTTGTGTGCTTTTAAAATGAGTCAATTGAAGCGTTTATTTATTTCAAACAATCATAATTTACAAGAAAAAGCTAAAAAAAATTACCTTTTTCCTTTTCTCATTATATTAATTTTTTTATTTTAAAAGCTTACAAAAAAAATTATACCATTAAAAAGCCAAATATTTCTTCTAAATAATAAAACCATTTTAATTTTTTTACAATGCGCAAAAAAGTATTAAAATAATTTATTAAAAACAATCATTTCTTATGAAAAAAGTGAAAAAATTATTTCCATCACTCAAAAATTCATTTTTTTGATACAACAACCTATAAAAAATTTTATACCACCTGAAAGCTTATTGCTTCAGCTCAAAATATATACAGGGTGTCCCAAAAGTAATGGATCAAACGAAATATGCTGATAGGCCAACTTTAGGGCTCTCAGAATTTAGTAACTTGTTCATCCCAAATCTTTACGGTTTTCAATTTAATGCAGTTTTTGTGAATTATCGAAAAATCTCTACTTTGCAACAGTATTTTGCTTCCTCCGGTCATAATTGATTTTTGTTTTTTACAATTCTTTCACTAAAACATTGCCTAATAATAAGAAATAATTATTTAATCAAAATATTTTTTATTTCATACGCCATTTTGCTGCAAATTAATTAACAGTTCCATGTTTTATAAAAACTCAATTACTTAATTTTTTTTTCAGAGCAACACACTGCAAAAAATTTGTATGGTGTGACACAGGTTAATTATTTTAAAAACTTGCCGTGTTATTGCACTTTTCAAAAATGTATAAAAGTTTCCAAACTTGATGTTAGAACAAAAGATATTACAATTTTAATGCAACAAAACAGGCCTTTTCAGAGAAAAATAACAAAGAAAAATAAACACATTTCCTCGACTGTTGTTTGTTTATTTCTTTTTGAATAAAAGCCTCGATTTTTGTTTGTTATTTTGCTCTAAAAACCCCTGTTTTTTTGCATTAAAATTGTAATATCTTTCGTTCTAATTTGAACTTTGGAAATTTTTATACATTTTTGAAAAGTGCAATAACACGGCAAGTTTTTAAAATAATAAACCAGTATCACACCATACAATTTTTTTTCGGGATGTTCCTCTCAAATAAAAGTAAGAAATTGAGTTTTTATAAAACATGGAACTGTTAATTAATTTGCAGCAAAATGGCGTATGAAATAAAAAATATTTTGATTAAATAATTATTTCTTATTATTAGGCAATGTTTAAGTGAAAGAGTTGTAAAAAACAAAAATCAATTATGACCGTAGGAAGCAAAATACTGTTGCAAAGTCGAGATTTTTCGATAATTCACAAAAACTGCATTAAATTGAAAACCGTAAGGATTTGGGATGAACAAGTTACCAAATTCTGAGAGCCCTAAAGTTGGCCTATCTGCATATTTCGTTTGATCCATTACTTTTGGGACACCCTGTATATCGATCATTTTTATTAGGCATCTACAAAAAGAGCTAGAATTTTTTGAACTCGATCAATTTTCATCAAAAAAAGCAAAAAAACATATAATTGAATCAATTTTTTTTAGACAACCTATAAAGCTTATAATTTCACCTTTCAAGACGTTTCAATCTTATTTCTGCGATGCCCAGAAAAAAAGTTAGTATTTTTTTTAAAGCCAACCATGTCTAAATTCCAAACTGAGATTACGATACTTCCCACACTGTTGGCTGTTTATGATCAACAGATCTCTACAGGTGTTTTGAGGTATTTCGTAAGTTTTTTAATTTAACATTGTGTAGCTTGTAGTGAATGTACAGTTATGTGTGATATATCAAATGAAAGATAACATCATCAGGATGCTCAATAAAGTTAAATCAAATTTGTATTTGCTTTAGATCAAAAGATAGAACCTGTTGAATAACAAAACTTTATTTTACCGTTATCTCAAAATTGTGACTACAAATGTGATTGAAGTTTTGCACAGATATAGTTCTATCTATTTATCTATTTACAATATAAATTTCATTTATTTATCTGTTGAACAAAAAAAGATAAAAATAAAAAACGGTTAAAAAGGTCAAAAAACTTGGGACAAAAAAACTTGTTTTCCCGTTATTCGGTCAAAAACCATTTTGAAATACCAATTTTTTGCACATGGATGTTCTATTGAGATTTTTGGAAATCTACAAAATAAAAAAAAAAAAAAACTCACCCAAAAATACCCCAAAATAAGTAGGTGCTTTTCAAAAATTCATATTTCGAAACTCAGAGATTAAAAAAAAAATCCGTATCAGACCCCTATAACTTTTTTTTTTATTATCTTTCGAATGACGTTTTTCAAATTGTCAAAAAAAAAATTCCCTTACCTATAATCACTACTTTGTCAAAGGTCTACCTCATGTTTTAATTTTAGAAAACCATTAATAGCTTGGTTTTGAATTTTTTTAGAATTTTTTCAATACCATTGTCAGTCTTGCAATAAATTTATTTACCTATTGATTAAAGAAAAATTCAACTCTTTACATTGTCGCATTTAGAAAATAGCCAATTCTTTTGAAGTTTTGTTTTACCCCTATTTACCCTATTGAGAGATGGAATTTTTTTAAATCCTTCAAATGTATTAAACTTTAGGTTATTATCTTTTAAATAAGCTATAGAAGATTTTTGTATCTCTAATAGTTTAATTGAAATTTTTGCCGCACTGCGATAGTGCGAGAGTAGAACGGTAGAAAATGGCGTTACTTTTTTGTGGTTGCTGCCATGGTTCATCGATTTATAAGACGTTATCACGTCAAAACAAAAATAAATAAAAAAAAAAAATAAAGACGAAATGAATACCTCCTCCTTTTTGGAATTCGTTAAAAAAATCGCATGGGTGCAAAAAATGGTTAGCAGAACATTTTTAATATTCAATTTAAATTCAAGGATTATAATGAATTTTCTTACATATGTCTTATGATCTGAATCTCTGGGGACCTTTATATCCCTGGGGCTCTGTTACATGGATACAGCTGGGACAGCGGTAGCTGCGTCTCATGTTTGAATGTTTAAAGACACCTTTAAATTGTTCGATGGTAGGTACAATTTTTCCAGAAGGAAATCCTAACAACTTTGATACCTTGCTTTTTAAGTAACCCCGATTAAGCTCCTGGCTAACGGTGGGTTAAGGGTTTTCAGATCGAGCCTTATTTCGTCTAAACTTGCAGAGGATTTATCGCAGATGCTGATAAGTCCTAATACTAAAATCTTCATCATCGCAACCGGAATGAATATAAGACTTTTTCCTATAAAATTAAACAAAATTTCCGAAAAAAAAGTGCTAAAACTGCCCCGGTCTCTCTTAAAAAACAGGTAACGGCAATCCAGGCACTTAAACATAAATATTATCTTTAAACTGTACTTATTTCGTAAATAACTGCTTAATTAACAGCAATCTCATATAAAAAAAAAAATAACATCAAAAACTTCAACCTCACCTCTTACCTACTAAACGTTTAAATACTTAATTCTCGGGTAGTTGACCACTTAAGTCTTCAAAAAAAAAAAACATTATTTTTCCTCCTAACAAACACCCAAGTTAATTATAATTTAATAATTGAACCCTCATCTAATTTTTTTTTTCTTGCTGTCTATATCTTCTGTTCAAATTGAAGTTGGCTTCAAAAATTTAAGTAGCGAAAATCTTTCTCATTAAGACTGGCATAAAAGCCACACTAAAGAAGTTCATTCCCAAAGGTCAAGTTACCTTATTTTCTTATTCAATCCACAAACATAAGGCAAAAAAAAAACTTGATGATAAATATTTTGATCTTCTTGAGACCGTACATAATTAATGTAAAGAATCTTAAACCATAATTGAGTGATATACCTCAAGACGGTAGCCATAACTACTTACGAGATGCTTCTCTCCATCATGATGCTTCAGAGAGAGAGACTAATGAGCCAAACCATTACTTGCGATTAGACACAGACAGGCATTCTTAAGAAGCTTGGATGGATACGTGCGAATGTGGAGGAGTTGATAGATTTAATATTCGCACCACACACCTTTAACACCGCTATAACTTTTGCCGCCGCCATCGGATTATGAAATGATGAAGACGGATTTTAATTTTTTATTTTTAAATTAAGACCTCTTGGAATTCCACCATTAGAGCCGAAGCCAATGTGAAGGCTGCTGGCCTTTCAACCTAAACTTACCTCGAGGAATTCATAAAATATTAATTTTTTTTTAAGAAATAAAAAAAAAAAGGTTAGAAAACTTTAAGCCTCTCTGAGAGGAGGTTTTTCTTTATGAAAAGATCGTGTATCTTGCGATCATCCAGTGTCATTACAACGCTTGTTATGTAACACTCATATAACTATGCTGAATAGTCATTCCGTTCGAGGTTGGCTAGATGCTGATGGATATCATCTCAAGATCTTAGCGGACTTGCAACAAAATCCATCTGATTATCATGCCTCACGAGCAATTAGCTGTAAAAGCAGTAGTTTGGACTTCTATAGCAAAGTCCTCTATTCATTATCTCTTTAGGTCTCGCTTACACTGCGGCTAAAGTGCCACGAACGTGATTCTAGGCAGTATTTTCGTGTCTGATGTTATACGTTCGTCGTCATAATAAACGGAGAGACTAAAAAAGGAGGGCTTTGGTGAGGCGTGATTTCCTTCTTGATTCCTTTCTTCTTGTGGATGACATTGTCGCATCGCGTCGCGTCGTTGTCTGTCCCACTACCACATCTGATTCTTCGTCTTGCATAATAATGGTCTATAACCTTACGGTACGCATCCGTTTGCTACAGACTGTTTTTGTAACGTTACATAAGTTCAAAAATTCAACAAAAAGACAGAGGGGGAGGTTTTATACATATCCAATATCAAGATCTAGCCTAGAGTTGCTGGCTGCTGGTTGAGGAGGTTTCCCAAAAAGAAAAAAATTCCACAGGATCGGATGGTGTCAGAGTTGTGGTGTGTTGCTTCGTATAGAGCACGAATTATGTTAAATTAACTCGATGTACCGTAAATTTCTAGACAAGATTTTTTTGCTCCGAATGTGTTCTATTGCTAGCATCAGGGCATATAATAAGTGACAATGTGCAAACAGGTTGCCTAATAGACGCGATGTGACCAAATGGGATCTTGTTTGCAAAAAAAAAATCGAATTTATTGATTAATGCAAATTGTATTCCCCAATGGCTTTTACAATGTATAAGATAATTTGGGTTAAGAATGTGGTCTGTATTGTATTGACATTGGAATTTGGATGCAAATAAAAAAGTCTTTGATGTTATTGGGTTACAATTGTTATGGTTGAACAGTTGTGAGAAATCAAGAGAATTTTTTTTTGTTTCGAAGAAGCTGGCAGAATAAATGTTTCTTTATAAAAAAATTTTCTGTTCACAGAATTATGCAAATCAGGTTGACAACGCTGTAAGACCCACCAGAACCATCCTACACAAGCTAATGCTTTTCCTGCTGCGTTAAAAATTCACGATTTAGAATATTTCTTCGATGTTTTGAAAAACATAAGACTTACCCTCACTAGTGTTAAGGAGTTCCATTGCTCAAAGACCACTTCCAAACGATAGTTACCTAATTTTTTCATGATATTTATTAGAATAAACAGTTATATTTACCAAGGCAAACCATGGCTGAGCAACGCGTGATATTTCCCAGGCCACTTGTGATACTTTATTGAGCAACCGCAATACTTTTTAGACCAACCAGTATTAACTTACAGAAACAACCAGCGATACTTTTTTCAAAAACCGGTGATACTTGTCAAGGCAACCCATGATAATTTTCTTGGTAGTTTGTGATACTTTACACTAGCAAACAGAGCTTCTAACCCAGCTTACCCATGATATTTTCCTGTGATACCCTACGGGAGTATCTGTTATTCTTACAATATCATTCCCTTACAGGGTATGCCATGATATCTTTGCTGAGGAGATATATGAAATTACAAGGGCAAACTGTGATACACTAAAATGGCAACCAGACATTCTTTTCAGAATCAAGTCGTGATACCTTTTTTTTGAATCCGGGATACCTACCAGGGCAATCAAATATAGTTACCGGAACAAGCTATTATATTCACCGGGAAACCCGTGATATTAGACTTATTAACCTGTTATACAGGGATAACTGTACTACTTACAGTGTAAAACCGTAAATTTTCCAGGAAAACCAATGATACTTACTAGAGAAAGCATAGGTATATAAAAACTGGGACAAGCTGTGATACTCTTTGGGATATATGTCTAGAAATTTGGTGGTAAATTGTAATGATAACTGTCATAACTTCAGGATCAAAGCATGATATTTATGGCAACTTATGATACATACCAAAGCAACCTGTGATACCTTTCATTGCTATTCGTGTCATTTGCCGGGATAACGCATTATAACTACTATAAACAAAATCTGTTACCTTAGGTACATGGGCTGGGCACCCAAAATTTTTCTAGGTCAAGCCATGGTACTTTCCAGATGAGCCCGTGATATTTATCGGGATAACCTATTATAACCTATACCGGGGCAAGTTTTGATTTTTTCTGGGCAACCAGTGATACTAGTCTGGAGAAACCAGGAAACTATTCAGGGATAACTTTCACACCCACCATCATATACCGTAATATTAACTGGGTGCAACCTGTGATACTTTTCATGGAAATTACCGAAAAAAATCTATGTTATGTTACAAGTGCAATCAGAAACTCTTTCCATGGCAGGCCGTTATAGTTTTGATAGAAACTGTGATATTTATCGGGACAACCTATGATACTCAACAAAACAAGTAGATATACTAACCGGTACAAGTTGTGATACCTTGTGGGCAACCCGTGATATAAGCCTAGAAATCTCGTAACACTTTCATACCTACAGTGTCAAACCATGACATTTCCCGGGGAAACCTATGATATTTCTCAGGGTAACCTGTGATACTCTTCATGGTACCTCGTGATATATACCGGGATAACATATTAATTCTAACTATGATACTTTACATGAGCAGCCAGAGATTCTTTCCGGAATAAGCCCTGATAATTTTTCGGATACTTTACACTGCAGCCCTTGATATATATACTAAGACAACCTTTGATACTTACATAAGCAACCTTTGTTACCTTTCAAGGGAAAACAGACATTTATTTTCAGGTCAAGTCGTGGTACTTTCCATTTGAACCCAAGATATTTATCGGGAAAACCCATAATACTCACCAGAGCAAGCAGAAATATTAACCGGGACAACGTGGGATGCTTTCCGGAAAACCAACAAACCTGTGATACTTTCCAGGACAGCGTATCATAGCCTACAAAGTTGGGGTGTTACTTTTCGAAAAAACCTACGAGGGCGACCAGTGAATTGGAGGTGATACCTGTGGTACAATTTTCACCCGTGTTTCATTTTAGAACAATTAATAGGGTAATTTTAAAAACTCTTCTCAGTTATCGAAAAAATAAAAGTTAACTGTTCAGCAGGCCTTTTAAGATTTTTCATGGCTGGAGACAGTAAGCCCGTCTACTTGATATCCCTTAATTGAACAAACACTTTTCTACTTTTTTAATTTTATTTTAAATTTGAACAGAAGTGACATAATTTTTTTTTTTTTTCAGAAGTATTTTGCTCAAATATTCGTTAAAAAATTCTGCTCATGGAGCATTATGAATTCATTTCAAAGACTGACAAAAAGAGTCTATTCAATCAAATAAAGTTCCTAGTAAGCTGTGGCCAAGAATCATATCAAAATGATCTTGCTACCCGAAGAAGACAACTTCGAGAACTTCTGGAGAATGAAGAAAAAGTCTACGAAAACGAATTTATTGAAAAAATCAAGTCGCGAGTTGATGAAAATATTCGACAACGACAAAAATCTCTCATGACTATGAAAGAAGAGCGTAAGAAAGAGCAAACAAAGTTTGTTGCCTCAAAGAAACTTCATCAAAATATGCTAAATTGTCATGAAATTCGTGAAGAATTGAGGAAAAAAGACTATCGTCAAACACAACTTTGTCAATTGGAACAAATCGACGATAAACTTAGAGCTAAACTACGAGAGAAAAAAGATGAAGAATTTTGGTTGAAAGTTCAAAAGAAAATGCAAGATAAAATTGATCAAAGTCAAGAAAAAGAAGATAAATTAAAAAGATCATTGCAAGCAAATCAGTGTAGGATATTGGGAAATCAGCTTGAAGAAATCCGAAAGGCCAGAGAAATGGATTTGGCTCGTACAAACAAAGAAATGGAAGAAATGAACCTTAAAATGAAGACTAGCCAAGGTGATGAACAAAAACAGGCCTTAGAAGCTCGCAAATCAAAGAGCAGGGATGTTAAAAATTCCTTAAATACAATTTGTGAGCAGCAAAAACTAATCAGGGATGAGGCTGAAAACTTTGAAAATGTTTTTCATAAAGAAACAATGAGACAAGTCAATGAGGAGATTGAGTCTACAATTCAAAAGAATGTCAAATTTAAAGAAGAAACATCAAGCTATTTGGAATATATAAAGAAATTCAAGAATTTTGCTGCTAATAAAGAAAAGAAACGATCTGAAATGGGCGATGAATTAGATAAACGTTTTTATTGTTTCAAAAATCATCCCAAAAAGAGTTTGGCAGCTAACAAACGACACATAGCCGAATCAAGTCATAAAACCTTACTGAAGCAGATTTGTGAAGAAAAAACACGAAGATTTAAACTTGTGGCTGCCGAGAGAGAAAACAAAATGTTGGAAAATCGTTTTGTTAAGATGAAAATTCAAGACAGGTTAAAGGAACGTTTGCAAGTGCAAAAGGATCTTGATGACCAGATAGCGGAAATAAATCGTTTAAAGAACGAGAAACAAAAACAATTTGAAAATGAACTTAATCGTGCTGAAGAAGATCAACTTTTTTGTGAGCAGCTATTGGAAAAGCATAAACTTGAAGGTTGTGATTATTTAAATCCGCATCCGAATTGGAAGCTGATGGCTTGCTTTAAAGAAATTGATGGTTAAAATATGTATTTTTTATGTGTACTTTTGTGGATAAATTTTGGTGTTTAATATTACTCTATAAAAATTTCTGTTTCTTCTTTCTTCAAGTTTTCCTACTCACGGGCTAACCTGGTACGTGTGCCTGAAGCCTGATCAACAATCACACTGTAAGCTGTCAAAGTTTAGTTAATTAGAAGTTAATTTTCAAAAATAAAAAACGCATAATTTTCGAAATAATTTCATTCAATTTTCAAAACCCAAATTTTGATTTTCAAAACTGATTTTGAAAGTTAATTTTATAAAACTGGTTTTTGAAAATACAATGAAGATTATTTCGAATATTGATGCGGGTTTCATTTTGAGAACTTAATAAAGTAAATTTCGAAAACTCACACCCAGGGCCGGATTTAGGGCGGAGCAACCGGGGCTATAGCCCCGGTCCCCCAAAAATAGGGGCCCCACAAAATCAAAAAAAAAAAAAAAAAAACAAAGAACCTGCATCATTAGCTGCATTCCTTTGATAACATTTATCTACTGAATGAGAGTTTTTTTCTAAAAGAATTATCAATTCATAAAACAATCATAATATTTCAGAAATTAACGTTTTTAACTGGAAGCCTCCAAACTTTGTCACAAAGTAATTCGAGATATGTAAGATATCCATTCAAAATGAGATTTGTAATTAATCTCTCCTAAGCAGAGATAAAAAATAAATCTCAACCTTTTGAAAGGTTCCTTAATAACTCTTATTTGTCGCCATTTTCAATAAAGGCCATAAAATAACCTCTACTTTTAAAAAAGAAAAATTTCGGTCAAGGTCTGAGAGAAACCTTTATTTTGTACTTTTTTATGTTTCGGTCAACCAGTGAGATTTATCGCTGAGAGGAAAAAAATAAATCTCATCTGCAAATGTATCAATTCCTAGAGACATGGAAGTGGTGCCATATGAAAGCTTATATTCTCAGCTAACCGATAGTGGTATAATCGGGTTTTTGGATTTTTTTTTCAAAATCCCGAGAAAATCGCGTTTGAAAGTTGGGGTAAATTTTTTTTTTTCGAAAAATCCCCGAATCTTTGAACGCTCCTGGAAGCTAAACAGCTTGAGGGCAATTTTTGAAAATGATGCCAAATGATAGCTTGTGTCATGGGCCTACGCTTTGAACATTGTCAGATTTTTAAAAAATCATCTTCCATGTTAAACCGCCACATCATGCCTATTTTTTCAGAATCGGGCTTAACTTTTTTTTAGCTTTAAGTTCTCCCCGTTTGAGAACGCGTGCACCTACAGGGATGGCAGTTGTACCCAAATGTAGGTTAGAGTCCCCGCTACCTTTTGGCATCAATTGTTTTTTTCATTTTTTTTTTTTTTTTTTTCAAAATTCCAAGATATAGCCGTTTGAAGTTGGGCGGGTGAAAACGCTTTATTTTTTTAATACATTTAATTGTATTAAAACTAAAAAGAAACACATTAATAGGAATGAAGAGAATAGTGTTTTTTTATTACTATGTTTTTTTTAAGCCGCTGATAGACTTTTTTTTTGCAACAAGTTTCTTACTGAGTCGATAAAATTTAAATTTGAAGAGTTAAATATTACGAAATACCTTGTCTCCTTTAATATTAAAGGATATAAATATTTTGATTGAGTCCCTGTGTGAAATAAATTAGCAATCGAATTTGCTCAAAGTACCTAGCCCCATGAGTTTGCGGCTTTCTAAAAATGGGCTCATTAAAAGTAAAGGAAGAAGTTTTTTTTTGGATCCCTGTCTTAAACGCTTAATATAAACTATTTTAAATTTCGTAATTTTATATTAAATCTGTTCCCAGCACAATCCCACAATTACCTAAAGAAATTCCATGTTTAAGTAAAATTATTGGTGAAATGGAATTGAAGGCAAAAAAAACAGGGCTGGTACAAAACCTCCTTTGAGTCACAAAATCATACCATTTTAGGTATTTATCTTCTATTTCCTATAAATTTAAAACTATCAAAAATAATCTTAATTTTATTTTGGAAATAATTTAGCTGAAAGGGGGGCCCCCACTTTTTTGCAGCCCCGGGGCCCCCACAGCTTTAAATCCGGCCCTGCTCACTTCAATTTTATAAGTGTCTACTTCGTTTATGTTTTGAAAAATTGAAATTGAAAAGATGCAAATTCCGAATTTTGAATGTTGGTCATAAATTGGCAATCGATGGGCCAAAAGTTCACATTAATTTTTTTTGATCTTTTGACACATTTGGGTGGTTTGTAACTGTAAGTCCATAAATAACATTGGTCTGCAGCGAAAATTGAGCTTGGACTAAACCCTACTTTTCTAAAGAATTACTAGGAATGAATGATCTTTTGGAAATTGATTCTTCAAAGCGATAGTTTTTCATCTGCCTTTCATTCCTTAGAAGGTATAATTCAAGCTCTAACATTTTTAACGTCTCTTCCAACCCAAAACCACATAAATATTATTCGATCTGGTGTTAAAAAGCTATGTCAACAAGAAATTAAATGCCCACACACCTCAATACAAAGTCACACTTAAAACTATTCCCAGATCGTAAAACAATAATACTGTCTTCATTTACTACCCACCTAACTTCTAACACCTCTTCTATTCCTTATCGAGCTTATGAAAAAAAAAAAAATAAATATATTTGAATTCTTTTGTGAATTACTATATTTAGTAAAAAAAAATTATTTTCTACTTTATGCCACAAAAGTATCAACATTCCATTCAATATCCACTAATAATCCAGTTTCCGCATATCATCATACAAAATTTATTATCAACTTTAAGAGAAGCAACTTTGTTCAAGAGCCAACTTGCTACTTCTGCGCATTTATGGTCTTCTGGCAAGACCGGGATCGAAACCAGGATCAGCAACTGCAAACGACCAACGAAGAGACGATCTAATTTCGAATCTAATTCAAACTTTGGCAGAATATAAATTGGAGAGTGCTGCATGCAAAATTTCAGCATTTTTTTTCCACAACAACAACAACAAAAAAAGGTTCATCTTGATGGAAACGTCTAGCGATCGTATAGGTTATACGTGTGCGGAATCTTTGGTCATAAAGCTAACTACTATTAAGTGTCGGCTTTGGGGAGAGAGCATCACAGCGCTACTAGTTACCCTGTGTTACCCATGTGGGCACTCACCACCGCCACCTGTAATCTATCCGGAGAATCAATCTTTTTATCTTGGCCATAAATTCTTATTATCTTCTAGGATGGTGCTCTGGCTGCCGCTCACTTCTTCTGCTGCCAAGCGGCGATAGCCATGTCAGTAAGCACAATGTGTTTCACCAAGTAAAACACTGTCGAACAAGTTAATGTCCGGGCTGGAGTTTTAGTAAGGGAAACATGGGTTCCAGCATCTCCATTTGCATCGTTGGCGTTGTCTTCGTTGTCGTTGTTGTCCTCGCTCGGTGATTGCTGCTATTCAAAGTAATACAATTTAATTAGAGGCGAATTTGTTACACAGACCGTTTGCATACCGAAAGAGCATCAGTGTCGGGGCAGTCAGTGTGTAGTGTGCAGAATGACATGCACCTCCGTGCACAATTGGGATGAATCCCATGTTATGGTGGCTTCAAAGTCAACTCCTCCAACGAGAGGATAAGCGCGCAGCAGACCCATAAAAACCCCCGAACGCGATACACATGTTCGGGGCTCATTATCGATTTGCCAATAAGCGCTGCTGTTGCAGTGGCACAGTGCCAATTATTGACACAACATTTTCACTGGCATGGGCACTGTTCTGCATGCCGCTACTGCCACTATGTTACTAGCTGATCGATCGACTCTGGAACTCATGCCGCCGGATCCCCCGGTAATGAGGTTGCTCTGTTCTCAGTCCGGGGCTTTGTTTTTGGGTGCTGGGACAAGGCGGCTATCCAGCAAGCACAAAGTGGCTGCCTTGTTTCCCTCTAAATGCAAATTACCTTGTAATCTTTGTTTCGTGGAATGACAGGGCACCTCGACGACTCCTCGAGATGCTTATGAGCTTCAATCGATGGAGAAGCGACTGAATCGCGTCAATCGCAGCTTTTTCATTGCGTCGCCATGTTCAGTCCTATGCCTTTTTGTTTTGGGTGATGTCAGACGCCAAAAGGTCTTGAAACCAAGCTGCTTCTGTAACAACTACTGCGACTGGTTGATGGCAGTGCGGCTGGCGTCATCGGCATATAAAAATACAAGAATCCTGCGAACCAATTTGCTCCTGTCACACTTTTTGTTAGCTACAAGTTGTCGCATGGAATGGGTGCGCTCTCGGCACTCACTTTACTTTAGCTAACATGGTCGTAACTTTTCACTCACTTTAAAATGTTGGTTTCTTTTCGTTTCGTTTGTTTGTGGCTGCAACGGCGGGTGTCGTTTTAGATTGTGTGTACTTGTCAGAAGGCCGATTGGGGAATTTGTTTTTCAAGACAAATGAGGAGAAGTTGAAAAGTTGCTGGTTTAAAGTTTTTTTTTTTTTTTCATTTAAAAAAATTGTTTTATTCAGTTTGCACAGAAGAATTTAATTGATAGTTAACTTTACTGTGACTTATAATGTCACAAAAAAAAACTTAAGAAAATTAGTGATCTTATCAAAAATTTAACTGATTTTAAAAAAGAAGTCCGCACCATTTTAAAAATTTCTAAACCACCGCACCACCGCTGCATTACGTCCGCACCATTTGATTTTGAAACAATGAAAAACTATGAAAACAAAAAATCGCTGCACCATCACCGCATCACGACTGCACCACGCCTGCACCATAAACAAAAATTGTATTCTCATACTTATATAAATGTTTAAATCTTCTGCAAAGTTATTTTGACTTACGCAACAAATTTCCAGTTTGTACAAAAATGACTTGGTGGTCGAGTGGTTAATGCGTTGGACTTCTAATTGAAAGTGCTCTGAATACTCGGGTTCGAATCACCTTCTCGTCGGTAGCTTTTTTTTATTTTTCAGTAATCCAAAATTATGTTTCATGGTGAAGGAAATTGTTCATACAAAATGAAATAGTGCGGAGGTGATGCAGTCGTGGTGCGGTGGTGGTGCATCGAATTTTTCATTCAAAATAAAATGGTGCAGACGTAGTGCGACGGTGGTGCACCGAAATTTTCTGCCAAACGGCGGTGGTGCAGCGGTGGTTCAGTGGTCAAGATTTTTTGGTGGGTTGTACATTTTTGTAAGGCCTATATTAGTTCAAAAATTATGACAAAAAAACTTTATTCAAATAGGTAACCAAACTCTTCAAAATCAAAATTTGTTTTTTTTTTTCAGAATAAAAATTGTCCTTTTTTCTCAATTAACCATGGTAATTCACATTTTTAAAAAGTTTTTGAAATTGACGTGGGTCAGTTTTCAAAAAGTGACGAGCATCAGTTATCAAAAATGACGCGCGTCAGTTTTCAAAAAGTGACGCGTCACTTTTTAAAAGTGAGTAAGACCCTAATCAAATTGAACAATTTCTTCCTGTTACGCTTCTATCAATCACAATACAGTTTTCTGACATGATTTGAATTTCATTCTAATTGTGGACTTTGTCAGTAACTTTTTTAAACATAATTAGGTCGCCTGAAAGCCTTCTCTAGCTCCTATTTGCTAAATTTCAATAACATTATAGCCATCAAACAACCCAACAATCTCATGCTTAAACTCCTAATCAGCTAACACTCTTTCTGTCAGCACTTTGTTTGGAAAAACTATGCAAATTCAAGACAACACACCACACCGTACCCATATCCCAGCATATAATCTTAAGCGTTAACACCCACCTTGACTTGTCCCACTTTTGGGGGATTTTTCCCAAAATATGCACCCAGTCATACGCTAATTGTATATTTCCCAACGCTTTACAATAGAACCAAACAAAATTACCATCAGCTGTTGAAGCTCTTTAGCGAACCAAGTTCCATGCCTATCCATGTGATGGAGACTTGAAGCTTCTCAAGTGCCAATCAATGATTGCGCACACAATGACTCGCCTACCTCTGGTCGCCTATAGAGAGTATCCACCTTGCTATATTGCTGCGACGCATAAATAACCATCATTTGCACATACCACGACCTGTAACCCACAATGGAGCTTCAAGTATGCATTTATAATACGACGATTATTTGATGTAACCAGTGTGATGGTGCGATGATGCCTCGACTTGAACCTCCGAACCTACCAGCAGCATCATCAACCAGAACAACTAATCCAATTGTCAGTGGTGACGTGTCCTACTTGTTCGTCCATTCAGCGATTATTTCATTTGCAGCTCTTTTGCTCCGTAAGTATGCCCGCAACTTCGGCATCTTCGTCGTCGTTGTTGTTCTTTTTTGGTCGTCCTCTCCGAACTATTCACACACAACCCGCGCCGTGCACACTGCATCATCTTGTCTGCGCTATTCGAAACTATCAATTGGACAAAATGGAAAACTAAAAACCTTCTTTTTAGTATAGCGGTGAGAGAGGAAAATACCGCTTAGGTACGGCTTCTGTAAGGCTTCTTAGCATTTCTCGAACTTTATTGAAAAAAAACAATGCCAATTTAACTACTACCTGTTGCTTCTGCCTGTATTGATGGTGATGATGCTTCAGCTGGTGCTTCGCTGGTGGAGATGACCGTGGTTGCATTGGTTGCCATTAGGATGACCATTTTAGGACTTCTTTGAGTCATACGGCTTCTCTATAAAACAGATCTAGACAAACAAGTTGTTTCAAAGTGCTTCAAAAAGACAGAACATGGTTGGATTAGCTTTTAGCCGCACCATAATCAAAAATTATTATTCCGCCGTACCACCGCAGCACCGCCGTGGTACCACCGCCGCACCATGATCAAAAAATTTCTTTTCCGGCACACCACTATCGCACTACATACGCTCCATGATCAAAATTTGTATTCCGCCGTACCACACCACATCCGCACCATGATCAAAAATTACTATCCCGCCACACAATCACCGTACCACATCCGTACCATAATCAAAAATTTCTATTCCGCCGCACCACTACCGCAAAACCACAGCAGCACATCCGCACTATGATCAAAAATTCTTATTACGCCGCACCACTGCCGCAGTGCATCCACACCATGATTAAAAATTTCTATTCCACCGCACCACCAAACCGCCGCACCAAAGACGCACCATGATCAAAAATTTCTATTCTGCTGCACAACCGTAGCACCACAGCCGAACCATGATAAAAAAAATCTTAGTTTCTCGCCAAACGACTATGATGCGGCTGTGTTGCGGTGCTCAAGAAATGTTTTTTTTTTCCTTAAAAATTCCGTTTACTTTTATACATCTTTGAACGGCTCTTAAGACCCACTAGTCCTTCCCTGAAACGAAAATGAACAAAATCACTGCAATTTCCTGCGTTTTCTTTGCCGCTAAACTACCAGCCTATCTCTGTGATTTGACCTTTTATGTTTGCGCCAAATCTAAACTACCGCACCGCAACGCGCAATCAACCGCAGCCCAAGTGGATTACTTGTTTATGGCACAAGAAATATCCCAACAAACCATCTGCTGGCCTTAAGTCATCCCGAAGAAGAAGTAACAATCGATGCGTATACACCAGAGTCAATGAAGAGTCCCGGATTTTTTAAGAAAATTCCGTAACAATTGCTCGTAGGCTGCTGACTGTGTTGTGGTATTCTCTTTGTCACCGCGCTGAATATGGGCGATTAGCTGGTATATACATATTTTCTAGTGAAGGTTTTCTTCTACTATGCTTAAGGTATTAGCAGGTGGCTTTTGTGAACATGTAAGGAGACTTGACAAAAAATAATCAAAATGTAATTAAGTGATGAGTTTAACTAAAATGGAAAGGATCGGACATTATATTGATGAAAATCTGGCCCAGATGCGGGATGACAGATGAAAAAGTACCTCTTCGTTGAGCAATTCGGATGGAATCATAATAATGAGCTGCTATAAGCTTAACGGTGAATCATGAAAAGTTGAAATATTGGCATCTCTAATCATAATGAATTTGAATAGTGTCCAAATACAATAAAAAAAATTTTGTTGCTTTTAGTACAGTGGTGCGACAATTGTGACAATTATGACATGTGTGACATGTGTGACATTTGCGACAGCTGCGACAACTGCGACATGTGCAACAAGTATGACACAGCGACAAGTGCGATATTTGCGACAAGTACAACATGTGCGACACTTGCGATAAATGCGACATTTGCGAAAAGTGCGACATGCGCATCAAGTGTGAAATGTGCGAAAAATAAGACATGTGCTACATTTGCGACAGACGCGACATTAGCAACATGTGCGAAAAGTGCGACAAGTACGACAGTAGTGAAAAATACGAAAATTGCGACAAGTGCAACATGTGCGACATTTGCGACAATTGCGACATGTGCAACAAGTATGACACAGCGACAAGTGCGAAAAGTGCGACACTTGCGACACGGATAACATGTGCGACAAATGCGACATTTGCGAAAAGTGCAACATGTGCATCAAGTGTGAAATGTGCGACAAATACGACATGTGCTACATTTGCGACAAATGCGACATTAGCAACATGTGCTAAAAGTGCGACAAGTACGACAGTTGTGAAAAATACGAAAATTGCGACATTTGCGACATGTGCCATAAGTACGACAATTGCGAAATGTGCATCAAGTGCGACATTTGCGAAAAAAGCGACAATTGCGACAAATGCGATAGGTACGACAAATGCAACAAGTGCGACATTTGTCACAAGTGCGAAATTGGCTATATTTTCTACATGTGCGACAAATGTAATGATAGTGAAACAATCATTATGCAACAAGTATGACAAGTGTGATTTTTGCGACAAGTGCGACATTTGCGACATGTGCAAAAAGTGCGACATTTTGCGACAGGTGCGACATGTTCAATAAATGCGACAACTGCGACATTTGCGACATGTGTGATAGGTGCGAAATTTTGCGCAAAGTGCCTTCAACTTATGTTCAACTGTTTTTCAAGTGAAAAATTAGCTTGTGCGAGTGACATTTTCGATTCTCCTTTAAAAGTTTTGAATGGAATTTTATATTTTTTCACTAATGACTTTCATTTGCATCTTTTAGATTTTCATAATGCATTCAAATTTTGTATCTTTCATCCCAACTATTACAGTTTTTTCTAATTTCGATTTCAAATTAAAATATTTTCTCTGGAATTTTTGCCGGTTGAATTTCAAATACCTTGCCTATAGACTTGTATTTTATATGCCAAGCACCTCTAACATCTTTCATTCTAACTCAAATTCAAATTCATCTAACTCAATTAAGCAGATATCATAAATGTATAAAATAAAAGAGTATGCCTGCATCGGTGAAATTTAATTACAAGAATTCAGCCTTAAAGCAAATGTTGTTGATGTGCACTGTCTGACTGCATCTGCATCGGTGATCCAATCCTATGATGCGATGAAGTATTATATACCTAACTCCTATTTCCTGGTAGCCTTCAGGCAAAGTAATTACTATTCTTTAGTTTCTAATGGAGAAACACTTTTGACACCCCACATGACATTCTTGTGAATTAAATATGACACAAGGTATAAAAGGTATAGGTAGGTTTTGGAAAAGATCGTAGATCTATCGCGAGATTCCCTTTTTTCAAAGCCTAAACGCATTTTTCATGATTGCATTTGGCTGAAGAAAAAGTCCTCGAGGCGACACAAACAATTCAAAGGGAAGTTTTACTGAAATTAAATTACCCTCAAACGAGAGATGCGTGTCAGAGAAACATATTTCGTTCCCAAAAAAACAGAACCTACAACTTCTAGGTACCTGTACCAACCTTACCTTCCTAAGCAATTCAAATTGAATATTTTCGTGCGTTTTTCTATATGTTTTTTCTTTTGTTTTTTATATTTGCTACTTAATAGGGAAATGAGCTTAATATCTGTCTTTCGTCGGCCTCTTTTATATGAACGATAAACGCATACACCTGTCATAATGCCAGAGATAGCTGGCACACTGGCCCTTTCAAAACTAATAAAAATGGAAATATGACATTGCCATTGTGGGCGCGTATATATATCCTAAAGATCGGTTTGCGGATAAGAGGTGAATTTTTCAAGGAGGCTTTAATTAGAAAATCTTGAAAATATTTTAGAGGCAGAGCTAATATTTTGAAAAACGGATAATTCTTTAACGTCAAAAAACCACAAAAGTTCTTCGAACAACATCCAACCCTTTTCGATTCGTTTTTTAACATTTTATGAACCCCTTTACCCATTTTCCCCGCCCCATCTTATTATTTTAGAATCGTGAATACTACTCAGCATCTTATTTTTGTATGAAACCGACGAAGTTACGAATACCAGAGTTACGGGCGACAGAGTTACGAGCGTCAAAGTTACGCGAAACCGAAGTTACGAAAAACTAGAGTTACGAATTCTAAAGTTATGTTAAGCTATGACATGTGATTTTTGGGTTGGCAACAATTGCGAGGAACGATATGGAATTATGGAAATACAAACAAGAGATTAACATTTTTCTCATTGGCCAGAACTAAATGAGTAAAGCGAAAATGGGTGTTATTAAATTTTGTAAAATTTTGATTGAATAGGTTAGGTATAGATATACATATATGGTTTTTTTTTTGTGAGAAGATCGCAAAAACGTTGAAATAGAAAAAAAACATGTATACTTATGTAAGTTTGGGGGACTTAATTGAATTCAACTTCTTATTTGTCAAACTTATATTGCACCTACGTATCGATATTCTCTTATTTATGTTTCCATAATTCCATATCGCTCCTGGCAATTGTTGCCAACCCAAAAATCACATGTCATAGCTTAACATAACTTTAGAATTCGTAACTCTAGTTTTTCGTAACTTCGGTTTGTCGCGCGTAACTCTGTTATTCGTAACTCCGTTACCATTTCTATTTTTGTTGTTAACATGACTAAGGCTAAGCAGCCCAAAAGTTGGTCGGTTTGTATTCATTCGGCCTCAAAACTTTTACACTACTTATCATAATTTGGCAAATGAGGTGTCATACTAAGTCTCTTATACGAATAAGCTGCCAACTTTTTTATTCAAAATGGCGGCTCCAAAATGGCGGAAAGAATGAGCGCTAAAATAGAATTTTCATTTGCAAAATAGTAAATAAGCTAGAGATTGGTCTAAATTCATGACAAAAAGGTGTTAGATGTTAGATTTAGGAATCATAGATTCATATTCTTAAAAAAAAAAATCAAAAATTTTAAAAACAAAGTCCAAAAAATGTCAATAAGACCCCTATTTCATGGATTTTTGTTTTTAAATTAGGACAATTTTGAGATCTCTTCTATTTACAGAGATCAGAAATAAATCTCAACCTTTTGAAAAGTTACTTAATAACTCTTATTTATCGCCATTTTCAATAAAGGTCATAAAATAACCTTTATTTTAAAAAAAGAAAATTTTCGGTCAAGGTCTGAGAGAAACCTTTATTTTGTATTTTTTTATGTTTCGGTCAACCAGTGAGATTTATCGCTAAGAGAAAAAAATTAATCTCATCTGCAAATGTATCAATTCCTAGAGACATGGGAGTGATGTCATATGAAAGCTTATATTCTCAGCTACCCGATAGTGGTATAATCGGATTTTTGGATTTTTTTTTTCAAAATTCCGAGAAAATCGCGTATGAAAGTTGGGGTAAAATTTTTTTTTTCGAAAAATCCCCGAATCTTTGAACGCAATTTTTGGGAGTGATGCAAAATGATAGCTTGTGTAATGGGCCTACGCTTTGCACATTTTCAGATTTTTAAAAATTCATCTTTCATGTTAAACCGCCACATCATGCCTATTTTTTCAATATCGGGCTTAACTTTTTTTTTACCTTTAAGTTCTCCCGGTTTGAGAACGCGTGCACCTACAGGTATGGGAGTTGTACAAAAATGTAGTTTAGAGTCCCCGCTACCGTTTGGCATCAAAAAAACACTTCTGGAAGCTGAACGTTTTTACCTACATATTATTCGTCACGTTTCGTAGATACAAATTAATTTTGAACTATTTATATCTCAAAAACAAAATGCGGTTGAAACTTTAAAGAACTTATCGCTGGAAAAGATAAACAATGGTGAGTAATGCTTTCAAGATTGCAGGGTCACTAAGAGACGTCAGAGTCCTATAGGTCTCTCAAAATTTTCCAGCTCGGGCGCCATTTTTTGGTGCTTCTTCACATTCCATCTGCGATAACCTGATCGCTGATCAAGTCAAAGACGATTTTCATAGATATAGAAAATAAGCTTATCAGAACATATACACCACTAAGCTCTGGATAGTTAAAAATTCAAGAAATTTACGCCATGAACAACTTCCACTCTGTAAGAAATTCACCTATTTCATTTGTTTGAACGAGGGCGGCATATCATAATTGCTATATGATATTGCTGTTTTGCATCATTTCACTCGTTCCTTAAACGGTAGCAAGAGGCCACTCATGATAAGGCTACAAAGGTAAGAAATCACATTTGCATAAGCAAGGCCTAGCAATGTGGTGGCCAGTCGGTAGCGTAGAGTGCGGCCTATTCTTCATTCTATAGGAACCTACACAAGTTACCTACCTAGTGTATATTCCTTATCTATTCCCTAGGCTCTAAAGCACATCCTTATTAGATATGACATGCAGTTCACGAACAAATAAGGCCATGGCGCAGCAAGACAATTGTACAACAACATGTAACTACTCATAGGGTATAGTAGATTTAGGTATAAAGTAAAGAGACGGAACCAAGACCGCAAAAGGGGCTCTATTCATAAATTATTCACGAGCTCAATTCACTTTTCGATTTTTATTAGTCAAGAGAGTTAAGATGTGTGCCGTGTGGTGATGCCTGATGCCTGTGTGCTAAACTCAGAACAAACAAACTAGAAGAACGCCAAGTGATCATGATCTCTTAGATCATAGCTTCATATATCATCTTTTTTCATATTATTATTTTAAGATACAGAACTTTCTGTCCCGCTCTCCAATTCACTCAATTCATTTCATTTTGGGACTACACGACAGAGAGTTGACTTTGCCTGCAACTGGGACTGCCCATCAGGCCACCACTGCACACTGCTTCCCTCAGCACCATATCTATAATATACTCCCAGCCGAGAGATGTCCTTTTATCGGAAAGAACTTAACATTTTATTGTGCTGCAACCATAAGATACAGATGCATATAACAGTTCAAAGGAATACTTCCGATGATACATATTCAAGATGGAACCATTAGTCATTGGAGGTCTTTTTGGTTTCGCTCTTGGGGGTTTTTAAATGTGAACAAAACAATACCATTAGTATCAAGAGCTGGAGTAGCGGGAAAAAATGGCATAGAAAACACACCAAGACGTAACTGCAGTTAAAAAGATGCTTAACACGACGACGGAGACGCTTTCTTCAAGTTGGCCAAAGTAGCCTTTCGTGTTTTTATATATATTTTGATGCACTTTGAGGTCGAATTTTGGAGGGGTATATAAAAGTGTACCTGTAGTATATTCTCGTATTGTGGCATAAGTTGACTTCCGCAATAATAAGCTCAAGATTAAAATGTTACGCCATATAAAAATTTATGTGGTGGTGAAGTTGTGAGTGATTCAGAAGAGAACACACCTATTCTGGGGGCCTTATCGCATCGCGTCATGGTGATGGTGCCCATTTGACCTTCTCGCTGTGTTAGTCCATAGTCACAAGAAGATAAATGAGACTTGACATCAAGATTTTGATATCTTTCCTTGTTGTGAAGAGAGAGAGAGAGAGGGACTTGGATGATCAAAAAATATGGATAACCCTATTAACTGCTAACATAGTCATAATGGATTATAACGGAGAAATTGTTTTTCAAGCTAGATACAATGTAGAGATAGGTTGTATTTATTTTCTCTTTCTTTACCGGTTATTCATTTTTTTGTTGATTTCTCCATGGATGCAAATTTCAATTTTGAATTTTGAATACCTTTCGGGAATGTGTCACGAATGTGTCCCAAACGTGTCCCAAACATGACCCGAACGTGTCCCGAATATGTCCCAAACATGACCCGAACGTGTCCCAAACGTGTCCCAAACATGACCCGAACGTGTCCCGAACGTGTACCGGATGTGTCCCAAACATGACCCGAACTTGTCCCGAATGTGTCCCAAACATGACCCGAACGTGTCCCAAACGTGTCCCAAACGTGTCCCAAACATGACCTGAACGTGTTTCGAACGTGTCCCTAATGTGTCCCGAATGTGTCCCAAACATGACCCGAACTTGTACCGAATGTGTCCCAAACATGACCCAAATGTGTCAAAAACGAGTCCCAAACATGACCCGATCGTGTAATGGATGTGTCCCACACATGACCCGAACGTGTCCCAAACGTGTCCCAAAAGTGACCCGAACGTGTTTCGAACGTGTACCTAATGTGTCCCAAACGTGTCCCGAACATGCCCCGCATATGTCCCGAACGTGTCTTTTATAATCTAATTTCAAGAATTTTCCGCTTTTCTTAAACTTGTTTTTTAGTTTTGTTTGTTCACAAATAATAACCATGGTTAACATTAGTTCCATTAAAGATGAAATTTTCTTCACAGGTTATTGCTACCATTATTGCCGCCAGCTATTGCTCTTGAACCATTTCAATCAATTACATAATCCTTCCTCATCCTCATCTTCATAGCCAAAGAAATACTTCACAATAGTTACATAAGCAAAAACTAGACTAAAAAAAAATATATATGCCCAACAGCACCCAATAACTTCTATAAAAATTTCCTAACTGAAACACGATTAACCACTGCAATCGGCAGATGAAAGTTCAACCCAGTGATAGTAGTGTGTTGGACATGGCTTTATGTTCTGTTCTATGGATGTTTATAACTTTTTGACAGGGCTGTCGACTTAGTATTAGAAAGATTTTTATTTCAAAAAAATATGCTTGTTTTCGGATAATCTGAAAAAGTAGTCGCTAGAAATTAAATAACATAAAGGTAAATACGTTTTTAATACATAATTAATATATACTCTAAATAACATTCATGTTTCTAAGTTTTTGTCAGGGCTGTCGACTTAGTTTAAAAAAAAAATAAAAAAAAAACGTTGTTTTCGGATAATTTGAAAAAGTAGTCACTAGAAATTAAATAACATAAATGTACCTAAATACGTTTTTAGTACATAATAAACATATTCTTTTAATAACATAAGAGGATGTGCTTTCTGTTTTTTCTCTAAATACTATTTATAGTTTTTAATTAGGTAAAATCTTAAATACTCTAGAGTCTAGAGTCATTAATTTAAACTTTTTCCAAAAAAGTACTAAATGGTACTAAAAAAGTACCTCAGACAACACTGCTTTAAACACCCCTATGTTAAGTTCCAGCACGATTTTTCTTGGTCAACACAAAACACACATGTTGCTCTGTTCTGATCTCTATACCAAAGTGGGCACACAAGATGCAGTTAAATTTATGACAGAAAAAGATTAATTCAATAAATCACCAATAGGAGGCCGAGAACGACGACGAACGACGACGTAACGCCGCGCCGCTGCACTGCGCGCCACACCGTCAAATGTGGACGATGGTGTTTGCACTGGTCTCTCAGAACCTCACCATTTGCTTAACCTATTACTGTCGCTTCCTTGTATTTAGAAAATTCCTATATAATCCCCCTCTTCATCATCAATGAAAGCAAAAAACTGATGTTGCAAGATGGTGTAGCACGAGTATTTCTTACCTAACCTACCTATGGAATGTTGGCAAATGCTTGCAAGTACTTACAACTATAGCCTTTCGGTTTGGGGTACATTTTTCTGTGATTTCTTTCTTTAACATATTTTGTTTGGTTACTGATTATTTCTGGCCATAAAAGGTTTTAACAATATTGCTACTTACTGCGCGCGCTCAGAGCTTAAAAGAGTACCTATAAAGATTGTATATGTTCTTATAGAAGCAAACACCGATGGATACGAATGTAAGCTTCAACAAAGAGTCGCAGTTGACAAGACTTAAGCCATACAAATTGAGAATGTTGACTCAAAACGTCAACACACCGTTAGACTTAGGGCAGCCCTCGAATATTCTCTGGGGAGTATATGAAATTCATAAACGTTCTCACTATTTACCTACAGTAGCTTGCGTAATTGCCAGAGCAAAACGATTTGGGAGGCCTTTGGTGGCAGAGAGATGCGAGATTCTCCCAAGTTTTGTATGGTTCGAAACGACACGATACAAAATGTGGCGGCAAACTGTTATGGCTGCCAAATCCGATTAAAATCAATAAGCGTCAGATGAGATTGTGCTGTATATGCGGGAAATGGTCACAGAATTCCATAACTGAACCAACCATAAACTGAATCATAATCGTCGCAATCACATGCGGCTAGCATAAATCTCCATTTATGCCGGCATTTGCCAGTATCAACCAAAGGCACTTGCTCCATCTAGCCCATGGCGATATAGCGGCGGCAGCAGCTATGTGAAGAATGATCATTCCAATTGCGTGCTACATGGTGCATTTAATCTGTCAATGTGTCAAATGGGGGATAGGTACAATCTTGAAAGGTTGCTCTATAGAATTTGGATTTGAAACGGTGATTAGGTTTTAAATATGAGTAAATGCTTCTGGTAACGTTAATGATGGGGTTCTTTAAAAGCGAGGAAATATGTATACAGACAGAGTGAACGACAGATTATCACTTCGATGACAATGAAACCCTTTAACAAATCATTATTTTTGTGTTAAGAAAATTGTGGGAAACCGACGAAGTTACGAATACCAGAGTTACGGGCGACAGAGTTACGAGCGTCAAAGATACGCGAAACCGAAGTTACGAAAAACTAGAGTTACGAATTCTAAATTTATGTTAAGCTATGACATGTGATTTTTGGGTTTGCAACAATTGCGATTAACGATATGGAATTATGGAAATACATACAAACAAAGGATTAACATTTTTCTCATTGATCAGAACTAAATGAGTGAAGCAAAAATGTTTGTTATTTAATCTTGTAAAATTTTGATTGGATAGGTATAGATATACATAATGGTTTTGTTTTTGTGAGAAGATCGCAAAAACGTTGAAATAGAAAAAAAAAACATAAGTATACTTATGTAAGTTTGGGGGATATAATTGAATTTAGCTTCTTATTTGTCCAAATAATATTGCAAATACGTATTTTATTTTCTACTAATTAATATAATTATTCATAGCGTATTTTGTAATACCCACTTTGTTATTATTTATACCTATTAAAATAATAACCAAACCACCCCTTTATTTTACAGACGTTATTTTGGTGTGGTGAACTGTTGTTGCAATTGTTGCCAACCCAAAAATCACATGTCATAGCTTAACATAACTTTAGAATTCGTAACTCTAGTTTTTCGTAACTTCGGTTTCGCGTATCTTTGACGCTCGTAACTCTGTCGCCCGTAACTCTGGTATTCGTAACTCCGTTACCATTTCGAAAATTGTGATATAGAATATTGTCAGCAAATTGAAATTGATGAAATTTTGAATGCTAAAAATGAGTATGGTAACCTTTGTCTTTAAGTAGTAGTTGCTGTTTTAAATGTTTTTAACTGCCTATTCCACCTTAAGGGAGGGAATTAGACTACCCTGCCATACTATTTTAATACCTTTTATGCACAAATGGAATCTTTTTGAAGTTTTATTGCATATAGATTGAAAACAGTCTTTCAAATCAAAAACTGTTAATATGTAGGTATAACAAATAAAGGCATTAAAAAAGATCTACAGCTTTTACTACATATTAAAAAAAAATCAAGAGATTTGACGAATACAAGACATTTACCCTTTGATGTGTTTAAAAAAAACGCTCTTACTTTTAAACCACAGTGATTTTAACAAAACAAAATGGCTCTAGGTGCGATAGTGCAAAATGTTGTTTTTGACTTCTGTCTGCATACCCTTTCGGATACTGTATTCGAATACATTTATTTACATTTATTTTTAACCAAACCTCCATCCTTCAAATAAGCTTGCACGACTGGGGTCGCACGTACTTGCTCTTGTAGTTCAAAGCACTTTTATGTTAGTCTACTTGTAGATTTTAAAAGCTGGATCTAAATTTTTAAAAAAATTGATGTTGGGGAAGAGCCGACATTTAGGGCAAAATTTTGTTAAATGAAAAATTTTTTTTTTTTTGTTATTTGACTTTTTTGAGAAAAAAAAAATCCATTTTTATTGCCACTGCTTTAAATATTACGTATACAAAGTTGAATTAAAATCGTTAGAGCCGTTTTCGAGAAATTCGTAATATCGTATTTTTTTGTATGGGAGGTATACGTTATAAACGAGATATAAAAAAAACAAAAAAAACCAACTTTCAGAATTCCATAAAAATCATCTGTACCAAATTTGAAGAAAATCCATCCACCCGTTTAGGCTGTGGAAATGCGTACAGATGGACGCACAGACGCACAGACGCACGGACGGAATTGCTGGACCCACTTTTTCGGAATTCTCCATCATCGTAATGTTGGTTTTGATTAAAACCTCAATTTTTTTTTTCGACACCCTATAGAGCAAGTAAAAAGTTTATATTTCGAGTATTCAAAAGATTTTTAATTTTTCTTTCAGTAAAAACATTTTTTTTTTTTAATTTCCGCTACAAATTTCCATCCGGTAACGAAAATTATCAATCAATTTTATTTTAAATAATAGGTGGTGTGTATTTTTGTTTATCTATATAGATTTTGTGCAAAAAACTGCATCGAGATTTTTTAAATCCGTCTAAATAATTGGCACCACTGTACATACAATTTGGCAGCTGTCTGTCAAAAATTGGAAGTGCTCATGTTTTTTTTTTAACTCTGTAGTGGTATGGCCATGTTGGATTCAAAAAAAAATTTTAACATAAAACCAAAAATCATTTATGTATTCTTAGCTAGATTTTAAGACCATGACCATTAACATAAGTTGCGTCGTTTCCAGTGCATTTATAATTTTACCAAGCAGTTTGTACCACCCCCAAATTTTTTTTCCTCATTCGATAGAACATTGGCTGAATATCATTACCCTAATTTTTAGCGCTCGCGAAATTCACCTTTCGGCCGCCATCTTTTTTTATCTTTCTATTTATCATACATAAAAGTTTTATATGCAGAAAACGTAGGCAATTAAATTTCGCGTCTTTTATGTTAAGAACACTTTTTCGATATTCTGAATATTAAAAAAGTTACAAGCCAAAAAAGAACAAAAAACGAAAAAAATGACAATTTTATGGTTTTGAGCACTTTTTATCAAAATTATGAAAAAAAGTTCCGAAAAAAGATTATTTACCTTGAAATTATCTACAACTTTAAAATACAACTTTTTTTCTGTATCGCTATAATTATCAAAATATTTTAAAAATCAAACGTGGAAACCTTTTTATTTTTATTTCTAATATTTCGAAAAAAAACTTTATTAATTTTATATAAATGTTTGTTCAATAATCTTATCAGAATCCATTTAAGACTTTTATCTAAAAAGTGCATTGCGTATATTTCGAAATATTACCATTTCAATGCAACCATGTCAAACAAATTTTTGATATTTCTATGAGAGATATTTCTTCCGCTTTTATTTCTGTATAAAATGCCTATAAAACAACAAATAAAGTACCTTGGCACTACTGTTTTTATCGAAAGAAAGTAAAATCTAGAAAATTATCTGGATTTTTCAAAAATCTATACACATAAAGTTTTTGTTGTTTTTAACACGTAAATTGTTTTGATTTCAAATATCTCGATGTCGTTTTTTTGATTGAAGTATTAGATAAATGTAATGGCGATTGACACGGTTGTCAGAATAATTACCGAATGTTACCCTCATGAAACTTGGCAAAAAGTTTTATGTTGGAATAAGATCAAAAGAGTATATAAAATAAAATGCACGACTGGGGTCGCACGAACTTGCTCTTAGAGTTAAAGTTGCTTAAATTTTTAAGACTTTTTATATAGAAATTTGGAAAAAAAATAAAATTCGTTTTAAAAAAAAATAAAATAAAATCTGAAATTAAATTGCCCTCCAAAACAAGTATGCAGTTTTGATTGATATATTAACATGCATTTTTAGAAAAAAAATTTTCAAAATCGTTAGAGCCGTTTTTTAAAAAACTAATTTTTTATAAATAATTTTTTGGAAAAAAAGTTTAAAAATAAAATTGGTATGCCATTTTGTAGAAATCACTAATCAACATCTAAAAACAAAATTTCAAAAAAATTAAATGTCCCGTTTTCGAAAATTTGATTTTTCAAAAAAAAAATTTCAAAATTTTTTTAAAAATCCAAAAATTATTTTTTTCAAAATTTTATTTTTGGCTTATATTTAAATTATATAAATGCTTCTTCACAAAAAGTTTCGTTGAAATCGAATAAGCGGTTTTGTAGATAATCGGATTTGAAAACGGTTCTATGGCAGGTACCGTTAATAATGATTTTCATAAAAATTTTTTTTCATTAAAAGATAGACCTTAACTTTAAACTAACACTTGAATTTTTTAAACAAAATCGTTAGAGCCGTTTTCGAGATATTTCAATTTTACTAAAATCGGTATATGACAAGTACCGTTATTTTTGGTCCAAAAAAATTAATTCCAAAAACCCCTCTGGAGAGTCGCCAAATAACGCTACATACCAAGTTTGACATTAATCGGTCCATCCGTTTAGGCTGTAGCTCCTTATACAGACAGACAGACAGACTGACAGACAGACTGACAGACAGACAGACAGACAGACAGACAGACAGACGGACTTCCGGGACCTACTTTTTTGGCATTGTCTACCATCGTAATGTCACGGAAAAATGTTATCTCAACTTTTTTTTTTTGTACGAATGCATAACTTGATATATAGTACCTATATCGCAAGTAAAAATTGTGTAGAAGGGTGTTTTTTTCGAAGAGACAGTAAAATCTGTAATTGGTCCAAAAAAAAAGCGTGTATAACGTGTAAGAACTTAAGTATAAACGTTCAATTTGTCATCGAAACAAAAAAATGATGTTTACCAAATTTCATTTTATCAATTTTTGTTTCACTAAAAAAAAACACCCTTTTAACAATATATTCTTATAGACACTTTAGGTTCTTGTTTCTTACCTCAAAATTATCATAATTGCATAATTTGAATGGGGTACTACCTACTATTTTTACTTATAGCTTCTCCAATATACTCACATTTTCTCTATTCCTAAAAAAAAAAACACCCTTTCACATGATAAAAATGTATAGACTTATTTTTTTCGTAGTTCCTGTGGCAAAGACAACATTTTTAATAAATTTCGTATGGGTACCTTTTATATCATTGATTTTATTGGACTTATCACGGATTTTTCTTATTTCCTAAAAAAAAAAAAAACACTCTTGCACCAAAATTTTTTTATAGACTGCTAAGATTCCTTGTTTCTGTTATAAATCAAAACTTTTTCCAATTTTTAATCTAGAACCATTTTTTCCTAGTTTTTGTGGTACCTACTTGTTCTGAATTTCATCATTTCTAAACAAAAAAAATACCCTTTCACTAAAGATAATTTGGTATACTTTTATTCTTTGTTCTTATAACAAAAGAAATGCTTTCGCTTACTTTAAAATATTAACTAAATTTGTGTTAGCTGTTTTTATACATTTCTCATAAATCAACCTAAACCCTCAAAAACACCCTTTCACTAAAAGTATTTTTAAGAACTTTATGGACTATTTTTCCTTGCTCTATCTATAACCTTCACACTGAATTAAAATAAAACATTTTCTTCAATCTCCAACGGTCACTGTGGCGTATGTGTAATATTTCAAAATTGTTTTCAAAAAAGGTACTAATTAATTATTTTACATAGATTCTAAATGAAAACACCAAGGACTTTAACCTTTTTACAATTATGTCAAGTTTTTTTTACATAATTGAACCGTAGATGAGTGAGATATAAGATCTATGTAGTTATAAAAAGAACCACCCAATAAAATCAACAGTAATTATAAAATCAGGTATTCTGATTATAAACAAGGGAAACTTGTTTTTACAAAGTGAAAGGATATATTTTTTTTTCCAATCCTGATTCTAAATAAATGACCATTGCATGCTAAAATCATTAATCTCATAGATATTTCTTATCCTCTCAAACAAGTCCCAATGATGCTCACTTACAGCTACTTAATTTGATTGAAGTCATTCAAAATATACCCAACATTCTCACATTAATTTCTAGAATTCTCTTTCTTATGTATGAATGTACTACATACAACAGAGATCACTCATCTTCTGTAAATATCTTCGTTGATATATTGAGGATATTACTGCCATAACACATGGCATTTTCATTCAAAGAATTATTATTGTATAGATACTGCATTGATGACGATTGCAATATTCAAGTTTTCACTGATGTTGCTTTTTTATGATGAACTCGTTCACTCCTCATAATCCTATCAAATTCTTTTCTTATAATGAGAATTTTATTGCATCCTGTGTGCTCTGTTTATATAACTTAAGTCAATAAAAGGATGCAAACGAAGATAAAAATAAATAAAAAAAATATCGCGACGATCACTGATCTCTCACCATTAATCGCACGCTGATTACGATCGCGATTTGTTTTATAAGCCACATCAAAGTGGGATAAGCATTAGAACGCCATTTTATTTTCCTTCTTGGTTTTCTTTTACTTCTTTAGACATAGAATTGCATCCTTAGCGCCTTGGTAGAGAGCCTTTCTGACTGTTGCATGCAAAGCAATCGGCTTCTGCTGAGCTAATTACTGAGGCAAATTTTTTCCAGCAATGACCAAGGCGCATCAACATAGTTCGTGTTTGGCTACTATGAGAGATATGTACAAATAGTTGACGTGACGGCTTGAGTTGAGTCTTAGATACCAGATGCGGAGGAATCTCATATCTGAGTCTTTCGTCTGATGTAAGCTTGCCACTCAAAATATAATTAAGCCCATTAATGCGTTGAACAAACTTGCTTAAAGATAGAAACCTGATGAAAATCTCGCAATTCAATTCAATTCAATTCAATTCAATTCAATTCAATTCAATTCAATTCAATTCAATTCAATTCAATTCAATTCAATTCAATTCAATTCAATTCAATTCAATTCAATTCAATTCAATTCAATTCAATTCAATTCAATTCAATTCAATTCAATTCAATTCAATTCAATTCAATTCAATTCAATTCAATTCAATTCAATTCAATTCAATTCAATTCAATTCAATTCAATTCAATTCAATTCAATTCAATTCAATTCAATTCAATTCAATTCAATTCAATTCAATTCAATTCAATTCAATTCAATTCAATTCAATTCAATTCAATTCAATTCAATTCAATTCAATTCAATTCAATTCAATTCAATTCAATTCAATTCAATTCAATTCAATTCAATTCAATTCAATTCAATTCAATTCAATTCAATTCAATTCAATTCAATTCAATTCAATTCAATTCAATTCAATTCAATTCAATTCAATTCAATTCAATTCAATTCAATTCAATTCAATTCAATTCAATTCAATTCAATTCAATTCAATTCAATTCAATTCAATTCAATTCAATTCAATTCAATTCAATTCAATTCAATTCAATTCAATTCAATTCAATTCAATTCAATTCAATTCAATTCAATTCAATTCAATTCAATTCAATTCAATTCAATTCAATTCAATTCAATTCAATTCAATTCAATTCAATTCAATTCAATTCAATTCAATTCAATTCAATTCAATTCAATTCAATTCAATTCAATTCAATTCAATTCAATTCAATTCAATTCAATTCAATTCAATTCAATTCAATTCAATTCAATTCAATTCAATTCAATTCAATTCAATTCAATTCAATTCAATTCAATTCAATTCAATTCAATTCAATTCAATTCAATTCAATTCAATTCAATTCAATTCAATTCAATTCAATTCAATTCAATTCAATTCAATTCAATTCAATTCAATTCAATTCAATTCAATTCAATTCAATTCAATTCAATTCAATTCAATTCAATTCAATTCAATTCAATTCAATTCAATTCAATTCAATTCAATTCAATTCAATTCAATTCAATTCAATTCAATTCAATTCAATTCAATTCAATTCAATTCAATTCAATTCAATTCAATTCAATTCAATTCAATTCAATTCAATTCAATTTTTTACGAATCTTTTATTTTGTTTAAATCCATAACTATCCTTTAGACTTAAATCAAAGACGGCATCCATTTGTCCACATGTACACATTTATATGATATAAAAAGCGAAAGCAACAAAACAAGACAGAATGTAAGAAAAAAAAATAAAAAAAAAACAAAAAAATTCCAAGATAGTCAGAGCCAGAGTGTAATTGAAACTTAATTATATGCTGCCTGCAACGTCAATGCATGAGAATCATTAATCGCATTTGCAGGATGTTGTTGCTGCAACAGCAACTATATTGCAACGACAGAAAACAACACCAGCGGATGTCTGCCAGAAATTAAATAGTAGGTAAACCAGAAGACAAACTGAAAAAAAAAAAATTAAAAAAAAAAACAAAAAAACACTACAATATTCAAGTCCAAGTTCGAGGTTTTGAAACAAAATTCATACCTTTTCGCCATAAAACATATAGCCAAAGCCTATAATAAATATAAGGCCAAAACAAAAATGTGTTTAAATACACAAAGGGGCAGAACTTTTATATAATTAACTAATGTTCCTGTGGATGCCGTAGTTGTGATCCTTGGAGGACCTTGCGCACAAATTAAGATTCATGAGGGACATAATTCAACTGGCTTAGTATATGCAACTTGTCTTTATTACATGACTTTTAATCTAGCTGCAGGATGTTTTCCAAGGCGAACATTGTATAGTTTTTTTTTCGAGGGCAAATCATCTTCATCGTCATCATCATCGTACCTTTAACCTAAACCTAGCTCAAGAGAAAAGTGAAACTTGAGAGAATTTTTTTTCTCATAGCTATGGGCAGGGCATAAAGATGCGTGGCATAGATTTGGCCGTATAAAGTGATAAAATGTGCATAATGCGTGTTGTCGTTCTGAAGTAGTGACAAAGTCATATGAATGCAGGAAATTAATGCAGCGGACGCATGGAAAAGCCATTCATGATTATGCAAATCCATCATCTCCAGGCAATGAATGATGAGATCAATTAATTGAAATAATATTTTTTCCTGCTTCTGTTTTTTTTTTTTTTTTCTAAATTATTGATGCGGATGAGATGAAACGCTCCAATAGAAGCCCGCGGGAAAATTTTTCTTACATCAGTGAAACTATTTCTAAAGAAAATGTTTACTTTTTTTTTTGCATTTGGAAACGAATTTTTACCCTTTTTCTAAAACGCCTCAGGTGAAAACTTTTTCTTGAAAATCTTATTTGTAAGAGGTTACAAAGGGTCCCTTTTTTGCTATATTACATAGCTTTATGATAAAACAAGAATTGATTGTAGCTTGCGTTGGGCGCCATTTTATTTTACCATATTCATTTATCTGTTATATCTCGCGTTGGGCGCCACTTAACTTTCATTAAATAATGAATCCAACTCGAATTAGAAATAGTTTCAAGCTAAATAAAATGAAAAAAAAACAATGCATCTGTCTTTAAACAAAATATGAAATTATACGTTGTTTTTCGCGTCGGGCGCCACTTAATTTTTCAATCATTTTCAAATACAAATTTTCTAAATGACGTTCATTTAATCCAAACAAAATTAACTACACGGTGTTACAAAAATGAGGTTTTAAAATATACGCGGGCGGAGACCTATCACGTTTTGTAGAGCTAATCGCACTGATTACGAAACGGTATTTAAAAAGTCCCTAACACCCCCAAAATTTGGAGTTAGGGGCAAAAAACGGTTTTTTTTTTACCTTCACCCATTGAAAAAAATCCATTTTTTTACAGTTTCTAATAGGAGAAAAATATACCTTTTCAACAATGTATAAAACATGTAACTCGGTTAAACCACCTAGAATTTATAAGCTGTAAAAGTTCAAAAATTCCATTTTTTTCGTCATTTTTCCAACTTCGACGTCAAGTTAAAGTATATATTTTCACATCAGCATGCTGTTTTAAAAATATATTCTAAAAAAATATTTATTTTCAAATCAAACGAGGTATTTTATTATGAAAATCAGTTTAAAATTGGCTTAGAAAAAAAAATTTTTCGATTTCAACCCAGATACGGAAATTCGAACTTTTAGATATGGAACAAAAATGTTGTTTCGGCACGTAGTAGGATAACGTGGGCGCCAGGATTTGATAACGAGTTTTTTTAGAGGAGCTCAATACAAACATTTTTTTCCTTGGGAGGGGGGTCTATCTCAACCCGTTTAGGCAGTTTTCTAAAAAAAAAATTATTAAAAAACAACGGCAACACTTACAGTAATAAATGATACCATTTCCGAAAGGCAAAATTGTACATTTAATTCTAATTTTCAAATCAATATATTATAACCAATAGTTTTTGAAATAATCGATTTCAAAGTTAAAAATAGGCGAAAAAAAATTTTAAAAACACATTTTATACTATTTTGGTCCAGACTGTGAATTTTAATAAAAAAAATTACTCACACAGAAAACTGCTTCAATTGATTCCTTATCGATTATTGAAAACTATATGTTTCTATGTCTTCTAGTTTTTGAGAAAATTGAAATGACGAAGCTAGATTTTTTTCAATAGGTGAAGGTAAAAAAAACCGTTTTTTGCCCCTAACTCCAGATTTTGGGGGTGTCAGAGACTTTTTAAATACCGTTTCGTAATCAGTGCGACTAGCTCTACAAAACGTGATAGGTCTCCGCCCGCTTATGATTTGAGTGTTACACCGTGTTATTACTAATAACAGTTTGAGTAATGAATTGACATGCAAATAGGATGTTAGCGGTTATGACTTGCGTTGGGCGCCACTTAATTTTCATTGGAAAACTACTCCAACTCAGTTTGGACGCCAAATATCTTCACGCAAAATAAAATTAAAAGAAAAAATGCATTTGTTTTAAAAACAGATAGCAAACATATCTCGCATTAGGAGCCACAAATAAAATCAAAAGATAAGCAACCTAGTTGACTAGACTATCCGCCTGGTAGATAGAACTAGCTGTCTGATAGACTAGATTAGCCACCTTTTAACAAATAGGAAACTATCGGTTATGTCTCGCATTGGGCGCCACTTAATTTTCTTTTTTCAAATGGTTTTAACTGGAATTAAAATGCCACATAACTTCATGCTAAATAAAATCAAAAGAAATATTCGTCTGTTCTAAAAAACAAAAAGGAAATCATTGGTTGAATCTCGCATTGGGCGCCAATTTATTTTCTTTTTTTCAAATGATTGCAACTCGAATTGGAATGTCTCATAACGTCATGCAAAATAAAATTGTTAGAAAAATGCATCCATTTTAAAAACAAATAAGAAATTATCAGTTGCATCTCGCATTGGGCGCCAGTTAATTTTCATTAGAAAATGATTTCAACATATAAATTGGACGCTGTTGTTGCATGTAGTTGGCAAGAAAAATAATAAAGTAAAATTCATTTCGTTTTTTATTTTACTGTATGACGTTTTTTGTGGGCATCTTGTCATTTGAGGCTTTTTTTATGCAACTTTGATTACTAGTTCACATCCGTTGATATCGAATCGCTTTCGTTTGCTCGTAGATCTTCATGAGTCTTGACCTAGTAATCAGGTATTTTTTTGCATTTTCAACAACCACTACTTTTGTCCGAGAAATCACTAATCACTCTCCAGCCTACAAACTCCTTCCTGAGCGATTTCCCACTTTTTCCTTTTCCCGGAGAAGAACAAAAAAACTACATTGAAGTCTTCAGTTGTGTTTCACAAAATGAATATAAATCTCAGTTCCGGAAATCTTAGCTGATCTTGACAGAAAACAGTAAAAAAAACGAACAAGTATGCAAAATGTTCAACTTGAAGCAGTCCGAAGACAAACGACACCGCCACTGGCCATACACTACTTGGCCTCTGTCCGGATTGTGGCGCTAGTGAAAATGTCGGCTAATGACATTTTAATAAGTCCAACTTATCGGGGGAGAGACTGATGCTGCCACAGCAGACGTATACTTGGTCCACTTTTAGACAGACAAAAGTGCAGCAACAGAAGCTGCCGCTGCTCCTGCTGCAGCACGTGAACGGTTCGCTATAATTATTAGCAAAATCAACAAAGATACGTCGGCGGCATACGACAGTGGATCACAATCGAATCTTGTCCGTCTGTAGCTTGGTTTCGCGGAGGTTCTGTATAGCTTCAGCTATATAAGACTAAAAAACGCATATAATCTATTTTTAATCAGCAGCCTTGAGGCTTGAGAGGGACTCTAGTTGTTGAACTAAATCGCTTGGTTGTTTGCATTCCTTGTTCCATCTATTTGATGAACTGCTTTTGAGTGAAACTTGGCTGCAAGCTAGTTCTACTTAAGATTGACATTTGGGTATGTGCACTTCCACACCCAATCAATTATTATTATGTCTAGTGGACTGATTCGTTTACATTTAGGTCGATTTAGTTTGAATTTAAATTCATCGAAAATTATAGAGTAACTAGCGTAGTAATAAATCATCACATTGGGAGAATGTAATAATGATGATGATGGAAGGGAACACCCGGCAGCTATATGAGAGTTGGAGACTTGGGAAAAGTTATGATGAAATTAGTAAAATTTTTTGGATCGGGATCATTCATCAAATGATCAAGACGCGGGGCTTCGTTTGGTTCTGATGTTTATGTTACATTCCATTGTTAGTCTTTATGGTACAGCTGGTACCCACTTCTTCTTTGTTAAATATCAAACAAATCACAAATATACGATCGACGGGTGACAGAAAACAGTATACAGTTTACAGTTGACAGTTTATAGTTTCCAGTTTACAGTTAACAGTTTATAGTTTACAGTTAACAGTTTATAGTTTATAGTTTATAGTTTACAGTTTACAGTTTACAGTTTACAGTTTACAGTTTACAGTTTACAGTTTACAGTTTACAGTTTACAGTTTACAGTTTACAGTTAACAGTTTATAGTTTACAGTTTACAGTTGGCAGTAGACAGTTGTAAACAAGACAGTAGTCAGTAAACAGTAGACAGTTGGCAGTTGGCAGTTGACAGTTGACAGTAGACAGTAGACAGTAGACAGAAGACAGTAGACAGTAGACAGTAGACAGTAGACAGTAGACAGTAGACAGTAGACAGTAGACAGTAGACAGTAGACAGTAGACAGTAGACAGTAGACAGTAGACAGTAGACAGTAGACAGTAGACAGTAGACAGTAGACAGTAGACAGTAGACAGTAGACAGTAGACAGAAGACAGTAGACAGCAGACAGTAGACAGTAGACAGTTGACAGTAGACAGCAGACAGCAGACAGTAGACAGTAGACAGTAGACAGTAGACAGTAGACAGTAGACAGTAGACAGTAGACAGTAGACAGTAGACAGTTGACAGTTTATAGTTTGCAGTTTACAGTTTACAGTTTATAGTTTACAGTTTACAGTTTACATTTTACATTTTACAGTTTACAGTTTATAGTTTACAATTTACAGTTTACAGATTATAGTTTACAGTTGGCAGTAGACAGTAGACAGTAGAGAGTAGACAGTTGTAGACAAGACAGGAGACAGTAGTCAGTAAACAGTAGACAGTTGGCAGTTGACAGCAGACAGTAGATAAGGACAGTAGTACGGACAGTTTGAAGCCCGAAGAGAGACCCCTTTGGAGGTCCCTGATCCCACTCTCTCAGTTAGGACTTGAAAATCTATCGAAAAACCAAATACGAAGTCTTCAGGACAGTACAAAAAGAATACAAATAATTGCTTTAAATTAAAATAACAAAATTAAGTTTTTTGTTTCTCCAACTTAGGGGGTCCCGGTCCCGTACCTGGAAAACTCCAGCAAATTTTGTTGGTGCCGTGAAATAACGCCGAGCGAAATAACGCCGAATTCCAAAATTCGGCGTTATTTCACTTTCAAAAGCGAAATAAGGCCGAATTTCAACATTCGGCCTTATTTCACAATGACAAAGTGAAATAACGCCGATTCGGCATTATTTCACTTTTTCAGTGAGGCAAATCCTGCTAAGTGGAGCTTATGAAAAATTGCAATGTAACCACCTGTAGTCACTTTGGTATTGAAATGCCATATTCTTGGCAAAGGGACATAGCCCATGGACATTACAGCCACTTTATATTTGTGGACTTAAGTCCCACTTGAGTTAGACATAAGTTCCAAATTGATTGTCAAACTCAGGTTGGACATAAGACCCACAAATAAAAGATGGACGTTATGTCTCACTAACGAAGAATTCACAAGTTATAAAATTATTTCCCAACTGGATTTGGGATAGTTACAAAGTTCGATTTTGCACTTATGTCCCACCCTATTGGCACATACGCCTATCCAATAGTGTATCCAAAGCAGGACAGCATGTCCCCAGCCTCCAAACATACATCACTGTTTATACGCCTAAGTCCTGGGTATTATTATTGTTTTTATGTGTATACCAACAACAAAAATATTTTTGTGTTATAACTTAGCAAACGCGAAGCGGAAAAAAATTTGCTTACATGAGAATCTATTTAATTTTCGGAACCCAAACGCGAAGCGGAAAAAATTTTGCCCACGGGAGAATCAATTTTGAGGTGTGAAAATAAAAATTCGCGCGAATTTTTATTTTCACACCTCAAAATTGATTCTCCCGTGGGCAAAATTTTTTCCGCTTCGCGTTTGGGTTCCGAAAATTAAATAGATTCTCATGTAAGCAAATTTTTTTCCGCTTTGCCTTCCACCAATTAAAACAGGTGGGATTTATTCGTTTCTTATCTTTGTATTGTGGTGACCGCCCTATTTGCGATATAATTTTCAAAATGACCCGCGCTTATCATGCGAGGTTGGTTGTATTCAAAGTTTCTTTTTCATTTAAAGAATCTGAAACAAAACGCGAATAAAATAGAACAAAAGTTATTCTACATTATTATTTTATATTTCGAAAAGTGTGGGGCTTATGTCCCAGTTAAATAAAAAATATGTTGGGCTGATGTCTCACTCAAGTGGGATATAATTCTTAAATTAAATGTCGTCCCACTCAAGTGGAACATAACTCCCAAAAATAAAGAGTGGGCGTTATGTCCTTGGGTCTTATGTCCCTGCGCCACATTTTTATCACCTCTTGAAACTTATCTAGGTTAATGAATAATTAAGAGGCATATAAGAGCCAAAACTTTTTTTGAACCTATACCTCGATGGGATGGACATAAGTCCCAAATTAGTATGGGAGCCATTGTGCCCAAATAAATTTGGGCCTTATATGCCTTTGAAAATAAAAAAAAGGGTAACATACCGGTTAACTTGCGTCTGCTCTTATGCTCACTTTTCTAACATTCGGCCTTATTTCTCAGTTGGAACTCGGCGTTATTTCACTTTGACAAAGTGCAATAAGGCCGAATGTTGAAATTCGGCGTTATTTCGCTTTTGTAAAGTGAAATAACGCCGAATTTTGGAATTCGGCGTTATTTCGCTCGGCGTTATTTCACGGCACCAATTTTGTTTTCAATTTGTTTTGTGAAGAACAAAATTTATTTCGTTTTGTTCTTCTCATCTCGGTGCTTGAAGGTATTCCCGTTCCCGTCTGCTAAAAACCATTGAACAATAAAAGCAAAAGTGACCTTCGCTTCTGTATAATATCCTCTGGTTAAACTTAAACTTAACACGTTTTCTATCAGCTTGATGCTTTAGATGCATCACAACCATGAATAAATCTTGGTTTTTCTAAATATAAGTTGTATAGGACTCAGAATACAGAAAACAAAAGTGAAATCCACACCTCGGATGCGATCTATGACTGGCGATCCTTCACCAAGTTGAGGCAAAATAAAAAAAAAAAAAAAAAAACAGAAAAAATGATGACCATCTAGAATGACACGATGCTGCCTTTAGCTACTGGATTGTTTACATTTTACTCCGATACGTTGCGTTGAACGACTGGGCATTCAAAGTGTTCATATCATCAATCATTTGCCTATTCCAAGGTCACTCAAAACAATACCCCTTCTATAAATATGACCACGAGAACGAACTACTATTTTACAGACGCGCGTTCTACTCTATTTTCTTCTTAGGTTGGTTGTTTCTAGGTGACGGTATCTGGGTCTGGGGTATCTTCTTTTGGTTTTTGTGGTTCTTTAGTTATCTTTCAGCTCCCAGCTCAGACTTGGATATTATGTTTTTTTCACATTAAAGGATGGATGAATATTCTTCACCTGATGATGATGGCTGATGTGTGTTTGTTCGATCGACATTAGGTTAATGGGTTCACCCGCAGACAATGCACACACCGCGATCACTGATCATTGATTAAAGTGTGTGAGGATCATGACAACGTCAAAAATTCTCTCAATCTTTCATCCTTTCAAGGAGATGTGCAAAGGTATTCTATAAATTCGTTCTGTTTGATCATCAATCTAGCGGTTGCGGCTGCACTGCGGTGGTGGTGGCAATGACGGACGGCAGTGGCAGACGCGACAGCTATAGATAAAACACTCAAAGGAAAGTGCAGATTCTCGCGCTCTGTAGACTGAAGGAATGAAGAGTCCATTATTTGATCCTGGCTTGTTCTGTTATAACAGAATAGAATCCTGACCAAGAGGATCGATTAATTGCTTTTGTATATTACAACGGAAATTAAGAGGAATTGTGAGAGAAACGGCTTATTTACACTCAAAAAAATGTTCTTCAAAATTCGTAAATATATGTTTTTTTTTTTCAACGCAAGTTTGTTAGAAATAAGCATATACCTGACAGAAACGTATTTTTATATCGAACCACTGCAAAACCACTTCTAAGCCACTGCCGAAGCAAAGCCGCGTGGTTTTTTCAGATCCAAACCACCGCTGAACCACCGTCAAACTACAATAAAAAATTACTTATGTGTAGGACCACAACACCGCCAAACCCTGCGATTTGGAGGAAATTTGCAAGGCACGCTGCTTGCGGCTGTGGTCCGGCTGTGATTCAGCGAACAAGTATTTTTTGATAGTAGTGCGGCGGTGTGGTTCAGCGCTGAAAAAGCCATGCGGCGGTGATCCGGTGGAATTTCATTTTTTCTCAGGTTTTTTTTGACTGATTGCGGTTCAGGTGCTAAAAAAGAGGTGCTGCGGTGCTTCGACGGAATTTTTTCTGATTCGGCTGATTAGATTTGACTGATCTTCAATAATGATACTCCTTTATTTCCAAAGAACTACCGCTGCTTAAACAGACCTCATCGGCAAACGCTACCTGATAACTTTAATTGTATGTCTTTGCGTAGCTCTCATTACGATAAGTAGGTTAGAAGTTATGAAGGCATAACTCAAAACAGAGCCCATTATCAAAGATGTGTATGTTTATGGCGGGAGCTACCAAAGCATCCGAAAGAGCACGTAAGAGACTAGCTTAGCGTCCAGCCTTCCAGCGCAAATTACAACAAATTAAGTGTAGGTTTTTATCCCATAAATCTTGAAAAAGTGATTTTTTTCTCAATTTTTTCAATTTTACGCAATTTTTTTTTTTTTTAAATAAACCAAACAAAAAAATAAAGTAAGGTACTTTTTCAAGATTTATGGGATAAAAACCTACACTTAATTTGTTTAAATTTTAGACTTCTATACATCATTCAAATGGTCTGGAAATCCTCTTTCCAAAAACATATAACGTATTGAGAATTGTTAAAAAAATGACTTAGATATTGATAGATTACATCGTAAAGTCTGTAAAAATGGTTTTTTGTAAATAAAAAAAATGTTTATGCATTATTCGACCATACGAACAGCCTACACTATGTAATTCGTCGGGTGTATTTTCAGTGTCGCACCGTGTTATTGGTTTAGGGACAGATTTGTAAAAAAAAATACTGTTTCAAAGTTGGAATTTTTTGAAATTTCACAAGAAGTGCATTTAATCGAAAACCGTAAATATTTGGGATAAACAAGTTACCAAATTTTAAGAGCCCTTTAAATAGCCAAACAGAATATATCATTTAAATTATTACTTTCGGGACACCCTGTAGCTGACAATGAAAAAAAAGATTTGCAAACATTTTTGGAAAATTTTTATTTCATACATTTTTGACTGTAAATCAAAACGGCGCAAATATGCGCAAAATTTTATTTTGATTTTTTATTTTTGAATAGTATGAGATTCTAAAACCGTCGTCGGCAAAGGAGAAATCTCCAATTGAATATAAGGATAAGCGAAATGACTTTCTATTAATTGTTATTTTTTTTTAAACGATCAATTTAAAATATATTTTAAAAAAAGTGACGGATATATAAAGTAAATATTCTACCCTTTTCAATGATATGCAACACTTATAAGGTCTCTTCGCAAAACTTTTGAGAAAAATTAGTTCAAACTGTTGTATAAAATGGGTCGAATAAAAATAAAAATTTAAATGTAAGGTTCGAGACTCATTTTAAGTACTTTTGACAAAAATACATTAAAAACAAAGTATGCTATCATAATTGGGCACATTTCTATTATGTTAAACAATCATTACTTTTTTGAAATAATTACTTTCGTTAAAACCAATTTTGAGATGGATTTGGCCGTTTGGTCTCATTGTGCGGTATAATGTTTGATAAAAGGATTTTTGTCAAGTTTCAATACTTCATTCCTTTTGCTAATATTTCGTCAAATGAAATCTTTAAATGACAGTTTGAAAACTTAAACTTCTGGTCCATAAAATTTTCTTTGAGTGTTCACAACAAAAGACCAAAAAGAATTCCCTCAATCCATATCAAGGGCAATGCAATTATTTGCACAATGCAATCGATGATGTTCCGTCTTTTGTTGCAGCATGCATGGCAGCCAGACATGAAAAGTGCTAAGGTCCATTCTTTCCACTGACCAAGCTGGACCAACCTCAACAGCAAACTGAGATGCACTGACTTTGCCGCCAATGGTCATTATCAAGGGCGTATGTCAAAAGCCATTAACATTCTTGTCATCACTTTCCATCCCCACACCCTATAAATAGAATTCTTCATAGATGTCCGCCTGGACGTCGACTTCGTCGTCGGTCTCGGTCGTGTCGTCTTCAACTTTGTCTTCTTTTGCGAACCGACGATGACGACGGGATATCCATATTTAAGAGCCTATATCACAATCCAAAAAGGCTTCGATCAGAGTGATATGAAAAAAAAAAAAACATAAAAAATCCCAACCACCGACCGACGACGTCATTATAGCCCAGATGGGAAGCTAATTGTGGCAAACAACGCCCCACATTTATGGCTACATGCCTCACAGTTGTCTTTTGGCATCTCCGATTTCATTGTAAGTTGGTATAACCTCTGAGTCTCCAGAGAGGACGACTTCCAACAAATTGTCGGATTGTTTCCACATTTCGTGTGGTCAAGTGGAGGAGCTAGAGCAAATATTGGTGGCGATTGTTTTCAATGTTCGACGTTCGTCGAATTGGATAGGATTCGATTCCGAGGTTAAAAGAACTGTGGTGGTCTTGAAAGTCGTCTCGTGTATTTGTCGGTCGCCAGGGTTCTCTCTGATCTAGCTGATGATGATGATGCTGGGTTTTTCGCCTTAATAGTATAATTAAAAATTGTATTTAATGTTGAAAATTGCCATTGGAAGCATGAAAAGGCTTATAATACTAGGTCTTTGGGTATTAATTAGCTATAAGATATTTAATCCTGGATAATGAACGGATTCCAATCCAATTAAGTGTAGAACTGTATTTAAAAAGGAACAAGGAATTTAATACAATTTGTTTGGAGTTTTTATTTTAGATTTTTTTTTACCCAAGTTGGTGTTAATTATATTTCAGATCCGCTCTGGGGGTTTGTTACATTGTTGAATTTTCAAAAAAAAAAACTTACGATAGGGAGGTTCAACTGATTTTATACCTACTTTGAATAAAAATATAAGCGAGTCAAATGTAAGGATTCATGAAATATGCAGTTAATTAACTGAAAGAAGATAAATTCTTTGTCACCGTTATAACTCAAAAAAAGTTAATACCAACGTAGTTTTTTTTAACATAATTAGAATTACTAGCTAGGCCCATGTGATAGTAATAACTTGACGAATGGAAACCTGCGTATTATAATAAAATCCGAAAATCCAGTCAGGTAATAGCATTAAAAGATTGCCCAATATTTGGTCAAAACAAAACTTTGAATTCTCGATGTATTTACAAAAATATTGGGTCCCGTTATTTTTGTAGTAGACCTCGTAAAAAAAGTGTCTAGCGGTGAGAAAGATATCTCTGATCCAAACAACAAAAACAAAAGAATTATTTTTAGAATAGAAGAATACAGGTAATGAACGAAGGAATAGTAAAAATTAATGTCGTTTTCGATTGGTTTACTCAAGGATTAACTCATTCTGAAATCCAATGAAACAGTTTGAATTGCTTCCACTCAATTTTGAAATTTTATATCTGTATTGGTAAATAATCAAATAAAAAATTTTTGCCATTCTCCTGTAAAATTTTAAATGTCAAATATAAATTAATTTTTTTTTTCTTTCAATCGAAATATTATAAAATAATTTTCAAAAATGGTAATTAGTGGAGTAACTATAAAGCTCAAAAATTGGCAATATTAGGGAAAACGGCCGAACAGCTTAGATTTTGATGATCTTTTTTTTCAAACGTCGGTAATTAAAAATACTTTAAAGTCTATATATTACAAATTGCCGGTGTTGCCGTTTTGATATTTTAAATTTAATTGAAGATTTTTGTGAACAAAAACAAATTTTTTTCAAAAATTTTTCTTAAATTTCATAAATTAATTGATGCAAAAAGATTTTCTAGGAAATTCAAGGAAAAAAAATATATGGGAGTGAGGGACAATCTTCCATAGTTCAAGCGATAGATGCAATTTTCTTATTAATTGACTTCAAACACAAAAAAAAATATTTGAACACAATGGCAACACCAACAATATTCAAATATACATTTTTTAAAAGCTAGAAGCTTAGTCATATATGTAAAATTAAAATTAAGTTAATTGAATGAACGGCTTTTGAAAGAATGGTAATTGAACTCAGATTTTGAAAAAAAAATTATTGAAAAAATTTTAACATGTCGTTTTTTAAACTTGGTCGTAATATAAAATGCATTTATTTTCAAATTTTTTTTGGCCGCATTTATTATGATTTCAAATTTTAAAAGGAAGTGTCAATATGTATTACGGTTTATAAAAAAAAAAAAGGGTTTCATTTTCGAAGAACTTTTTTTAATAAAAGTTTTGAAAAAAAATGTATGTAACTTATTTTTTTTTTTTAAGGTCAACATCTAAACATAAAATTATTTTTTATTCATTTAATAACCCTTACTGTTGAAAGTTAAATAGCAAAAATTTAAAGTTCCTATTTACCACAGTCTTTGAGTTTTAATAAAAAAACCATTGAAATTGAAGTAATTTTTCATTTTTTTTGAAGTTATACTTCTTATGGGAGGGTGGGTATGAAAAATTTACTTTTTGACAAGAATGTCAAAGGGATTATGACGCGATCACCCTGGGTAGCAGGGTTGTCGTTTCACCTTTAGAGTAGGCAGTACTTTAGTATTTAAAAATGCAGTACGCCGCAGTACGGCAAACATAAAACACACAACACGTTGCAAGTTACATGTTTCATGTGGCAAGTTGTATGTGGCAAGTTGTATGTGGCAAGTTGCGTGTGGCAAGTTGCATGTGGCAAGTTGCGTGTGGCAAGTTGCATGTGGCAAGTGGCGTGTGGCAAGTTGCATGTGGCAAGTTGCGTGTGGCAAGTTGCATGTGGCAAGTTGCATGTGATAATTTCCATGTGGCAAGTTGCCAGAGTTGCAAAAAGCTCACATTTGAGCTCAGCTCACAGCTCAGCTCAAATTTGAGCTCATTTGAGCTGAGCTGGAAGTGAGCTGAGCTGAAAGTGAGCGCCCCAACTTCCAACGCCTATATCTCGAAATTTTGAGGAAAATGAAAAAATTTTTTTGATGCCAAAAGGTAGCGGGGACTCTAACCTACATTTGGGCACAACTCTCATCCCTGTAGGTCCACGCGTTCTCAAACCGGGAGAACTTAAAAGTTAAAAAAAAATAGGCACGATTCTGAAAAAATAGGCATGATGTGGCGGTTTAACATGGAAGGCGATTTTTTAAAAATCTGACAATGTGCAAGGCGTAGGCCCATGACACAAGCTATCATTTGGCATCACTCCCGAAAATTGCTCTCAAGCGGTTTAGCTTCCAGGAGCGTTCAAAGATTCGGTGATTTTTCGAAAAAAAATTTTACCCCAACTTTCAAACGCGATTTTCTCGGAATTTTGAAAAAAATCGAAAACCCGGATTATACCACTATCGGGTAGCTGAGAATATAAGCTTTCATATGGCACCACTCCCCTGTCTCTAGATCAAAGCGTTCCAACGATTATATCGCGGAATTTTGAAGAAAATGAAAATAAAATTTTTGATGCCAAAAGGTAGCGGGGACTCTAACCTACATTTGGGTACAACTCCCATTCCTGTAGGTCCACGCGTTCTCAAACCGGGAGAACTTAAAAGTAAAAAAAAAAAATAGGCACGGTTCTGAAAAAATAGGCATGATGTGGCGGTTTAACATGGAAGGCGATTTTTTAAAAATCTGACAATGTGCAAAGCGTAGGCCCATGAGACAAGCTATCATTTGGCATCACTCCCAAAAATTTTTCTCAAGCGGTTTAGCTTCCAGGAGCGTTCAAAGATTTGGGGATTTTTCGAACAAAAATTTTACCCAAACTTTCAAACGCGATTTTCTCGGAATTTTGGAAAAAAAAATATAAGCTTTCATATGGCACCACTCCCCTGCCTCTAGATCAAAGCGTTCAGCTCCCAGAACTTCCAACGCCTAGCGGGGACTCTAACCTACATTTGGGTACAACTCCCATTCCTGTAGGTCCACGCGTTCTCAAACCGGGAGAACTTAAAAGTAAAAAAAAAATAGGCACGATTCTGAAAAAAAAGGCATGATGTGGCGGTTTAACATGGAAGGCGATTTTTTTTAAATCTGATAATTTGCAAAGCGTAGGCCCATGACACAAGCTATCATTTGGCATCACTCCCAAAAATTGCTCTCAGGCGGTTTAGCTACCAGGAGCGTTCAAAGATTCGGGGATTTTTCGAAATTAAAAATTTACCCCAACTTTCAAACGCGATTTTCTCGGAATTTTGAAAAAAGTCGAAAAACCGGATTGTACCGGAATTTTTTTTTATGATAAAAAAAGAAATATTTTACTAAAAAAATAGAAATATATTTACTATTGAAAAAACCAAGAGAAAAGATCACGAAAAATTATCTGTTTTATTTATAAAAATATCCATGTGTTAAAATAATTCCATTAATAACTAGAACCAAACATCTTAAGCTATGGTGTTTTATAAAAGTTTAAAATATCTTCATATTTCATTATATTTTCCAAATAAAAATCAATGTATCCTCTCACCCATCACAGCTCAGCTCAGCTCACTTTACCTTAGCTCACCCAACAGCTCAGCTCAACCATCAGCTCAGCTCAACCATCAGCTCAGCTCACTTTCAGCTCAGCTCAAATGAGCTGGAGCTATGGTACATAGCTCAAAAGTGAGCTAGCTCAAAATTTGAGCTGAGCTGTGAGCTGAGCTCAGCTCACTTTTGAGCTTTGTAGCAACCCTGCAAGTTCCATATTGCTACTACTAGTGCTGAAGAAGCGCACACAATTCTCATAAAATTACCATATCGCACATTTTATGCGCAATTCATTTACTTTCGTTAAGCATATACTGTACGTTCTGAACCGCACAACATGAGTAAATTTCACAGAATAAATTGAAAACTACATGGACGCAAGGAGGATGAAAGAATTAATTTATTGTTCACTTGATAAAAATGTAAAAAAACTAAGTGTGGATTAATTACTTCATAATAGAAATTAAAAATATCAAATGAAATTCATTTACATATACTGAATGAGAAGTATAACTTCAGTCGCGTGTACATGTGTACACACACTCTTTTTTTTCAAAAGTGTGATATATTTTAGATTTTTTGCTTCGAAATTTAACTGATAATATTTATGGCCAAAAATTTTTTTTAAATAAATTCATATTTTATTAGAAAAAGTTTGGAAAAAAGTCATTTTAAATTTTTCTAATAACATTTTTTTTTAATTCTAAGTTTGACGACCATTTTTTCAAAAAGCCTTCATTAAATTTAAAAATGTATTTTAAAATTTTGTAGGTGTTGCCGTTGTGTTCAAAATATTTTTTTTTTGTGTTTGAGGTCAGAGTGTTAAAAAATTGCATTTATCGCTTAAACGATGAAAGATTGTCCCTTACTGCCTTTTATTTATTTTCCTTAAAGTACCTAGAGAATCTTTTGCTATCATTTGTTTTATGAAATTTAAGCAAAAAAAAAAATGGTTTTGTTAAAAAAAAATTTAATTTTAATTTTAAAAAACAATACGGCAACACCGGCAATTTTTAATCTATAGACTTTAAAGTATTTTTAATTACCTACGTTTGAAAAAAAAATCGTCAAAATCAGAGCTGTTCGGCCGGGTTCCCTAATAAATTGCTTTAGTTACTCTACTAAATATTAAACAAATTAACGGGATAGTTGGTCTGCAAAATATTTTAAATAAGTATATAATGCGTTTATTTGTTTGAAAATAAATTAAAAAAGCTTATTTCAGAAAATAATTTCTAAAATTTTGAATTAAAAACAAAAAAAAACTGATTGAGTAATTGTGTTGACTTTTAAATATCCATGTATTAGTGCTTCTTGAGTGGATTCTGAATTTGAATCGAGAAGAGAATTTCTCTCCTGAGAAGCTTTCTAGCTGTCATTTTCGTGCGAATAAAACACTTCCAGAAGACTTCTGAACGCTTCCGGACGATTCCGGACGGCCAATCGAAAACACCATAAGATTTTTGATAAATGGCAGCTTCCTAAAGAAAACAATCGGGTCTTATCAAGAAAATTTACACTTTTAAAGTGTACAGTGACTATAAATATCGAATTTTATTTCTTCGTTCATTACCTGACAAAAGTGTCTAAGAAGATCGTGTAAAAATTTCGAGCCGGTTTCGGAGAAATTTTCCTCACCAACTTTGAAAACACCATTTCAAGAAAAACCCGTTTTAACTTTTTGGCAACCCTGTAAACTAAGTTAACACGTCTTCATAAATACGCTAATTTCACCGAAACTATTTGTCATATCAGAAAAGAAAATATATTTGAATTTTTTCAAATATAGCCCCTTACGTAAATTGCTTGATATGTTTTGAAAAAAAAATTGATTTAAAAAAAAAAAAAACAAAAAAAAAATTGAAATAGTTTTAAAAGATAAAATTTTTTTTTTAACAATATTTTTTTTCAATTTATAAATAAAGGCTACTAAAACATGTCTGTACTAAATTTTCGTTGAAATCGGTTGACTTTTTTTACAAGAAAGTCAGTACTCAAAAATCAAGAAAATGGTAATATGGTAGGTATTATTGTCTCTAAGCAGATTGCATATCAACTCTGTAATAGGTGTCTTAGCAGGGCACTGTCTCAAAGTTAGACACGCCATAAGACTTGGCGTAGTCTCTAACGACTTCTGTAGAAGTTGCCTTGATGAGGAAGAAGAAGAAACAATCCAACATCTTCTCTGCTCATGTCCTGCCCTTTCCAGTAGACGTAAAAAATACTTGGAAAAAAATTTCTTAGAAGATACAAGTGAATTAATTAATACTTACATCTTCAACCTTCACCGCTTCATTAAAAGCTCCAACTGTTTTAATAAGTGCGGAATTTCCTTGCAAAATCATGGTATCACAACGGACCAATAAGTGGTCTAAGTGTGTCGTTTTCCTGACAGCCATTTCTTTTTCTATTTAACCTAACCTAATATTTCAGGTATGTAGAGAAGTGCACTTGTCCACTATTATTCGAACGCTTCAATTGGAAGTAAACAAATAAATAAATAAGATAAATAAGTGCAAGGTTAGAAAGCAACCCCGTTAAGTATTGGTTTTGAAAAACACGAAATGCATTTTTTGTTTACTAATGTCACCTTCAATAGTATGAATTAATTACACTGGTCGGCAAAAAACTAAAAAAAAGTCGGGAGCAAGAACTTTATGAGGTGATTTTGATTGACTTTAGTGTGCTGAATTCAAAACTTTTTACAGATTTCTTAAATCACGTCTAGTTTTTGAGCTATACTCATCACTATTTTCGCTATAAAGCTTCAAAAACTAATTTTTAATTGATTTTTTTTTTATGTTTAGCCAAAAATTTATAATTTCCGTAATATGTTGCTCTTTATAAGTCCAAATCAGAAGACGCAAGATGGAATTTGATTCAAAAAACCATTCATTACTTTGAAAAAAATAATCAAGATTTTGAAACATATATCATAAATTTCTTTTTTCAATATCTTTGAGAAAAAAAAATAATTTTGAAAAAATATAAATACATTTAGGACGTGTTAATATGGCGTTTTGAGATTGCATAAGTAGTTTTACAAAAAAAAAAGTTAACGGTGATGTAATTCGATGTCAAATGTACCCAAAAAAAACGCGTTTTTGACCTATTAATATTCAATTATTTCAAAAACGTGACGTGCCAGTGAAATTTTGACTTCAGATTCGGACTCAGCACACAAAATTCCTCTCGAAAAGTAGGGTTTGGTTCTTGCTCTATATCCGTTGCCGACCAGTGTTATATTAACTACGCATTTTTTTAACAAAATACTGATTTCAAAGTCACCTTGTTTGACATTGAATTAACCTATCTATACTATCTATTGGTTCGGGATGCTCTCAGAGGCCCATCCTCTATGATATTAAACCAAGAAACCAAAAAGTAAGACTTGCTTTTTTTCAAGACACATAGTTTGAAACGAAATTATGTAAATGCCCAAAACCTAAATCGATGATATAAAAAAAAACTAGAAATATTTCCTATCTCAGTCTTCTTGTAAAATTGCTTTCAAAATTTATAATCAATCAGTAGAAGGTAGGCAGTTAATTTGCTTAAGAACCTCGCTTGAAGCTAAACCAGAAAAAAAAAACAACCTCTAACACTATTCAAAGACTGATTACACTAATTCGATTTGCGTATCACGAACATCCGACAGAAGGCTATAAATTATGAAAGAATTTTCACTTTTCCACTGCATCAAAGTTATGCCTTCGTGTCGCGTTCTTCCCCAAAAACATATTTCTATTCCATAACTTTAGTCTAATGGTTACGTTAATTACGGACAAATTATAAGAGTCTCTTCCTATACGTGCTTAATGGCACCTTCATGCCATATTTCCAAAGCTCGAGAAGAAACATCTGCTGCGATCCCATTACCCGGACTAATGAGAGCAGAGAGTCTCAGCCTGAATGCGGCGAAAGTGCAACTGACCGATGGCTCCAAGGCTGATTATCCTATGATTTTCGCGACTATGCTGGTTATTTCTGGTGCTGGCTGATGGTGCAACCAGGTGCGGGCTATTTTCTCCCGACCGCGTCCGGTTGTATAAGACGCTTCCTCTAGGATCAGCGCAGACTCAGATTGCATAATATTCATGCGGATAGTTATCTAAAATATAGATCCTACGCTGGCAGCATCCGTGAGATTCGTGTGTCATTTCTCATGTCTCGTCATTTGCTGATGCTCTGGCATCCACCATCACACACAAGCTTAAGACACAGGAAGCCAAATGCAGCCGCCACCGCCGCCGCGCCGTATAGTTGTATAATGATCCTGGCGACTGGGAATCTTCTGGTAAACCTCTCTCTCTCTGTGATGCACCGTCTTCGGTATTTTCATTTGAAATTGAATAACTTCGACTTTGGCGAATAAATGTTCAACCCTAAGGCGGATCGCAGACGTGGTGCGCGCATCGTTAGAATTTTGTATTATATAATGCCTACTTAGAATCAAATTTAGCAATCTGAAAGCGTGTCTAATCGCATCGTAAGATCAACGCCTGCGATAGAGGCTGAAGTCTATAAGAACAAAAACAACAACAACAACTCAGAGTGTGCACACTCTAAAACCAACGCGAACGCCCTTTTCTTGTGCGCGTTTTATATCTCGTTCGGTATTAATGACAGAGATTTTTCAATGGGCAAGAGGACTATGATGATGACGACGACGATGACGCTAAGGGAGCAAATAGATGATCAGGTGAGGTTGGAATATCCCAAACCGATTTCCTCAGGGGAATTAAAAAACTTGATACCTTCTCGGTGACTTGAAGATATAGAAATTGATGGAGGAGTAGGGTTGCCATTTTTAAAAATTTACAAATTTCGATGCAAGATTTAACTTGACAGTATTTTTAAGCTCAATTTGTAAGAATTAAGGTATTCCGTGTTGCATTGTAGGGGGCCTCCATTTTTGTAGGCATCTGGGCTTTGTTCCTTCTATTTCTTCTTCTTCTTCTTCTTCTTCTTCTTCTTCTTCTTCTTCTTCTTCTTCTTCTTCTTCTTCTTCTTCTTCTTCTTCTTCTTCTTCTTCTTCTTCTTCTTCTTCTTCTTCTTCTTCTTCTTCTTCTTCTTCTTCTTCTTCTTCTTCTTCGTCTTCTTTCTTCTAATTTCAAGTAGGTTCTAGCCCTTACGGAAAAAAGTCTTGTTCTAGTCTATAGATATTTTTTTTAAATCCATAGCTTGGCAACTCTTTTGTATCCCTTTCAAGTTCATCATCGCTTTAGGATTTCGCATAAGTGCCTACTATCTGCATGATTCCATCTGCCGTCTCCTTTTTGTTTTTTTGTATAAATATAAAAGACGAACAACAACTGCCCCTGCAACATCAAATAAACATTAATTTCCGATTACACTGGTAGGTACACGTGTTTCACCTGAGTCACGACGCGCCCACTTCGAACTGCCCCTTCACACTTGGTCAGTTCAACTATGTATTCCTTTTGCACACCTTCGCCCTTATTATTCATTTATATAAAAAAAAAACGATCTCAAATTGAATCCAAGACTTGAATGAGAAAATACTTGGGAGATATTTCCTTGTTGATCGACTCCTTTTGCTACAAGACCAATGGTCAAGAGTAGAGAAAAGTATACTTAATAAATCTGGAGATTACATCCTCGAGTTCAGTTGTACTTGTAAGACAACCACTCACCTGTCCGCGAAAGTGTCTATCGATATTCAAGAAGCGACTTACAAGCGATTTATCGTTTCGCTCTCTTTTTTGTTGAACTATGTATATAAGAGGTAGCTCTTATTGCGATTGTGAATCACACCTAATCCCTCTGTTGGCAATGATATGTACCGCGCTGCTGACTGGACGCACAGGACAGTCCTTGATATCGTTCGCATCAAAAATGATGTTATTAAATCGTAATTTATTTTTAATCATATCAAAGTGTTAAGCTATCTTCTTGGTAGATTGAGGTAGAGTGTTTGTGTAGAAATTGATTGGGACAGGAACATGAGACATGGGACACCCTTTGGGCAGATATGCGGCAATAAGGCAAAATCCGAGAACAGGAAGCAGGCGATGGCATTTTGATTACGCGCAAGTTTGACAGATGAACAGGATCAAATATAAATTGAAATCTGCAAGTTTTTGTGCTATGTCATTGTTCGTTAGCTATTTTAGAAAGGCGCAAATTTGAACAGTATACTTATCCCATCAAAGTCTTTGATTCAATTAAGGGATTCTGTTGCTACCGAACATGTCTCATCGGATGTCTTCATAAACTGTTATAATTAAACTGTTATAATTCTACATACTACTTTCATTTTCATCCAGCTAAGCCTCTATAAGAGTTTTTATTATGATAGCTAAAAATATCGCAAAAAACATAGAATCACATTTTCCAAATAAGCGACGTATATCAGGAAGTTTCATCCGACCATGCTCAGCCACTTTGCCTACTTTCTGCTACCTTTTTATATTCACCCACGCTCTTGCTGATGAAAACATAGCAAAAAGTGATTTAAATGAGAAATATAGGCCGCTCTCACCCACTTCATCTACGTTCGTCAGAAATTTTTATTCAACAATGTTCCAAGTCTCCATCACCGTTTTTATAACAATTGATAAAAACATCTGAATTGACATAGAATCACACTTGCTACATGAGCGATTTTAATGGTGAGTATATGCCACTTTGATACGCTTTGTCTAAGTATTTCAGGGACCTCATTCGGCTATACGCTTAGACTCCATAAGCTTTTTTATCATGATTGTTAAAAAAACATCCCAAAAAATACAGAATTACATTTTCTTACTGGTTATTATTGGAAGCCTAGGCTGCTTTGTCTACGTGTTGCTATCATTTTCATCCACCTACCATACGCGCTTTTATTATAATTGATAAGAACATCGCAAGAATCATAGAACGACCTTTGCTGCATTAGCGATTGGTAAATGAAGTATAGGCCCCATTCAGTCGGTTTGTCTACGTGCGTCAGGAATTTTCATACGGCCACATTTTACGCCTCTATGAGCGTTTTATATTAAAATTGATAGAAACGTCGCAAGAAACATAGAACTGCATTGTAATTAATAAAAAAAACATTGCAAAATACATAATGTAGAACTACATTTTCTACATTTTAATAGTTGTTATTAAAAAAAGAGGTTGTCTGTTAAGCCGGTTTACGGACGATGATTTAACGTGATAACGTCGTCAGAAAACAGGTTGTGTGGTTTTGTTTAAAATGAGTCAATTAAAGAGTTTACATTTTTCAAACAATCATAATTTACAAGAAAAAGCTAAAAAAATACCTTTTTTATTTTCTCATTATATTAATTTTTTTATTTTAAAAGCTTACAAAAAAAATTATGCAATTTAAAAGCCAAGTATTTCTTCTTTTATTTTTAATTAATTCCATTTTTTTCCCTAACAACCTATAAAAAATTTTATACCATCTGAAAGCTTATTGTCTTAGCTCAAAATATGTATATCGATCAGGTATATTAGCTCAGGGAAATTAGTCAAAATATGGGCATGAAATCGCATTTTTCGCGGGACAAAATTTTTTTCATGAAATGTGTTTGGGTGGTTGTCCTTATCATAAAAGTCAATTTGTTGGGATAATTGGAGGTTGGGAACAGCCGCCATCTTGGAAAAGAGATTGGTATCGTTTTTATTGAATAGCTCCATTGTTATTCATTTTAACAAAAAATGACAAAGGTAAGACTTATTAACAATAAAATTATCTAAGAAATGATATACAAAACAATTCCGTGAGTTGATTAAATAAAATTTTATAGTTGGTCAAAGTGCGGGTTTGTATCGCAATGTTGGGACAAAATGACATTTTTTCATATATCTGACGAACTTTTGATTTGTTTGGATAATTCTTCAAGAATGAATTGTAGTACTTATAATTACCTATAAAATGAGCCCACAATCGTTATTGTCACCATCGTATTGTAGAAGTAATCTAACTCCGAAACTCTCCATGTACTAGTCAAAAGTAAGAAAAAAGCTGTTTTTTTGCAAGTAGGCCGAGAAAATTTTGGGAGTAGAGGTATAACCAAAATATAAGTACGCAGTTTTGCAGCCATACGCGTGTTAATGTCGATTTCAAAGATCTGACAACTCTAATTTTGTGCTCTATACGGTTTTTGGAGGGTTAAATAACGTAGGTTTTCCAGTTAATGTGAATGGGCTAAATTTATACTATTTGAAATTATAAATATACAAGCTGATGCTCTATTATTTTTCCTAAATCTGAACACCCCAATCTTGAGGATGTGACCAATAGAACTATATATAAGCCGTTTATACGATTATGTTTTAGAAGCTTTTTTTGTTTAGATTTTTGTTTGTTTATTTGAATTGAAAAGCCTGATATGGTTAGTTAAAAAAGCTTATATCGTGAGTTCTATTAACCCCATAGCCGAGATTGATTTATGATAAGGACAACCACCCGAACACATTCCATGAAAAAAATTTTGTCCCGCGAAAAATGCGATTTAAATTACTAATTTCCCTGGGCTATATGAGACATCTACAAAAAAGAGCTAGAATTTTTTAAACTCGATCAAATTTCATTAAAAAAAGCAGAAAAAACATTTATTTTTATGTTCTCAGGCTATGGAATCAATTTTTTTGTTTGACAACCTATAAAAAATATATACCGTGTGAAAGCTTATTATTTCACCTTTCATATGACTTATCAATCTCATTTCAAAGATGCCTACAAGAGAAGTTAGAATTTTTTAAAATCAACCATGTCGAATTTCCAGACTGAGATTACGGTACTTCCCACACTGGTGGCTGTTCATGATCAACAGATCTCCACCTGGTGTTTTGAGATTTAACATTGTGTAGCTTGTAGTTAGTCTATTGTTATGTGTGATATACCAAATGAAAGGTAATTGTATCAGGATGCTCATAAAAGTTTAATAAAATTTCTATTTGCTCTTAGGCAAAAGTTATAACCTGTTGAATTCTAAAATTTTATTTTACCGTTATCTCAGAAGTATGTTTACGAAAATGATTGAAACTTCGCACACATTTAGTCGTTTTCATGGTCTATCATTACTTTAATACTTTTTTCCTGTATCTATTAAAGAAAAAAAGATAAAAATAAAAAAACGATGAAAATCGGTTAAAAACGGTCAAAAAACGTGTTTTTTTAAAACTTGTTTCTTCCGTTATTCAGTCAAAACTCACTAAACGATTTCAAGTTTTTGCACATGTATGCATAAGGCCAAAACCTACATGTCCTATAAGTTTGAGATTTTTTGAACGATCCAAAAAAAATTACCCAAAAATAACCCTTAAAAACAAGGTGTTTTCAAAAATTCATATTTCGAAACGCAGAGTGTTGGAAAAAAATCAGTATCAGACCCTTAATTTTTTTTCCCTCACCTGGCATCTTTAGAATTCACAAAAAAAAATTTCCTTTACCCAAAACCATCATTTTGTCATAGCCCCATCACGTATATAACGTTCAAACAAAACGTTATAGCTTAATTTCAAAATTATTTAGAATTTTTTCTTAAATGCAGTTATTCGTAAATTAATCTCATCTATCTAAAACAAAAAAATCAATTCTCTACGACCTCGCGTTTATTCAATTTCAATTTCAATTTTGTTTTATTGAACATACTATATACAATTGACTAAGCTTAACTTATTTCTAATAAGATACATTGATTGATATTAAAATTTGTTGGCACATATGGGGCCTAACCTTATACAATGGATAAAAGATAAAATATATGTAAATATAGTACATGAATAGGCTTAATTTTACAAGTCTGCTGACTAGGTTATCCTCGGGGTGTTCCGTCCCGGTTGTCCAGTTGTGGTATTGATAATGGTGGGTTGGGTGGTATGGCAATTAGCCGCGGTAGTAGGCCGATTGCGTATCGGCGTAAAAGTAAACTACTTCCTCGTTGTCGGTTGGGATTATGTGCTCATCCAGAATATCCAAAGCACTAAGGTATCTGGGTTCGGGATGTCGTTGTTGGGTTCTCATGCTTCTCATCAGCTGATTGGGGTGGTTGGCGATGCTTCCGACAAGTTTCTTTGCAGATTGCAGCAGATACTTTTCCAACGTTATGATGTTTGCTTCCTCGTAAAGTCGCTCGTTGCTGTAGTATTTTTGTCGCTGTCGATCGAAGTAAAGTCCGGTGCAGATCCTCAGGATTTTCCTCTCAAAAATTTGAAGTTCCTTCATGGCTGTCTTGGAAATGGTATACCATACCGGAAAGCTATAGGTGATGACAGGTCGTAGAAGCTGCTTGTAGATCAGGAGTTTCGTTGGTTGGCTTAATCCGTTTCTTCTCTTCATCAGGGGGTGAAGGCGATGGAAGGCGTAGTTGGCTTTTTTCAGGACAGACCTAGAGTGAAGGTTGAACCTCAGGAGCTCGTTAAAGTTGATCCCTAAATACTTCGCGTTGCGTTTGGCTGCCAATTTAGTACCATCAGGTAGTGTAAGTGTGATGCTCCTACAGTTTGCAGCTGACCGAATGCTTCGTCCTCCTGTTCGTCTAAAGCACAGTAATTCCGATTTGGATGAGTTGATCCGGATACCCCATTTACTGTAGAACCCATACAGTTTTCGAATGTGAGCTTCAACTTTCCTGGCGGCTATCGTTGGCGAGACGGACTTGTAGTATGTGAGCGAATCGTCAGCGTAAAGCAGGTTCTCACACTCACTTGCAAGCGGCTGGTCTGACGTCAGGATACTATAGAGGAAGGGACCAAGTTTTGATCCTTGGGCAACTCCAGCTCTAATGCACTTCATTGCTGATTTTCTATCCTCCACTTGTACGAAGAAGTTCCTAGAAGAAAGAAAAGAAAAAATGATTTTTATTAGTGCTACAGGGAAGCCTAGTAAATGAAGTTTATGGATAAGGGCTTCTATCCATACGCTGTCAAATGCTTTCTCGACATCCAGAAAGCATGCGACGGTAACTTGATGGTTGTTCAAAGCTGAGGTGATGTCTTGGTGGAACTTCATGAGCGGATGCAGTGTGGAGTGCTTCTCCCGAAAGCCGAACTGCATGTCTGGGATAATGTTGAAATCGCTGCAAAACTTCTTGAGCTTCCTCAGTGTCAGCTCTTCCAAGAGCTTACTTAGGTTGTTGAGAAGAGAAATTGGCCTGTAATTAGATATAAAGTTCCTCGCACCTTTCTTAGGAATTGCCACGATTCTTGCAGTTTTCCATTTCTGCGGGAAGTAGCTGTTGTTGATGCAGTTGTTGAGGATAATGGTTAAGAAGATTAATATTGTCTGCGGGAGCCTCTTAATGACGAAGTTGGAAATGCCATCCGGTCCGGCTGATTTCTTAGGTTTGGATAGGCTAATTATTTCGGCAATCTCTTCTGGGGTGCTCAGGTTTGGGCTGTCAACTGGATCACTTGCGGGATTGGTGTTGCTGAATGTTGCTACATCGATGTTAGGTACTAAGGTCCTTCGGATGGATGCTTCCATTTCCTGTAAGAAGACTGGGTCTGCGGAAGGGTTCGGTGTGAAGTTACCTTCGAAGTGGGCTGCAAATGCTTCTGCTTTTTCCTGAGATGTTGTTGCTTCTCCATTGTTGGTGTTAATAACTTCCGGCATTGGTGACTTCTGTCCAACAATTCGGTTGATATTCTTGAAGGCATCAGGTCCGGGCTTTATTGACTGCAGTCTCTTCTGGAACTGTGTGTTGTTGAAGTGTTGAATGGCGTTACGGAGCATGATGTTGGTGCACTGCAGCTCACTCCACACTGTCCGGTAGTTGGCATTTGATGTGTTTAAGTCCCGCTTGTGGATCCTTTGGAGGCGTTTTCTTAACCGCTGTCTGTGTGCGTATAAATTTTGCACGTGTACTGGAAGATGTTGGTAGCGGTCCTTTGATGTCTTCGGCTGTTTTTGATTGTCCAGTGCACTTGTGATTGCCGTTTCCAGAGAATCAATAGCAGCATCAATTTCAACATTCTGGAGATTTCTGTTGTGTGGTGGGAAAGTGATGGATTGTTCAACCTCTCTCTGCAGCCTGTCTATATCCAATCTCCTATAGTTGATGAAGTGTTCCGCTGGTTGTGTCACTAAGTTGATGGGCTGATGAAGCTTAATACTGAGCTGAACTGCTTCATGGTCCGAGTCGCTGGATACTGTTGAACAGATAAAGTTGCAGAAATCTGGATGAATATGCACAAAATTTGATGTTACTAAGAAGAAGTCCAATGTTGAAGGTGTTCTTGGGTAGGTTGGTTTCGGTTGAGAAATTACAACTAACGAGTGTTGGGCACTGTTGAAATCCAACCAGTCGGATATTGCCTTCCCTTCAGTGTTGATTGTTGTATCCATCCAAAGGTGATGTCTAGCATTGAAATCACCGCCGATGAGTCCATAAGTGCTTCTCGAGAGTGTGCCGTTGAGGGTCTGTAAGTCGCTCTGGATGTTTTTGGCCGTGGAATTGCATTTGAAGTACACGCTTATTATGGTGAGTGTCTCATCTCTTCCTAGGTTTAAGATTACGGCAGTAGCTTCACTGGTCGAGAGTCCTTTGATGATGGTTTCACTGGTGCTTATATTTTTCTTTACAAAAATTGCAGTCCCTCTTCGGTTCTCGGCTTTGTCCTGTCGGAAGGTGTTAAATCCAACGATGTCAATGTTATTTTTCCGTGTCACGTTGGTCTCGCTGATGAGGGCGATGTCTGGGCTGTTGTTCTTCAAGAACAAGTTGAATGATGTCCTCTTCTCCAGGCTGTACAATGAATTGACATTGTACGTCAGTATGCGGAGCTTCTTTAATGACATAGTGTGTAGATGAAGGTGGCTAAGGCCGCGGACTTATCTTTATCACTCAGAAGCCCATAGTTAGACGGAACGGCACTCCGGGCTTTCTGCATCACTGACAAGAGGTCACTTCCGAAGAGGCGCTCAACTTCGTTGTTGAGATTCATCGGTGGTGGTGCTGATGTAGATGCTGGTTTGGTCGGCTTAGTTGGCCCTGTCTTAACTGGGATGCTCTTTGCTGGAGTCCTGGTTTGCCGTTGTTGTGTTTGGTTCTTCATTGGTGCTATTGGCTTGGGTGTTGCTGCCTTTGGTGGTTGTGCTTTTAGGGCCATTGCTGCATAGCTCACTGCTGGCCGGGTAATGGTACATGCTGACTTAGCAGCAAACTCCTGGTGAGACTTTTTCTGCGCCAGCACCTTATTTCTTTCGGTAAGCTTAGCTTTCAGTGTCGGGCATCCTTTGAAGCTAGCTGGATGTCCTTCCTTCTTACAGTTGGCGCACCATACATCCGATCCGGTGTTTTCCTTCCTTCTACATTGTCCTGGTTCATGGTCTTCTTTGCACTTAACGCAAACATATTGGCGGCCGCAGTTTGTGGCAACGTGACCAAAACGTTGGCAGTTTCGGCATTGCACGATGTCGTTGGTCCTAAGACGCTCCCAATGAACCCGGTGGTTCATTATCAATGTCTTTGAGTAGACCTCGGCGATGTCACAGCTCTTACTTAGTTCTACGACGAAGTTGTTGAATTCTTTCCCCTGTGCCTTTTTGGACTTGAATTCAGTGACTTTGATGACTGGGAGACCATCGATCCTAAGTTCATCTTCTATTTCAATGGCTGCGAGTGTGAAGTGAAGTCCTTTCAGCATTAGTAGGTTCTTCCTATCTTCTCGGGGTGTAAAGGTATTAAATTGGATCTTCCTCGCCTTTAGGAAGTTTTTAATGTCCTCAAAAGATTGGCGGTTCCCAGTTGAAATGATGGTTGTCTTTGTGCTCCGGTTTTTAAATGTCACCTTGATGTTTTTATTTTTGCAGAATCTGCTGATTTCCGCGATGTTAGCGGAAAAACAGAAGATTGGTGGCATTCCTGTTGTCTTGGTGGTGGTGATTGGAGGCGTTGGCTGGGCGGCAGTTGTACTTGCTGTTGCTGGTTGTTTAGCTGTTGGTGGCTGTGTTGCAGCTTGTGACTGTTGTGCTGTTGGCGGCTTGTTTGGACTGGCTGATGTTGGCTGCTTATTCGGAGAATGCTGGGCTGTTGCTGTTGATGGCTTGTAGAAATCCGTGATTATTAGTTTTTTGGCTGCAGTTGCTCCTTTTCCGGATTTCCTAGGCCTCTTCTGCCCTGGCTGGGGAGATTCACCATCAATTTCCGAACTGGAAGCAGAATCACAAGTATCCTCTTCTTCGCTGGCTGGTTCATCTTGGCTGGTTTGCACCTCATCGTTGGCGTGTGTCGATGAGCTTTCTTCACTTTCGGTTTCCATTTCATCTTCGGCTTTGTCTTCTTTGTTCTTCTGCAATTGATCATCCCTTGTGATAAAACTTCCTAGGGTTTTATTGATTCGCGATCCGTGTTCAGGACCCAGGTCGTTGATGATCCTCTTAATTAGTTCTTCCAGGGCAATAAACGCACTTTCAAGATTAAAAGGCTCACCCATTTTTAATTGCTGCTAATTGTTTTTACTTTAATTATTATATGGCACCACTTAGTTTAATCCTCGCACGATATATTAAGAAAAACTTTCATGCGCACATTAATTAAGGGTTGGCTTAGGTAGCTTAACTCTGCTAATGATTTCGGGTTTTATTACCACAGGGTAATAAAACTTTTGAAAATCGTCGCAGGTAAAACCCTTCGCTGGTAGATTTGGTGGTTGTTTTTGTTAAGTGTTTAAAACTATCCGCTGCACGTCTATCTGCTTTTGACCTCGCGTTTAGATTCTAGCAAAAATTTCATCTTTCCGTTTTACCCCTGTTTACCGTATTAAATGACAGAATTTTTAAAAATCTTTCATTTGGATTAAGCTTTAGGTTATTATCTTTCAAATAAGCTATAGAAGATTTTTGTATCTCTAATAGTTTATTTTTAATTCTGAATTTTTGCCCCACTGCGAAAGTGCGAGAGTGTAACGTTAGAAAATGGCGTCACTTTTTTGTGGTGGCTGCAATGGTTCATCGATTTATAAGACGTTATCACGTTAAAAATAAGGTCTTATACAGCCGCTTTATCTTTGAACCAAAACCGTTTTCATCCGGCCTCGCGCTTTCTTTTTTTTTTATTATAATTTCCAAAAAAAAACATCGCAAAAACATAGAATTACATTTTCAGTTCTCATTTCGAGCATTTTTCTTTCTTCTTTTAAATTTTACTTTTGGACGTTGCGTTGGTTGCTATTCTGTCCCTTGCTCCTTCATCTTCTTAACTTTTTATATTGTAAGAAACAATCAGTTTCTTATAATCCAAAAGAGGCAACTGAACTTAAGTTTCATGATGGAGAATCATAAAACTTACAACACAGCTTCCTTAATGCTGGACCACCGATCTCCCTTTTTTTTTTGTACTACCTACCTTTTTTCTAAGAAACATTCCAGGCCCTGTTAGCAGTTGTCGTCGATAATCTTCCAACATAAACTATTCCTAAAACATATACTCTTCCAAGGAATTTTCTTAATTAAATAATTAACACGCACGTTTATATCCGCATCTTTATGGCACACCTTTGACGTGCCTTTAGTAAACATATCCCAACCGCCTCTGAAAAAAAAGTTACATCCCATCCCAGTACCTATATATTTAAATGTGTGTGTGTGTGTTTGTTGTCCTTTAGTATGTTTGTTGGCGAACATCCCGTCATCTTTTATAGAAGTTGAGTAGAGAATAGAATCATGCAAGGGAACTTGTTACACTACACGAAAACTTATTAACTTGTCCATCGTCGTAATGCCAATAACTTGTGCACTCTAAACTGTAATCTCTGGTGTTCTTTTCTATGCGCTGCGCCATGAATAGAGGAATATTTTATATACCTATGTTAGTTAAGATACTTGCAAAAATGCAAAACTATATTTCCTACAAAACTTATTGAAAGGTAGCACGTAAGCAATCATTACCCGGTCATTTTCTACAATTTAATCAATTAGGCGGCCCAGAGTTAATATCATGGCACAACATCACCCACTCATAAGTCAACTTTGAACGAGCTCCAGCTCCAAGTGAGTGCATACAATCTTCTTCCGCTCCAATGGGCGCAATTTCGGTGGTGGCTTTCGGAGAGTGACTTCGAGTCGTTCTTCTCACCTTTCCAATGATGCATGGGATTGCTGAGCGTACAGGTGCTTGGCGAAACCAAATAAGTACCTATTGCTTAGCTATATATAGCTTGTTTGGTGCTACAGAGTCTCTTGATGCATAGATGCATTTATTTTCGCAGCACCCAAAAGGAACAAGAACGTTTTTTTTTTTTTTATTTTATTTTTGATAGAAAAAAGTGATGATGCCATAAGTGGAAGTAGACAGTAGGTAGAACAAGAAAAAATTGATAAAAGTAAAATACTACCTCCAGGTTAGTTCTACCCAACTGATGATGAACTTAGCCCCAATTTATTCACTCTCCATTAAATTTAAAATGGCCATTTAAAATGGGATATTTTAATATTTTAAGAAGTTGCTGTAAAAACTACACCGAATGTGGAGGTGTTACAGAGTAACGCATAAGCTTTAACTGCTATCAATAACACTGGTTTACAAGCGGTTTGTTGCCGAAACAAAAATATACTTTTCTAGAGGTTTTCGGTTGGCTGAACTCGAATCAGAAACAACTAATCAGCTCCCGTTTTTGAGATATTACCGTTAGTTCTTCAGACCTTATTCTTTTGTATAAGGAAAATTGTTTGAGCATATTTAGTAACGTTTTCTATAAGAACTGTTTTCCATCTTTCAATGGAAAAGATCTTTTCAATATCTTTTGTTTTGCCCGAGATATCTTAAAATGAAGTAAGTGGGTTTGGCTGCATACATCATAAAGGAGATAATGACGTTATAAAATTTATAAAAATACCAAACAACTTAGGATATCTCGGGCAGTAAAAAAGATATCGGAAAGATTTAAACAGATTTAAAAAGTTGGAAAATAGTTCTTTTAAAAACCGTTACTAAAAATATGATCAAACAATTTTCCTTATATAAAAGAATAAGGTCCGAAGTACTGCATTTTCTAACGGTAGTATATTTCAAAAACGGGAGCTTATTAAAACCTTCAGAAAAGTATTTATTTTTGTTTCGGCAACAAAAAAAAAAAAAAAACGTTTAATTTTGTTAACCAGTGAATTAACAACAATATTTCTAATTGATTAAACTTATAAACGGCCTCCAAGTGAGGGTGAAAAGCAAAAGGAGATAGAGCTGTACAAAAATACCAAGTTTAGGCTAAAAGTATTTGACAAATAAGAAACAATTATTAAGAAACCCCGTTGCTATTAAACTGAGTAGCTAGCAGCTGTGAGAGAACCAATGTGTTGATCGCAGTAGTATTAGAATTGCTATTTCTGTTGAAATGGGCCAGGGTATGTCAGAGTAAGGTTTTTTTAAATCCCCCCATAAACGACGTAATTATTTCAGATAAAGTCCTAATAGGTTCTAATTAACATAGCAATAACTAATAGATTGCAAAATAAAGTTGTTCTAGGAGGGATTTTATAAAATTTAAAAAATTTCAATTTTTGCGAAAATTTGCATTTTTCGGAGGCTATCCAAGAGACTATTAACCCTTTAACGCACAGTGGCTCATATATGAGCCAAACCATAAAAAGCATTAATACTTTAAAGTTTAACAAAAAAAAAAAGAGTGTGTGTACTCATGTACACGCGCTTAAAGTTATACTTTTTATTCACAGAAGTCCACTTAGTAGGTTTAACAGCCTCTTCTCCACGTCCTTGACTAACGTCTGGACAAATGTGAAGCATTGCTGATGAAGTTCCTGTCGAAGAAACTCTACTGTATGGTTCAGTCACCCAATTATTCGAGTTTAAATGTGTTATCTGTAAAAAATATGCACGTATATTCATGCAAGTTTTGGAAACTGTTAGATCCTTTGGAAGATCGAAGAAGTTATGAAAATCGTTTTGATTTTCTCCCAATGACGACAATAGAAAGAAGTTTTCGATCTTCATTTAACTCATGTTATAGGTCGTGTTTTATTTCGCCCGTGATTCAGATAAGATCATTGTATTTATTTGCCTTACAACAAAACCAGGTTTTCTCTTTGTTTTTATAACGAAAATAAATACAATGATCTGAATTGGATCGCGGGAAATATAAAACACGGCTATTGCTGTCCAGTTAGAATCTGGTATATGAGATCTGTCCGAAACAAACGATTCCTTTGAACAAGATAGCAGCCAAACGAAGATATGGTGTAGCCGTGGCTGTAGCTTGTAGTACTGTAAAAATTTTGTTGAGAGAAAACCCAGAATAAGTAGGCTGCAGCTGAGGTAAAAGTTGAGAATTTTTCAACTTGGGCTACAAGCTACAGCCACAGCTACGCCATTTTATTCAAGGGATAAAGCTTCCTTACCTGGGTTAATCGCAGTCTCCAAATTTCTCATGATTTCAAATTCTCAGAAATCAGATCGTCATCGATCATGTTGTCGTGGGCAGATGGCCCAACCTCAACCTACGAGTTTGAGTTATGTCGAGGAACTTTTTTGCATTATAAATTCATCCAATTTTGAACAATAAATTAAACACAAAGAAACAAATATAGAACGAATTTAAAATGTGAAGATTTTTAACACTTCATTTTTGTTTTCTTTGAGACTTTTGATAAAATGGAAAAAAGTAAACAAAATCAAACTAGAAATCTCAAATGTCAAAATGACATTTTCCGAAAGCCAAAATAACCAACCAGCTACATGTGCAATATTATTGTGTACATTATTAGGGCTGAACAAAATGCGTCGCTCGTCGCTCAGCGAATAAAATGATAGTTGTTGTCAAAAAATTCGGTTTCCAAAATAACAGAATGCAACCGCGCGAGCAACCGCACTACACGGGCTGTCAAATTAAATAAATAAAATAAGAAGCAGAAAGCAAAAGCAGATCGTGAAAAAAAATATAAAAGTAAAAACTCGTAATGCAACAAAGTTGAAAAAAGTTCAAATTTTGAGCGAATCGCTGAGCGACTGCAATCTGTTGCCGATGGGCGACTTGCACACAAACTACCAAACTATGACAACTCTAAATTTTTTTTGTGTACTGATTACGGAACTTTCAATATACAATGCTGTCAAGATTTTTGGCTAAGCCTTGAAGCGTTTTTTTTGTGTCCAGTTTAGCCCGGTCGTAATAAAAAAACACACCTTATCAGTAATATATCTACATTCGGTTGTAGAGTTCAATTTTATAATGCTGCATTATTTATTAAAAATTGTTTTTAACTGAAGAGCACGTAGAAAGTTATTTTTCAATACAGGTCGCCTCCACTAGCCATGAACGCTGTTTAGTTCATAAACATGTCTTGAAAAAATCGAATGGAGGCAGAAAAATCAGTGCCCACACTGACATCTTGTCGAAGAATCTTGTTTTTTGAACATGGCATGAGCCTTGTTGTGCAAATCATGGGCATGAGTGTTGACGTTTCGTGTATGTGTATAGTTTCTTTTGAATGTAAAGGTAAACGAGTCATTTTACCTCTACACTAAAGTGAAAGCCTTACAAACACGAAAGATAAAATGAGACGACATGAAATAATTTGCCCAGCGAAAAAAATTTTGCTCTTTGTGATGGATGCTCCTTGGAGGCACTGTGTTAGTGCCTGGCTACACGGTGATTTTTCAATCGCCTAAGCAGTGAGTTTGTAGGCAAGAGGGATGAGGATTGAAGGGGGAAGATGCTCACGAAGGGAACTGAATTTTCTGAGGGCAGTACAGTTCCATTACTAAATTTTTCCTCTTTTTGACGTTTGTTCCTAGAAAATGTAAAAGTGGAACGTGATTGGGCACAACAGTGTGTAGCCACCACATGAGATTTTTCAATCGATTGAAAAATCACTGTGTAGCCAGGCACTTAGACATTTTCATAAACACTGTTTAAGTGGCTTTGACAAAAACTAGAGGTAAATATCAGATGATAGAGAATGCGTACAAATGTGTCCGGAAATGTTATTTGGCTTAGGTGATCTTGGTTATTTTTAGTTAAGAGGAGTTCATATTGACTAAATTACCGGAAGACCAGCTGCATTTTGTATTTTATTTATTTAATTTCGCACCTCAAGCCTAGTACGCAGCTGAAGCGAAACGAAAAATGTTGAAGTCTCCAAAGTCAACAGCGAACATGTTTATGAAAAAGTACCATCGGGTATTAAAGCAAAGTAAAAATAATAAAAATACAAATAAAAAAAATTCAAGAAAAAACATCAGAAAATAAGTTTTAAAGCAAAAACAAAACAAATTTAATTTTGTTCAAGATTTCGGTATCGAATTTTTGTATGGAAAATTTCGTTTCGCTTCAGCTGCTTACTAGGCTTCACAATACGGGCAGTTATTATTTTTCATATTTGTATACAAGAAATTAAGTTGACCGCCCAACTAACATTTCAGCTTCGATTAAGTTATTACAAAAGCAACATTTCAGCTTCTTTTAAACTTTAGTAAAGTTGTTGGTCATGGAAAAAGGAGAACGTTATACAAGTTTGACCCTCTATAAGAAGTTTAAACGAAGCTTTACCGAAGTTCTTCCGAACCTTTGAGATTTGACAGATAGCTTCGGAAGAGCTTGTATAGCTCCCTAATACATGTCTTATCGAAATTTAAAAAAAAAAAACAACTACAAAAACAAAAAAGAGTTCTTTTTTAACTGGTTTTTATTTGATTTTAAATCATGAATTTTATCTTTTGATCTGAAATTATATAAATTTTCCCTTAAGTTTTTGGTATATCTATTGATAATAATTTTAAAAGTATATAATTTTTTTACAACACCCAGGAATCGAACTTCATATCTGCTTGGTGGCAGTCCGCCACTCTACCCACTCGGCCATCCTAGTATATTCATTAATGAAGTCAAAATCTTAATCAATTCAAATAGCAGAAATGTCAAAACAAAAAATGTCTGAGCCAAATTATTCAATGTCAAAACCAAAAAGTGTCCCAGCTAGATTATTCAATATCAAAACCAAAAATCAAATACTAAACTTGGTAATTTCTGTAAACCTTCTATAAATTCATTAAGCAGGCTTTTCCGAAAACAAGCTTTTTTCGTTTAAGTTTCTTTAACAGTATTTAAACAACTTATTAGAAGTTGTTAAACAAGTTCAAACTTCTATAAGCAATTTAATTCTGAAGCAAGCTCAATACAAGCTGTATAAAAAGTAGTACCTGAGAGATCTCAATTTATAGAAGCTGTTGTGCTAGTTGGGCGCGTTTTTCCCATGAAAATCGCATTTGCTTTGTATATACTCGTATGTATGCATTTGTTTTCTTCGATCTAGATTTGACGTCTGGTTTGTTGTAGCTGACATGTTTTTTTTCTCTTTTCTTCACTCTTTTTCAATGCGCTTAATTTATTGTGACTGATAAAAATTATGTAGCTGGAAACGAAAATATGATTTTTTAGTTGGAACAGCATATAACTCGGACGAAATTCAACAATAAATTTGAACTCGGCTAATTTATCTAGGCTTTTAGTAAACGCGTATAGAGATAAAATTTATTTAAGCGCTATCAGCGTATTGGTCTTTTGGTACTATGTGAATATGCGTTTGTAGGCACACAATAAAAATGCACATGTAGCTGCTGAGTTATTTAAGATTGGTCAGTAATAAATCCAGGTGGCGCTACTTGCTAATCCTTTTGACACTTCTTGTCAAAAAGCAAATTTTCACTCCCAACGCGCCAAAAAAAGTATAACTTTAAAAATCTAGTTTTGTTTATACTTTTCGAATTAAGTAATATCATTATAAAACGCCATCTATAATGATTTGGGCGAGCATAATTATCCGCTAAAGTGGCCAAACTGGTGATAGGCAGGACGGAGCATATTTTAAAAATTGAATAAAAAATATAAAACAATGAGTAAGAACTTTTAAAAAAATATACCAATAAAGGATATAATGTGATTATTATTGCTAATATATTTTTTCTTACATTTATCAAGTTTTAGTCATTTGAAAGTGGCATTAAGTGAATGGATGGAAATGTTGCTCTCCTGTTGGTCCATATATGAGCCATCATGCAACAAGGGAACAAATTCTCTTTTTTTCTTATTATCTATACAAGTTTTTTTTTTACGTTTACGTGCGGAATGTTACAAATTTAATTTAAAATAGATTAAAAGGCCTTTTAATCAATTTTATTGAAAGTCATACAGTTCCAGCGCGTAGTTTTTACGTATAATTAATTTAATTTAATTTTTTTGAAGTTATACTTCTTATGGGAGGGTGGGTATGAAAATTTACTTTTTGACAAGAATGTCAAAGGGATTATGACGCGATCACCCTGGGTAGCAGGGCTGTCGTTTCACCTTTAGAGTACGCAGTACTTTAGTATTTAAAAATGCAGTACGCCACAGTACGGCAAACATAAAACACACAACACGTAGCAAGTTACATGTTTCATGTGGCAAGTTGCATGTGGCAAGTTGTATGTGGCAAGTTGCATGTGGCAAGTTGCATGTGGCAAGTTGTATGTGGCAAATTGCGTGTGGCAAGTTGCATGTGGCAAGTTACATGTGGCAAGTTGCCAGGGTTGCAAAAAGCTAACATTTCAGTTCAGCTCACAGCTCAGCTCAAATTTGAGCTAGGTACCATAGCTTAGCTCATTTGAGCTGAGCTGAAAGTGAGCTGAGCTGAAAGTGAGCGCCCCAACTTCCAACGCCTATATCTCGGAATTTTGAAAAAAATGAAAAAAATTTTTTTGATGCCAAAAGGTAGCGGGGACTCTAACCTACATTTGGGTACAACTTCCATCCCTGTAGGTACAAGCGTTCTCAAACCAGGAGAACTCTTAAAGGTAAAAAAAAAGTTAAGCCCGATTCTGAAAAAATAGGCATGATGTGGCGGTTTAACATGCAAAGCGATTTTTTAAAAATCTGACAATGTGCAAAGCGTAGGCCCATGACACAAGCTATCATTTGGCATCACTCCCAAAAATTGCTCTCAAGCGGCTTAGCTTCCAGAAGCGTTCAAAGATTCGGGGATTTTTCGAAAAAAAAAATTTACCCCAACTTTCAAACACGATTTTCTCGGAATTTTGAAAAAAATCGAAAAACCGGATTATACCACTTTCGGGTAGCTGAGAATATAAGCTTTCATATGGCACCACTCCCCTGTCTCTAGATCAAAGCCTTCCAACGCCTATATCTCGGAGTTTTGAAAAAAAATTTTTTGATGCCAAAAGGTAGCGGGGACTCTAACCTACATTTGGGTATAACTTCCATCCCTGTAGGTACACGCGTTCTCAAACCAGGAGAACTTAAAGGTAAAAAAAAAGTTAAGCCCGATTCTGAAAAAAAAGGCATGATGTGGCGGTTTAACATGGAAGACGATTTTTTAAAAATCTGATAATGTGCAAAGCGTAGGCCCATGACACAAGCTATCATTTGGCACCACTCCCAAAAATTGCTCTCAAGCGGTTTAGCTTCCAGGAGCGTTCAAAGATTCGGGGATTTTTCGAAAAAAAAATTTACCCCAACTTTCAAACGCGATTTTCTCGGAATTTTGAAAAAAGTCGTAAAACCGGATTGTACCTGATTTTTTTTATGATTAAAAAAGAAATATTTTACTAAAAAAATAGAAATATATTTACTATTAACCCTAGAAAGATAATCTACGTCTGTAAGACGTATGGCGTGTAAAGAACTGTTTTATCTAATTCAATTCAAATTTCTGGGTTTTTGTTAAATTGATTTGATTTATTATATCACTTCTTTAAAATAATCTAAGTAATGAGTTAAATAAATATGACAAAAAGTGTTAACATAAGACCAAAAATCTTTTTTAGAATCATACGTCTCTGAGACGTATATTATGATTATCTTTCTAGGGTTAAAAAAAACCAAGAGAAAGATCACGAAAAATTATCTGTTTTATTTATAAAAATATCCATGTGTTAAAATAATTCCATTAATAACTAGAACCAAACATCTTGAGCTATGGTGTTTTATAAAAGTTTAAAATATCTTCATATTTCATTATACTTTCCAAATAAAAATCAATGTATCCTCTCACCCATCACAGCTCAGCTCAGCTCACTTTACTTTAGCTCACCCAACAGCTCAGCTCAACCATCAGCTCAGCTGACTTTCAGCTCAGCTCAAATGAGCTGAGCTCAAAAGTCAGCTAGCTCAAAATTTGAGCTGAGCTGTGAGCTGAGCTCAGCTCACTTTTGAGCTTTGTAGCAACTCTGCAAGTTCCATATTGCTACTACTAGTGCTGAAGCACACACAATTCTCATAAAATAACCATATCGCACATTTTATGCTCAATTCATTTAGTTTCGTTAAGCGTATACCGTACGTTCTGAACCGCACAACATGTGTAAATTTCACAGAATAAATTGAAAACTACATGGACGCAAGGAGGATGAAAGAATTAATTTATTGTTCACTTGATAAAAATGTAAAAAAAACTAAGTGTGGATTAATTACTTCATAATAGAAATTAAAAATATCAAATAAAATTAATTTACATAATACTGAATGAGAAGTATAACTTCAGTCGCGTGTACATGTGTACACACACTCTTTTTTTTTGTTGCTCAATGTGTCAAATATGATCCAAACCGGAAAACCCAAAATTTTCCGACTTTTAATCAAAAAATTAAAAAATCCTAAAACACGTGTATTTTTATTTAACATATAGTGCCAGTGCCAATAATTTTTGAAAATAAAAAAATTATTAGCAGCATATGGGTGTTTGACTAGTGAAATCGAACAAGACATTCGATTTTTTCTGCCCTGTTCGATTTCACTAGTCAAACAATTTTTTTTATAGAAATCAAGGTATATTTTTCTAATGGTTTTTTATGCGCTGAGCTCGAATCTGAAGTCAGAAAAATTCTATCACATCACGTTTTGACATATTACCATGCCAAAAATCAGAAAAATAGTGTTTGGGACGTTCAAAATTCAATATCTCAAAAACTTTGCACGTTAGAGCTATTTTAGTGCTTGATTAAAATTTAAAAAAAATCAATGACCATTAGAAAAGTATAATTTGGTTTTTATTGAAAATTATTTCTCGCCAATATTACTGTCATTTACGGAAAAATCAATCTTAAAAATCGTTTTTTTGTTTTTTTCAATTTTTCTCAATATTTTCTAAAACAAAAGTATAGTTTTTCTACACAATCTTCCAAAACGGTTTTAAACTAAATAATTGCATTCCAAACTTTTCAAAAATCAAAAATTAACTTTTTGCTCAAAAAAACATTTTTAATAGATAGAAAACATAACAAAGTAATTTTTAACCAAGTTTTGTTAAAATCCAACCATTTTTGTAAAAGATAAAAATAAAAAGTCAAAAAATCGTATTTTTGAATTTTTTTTCAATATTTTTGAGGTTGTAGAAAAAAATAGTTTGAGTAAAAGTTGTAGACATTTATACTACCTACAACTTTTGCATTTGACTTTTTTCGATAGGACGTCTAATTTTGACAGAAATCGTAAGAAACCATGATTTTTGACAACCACCCCACTTTTTCGCAAACCCACCCCCTTTCCCCCAATTTTTTTGTGGGCAATTTATTTATCCCCTTTCATATACCATTAATTTATCCTAAATTTTCCCACCACCCTTATGCTGCTAATAATTTGTTCAACTTTTACCTTCTGAAAACCGGATTGGTACTGGTCTAATAATCTACCATATATATTTTTTTTATGCAAAAAAAAAAAAAAAATCATGCGGTAAGGGGTTAAGTATAAGTTATGAGCAGTACGTATTGAATTGAAAAAGAAAAAGTCATTTAAGATGGGTGCTAAAAACTTACAAAATGTCGATTTCCGTGAAAAACGAGCATTCTGAAGAAACTTTCCGATTTTTATTTTTCCATTGTCGAATAGAAAAAAAAGTATTATAATAAGTTCAGAAGACCGTAACGCATTAGCTATGATTTTCAGGCAGTGATCTATAAAAGAAAAGTTCAAAAACGCTCCACTCTAATGCATATACGCATTGTAGGGTAACGTCATGCTAACGCTGACGGAACAAAATTTCAGGTTAACAAAACGCCGCACAATGGGACCAAACGACCAAAACCATCTCAAAATTGGTTTTAACAAATGTTAATAGTAATGTGCGCAATTATGATAGCATACATTGTTTTTAATATATTTTGAATTAAAGTACTTAAAATGAGTCTCGAACCTTACATTTCAATTTTTATTGATTTTCGTCCTATTTTATATAACAGTTTAAACTTAGTTTTCTCAAAAGTTTGTGAAGAAACCTTATAAGTGTTGTATATCAATAAAAAGGTTAGAATCTTTACTTTATAAATCCGTCATTAGTTTTTGAATGTACTTTAAATTGATTGTTTAAAAAAAAATAACAATTAATGGGAAGGAATTCGGTCAACTTGAATTTTCAATTGTAGATTTCTCCTTTGCCGACGACTACCTATGTCGAGTTATGAATGAATTTAGAATCTCATATTACTCAAAATTAAGGAATAAAAATAAAATTTTGCGCATATTTGCGCCATTTTTATTAACGGTCAAAAAATGTATAAAATAAAATTTTTCCAAAAATGTTTGCAAATCTTTTTTTTACTGTCATCTACAGGGTGTCTCAAAATTAATGATTCAAATGAAATATTCTGATAGGCTATTTAAATGGCTCTTAAAATTTGGTAACTTGTTTATCCCAAATATTTACGGTTTTCTATTCATGTGATTCATGTAATCAAATGGCGTCATAAAAAAAAAACATGTGTGTACCAGGCCTTATCATTCAACTTAGGACCGGTGCCAACATACATTTTCTGACGCGTGATGCCGCATATATGTATTTGAATCTTAAGCGTAGCGCATACATCGTTTTTTTTCACGGAATTTTACTAGCTATACAGCAATCATACACAAGTGCGGTGACGCCAAACTAATAGAAAGACGCTGCGTTACCGCTTTTGTGTGTGATTCTTGTAAAATAAATTGGCATCGAAAAAAACGATTGTGTGCAACGGGCCTTACGTAACTCACAGTAATATAAAGTACCTATTCTTGAACTGTGCAGTGATGCTATGATGATACTGCAATGTGAAAGTCCTTTGAAAGGTTACCTGAAGTGAATGTCATGCAATTTGGACCTTATTCCACCTGTTGTAGTGAAGTTGTTGGATCTATTGTTGAAATAGCACTGTCTTGCTGAGTTTTATCCATCATCTCAGATAGCAACAGAGTAAAATAAATACATTGCATTACAAAAGGTTAAGAATTAATTCAAATTTGGTTCATTTTAAGACATGGAACCGAGAAAAGCAATTTGTTTTTGTCCGTTATATATATTTTTTCTGGTTCACATTCTTTCCACTGTCGAAGTAAGTCTTGCTCCAACATTTTCACCCATTCCCAGATCTTACAAAAACTAAAAAGTAATACAATTATTATTGAAAAATATTATAAGTGAGCCCCCTCCCCCTAAATTTTTTGTGGTTACGCCGCTGGAAATGGGGTCAACATGAGAAAAATGTCTCTAAAAGCGAAGGGGCTCCATTTCTGAAGTAAAACATAGCTTCCAAGCAAAATAACAATGTAAAGAAACAAAATTTTCCAACAAAAAAATTTAACAAATTGTGTAGATTTACAACCCCTTAATGCATACAAGGCCAAATATGGCTTCCGTACTTTTTGCCCTCCCAAGACCAGGTTAATAATTTTTTTTCAATCAAAATTGGTTCATAGCATACACAATAACACAATCAATCAAAAATAAATGTTTAATTCCACTTTACTTTCCAAACAAACGCAGTAGTTAACACTTAAAGTATGAATAAATTCTACACTTTCGATTTCATTGCACACGACTGATCGACTCACCTGTGATCATAAAATACACCTTTATTTTGTGTCGGACACACGAAAAAACTATCTCTATGGGTTCTCAGAAACACAAAGAAGAGGATTGTATTTAATCTTTACCATTTTTTTGTGACAGAGAAGAGAAAAGTGCATACAAACAGACACAACCATATTTGGCTTCGTATGCAATAGAGGTTTAAAATCGTTGATGTATCTGATGTAACTGATGTAATCATGTGTGAAATAGATGAGCCTACCGATCACTTTTGTCTTTTAGAGCACTTATTTTCTAAAACTTGCCTCTGTTCCTTTTCCTCCGCAACAAGACTGTTAACAATATTTTCACAACACGCCTACTCAAAAATGGAATGCTCATCGCAGAGCAACCAACAAAATTGTTGACGATCCCATCAGTTTAGGTTCAATGCTTCCTTTCGCTTTTCGTTTTTTATTCTGTTTTGCCGCACACATTTGAACACGCATTCCAAATTCTCAATCGAATCGTAGAGCAGAGATGATGATTTGCCGACAATGTTATACCCAAAGTGTGATACAACAAGAGCGAGTGCACTGTTTCAATATCAACAGTAACAACAACAACAGTCAACAGCTGTTTATGGGTAAGCTTCCCTGTTGGACAATTTGCATAAATTTCGTTGCCAATTTACACCCAACTATGAGAGAAAACCATCAGAAGCAGCAGCAGCAGCTAGCTATCGAAGCTATTTCACATTATGATTCCGCTGTCTTTTTCCTCTTTTTGCATGATCGTCGTCCAGTAACCTTCCTTCGTCTATGTAAGTTGTCCGTCCATCGGTTGGACTCTGAGGAAATTCCAAAGCAATGTGATGGTGTTCCTTTGGCCAGTTTAAGTTATGCAAATAGTTATTGGATGTAAATCGTTCAGGTGAGATAAAAAGTTTTGCTGCTGTTGATGGTTTTTTTTGCTGCTAGATGACAGGTAGACGACGACGACTATGTGAAGTGTTGCAATAGACGAGTGGGGGCACCAACCTCAATCATGATGATGGTTTGTGTCTGGGGTGTCTGAGGTGTCTGGGGTGTGGGTTAATTTGCGCACTTCAGCACTCTTGAGCTACCGCTAACTGAAATTACATAATGCATGTAATTTTGATGGAAACGTTATAGTTTTCGTTTTCAATTAGGGCTGAATAGATTTTATATGCCTTAGTCAAGTGTGTGAGTGTGTGTATGGAATCAATGCGAAGATTATATGGCATAGTTGATGTGTCATTGAACTAAAAAGTGCGATGGAGGATTGCGGAAGTGCAAACGTACTTATATTTTACTTGGTGTAAATATTGTCTGTCAGAGTTTGTGTTGCAGGTGTTGAACAGGATGATAAAGAGCTTACAATACAAAGGGAGAAAGCCTGGCAGAAAAAGGTATATCTACGATTATTGGGAGTGTAAAGAATCGAAGTACTGAAATGCGCTTGGATAGAATATAATGTTCCGTTTTGACAGTGATGAGTTGCTATTTAAGTCGTGGTAATAGCTTAACAAGCGTGTTGTATAGATGTTTTTTTTTTTTTTTTTTTGAAAGTCTGTTTGAAATGATTTGATTTATTTAAACCATTTTAATACTTTCTAGGATCATTTTACAATTTGTTTCTAATTTTTTTTTTATTTATAGAATTTATGAGTTTAGTAATGAACCAGTTTAAATATGTTTTGAATTTAAAAATGTATTATTCAGACTGTCGGTTTTTTTTATCAAATAAGTCTAGAAAACATAAACATTGATCAGCAGAAAAGCTTTAGAGAATTAGAATAAAATCAACAATAGTTTTGACAAACTCAAAGAATTAAGTATACGTCTACTCATGACAACGTTGGTTAAATCGGCACTATTTTTTTTTTTAAATCGTATTGACTTGATTTTTATGTTATTTGATACCTTCAGCATCAAAAAATAGTTTAAAAAAAATGTGTCATACCTATATGATTTTATTCCACAAACAATTGAGGAGCGTTTTTTTTTTCAAAACTCAACAAAGGTTTTTTTCGAGTTTTTCAAGAGATAGTCCAGTAATTTTAGGTTTTATCTGCGGAAAAATTCCTACTGGGCTGAATTTTGGTATACAGCTTAATGACGGCTTTGTTATGAAGATGTGAAAAATCGACATTGATATCGTGTCCGCGTTAAGAGTTATAGGGGTCAAAAGGTCACGAAAAGTTTTTCGCAAATATCTCGCGATCTATTGATCGGAGGTCATCAGAGGTAATATAAAAATTATAAATTGGTCTTGAAATTATCTACAACATATGCCTAGCACATTTGTCTGTAAGATGAACCGTTTAGCGAGTAGAGCGCAGAGAAGGTGACTAGATTGCACTAACATACGAAAAAATACATATTTTTGGTTTATTTTGCTCGATTTTTTAGGTTTTTATCGAAGTAGGTTAAACTAAAATTGAACCATGTTTAAAAAGTGTGTTCTTAATAATGAAGGCACTTTATTGTACAAAAAAGGGAAACATACAACATTTCCAAAAAACATGGTTCCCCCTTTTGCATAATATTTTTTATCCCAATGTGTACCTACATTTTTATTTTTTTTAGTTAATTCGTATTTACGTAATAAGATAAGTTAATTCAGCCCAGTAGGAATTTTTCCGCAGATTGGGCTTAAAAATGACTAAAATGACTGGGCTAAGAAGGTTTTTTGTTTGCTATTTGAATAAAATAAAAAAAAAAACAAATTTTCAAAAAGTATAGAAACGGGGAGTTGTTCTTTATAACAAAGCTAATCGACAGACTCACTTTTTATTTTCAGATTTGGAACGATTTGTCCTTGTTTTGAAAATGAAAATAATGAAAAGATTATTTATTGATAAAAATGATTAGGTATTTATAGTCCAGGGTCGATAATTTTTGAAACCAAAAAAAATCATAGTAGGATGAAACACATTGGAAAAGGAGGTGAATATGATGAAAACTAAAGGAAAAATAAATTACGGGCGAGCCGAGTTCGGGAAGTGGGTGGGTTGAGTTTTTAATGGTAAAAATGGTATATCTCGATTTCGGGCAAAACTACAAGTCCTATAGAAAAAAGTTGTATGGCAAAGTTGTAAGTAATAATAAGATCTACAACTTTTGTATCAGCAATTTTTTCACATAACCTCAAAATTTATGTGAAAAATTAAAAAAACCGAGTTTTTGGTTTTTTATTTTTATCTTTTTCAAAAACAAAAATTTTTCTACAAAATTTGGTGAAAACTTACCTTATTATGTCCCAAATACACTGTAATTTATTTGATTTAAAATATTAATTTGTTTAAATTATTTTGATTTAATACCAAAATAACACCCTAATTTTCAATCGAAAATTCACGTGTCAAAATATCAGGGGTCGAATTACAGCACACGATTACGATAATACGTTAACGTTTTGACTATTTCTGTCTCTATTTAATGATTAGAAAACGATAGGGACACATAGCAACCATTCGTTAACGAACGTATGCCGTAATTCGACCCCAGCTTTTTTCAAAAAGTCGGTGGGCATTTTGTTCGTTAAAATGTCTATTTTCTGATGGTGTAAAAAAATTACATTAGTATACTATAGAAACGGTCTACCATTTCCTATGTCAATGTCCCGCCCTTGCTAGGAATAGAGCACTCTCTCTGGGGAGCGAATTCTTTAATGTCATAGATAACATCTCAGAATCAAAGATCAAAGACTTGATCTCGTTCCTAAATGCAACAAAGTGGATTTAGGACTGCCTAACACTTGTTTTTCCCTTTTTTAAAACCAATTAAAAAATGTATTTCAAATAAATCCAACTCACAGGTTTCATAAGTTTTGGTATCAAAACGGCGCATCCGGCGCTAATTGGGTCAATCAAACATGGTTTGCCTTGACCGCCATCTCTACCTACCCTACCTACCATACTATAGAACATGTTCTCGTAAAATGCAAAAAATGAAAAAAGCTTGAATTCGAAAAATTTTTGTTATCATTGTTTACAATTTTGGCCTATTTATTCAAATTTACACTTTAATTACTCAAAAAACGTAAGATTTATCAATGTTACATTAAATCAATAATATATATATATATATATATATATACGTTTTTTGAGTAAATTTGAGAGTAAATTTGAATAAATAGGCCAAAATTGTAAACAATGATAAAAAAAATTTTTCGAATTCAAGCTTTTTTCATTTTTTGCATTTTACCTACAACTTTGCCATACAACTTTTTTCTATAGGACTTGTAGTTTTGCCTCAACCCATCCACTTCCCGAACTTGGTTCGCCCGTAATTTATTTTTCCTTTCATTATTATTATGTTCACCTCCTTTTCCAATGGGTTTCATCCTACTATGATTTTTTTTTGTACTTTTTAATGTTTTTGAAGGCATCGGCACTGGTCTATTAGTGAATCTTTTGATCCTTGATTCTCACTCCAAAAGCAATATCATTTTTCTAATTTTCATGGGGATAAACATTATGTTTTAAATGCCTATTTTATATTTGCTAGATTTTTAAAAAATAATTCAAATTCTATTTTCTTTTTTGAGAAATTTGACTTGAAATTTTGTTTGAATGTCTAAAAAAATAATTTCTTCAAAATGGCGTACCAGTTTACTTGTTTTTTTTTTTTTTTTGAAGTGAAAACTTCTTTAGTATCGTAGTGATTTGAAACAAAATGAAACGAAAACGCGATACGACTTCAACTTGTTATAACTTTTTTGTTTTAATAGATAGATGAATGAATTTGTACTGTAAATAGGTAATTAAATAAATTATAATTATACAAAATTTCAATTAATTTCATATTCAAAATTCGGAGATAACGGTAAAAAGATGTTCTTTTCCAACACACGTTATATCTTTTGATCTAGTGCACATACAAATTTGATTTAACTTTAATACGCATGCTGATAACATAACATTTTATTTGATATATCACACATACAAGTTACACAATCTACAAGTTACACAATCTTAAATTGAAAAAAAATTAAAAATACCTCAAAACCCCTGTGGAGATCTTTTGGCGATGACCAGCTACCAGTGTAAGAAGTACCGTAATCTCAGTCTCTAAATTCGACATGGTTGACTTTAAAAAATTCTAACTTCTCTTGTAGACATCTTTGAAATAAGATTTATACATTATTATACAAGGTGAAACAATAAGCTTTCCCATGGTATACAATTTTTTATAGGTTGTCAAACAAAAAAATTGATTTAATAGCATGAGAACATAAAAATAAATGTTTTTTTTTGCTTTTTGGATGAAATTTCATCGAGTTTAAAAAATTCTAGCTCTTTTTGTAGATGTCTCATACACCTGATCAATATATATATTTTGAGCTAAGACAATAAGCTCTCTGATGGTGTAAAAATTTGTATAGGTTGTCAGGGAAAAAAATGGATTTAATAGCGTGAGAAGATAAAAATACGCGTTTTTTCGCTTTTTTTTTATGGAAATTGATCGAGTTCAAAAAATGCTAGCTCTTTTTGTAGATGTCTCATAGACCTGATCGATGTATATATTTTGAGCTAACATAATAAGCTTTCAGATGATGTAAAATGTATATAGGTTGTTATATAAAAACATGGATTTGAAGGTGATACATAGAATAAAAATAGGTAGATTTTTTCTATTTTTTTTTTTTTGCAAGAAAAATGATTTTTTAAGGTTTCACTTCTACCACGTGTGAATTGCACACATGATTTTTTTTTTTTTTTATTTTCGAAACAAAATATTTTTTTTTAAATGGTGCCAACAATTTTCGAAAAAAAAATCAAAAAAAATTGTTGTTTTATAAGAAATAAAATTGCATATTTCAATTATCTATAAATTTAAAAACCTTATAAAAAAGTGTTTTCATAATCTTAAAATCAACTGTATAAACACTTTTTCTATATTTTTTATAAAATTGTGAATTACAACTTGGGAAGAAATTCCTTTTCGGTTGAACAGGTTGGAGTCCCTGACGAAGCTATATAGTTACTAATAAATCTTTACCGCCTTTAGATGATTTGTCAATAAATAGGAACATTAACTTATTAAGCTGACAGCCAAGATAGTAACAACATAATATTTAAAAAATCAATTAAAATTATGTGTTAATGATCAGCTGCTATGCAAATACTCAATTAAAATGTTGAATATAAGTTGGTCACAGTCACTTTAATTACAACACTGACCTCCCATCAATGCCTATAAATCAACAATCTCACCTCCCTCTAATTAAGTTCAAAGAAGAACTAAAACTCAGCCATTTAACTTCAATCAACTATCATAATCAACAAAAAGTACACACAACTATGACATGACACTCTCGGCTCCCACTTACTCCGTTATACCTAATTATTAATTTTGTCATTAACAAGACAATGGCCCCCAACCACGATGAAAACCCACCCATTCTCCTCACTTACCTACAAAAACCCTAAAACTAAAGCACTCTGATGTATCATTTTCAAGAGTCTTCTGGAAGATATAGTAACTGAAATGAATTTCAAACTGTAAGACAAGTTTAATTGTAGACTTTGGACAACGCGAGAGAGTGCATCTGCACCATTGAATCTCTGCTGGCATCTTAAATTACATTGTTTGTTGGCAGTTCACAAATTTAATCAACAAACTGGACAAATAGCACAGAAATCCTTCCTGCTGCTGCTGCTGCTGCTGCCGGGGCTTGTAATTAAGTACAACATTAACACTCCCACTTGGAAGCTTCCATCCCAGCTTCGTATAGTAAAGGGACAGCTCTTTCCCTTCTCACGTATTTGGATGTGGATGGTGAAGATCATTTGGCTATCATTTTTTGTGGTGTGAATTTCTCACCCGCATCACCACACTCGCTCGCTGTCTGTCATGGCAAAACAATGCCATTAGGTTCACCCACCTTATGTTCCTTCCAAAAAAAAAAAATAAATGTGGAAAGATGCTTCTTGGTGATGGCAACGGACAAGAACATACCAAAGACTCCTACCAGAGAGATCTCTGGGGATATCATACAGATGGGAAAAATGAAGATGCCATTTGGTGCATTCTCCATTTGGGATTCAGCTGTTTTCCGGGATATTTTTGCATCGCACAGTGCGCATTCTGTGATGGAGATCATTGCTGGCGATAATGTCGCCCAGGTTAGTTCTCTGGTCGTGCACTTTGGTGGCCATGGCCACTGCCAAAGAGAATACACTTATTACACCGTGTTCATGTGGATAATTGTTGCGTAATTTGTGCAGCAGGAATTATTCATCTCCAAGAGTGTTGTGTTTCGTCCCAGAGTAAAAATGTGGTGAAGAGGAATGGTTTTGTGATGGCAATCGTTTGTCTTCTTCTTGTTTTTGTTTTTTATTTTCTATATCTTCTTGTTGTCCTCGTCGTCATCATAGAGTGTAATTGTAACATTCAATTAAGATTAATTTATAATGCAACATTAAGATTATCAACATTATTTTCTGGCTGTTAGTGTTTGCTAAGTATTCTTCGAGAGTGTTGTTTTCTGTTTAGTGCGAGCACATTCACATACATTTTCTTTATGATGATGGTAATCGAATATTACCTATGTTTTTGCATGGCGAGATTTTTTATTATGCTAAAGTGTGGTGAAATTATTTAAATATACACACAACTGATGATGTGTGCTTGATTTTAGAAATAAAATAACGGCATGCAGGTGCATCTTTAGAATAATTAACCAAAATCGAGTTCGCTTGACAGCTCTTTTGTTTAACATAACCAGTGAGATAGGATCTTTTGGAAATCTGGTTTTGCGGATGTTTTTTTGCATCTTAATTCGGTTTGAACTTTAATTTTTTGATAATTGCTTGCTATAAGAATGCATAAGTTGACAAAATATAAGATATATGTAAATAGCGAGTTTTTAGTTAGATTTTCATTAAATCTAAATAATAAAAAAAAAAAACAGAGATAAACTGGAAATTATTTCTATTTTATTTTTTTTTGACAATTCAAAAGGTGACATGGAAAAGTTAATGAAAAAAAAAATTAGACGTTTAATACGGATTCTTTTTTAAACGTTATGAATTTTTGAAAAAAAAAACCTATTTTGAGCGGTTTTTATTTTTAAGAATTTTTTCTAAGCGTTTAAAAAATGTCAAACTTATAGGACACATAATTTTAGTTACACCGAAAAAAAAAATTTGATAATAACAGCTATCAAATTAACATTTTTCAGTCACAAAAGTCGTCCAACAATTAAAATATCAATTTTGATATTTTATCATATCATTTTGACATTTTTTAATTTCAGGTGGGATAGTGAAAATTTCACTTTGGCAATTAAAATATCAATGTTGACTAGATTTTACGTTTTAGTTTATTATAATGAAACCTATTTCTTTCCTTTTCATTTTTATTATTTTTATTATTTTAAGAATTTTCTTTCTTTTTTCAAAATATTACTGAAAGGGAATATTCTTTTGTTATTTTCTCCCAAACTAAGTGAAGTAAAATCTAAGTGCCGATCAAATTTTCTCAGTAAATCTTACATTTTACTTCGAAAAAATACAAAGCGCCTTTAAATTAGTACACATTAAGAATTTTTTAGTTAATATTTTTCAATAATTTGGAATGAGAAATTGATATAAAAAAATGATAATAAATTATCAAAAAAAAATCCAAAATGTGACATTTAAATATCATCCTAATAATAAAAATGTTGTTTTAACATTTTAAATATCATAAAACACATTTTATAGAGCATTTTTGGATGATATTTAAAAAATGTTAATTTGATATTTAAAAAATGTTAAATTCATATTGGTTTTTTTTCGGTTTTCGGTGTATTCGGTTTTTACCATTTTTTATCCGACTTCCAAAAAGGAGGAATTATTCAATTCGTCTGTTTTTTTTCTGTTTGTTACGTCATAACTTTCGACTGAGTTTTTTTTTGATTTTTATGATTCTTACTGTATTGGAAAGCAGGTGTCTGCATTGAAATTTCATTCAGGTCTGGCTATGAGAAAAACCATAAAATCCATGGAAGTCGGTTTTGTTTTTTTGATAAAAATTTATTATTATTTACATAGTTATATTATTATTTTACAAGATCGATGACTGAAATTTTTACTGTAGACTGTAGATGGTAGAAGGGTGTCCGGCCGCCCATTGATTCTAGCTGTAAGGGCTTAAAGGCAATAAAGTTGAAAAAAATTAGTTTGAAATTTTTTTTCCAATTTTTTTTCAAAATTGTGATTTTGAAAATTAATTTTTCAAAAACTGTACCATAAAATGGCTTGGTTTAAAATTTTTGTAAAAGACTAGGTTTTTATCTTTACAAAAAGGTACAGCATACTATTGTAGGTGTAACCGTGTTTTTGCAAATTAAGTCAATTTTTGAAGTGAAAACTTCTTTAGTATCGTAGTGATTTGAAACAAGATGTTTTAATAGATAGATGAATGATACTGTAGATAGGTAATTAAATAAATTACAATTGTACAAAGTTTCAATTAATTTCATATTCAAAATTCTGAGATAACGGTAAAAAGATGTTCTTTTCCTACACACGTTATATCTTTTGATCTAGCGCATATATAAATTTCATTTAACTTTAATACGCATGCTGATAACATAACCTTTTATTTGATATATCACACATAACAATACGTGCTCTACAAGTTACACAATCTTAAATTGAACAAATTGAAAAATACCTCAAAACACCTGTGAAGATCTGTTGCCGATGACCAGCCACCAGTGTAGGAAGTACCGTAATCTCAGTTTTCAATTTCGAGATGGTTGACTTAAAAAAATTCTTACTTTTTTGTAGGCATGGTAGAAACATGATTGAAAAGCCAAATAAAAGGTGAAATAATAAGCTTTCAGATGATTTAAAATGTATTATTTTTTAATTTATAAGGTTGTCATATAAAAGATATGGATTTAAAGGTGATAGAATAAAAAAAGGTAATTTTTTTCGATATTTATTTTATGCAAGAAAAATAATTTTTAAGGTTTCACTTCTACCTAGTGTGAATTGCACACATGAATTTTTTTTTAATTGCCCCTTCCCGCTAAACGAAGGGGAATAGACCCCCTCCCTCCAACACGATTTTTTTCTTGTCCGACCCAACCTACACGCTCCAACTTTTTGGCACATTACTCCTTAATCACCCAGTATAAAAAATGGACTTTAGATAAGGTGAAAAAAATTGTTTTTATTGCTTTTTTTGATGAAAGTTTATTGCATTCAACTCTTTTTGTAGATTTTGTATAGACAAGTTTCAGGTGAATATTATGATACACCTAGATTGTTGCATAATAAAATGGATTTAAAGGTTATGGAACAACATTCAACTTTATTTTGTTTTTTTTTTTCAGGAAAAACACATGGATTTAAAAAATTATTACTTTTACTATATTCACTGTAAGAATATAAATAAAGTTTAATTTATTACATGAATAACACTGGTTTACAAGGGTTTTGTTGTCGAAACAAAAATATACTTTTCTGAAGGTTTTCGGTGCTCTGAACTTGAATCCGAAGTCAGAAACAACTAATCAGCTCCAGTTTTTGAGATATTACCATTAGAAAATCCAAAAAAAAAACGTTTTTCTGAGTTTTTCGGACCTTATGCTTTTGTATATTAAAAATTATTAGAGAATATTTAGTAACGGTTATTATAAGAACTGTTTTCCATCTTTCGATACCTGTTTTAATCTTTTCAATATCGTTTGTATTGCCCGAGATATCTTAAAATAAAGTAAGTGGCTTTGGCTTTATATATCTCGGGTAGTAAAAAAGATATCGGAAAGATTTAAACAGATTTAAAAAGGTGGAAAATAGTTCTTTTAAAAACCGTTCCTAAATATACTCAAACAATTTTCCTTACATAAAAGAATTAGACTCGAATACTGCATTTTTTAACGGTAATGTTTCAAAATCGGGAGCTGATAATTTTTTTTTTTACTTCGGATTCGAGTTCAGCACACCGAAAACCTTCAGAAAAGTATATTTTTGTCTCCGCAACAAAAAAAAAGTTTAATTTTGTTAACCAGTGTAATTAAGCTATTAGGAGATGTTATTTATTTATAATTATTTTACACCCCAGTAATGCAATTTTAAAAATTTAATATTTTAACATCTAAATTTGTATGTTATTTTGACTTAAACTTTTGGTCACTTTACTCGACTATCTACATGAAATTCTTATATTCTTAATTAAAATACTACTTAAACAGCCTTATTTATTAGATTTCATTAAACAGCTCTAAACGGCTGCATAGTTATACAATACATAAAGTTTTATGTAGCCTTTATGCAACGTTACATAAATTCCAATTTATTAAACATTTTCCTAGCCATTATTGTTATGCTAGGTTTGTGTCCAAATAAGTACTGAAAATGGAAAATTAGTACGACAAACAACTCCATCTGTCGATAAAATAATTTCATCTGATTAAAAAATGGACAAAAAAAAAATAAACAAACCAAAGTTCTCAATGTCATATATGTATGTAGAAGAAAATCTCTAAAAAAACACATTTCATTTGATAACAAATTGTTCACATGTATGAAAATGTAGACACATAAGAAAAAGATGAATACACAGACCCACATGAATTAATAAGCACTGCGGCCAAAATTTCTCGTAAATTATATCAGGAACAAATCTGCAAATTTCTTATTTTTTGATGTAGTTGACTTCAAGTTGTTCATTTAATTGAAAATGTAATCAAAACAATAAATTCTTCAATGAAAAAAACAAAAATATATACAAATATTGACATTTTTTTCTTTTTCTGAAAATTATTTGATGTTCAAATGACATTTAAGCAAAATAAATTCTTATTCAGGCTCTAAACAAACTAAAAACTCGTTTAGCTTATACAACCTTTATTAAACGTTGCATAAATATTATAAATCACAATTTTTTGTTTAAATACTATATAATGCTATGTACTCTCTATGATGAGTTTTTAAATAGGGCTGAAAATGTCTATTAATATTTTGGTATATAATTTTTTGTTCTACCTACAATCTTCTTTTGAAATAGTATGCACATCTAAAATTAAAATTTCTTGAGTAAATCTGCAATCCATCTGCACAGGACTTGCTTCATTTTAATGTTTGAGGTATCAATCCCAATTTTTGAAGGTTTCACTTGTATCACGTCTAAATTGCACACATGCTTTGTTATTATTTATTTAATAGTAATTTCTTTCAAAATGAATACTCGGTGGTGAACTCAGTGCTTTAGGAGAATCACAGCCAACAACAACATTACTCCTTCAGAAGCAAGTTTGTAGTTCTTAAGTTATTTTACTAAACAAACGTTTGTAATGCGTTTCTACTCAAAATATTCTGGAACGCATTTTATAATTCTTCCCTAACACCTCATTCCAGTTAGTTTTTTTTTATTGTTAAAGAATCCAAATATTGCAAATATTTTTAAGGATGAATTCCTTGTTCCTTGCGACAAAAATAAATAAAAAAATTATCAACGGAAATTCTTTCCATTTCAACCAATATTTTACTAAAAAAAAACAAGAAATCCTAATTACTGTTTGTTTCGCTAACAATTTTATGCTTAAATTAAAATTCTTCCGCAGTCATTAGATCAAGGCGATGCCTAAATAGCCTTTGTGTTAAAAAAAATATACACCTTGGTATGCTGCAGTGCTAGCGCTCGATTGCATGTATTTAAATAAGACAAAACGATAAGTGAAGTTTTCTATAACAATGCATCGATCGTGCGTCGTCGTCGCAGGACTTTGCTCAGATTACCTCGATCAAGTGCATCTCACAAAACAGTTGCATCAGTCCATCAGCATATAAAAATAGGGAATGTTACCAGCAGCAGTTTACGTCCGCTGATCAAACGTCTAACAACCGCCAGCGTTCACCAGCCAGCACCTGCTTTAACATTCAACTATCAACTGACTTAACTCGAATCTGCTCTGAGTAATAGTTGCGCGCATTTAGCACTTCCAAGCTCCAAATGATTCTTAAATATTCAAAATTCTATACTTCAAGGTGGTGGTTAGGCTGCTGCTGCGCCAGCCGTCTCCAATCAGCCAACGACGAACGGACGATGAGAGTACCTATAGTCGCAGTGCCAATCATCGGAATTCCCCTTCTTCGCATCTCGCGAGCTCGACATCTTGTCGTCGTCATCGCCGTCATAGTCATCGAGATAGTCGTCGTCGTCGTCGTTGTCTTAAGCAAAAATCGCGTCCTAGTCGACAATAACCGCAATCGTAGCTGTACACGAGATTCTTAACGTTCCTTATCTGCATGCTGTGGCAAGGAACCGCGCGATTGCGATTACATTTAGCAACAACAACAACTGCGCGACCACCAACAGCAGCGTTCCAGCCGATCATGGCCCGTCGTCGTCAGTTGATACTGCTTGATCGGTGACCAGACCATCCACCGATTACCCATTAATACGAATTCAATTTGCAGCCATTTAAATACAATGGCCGCCGGAGTTCTCCGCTGGCTGAAGGCTACAGAACTTTAGCTTTGCCAAGTGGACCACGCTGCCGCAATTCGCTGCTAATAATCGCTGATAATCTCTGCCTATCTATGGGATGCGTTTGCATGTCGTCGGTCGTCCATCTGTCGTCGCGGTCCAAACACACAGTCCATTGAGTATATTGTCCTCTGGTTTTTTTTGAGCAATTTTTACGTTATTCCCACAACACGACAGATGGTCAAACGTGTCGCATCGGTGGCCCCATCTATCGGTGAGATGATGATATGGATGTTGGAGAGCTCGTTCGTGAAGACGTCGATTACGTGTTTTATGGTAATGAATGGGATTTTAGTGCTTCTAGGTTAATGGAAACCTACTGTGGTGAAGTGGTCAAGTAAAAATTTCGGGGCTACGTTAGTCACAACCGGAGATTGATTGGAAAAATGTTGCGTTTTTTTTTTTTTGCTGAGATCGTGGCGTTGATGGTCTATTGATGGATGTTAGCTGTTACCTGTTTGCATGCAAAAAGATGCGCCAACACGTATTCCACTCGCATCGCTTGCACATACAGTTTTGACCTGAAGATTAATGAATTCAATTGGAGGTCGTGGTGAGATGACCGATTTTATAGTTATTATGCAAGTTTTTTTTTTTTTTTTTGTTTTTTCTTGTGTGTGTCTTGGGACTCTTTCGCAGTGTGGGATCAGTGCGACGAACCATCGATCACCAACAACTTGAGAAGTTGGGTATTTTTTTTAACAAAACAACTATTTCTTTAGTGACAGAGATGATGCGCCAAGAAAATTGAAGCTTTTACTTTGTTTGTGCGACTGTAACGTGCGGTATTGGTGAAATATGGTTTTTGAATGAGAGGTGATAAGTTCATCATAGACATTGATGAGTTTGCCTACATTTTGTGTGTTTTAACTGTTTTTTGTTTGTTCAAGAAGATGCATAATATTATGCAGAAGTAGTAACATATAACAGTGATGGCTAAAATGTATGCGTAATGGTAATTAAATATGACGATGAGCTGTTGTAGCAAGGAACGCAACAGGTCTACCGCATGTAAATTGTAATAGCAGTGAGGAAGAATATTGAAATTTGTGTGTCCCTATACTCCTACGTGTGTTTTATAAATCAATCGCTTGACATGGCGTAACTCAATAATGAACTTTGACACTGGGCAGAGTTCAAACTAAATTAAAAGATCAAAATTGATTTAAGGGCTGCAAAAGTGTTTTTATGGATAAAATAAATACTTCTTGGCATTTTTTTTAGAATATTTATCAGGACTTTAATTTCAGTCTTTGCCATTGAAGCTGGCAAATAAAGTCATTTTTCTCAAAAACGACTCCATCGATTTCAATTAAAAAAATATTTTTTGAACCGTTATTAATGGTACCTGCCATATAAACGATTTTTTGTATTTTCAATTTTCTCGTAAACGACCTAACTGATTTCATAGTGTGTAACTTTTTTAAAAAGGTTTTTTTTTGTAACATTAATAATAAAATTTCAAAAAAATAACTTAGATTTTATTTAAATACATAGATACGTAATATTATTTTTTTTTTTTTTTATTAATAGTCCAGACAAATTAGACATTCAACCCAGAAATAATTCTCATAGGGCTGAAAATTGGTACAGTACATTTAAATGTCGATTAAAGTAAAATGTCAAAAGTCCCCAAAAGTCTCATGTGTGTATAAAAATTTATTCAAATTTTAATGTCGAAAATTTATTTTTTTTTATATACAACATTGAAACGGGAGAAGCTATCAAAAAAAAGTACATGTAATTCCCCAAAAAAAATGTTATGACACTTTTTTTTCTACGAGACATAGTTTAGAAGATATCGTGGTTTTAAAATTTGTCAAATGTCGAAAATATCGGTTTTTGGCCAATTACTCTTAAACTATGAGAAACTGGTAGATAATGTGCACCTTTATATTACTAATTTTTTTTTTTAAGTAGTCTTTCAAAAAAATTTTTTTTTGATTTGGTAAAAATACAAAAGTTGCGAATTTGTGTACATAGCTTCTAAAATATGAGTTTTTTGACATTATATTTTAACTCGTATCATATACTATAACGCTTTCCACAAAATATCTGATGATAGGCTTTAGTAACACTTATCGTTTTAAAGGTAGTGCGCTGAAAAGAGTGGTATATATGTGCCCATGATTATGAAAGTGGACTAAGTCACTTTTTGCATTGCATTTAATTTTCTTATAACGATTTAATGAAATTTTTTTTTTGAAATCACTAGAGGAGCAATAAAGAAGTTTATTTTCTGCAATTTCGCTTTCAAATAAACTTTACCCCTTAAATAATAATTATTTTTAGGCTAGATTTGATGCCATTTTTAGGAGTGACTTAGTCCACTTTCATAATCAAGGGCACATATAGAAATGTCGATTTTTTGTCTATTTTCGTCAAATGGTCAGTGTTATCTAAACAAATTTTTATTGCATGTGTAGATTATGTTTTTTTTAAGATATTTTTTGAATTTCTTATCAAATGATAAAAAAAGTTTTTATATTTTGAAATTTCCATGATTGAAAACGTCTTTTTTAAGACATTTTAATTTTTTGAATTTTGAAATATTTGAACATAACCAAGAAGTCAAGCAAAAATGATAAGATAAGTATAAATTTTATTTATAATAGCAATTTTTAGAAATATTTTTCTTAGATCCTGAAGAAGATTGTAACCACAATCGAAACGTCGATAGAGAACTAGGTAAAAAATATATACCTATTCAAATCAGACCTGTAGCCGACGAAAAAGAACAAAATATTTTAAAAAAGGAAGAATTTATTTCTATTAAGTCTTATCCCTCCAGCGCTGTTATTAAAAATATCAGTTTTTTATACTTAACTCTTCTAAAATGCAGTTTTTTTTTAAATATTTTAAATTTATTTTATAGCCTATGATGTTTTCCATAAAAAATATTGACGTACTTTTTCATAACTGCCATCGTTTAAAAGATATTAGCTTTCAGAAAGAGGACTATACGAAAAAATTGTGTGTGTCTGAAAAATTTTGTGGTTTTTAAATGGTTGAGTTTCATACAAACTGGTATATAAATTTTATTTATTTTTTTGGTGTTAAAGCTTTGTTTCTTAAAAGAACTAAAAATCTAATGAGTTAACAAAATTATATTGAGTAAAAGGGTCTTTTTTAAAAAGAAAATATGAAAATAAGGACTAGAACTGAAAAAAATGAGGTATAATGAAAATTCATAAAATTGTTTGACTTACGACAGAAACGAAGAATTTTAGTAGGTACCTAGTTTATAAAAGTATTTCATGTGTAATGTTTTTTTCTTTTGTTGAAAATAACAATAATCTGCGAAAAGTTAAAAAAAAAATCATTGATAAGTAGGTACTCTTACTCTATTAAAAATGCAGTCTTAACCTTCTACATGAATTTCGAATAAAAAAGGTGTTTTTGAATTTGTAGAGGGTTTATTGCAAAAACTAAGAAATAATAATGGTATCCTTTCCGTTAGCAGTGTGGTATAGATTGCAATTTTATATTAAAGGTCAAGTCATATGACTCCAACGGTGTATACAGGGTGGAGAGGTCACGGAGGCATTTAATATCTACCATAGAAATTTTATAACGCCATTATCTAATTTATTATATGTATATGAAGCCAAACCCACTCACTTCATTTTAAGATATCTCGGGCATTAAAAAAAATATTTAAAAGATTTAAACAGCTTTTGAAAGATGGAAAACAGATCTTTTAGAAACTGCTACTAAATATTCTAAAACAATTTTCCTTATATAAAAGAATAAGGTCCGAAGAACTCAAAAAAACGTTTTTTTTTTTGGCATTTTATAACGGTAATATTTCAAAAATGGAAGCTGATTAGTTTTTTCTGACTTCGGATTCGAGTTCAGCACATCGAAAACCTTCAGAAAAGTAAATTTGTGTTTTGTCGATAAAACCCTTGTAAACCAGTGTAATAGAGCAACCTTGTTTGAAGGCAAATTAAATATTTAATCAAGCTTAGGTATTAGTTCAATTTAAGAAAATCTAATAAATATAACTGAATATGAAAGCTGACGAAATCAGAGCCGAATATTGTAAAATCCATAGTAAGTGATCGAAAGCATTTCTTTAATTAGTATACATATTTGCCTTTTGAAATTTCGAAAAAAATACCTACCCTAAAACTAGCATAATTTTGTTAAATACTTTCTGTTACACCAAAAATATTTTGTTGTCTTTAATATTTTGACAGAGGTATTTGAATCCTGTAATCCCCTCGTCTTAAAAGAAATAAAATCGCATACAATTTTAAAACAAAATTTAAAAAAAGTTTACTTTCAAATGCAATTTTTTTTGTAAAACTTTGCGATTCGTTTGCCTGTAGTTAGGAAGACAATTAATTCGAAAGTTACCAGTGTTATTTAATACAAAAATATTTTTATTTTAACTTGTAAAATAATTGTGGACTAGCTGAAAACATTGCAGAGTTGTTTAAAGGCAAATTATTCAATCGAGGTACTTGTACATTAGACATTACACTGTATTTTTAAGGACAGGATGGTCTTAATTGGTCAGACTTAAGGCTAAACCCCAAACAAAAGCAAACGATACACACAACATTTTTTTGTTTGGTTTTTCTTAGAACTCTTCGGAACTGTTCGATTCGAAATGCAAAACGGCAGTGAGCCGGTTTTGTTATAATGCATCTCCAATATTTGTCTAAATTGTTAAAAGGTGAACCAAAAGGAGCAAATCAAGAAAACAAGTTGAAGTGCTTAATAAAGTAATCATTTTAATGTTTTCTGTTTTCAAATGTTAAATAACAAGCAATTATCACTTTATAATAAAAAAAATGTATAAACGCAACAACACATCTATTGTTCAACTTGTACAAACTATTAACTTGATATCATAATTTTTTGCATTCCCTTTAATATTGCTGCCGATGGATGTTTTAACTAAACCTTCCAAAGACATGTTGATGTTATTCATCCATCATCACTTGCACTACAAAAAAAAAAAAAAAAAAACATTAAACAACTTAACATAATTACCCAAAGTGATCATAAAAAATTATATTCTAATACTATTTATAGCTTCATGCGATCAGAAAGTAGACACTTTGCATAAACAGCGCAACAAACAGCAATTTAGACCACGTCTTAACTTAACTTAACAACCATTTTATCCCTTAGTCGGTAGAATGACAGGCTAATAAAGCATTGTTGCCCTTAGAGAAGAATACCTTAAACATTGAATAGCAAAATTTCAAAGAAAAGCAAAGAAACCTCTTCATGGATATCAAAAGATGCTAAGTGCCAATAATGGTTGTGTCTTCGAGCCTAAATAGATAATTTATTTTGTTATTCCAATTGAATTGGAAAAAGATGCAAATCAACTTGTGAACACACGAAACGGAACTTAAATAACATTTTTTTTTTCTTCTCTGAAATCCTATTTTTAGAAAAAAATTAATTGAGCCCCTTAGAAGATTGTTGATGAATGATGATGATAAAATTAATACTTTTTTGCGTTCAATTGACGGGCTGCTAGTGATGAATTGATGAGGAAAGCAAACATCGAAATGACAGAATAATATATCTACAGGTAGAATTTTCAATGCGAACTTGAAGATGGTTAACATGAATGACTATTTATTCCATCTAAACTAAAGAGAAGTATCGCAAAAGATACAAAAATAAACCAACTAAAGTGAGTTTCTCTTTAGAAAAGCTTCATTTGATATTGTTGGATTAAAATTAAGAGAAAATCACAAGAAACGATTTAAAATTGAAACAAAATAGCTTAAAGCTGTTTAAGCTCGACTTAATATCTCTTTAGATTGAACAAAGAGAAATATTTCTGATGATCGAAAGCATCTCTTAATAAATAAACTGGAGAAAAATGACATGGAATGCTTTGAGTTTGAAATTAAATGGATTAAAATTCGAGTTCATGTTAAATGATCTCACGAGAGGATGTGTACGAAATTGGTGGTGTTAACTGTGTTGAGTTGGACTCAACATAGTACATGGTTACATTGACATTGAAAACGGTTATTGATCAATGATTGATCGCTATTCGTAACTACCTAGGAATAAAAATTAACCCTAAAAACTGACATCAAACTGCTATTTATCGTTTGGCAAAGTGATGACATGTGCTTTCAGTAACTCTTTTAGTGGCAAAAAATATTCAGAGTTCCAATGTTTTACCACATCAAGCATTTCACCACATTTTGTTCTGCAATTATTTGTTTGTTTTGCATTATAATATGTACGCATTTTTTTTTACTAAGTTAGTTTTCATTTAGTTTAAATGCCCTGCAATCTATTTCAAACAATTGATAGGTACAATGAAATTATTTAAGAAAAAAAAATATAGGTAATAAAAGTAAGCAATGGTAGATGTAATACTGTAAAGTACATTATATGCCAATTAAAAGTTATTAAAATAAACGAAATGAATAATTGCGAAACAAATTTGACAAAAAAAATGAACAAAATGAAATTTCGTGAAATAAAAACTACGAGATTAATAAATCTTACTTTGATACTTACGATATAAGAGCTTACGAAATGCTATACGCTTCTGCTGCTATAGTTACTTCAAATATAGATACCTACCTAAATTTTATCTAATATTTGAGATAAAGGAGACTTTACAGAGCGGTATTTGACAATTTTAATTTTTTAGCAAGAACACAAATTTTGAAAAAGATTTATTAAAAGATTAAAACGGCTTCTTCGAATTTACTTAAAAAAATTCAAAGTGGTAGTTTTTATGCTAGTTCATTAACTGTAAATTTTTTTAAATCACTATTACCATTTTCAATAGAACCGTTAAAAAAAAAATAAACTTATCGAATACGTGAAATTTTTGTTTTAGGTATTTATTAAAAATTTTCAAAAAATGGCATACCAAATTTATTTTTAAACTTTTTTAACTTACTTATATAAATAAAGATTATTTTTAAAAACAGTTCATGAATATCTTAAATCGCACATTAACGAAAACAAAATAAGTTATGGAGCTTTAATTTATTTAAGAAGTTATTTTTTAAGTTAAAATTAATTTTTTGTTGTTAATTTTCTTTTTATATTTTTCTTTAATTTACATTTTTCGGCATTTAACTAAGTCGTTTAAAATTTTGCGCCAATGCTTTTGTTATGAAACTTCTTTTATTTAATTGAAAATGAAAGAGAAGAATTTATATGAAAAAGTGAATTTGATGAAAATTTTGAGATGTGTCCTTTTTGAAAATGCATGTTTAATTAGTGTGAAAGCCTGTAAAAGTTTCTGATCAAAAGAGTCCATAAAAAAAACTTGGCTGGATGCGGGTGTTTAAATTATAGAAAAATTTTTATATTAGATTTATGTAAGTTAAATTCATCCGTTTAACCCAGATAATCTTATAAATAATTAAGATTCTTGCTTGGTGCAATATTCTTGCTAGATTTTAACAGGTTACCAATTTTTGTACAGTACTTGTACATATAAACAAAATGAAAAAGCTTGTTTTTCTTAAAAACGATTCTGCTTCAGAAAAACCTGCAAATAAGGCCAAATTTTTTGAATAGTAAAAATATTTCTTATACCTTTTTTATATTAATGACTTAACATTTTTCAACTAAAAATTTGTACACAAAAGCTTAACAGTAATATTAAAATGCCTAAAAATATTTCATTTTTTTTAAATTATATAATTTTTAAAATTGGGTTCATTTTTTTACTTGCGATATATGTAGGTAGGTACTATATATCAAGTTATGCATTCGTACAAAAAAAAAAAGTTGAGATAACATTTTTGCATGACATTACGATGGTAGACAATGCCAAAAAAGTGGGTCCTGGAAGTCCGTCTGTCTGTCTGTCTGTATACGAAGCTACAGCCTAAATGGATGGACCGATTAATGTCAAACTTGGAACGTAGCGTTATTTGGCGACTCTCGAAAGGGATTTTTCGAATTAATTTTATTGTATCAAAAATAACGGTACTTGTCATATACCGATTTTAGTAAAATTGAAATATCTCGAAAACGGCTCTACCGATTTTGTTTAAAATATTCAAATGTTAGTTTTAAGCTAAGGTCTATCTTTCAATGAATTTTTTTTTTTGAAAATCATTATTACCGGTACCTGCCATAGAACCATTTTTTTCAAATCCGATTTTCTCCGAAACCGCTTATTCGATTTCAATGAAACTTTTGGCGAAAAAGCATTCATATAATTTAAATATAAGCCAAAAATAAAATTTTGAAAAAATAATTTTTGGATTTTTAAAAAAATTTTGAAATTTTTGTTTGAAAAATAAAATTTTCGAAAACGGGACATTGAATTTTTTGAAATTTTGTTTTTAGATGTTGATTAGTGATTTCTACAAAATGGCATACCAATTTTATTTTAAAACTTTTTTTCCAAAAAATTATTTATAAAAAATTAGTTTTTTTAAAAAACGGCTCTAACGATTTTAAAAATTTTTTTTCTAAAAATGCATGTTAATATATCAAACTGCATACTTGTTTTGGAGGGCAATTTAATTTCAGATTTTATTTTTTTTTTCAACGAATTTTATTTTTTTTTTTTTTCCAAATTTCTATATAAAAAGTCTTAAAAATTTAAGCAACTTTAACTCTAAGAGCAAGTTCGTGCGACCCAGTCGTGCATTTTATTTTTTTAAATTTTAATTTTATATAAAAAATTCATAATAAAATTCGTGAATTAACTTATGTTCCATTTATACCATACATTTTGGGTTTTAATAACTGTCCCTCTATAACAATTATTATTATTATACTCACAGGTAAGACAACCAGTATCTTGAATGTGGCAGTTGGCACGTGCAATTTGCCTCATAGAACACATTTTTAATTAAAAAAAAAACTTGCCAAAAAATTTAAATTTGTATTGTTAATCTTAAAAACTTGTACTTCAACATTTGGTGTTTTTAATCATTTCACTAATAAATGAACCATTTGATAGTTTTACCCAATTCTGACATTACCTAGAGTTTTCCTTTCAAAATTTCAAACGTTAAATGACACAGTAAATGAATGAACGGTCCTTAAAAATGATTTCTAATTTTAAAATTTAAAATACAAATCGTCGGTCTCATAAGGAAACCTCGTAACTCCGCCTTTTTTCGAAAATGACTTTTGAATGCCATTTAAAAACTCTAAATAGACTTAAATTCAAATTTTGTACAGCACTTTACTCCCCAACTACTCTGTTGTTTGTCTACCCTTTTGTCTCTCCTGAAAAATTTTGATTTTGGGAGTTACGAGGTTTCCTTATGAGGCCGACGAAATTGCAAAAAAAAAATCACAAACGAAAAAAAAACTGACATTAAAAAAAAAAATTTTAAATAGAGTTCGCTGTTCAACTCTTTTGTTTGTAAGTAAAAGTTGGAAAAGTAAGACCGCGTCTGCATCCAATTCAAATTATTTCTAGTTTTCATCACATACATTATATATTTTATAAAAATTTTTTGCAAAAAATGATGCTTACCTACCATTTTGGAAAATGCACGAGCATTTTATGAAAACGAAACCTTAACAAATCTTGGTAATATACTGTTGCTCAGCTCATGCATGAACTCTATTACCGAAAATATCTTTTTCATAATGGTTTTTATCTACCATACATACATATAAAAAATAATGTGACACACATTCTGAAAAGTTCAATTTTGGAAGTTTTTTGAATTTTCTGCAAATTAAAATTGTACTCTGTGCTGGCTTTTGCAACCATTTATTCTGAAAACTTGGAACAGACTTTTTTTAAACTATTCAATTATATAGATGACAGAAAACTCGTTAAATGGCACAAAGCAACATTTTTATATACGAATTTATAATCATCATTGCTTGCCTTTACAAACTAAATTTTCCTTTTCTCTAGTAAAGTTTTTGATCTTAAATATAAACCCACACAAAACTCATATTTTTCTATTCATTTCAAAGATTTTCCGCCAAAAACCCAGAGTTTCTTATATAAAAATTGTTCCAACCAAAGCTTCTTCAAAAATCACGTGCATCAGAACAGTGTTTCTAACAAATTATTCTGACAGTGATTCCAATCTTTCTTTCAACAAACAAAACAGAGTCAAACAAATTTAAGACTATAGAAAAGTAATAAATTCTTTTCCCTTTAAAGGGCAGTCCCGACAAGAGCATAACCATATTGTACCCAAACTACAACATATTCTCTTCCAGTATTACGTGGGCGATTGCGCAATGGAATGCATCTTGCCATACATACACCTATGCTTGCTCATCCTGAGGCATACAACACGTCTACTTATCCCACGGGAAGGAAAGGATGATAAAAACAAACTTAAAAAAAAAAAAAAACAAAAAACAAATAAAAAGTAGAAAGAAAAACCTTTTGAACAGGACGATAAGAAAAAGCAAAAGCAAACGTGTAGAATGCAAAAATTAATTATCTCACATGCTAGGCAAGGCACTCAGCTTTCGTCGACTTTGGCTAATTAAAAATACTTTCGCCTTCACAAAACACTTGCAAGCCAAAAGGAAAATCCCCCGGAAGACGTTATATAGAATCCCTCATTAGAGGTCACCATCACCATCAGCATATAGTAGAACTACTTTATATAGCTTTGTTGTAACTGGTGGCATGGACAAAATCCATTAGGACAATATGTTCAGGCGGGGACGCATCAGCAACATGATCACAGCATTTTGGTTTTTGGTCTCCCGCAGTCCCTTCTAGTTACTAGTTCTTGTTAATTCAACAAATCTAATTATTTTTCTGCACGCGCTTCTCTGATGTTTTCCAATCTTCTATGAAGTCAGTCGGTATAGTTGCCAGCATTGGCAATGGATCGGACTTGAACAAGGATCGTTAGCATCACTTTGTTGTGTGTGGACACATCATGCGGCCACCACCGACAGGAAATGGTATTGCACCTCTGTGAGTCATTTAAACGAGTTCACAACACAAAATGGAAGTCAAACTGATGCACAGAGTTAGCGCTGGATGGTTGCCTTGTTTCAAATGCTTGTTTGGATTTTTGATGCCTGAAGTTAGAAAATACAGTGTTTCCACTTCACAAACATAAATATTTTTGAAGTGAAAACTTCTTTAGTATCGTAGTGATTTGAAACAAAATGAAACGAAAACGCGACACGACTTCAACTTGTTATAACTTTTTTGTTTTAATAGATAGATGAATGAAATTTGTACTGTAGATAGGTAATTAAATATATTATAATTGTACAAAATTTCATTTCATTAATTTCATATTCAAAATTCGGAGATAACGGTAAAAAGATGTTCTTTTCCAACACACGTTATATCTTTTGATCTAGTGCACATACAAATTTGATTTAACTTTAATACGCATACTGATAACATAACCTTTTATTTGATATATCACACATAACGTTACGTGCTCTACAAATTACACAATCTTAAATTGAAAAAAATTTAAAAATACCTCAAAACACCTGTGGAGATCTGTTGGCGATGACCAGCTACCAGTGTAGGAAGTACCGTAATCTCAGTCTGGAAATTCGACATGGTTGACTTTAAAAAATTCTAACTTCTCTTGTAGACATCTTTGAAATAAGATTTATATATCATTATACAAGGTAAAACAATAAGCTTTCACATGGTATAAAATTTTGTATAGGTTGTCAAACAAAAAAATTGATTTAATAGCATGAGAACATAAAAATAAATTTGTTTTGCTTTTTTTATGAAATTTCATCGAGTTTAGAAAATTCTAGCTCGTTTTGTTGATGTCTCATAGACCTGATCGATATATATATTTTGAGCTAAGAGAAGAACCTTTCAGATGATATAAAATTTATATAGGTTGTCATATAAAAAACATGGATTTGAAGGTGATAGAATAAAAATAGGTAGATTTTTTCTTTTTTTCAAGAAAAATGATTTTTTAAGGTTTCACTTCTACCACGTGTGAATTGCACACATGATTTTTTTTTTTTTACATTGAACTAAGTTAAATAAAAAAAATTGAATTCATTAAATAATTAGACCGATTGCAATTACTATAATTGAAGATTACATTAGCCCAACCAGCAGAAAATGAAAATTCCCCCAAAGAATTATTATACGATCTTTGCGATTGAAAATACAAATAATGTAAGAAAGTCTGAAATATGTTTTCAAAATTAAATATTGAATGGAAAGATAAGTAAAGGAAACCAAATCGATTTGGGTGAAATGTCATTAAATGAGGCACTTAAGTCCTTAATTTTTTGTACTAAAACAGGTTCTAAATAGGAAACTTGTTCACATAATATTAAATTGACAACACAGAGAAAATGAGCACAAGAGTATGCAATACCTACTACGATGAATATTGCCGTGTCTGTTTGGTGCAGTAGATGATTCATGTTGCACCCACAAGTGCAAAATATCTGATTAACTAAGCATGTGTAAATGATAGCAGAGAAATACAACTTACTAGAAAGAAAATACAAAATATCTTTTTTTTTAAGACCCTCCAAAATTCAAATATCAACCGTTTGTTCACCTCGAGAAATGGAAACAAAATAAATAATCGTTTGTCCACCCTACGTTTAGGAGATAGTAAAAAAACAAAATATGCATTGAAAAATTCAAAGTCCCCTTAAATTTCCAAAAATTACTCTTATTTCAAAAATTGAGATTTCTGTCGTTTGCCCAACTTTAGTTCTTTATATTTAATTTACCAAAAATAACACTAGTCAACAAAATTAAAGTTTTTTTGATACATAATATATAAATTTCTAAAGTCAGAAAAATTTGATTGGCCTCTGTTTTGAAATATTACCGTTATAAAATGCCAAAAAACGTAATTTTGGCCGTTTTCGAGTCTGTATTTTTTTGTGAGGTAATTCATTGCAAACACATTTGTAACGGTGCCCATGAGAACTAATTTGCTTCTTTCTGTTTAAACTGTTTAAATCTTTCCGATATCTTTTTAACTGCCCGAGATATCTTAAGTTTTAGTTAATAAACCAAAAACAAACTCAACTTAATCTTAAGTTTAAGTCACTGCTCAACAAGATATTTGCCACAAGAACTAAAATATATTTTTCTGAAGGTTTGAGTGTTAGTGAATTCAAATTCGCAATCAGAAATATTCTACTAGCCTCCGTTTTTTAAATATTCCGGTATAAAAACCCTTTATTTTGCATTTTCTAACGGTAATATTTGAAGAACGGAGGCAGATTAATTTTTTCTGATTTTAATCCAGTCAAATAAGGGTTTAACCTCGGAATGAATGTTAGTAGAAATTTTTTTTGCTCAATATCTTACTTTTGCCATTTTATAACATATCTCAAAAGTCTAGAAAAATCTCATGTCCGCTTGTCGCGATTTCAAGGTCAAGTCGCGAAATGGAGATTTTCAAAATTAGCAAAAATAGGCTATGGTATTATATACACATATGATACATGATTTCAAGGTATTTTTTAATGCTTATTCCAAAAAATCTAAAATCAAGACAATCTGACGTCTCTGGAAAAAGTTATACCTGTTTTTCATCTGTCAACTCATATTATTATAACAGTTGCAAACTTACTGCCGAAAAACCCTTAAAAGTTATGGTAGATGAACCAAATTTTGCATGAAGATTTTAGAATTCATCATTATTAAAAATCAAAACAATCTATTACAAATAATATATATAACTACGAAATAATGGTATTTTTTGATGGAGGGGCAAATTTTAGGATATGCACTAAAGAAGATTCTTGTTCATCTTAGGAATAAGTGCTAGTAGGCTAATTTTTTCATTTTAATCTTTGTTTGGATATTCTTTAACTACCCTCAAAAATCTAAAAAAATCTCATGTCCGCAAGTCCTGATTTTCTTGGTTTGAAAAAAGGGTGCAGATTTTAAAAAATTAATAAGAAAAGTTTAAATTTTTATATGTATACCAACATAGGCGACATGATTTAAAGGTATTTTTTAACACTTATTCCAACAAAACACACAAACAAGTCAACCTGACCATCCCTGAAAAGTAATGCACCTTATTCATGTTGATCTGACACAAATATCTAAAGTGTAGTTTTTCAATTTTTTAAAATCTGCACCTTATTTTCAAACCAAGAAAATTAGGACTTGCGGACATGAGATTTTTTTTAGATTTTTGAGGGTAGTTAAAGAATATCCAAACAAAGATTAAAATGAAAAAATTAGCCTATTAACACTTATTCCTAAGATGAACAAGAATCTTCTTTAGTGGATATCCTAAAATTTGCCCCTCCATCAAAAAATACCATTATTTCGTAGGTATATATATTTTTTGTAATGGATTGTTTTGATTTTTAATAATGATGGATTCTAAAATCTTCATGCAAAATTTGGTTCATCTACCATAACTTTTAAGGGTTTTTCGGCAGTAAGTTTGCAACTGTTATAATAATATGAGTTGACAGATGAAAAACAGGTATAACTTTTTCCAGAGACGTCAGATTGTCTTGATTTTAGATTTTTTGGAATTAGCATTAAAAAATACCTTGAAATCATGTATCATATGTGTATATAATACCATAGCCTATTTTTGCTAATTTTGAAAATCTCCATTTCGCGACTTGACCTTGAAATCGCGACAAGCGAACATGAGATTTTTCTAGACTTTTGAGATATGTTATAGAATGGCAAAAGGAAGATATTGAGCAAAAAAAATTTCTACTAACATTCATTCCGAGATTTACCCCTTTTTTCTCCTTATTTGACTGTATTATTTCAGTTTCGAACTCAGCACCCCAAAAACTATCAGAAAAGTATATCTTGATTCTTGTGGCAAAAAAAAAGGTTTATGGTCAAAATTCTGCCGGGGTCAGAATTCCTTTTTCAAAATTCTGCTTTTCAAAATTCTGTTTTTCAAAGCTCTGCCTTTAAAAATTCTGATTTTCAAAAGCACGTGCTTTTTAACATTTTCCAAACTCTTTTTATAGTGGAGTAACTAAAGCTCAAAAATTGGCAATATTAGGGAACCCGGCCGAACAGCTTAGATTTTGATGATCTTTTTTTTCAAACGTCGGTAATTAAAAATACTTTAAAGTCTATAGATTAAAAATTGCCGGTATTGCCGTTTTGATTTTTTAAATTTAATTGAAGATTTTTGTGAACAAAAACAAATTTTTTTCAAAAATTGTTCTTAAATTTCATAAATTAATTGATGCCAAAAGATTGTCTAGGAAATTCAAGGAAAAAAAATATATGGGAGTGAGGGACAATCTTCCATACTTCAAGCGATAGATGCAATTTTCTTATTAATTGACTTCAAACACAAAAAAAAATATTTGAACACAACGGCAACACCTACAATATTCAAATATACATTTTTTAAAAGCTAGAAGCTTAGTCATATATGTAAAATTAAAATTAAGTTAATTGAATGAACGGCTTTTGAAAGAATGGTAATTGAACTCAGATTTTTGAAAAAAAAAAAAATTATTGAAAACATTTTAACATGTCGCTTTTAAACTTGGCCGTAATATAAAATGAATTTATTTTCAAATTTTTTTGGCCGCATTTATTATGATTTCAAATTAAAAAACGAACTGTCAATATGTATTACGGTTTATGAAAAAAATTAAAAAGTATTTCATTTTCGAAGAACTTTTTTTAATAAAAGTTTTGAAAAAAAATGTAACTTATTTTTTTTTTTAAGTTCAAAATATAAAATTATAAACATAAAATTATTTTTTATTCATTTAATAACCCTTACTGTTGAAAGTTATATAGCAAAAATTTAAAGTTCCTATTTACCACAGTCTTTGAGAAAATTAATTATTTCAATGCAAAAATTCAGTTTTAATAAAAAAAAACCATTGAAATTGAAGTAATTTTTCATTTTTTTTTTCAAAAGTGTGATATATTTTACCTTTTTTGCTTCGAAATTTAACTGATAATATTTATGACCAAAAATTTTTTTTAAATAAATTCATATTTTATTAGAAAAAGTTTGGAAAAAAGTCATTCTAAATTTTTCTAATAACATTTTTTTTTAATTCTGAGTTTGAGGACCATTTTTTCAAAAAGTCTTGATTAAATTTAGTGGATTTAAATTTAAGAGATAAGAATGAGCTTCTGGCTTTTTAAAAATGTATTTTAAAATATTGTAGGTGTTGCCGTTGTTTTCAAAATATTTTTTTTGTGTTTGAGTTCAGAATGTTAGAAAATTGCATTTATCGCTTAAACGATGGAAGATTGTCCCTTACTGCCTTTTATATATTTTCCTTAAATTACCTAGAGAATCTTTTGCTATCATTTGTTTTATGAAATTTAAGCAAAAAAAATGGTTTTGTTAAAAAAAATTAATTTTAATTTAAAAAAACAATACGGCAACACCGGCAATTTTTAATCTATAGACTTTAAAGTATTTTTAATTACCTACGTTTGAAAAAAAATCGTCAAAATCAGAGCTGTTCGGCCGGGTTCCCTAATAATTTGCTTTAGTAACTCTACTATTAATACCTAATATAAAAATAAAAAAATTGAATAAGAACAGGAATATTTTGTATCACACAAAATAGTTTTTCAACGGTTTATAGATGTGAGCTGTAAGAAAGTCAGCCTTTACATTAAAAAAAAAATTTGCGACATTTAAGCAGAATTTTTAAAACCAGAATTTTCAAAGACAGAAAAGAAAAAAAGCAAAATTTTGAAAAACTGAATTTTCATTAAAAAAGCAGTATTTTCAAGCTAGAATTTTGACCCGCTCCCAAAAAAAAAGTTTAATCTGGTTGACCCCAGTGCTGTTTTTGAGCCAAAAACTTACTTAATCTTAAGATAACTCGGGTAATAAAAAAGATGTCGGAAATATTTAAAGACTTTTTAGAAAAGAAAACTGACACCGTTAGAAATTTCTATGTAATAAACTACCTCGCATAAAAACATAACCTTGAAAACAGTCAAATCGACGTTTTTTGCCATTTTATAACGGTAATATCTCAAGAAGGAAGGTCAATCAAACTTTCTGACTTGGGATTCGAGTTCAGCACCTCAAAAATCTTCAGAAAAGTAGGTATATTTTGGTTCTTGTGCCAAAAACCTTGTTGACCAGTGTAATTAACAAACGACGATTTTTTTAATATGTAAAGAACTCGATGTGAACTTTTGAGATTTTAGGGGATTTCAAATATTTTTCAATGCAAATTTTGTTTTTATTAGGTAATAGCTATTTCCAAAACTTACAGTATCATTTTATCTTTTCGCACGCTGCCGCCGTTTGAATTACCTATTGAAAAAAAAAATTAAGGATTTTAGAAAGTTGCTATAAAAAAATTATTTTTTGAATATATTCTAAACAGAGGGTTGACAAACAATACATTTTGGTGGAGAGACGATTGCAATTAGTTTTATACGTCTTTCTCAAAATTTAAGCGTTTTAAACGACTTTATATTTTTCAGAATGTCTACATGAAAAAAATTAAATTTTTTTTAAAGGGTGGACAAACGAAAATTTTGGGTGGACAAATATGGAAAAAATGAAAGAACAAGGTACTGCGTGTGCGTAGCTTTATTTTCCTGTTCTGGCTCTACTTTTGTTCCTTGTAAAATGCCAATCTGAGATTTTTTAAATTAAAAACCTTATTTTGTTAAAAACAAAAATACCTTAACTATAGCAAATTTTTCTAAAAGTACCTACTTAAAGTAAAGTAAAATAATAAAAGTGGCAACCCTATTCTAAGTGTTTAAATATTTGAATGTTTGGATATAGGTATTTCCCTTTAAAGATCTAACACGTTTCGCTCCTATTTCACTCTGGTGCGGTGTGCACTCTTTTAGTTATGTCCCTTGTGTATACAAAATGCTCCAGATGCACGTTTTCTGATTGTGTATATATGCTATTCGGAGTTCTTTTCCAATTTTTGCCCTTATCTCCCCTTTTGCTCCTTTATAACAATGAAATTAACTCATTTGCTTTTATACCGGCTGCTCTGCTATATAACAACTGCAACTCTGGCATCCTTAATGTTATAGTATTGGTCGTGTTTTTTTTTAATCTGAACGCAGAAAGTATGCTCTTTCGTCTTCATTACAAAATGCTCACTCTGCTCTAGAACTTATGTCGCAGGCCTAAGGGCCGCCCAAGCTGTTGTTCCACCGACCAACTACGACGGACGTTTAACACAACCGTGTTGAGAGCGCGCGCCGCCGCAAATACAACAAAACTACTCTGCTTCCATTTGCGCGCGGTGCGCATGCGCAGTCAAAAAGAATTCACTGCACACTTCATCCAGGAAATGAAATAAAAATCTACATGGAAATATATAAATAATTTCCCTTGCCCTTTTACAGAGAGCCTGCAGACAGGCAAATTTACGTACAGCGGATACTTATAGACACAGAGTAAGCTTGAGCATCTCAAAAAAAAACTATTGATTTAACCGATTCGATAAGACCACAAACAAAAGGTCTTAACTTCACGCAAAGGACAATAATTTCTCATTATGTAGTTTCAAAACAACAGAGATCAGAGAGAAATACAAAAAAAAAAAAAGAGCAGTCCGTTCGTCCTCCGCCTCTTCAATCGGACGCAACCCTCAGGACTTTCTAAATTTTTCGAGCCAAAAATAATATAGAAGCTATAGCTGGGATTCTTTTGGTAGTCGGTCGCTCGTCGTCGCATATTGTTCCCCAAAACTGAACTTAGTTTGTAATCCAATTTGTTAGAAGGCAAGGTACTTTTCAAAATGCACTCTTAGAAGTGTGATAACATCAAATAGCAGCAAGCAGTTGCACAATTAGAGAGTTAGCGAGAGAGATCCTTTGTGGACTTTGTGTGGACAAATATGGTCTGAATGCACGCAAGAAATTGTCAACCAGGTGCTTTGGTCTGGCTTTGGTCAGTTTCCAGCAGTGCGGTCGATTTATACCAAACATGGATTTTTTGCAATGTGAGTGTTGCAGAGCACATTTCAAATAATTCAACTAGAAGATACTAAAAGGAGTTATACATTTACGAGGAGATATTGTGTGTGTATAGCCAGGAAGCAGAAAAAGAATGGAATTTGTTCTGCGTGTTCCTGATGGTCACTGTCAAGGTTGGTAAGGCACACAAGTTGTTTCGAAGGCAAAAAATGTAAGAATCTTCAACTAATTGCGTAGTTGTAGCTATACTTTCGATTGGAGAATATTGTTTTTTTTTACTGTGTGTGTAGGATATATTGAAGGTGGCTTTTGATTTTTATTAGGTACCTATTCCTACTTGCATTTTATAGGAGCACGCATTTGTTAAGGGTAAAAAATGTTTTCGGTTTTTTTTTTTATCAAAGATCATCTTACACATTAGATGCAAAAGTCTAAAAGTGGTTTCTAGTAGGAGAATATATTGATGCGTTTATGTGTAGCGTCTTTGTACTGCTTGTTTGCAGCAAGATCGAAATTTTGCTCTCGTTAAAAATGGAAATTGAAATATGGTACTCTTACAGAGATAACATTAGAGAGGTATTATGGAATTTGGTTTTCAGTTCTTTGACATCAAACGACACGCGGATGATAGAACTCAATGCGAAACGATCTAGTATCTTTTAAAAGTGGATGCCAGATCAATTTATCTACAGAAAGAATACTTGCAATCAAAGGGATATGAAAGATATTTCTGAGTTTTTGGAGGCTGAGCACCAATTTGAAGTTTTCAACAAAAAATTTGACGGCTACCAGGAAAAATTACCGAAAAAGATTTTTTTTTCCAATTAATTATCGTATTATTGTGAAAGAAAAATGGCTCAAAGAGACCAAAAACAGTAGATTTTGAAAGTCCATATTTTATCCAATTTAAGCCGTATTCAATTTTTGTGACCATTATGTTGAAAAATAAAGTATTTTCTTTTTTACGTTACATGTTCAATATCTATAAATTCTTAAAGGATAAAAATAGACTATTTAGTAAAAACACCAAAAATGTCATGTTTTTCTCTTTTTCAAATAATTTTTCATTAGTTTTTTACAATATTTTAATTTAAATTTTTTTTTTAAGGATACATATCGATTAATTATCTACAAAAAATTACTTTATAAAAATTTTCATATTCGGCTTCCTTTTCAAGTTATAGACGAAAACACAAAAAATAACAAAAAAAAAAGTCGAAAATATTGATTGTTACACTTATAACTTATCCATGGATTTTGAAGAAAATTATCTTGTTATCTTTGCCAGAAAGTGTACTACACATACAAAATATAAAATTATTAGGATTCGCAAGATTTAGATTTTTTTATTTCAGTAAGAAACTCTTTTTTTTTGGCAAAAATTTTAAAGCCGATTTACGGACGATGATTTTACGCGATAACGTCGTTAGAAAACAGGTTGTGTGCTTTTGTTTAAAATGAGTCAATTGAAGCGTTTACTTATTTCAACAATCATAATTTATAAGAAAAACCTAAAAAAATACCTTTTTTATTTACTCATTATATGTATTAATTTTTTTATTTTAAAAGCTTACAAAAAAAAATTATGCGATTTAAAAGCCAAGTATTTCTTCTTAAGAATAAAACCATTTTTAAATTTTTACAATGCGCAAAAAGTTTAAAAATAATTTATTGAAAACAATCATTTTCATCAAAAAAAAGCAAAAAAAAACATGAATTTTTATCTTCTCACGTCATTAATTCCATTTTTTTCCCTAACAACCTATACAAAATTTTATACCATCTGAAAGCTTATTGTCTAAGCTCAAAACATATATATCGATTAGGTCTATGAGACATCTACAAAATAAGCTAGAATTTTTTGAATTCGATCAAATTTCATTAAAAAAAGCAAAAAAAACAATTATTTTTATGTCCTCAAGCTATTTTATCAATTTTTTTCAATGACAACCTATAAAAAAAATTATACCATGTGAAAGCTTATTGTTTTACCTTTCATATGACGCTTCAATCATATTCCTTATTCTTATAAATCGATGAAGCATGGCAGACACCACAAAAAAGTGACGCCATTTTCTAACGTTACACTCTCGCACTTTCGCAGTGCGGCAAAAAATTTCAATTCAAAATTAAAAATAAATTATTAGAGATACAAAAATCTTCTATAGCTTATTTGAAAGATAATTACCTAAAGCTTAATCTAAATGTAGGATTTTTAAAAATTCTGTCATTTAATAGGGTAAACAGGGGTAAAACGAAAAGATGAAATTTGGGCTAAAATCTAAACGCAAAGTTGTAGAGAATTGATTTTTTTTGCTATAGATTTATGAAATTAATTTAAGAATAACTGCATTTAAGAAAAAATTTTAAAAAAATTTTAAACTAAGCCAAAAAGTTTTTGTTTGAACGTTGTACACGTGTTGGGGCTATGAAAAAATGATGATTTTGGGTAAAGGAAATCTTTTTTGACAATTCTAAAGATGCCATGTGAAAGATGAGGGAAAAAAAATTAGTCGTCTAATTTGGATTTGCTTGCAACACTCTGAGTTTCGAAATTTGAATATTTGAAAAACACCTTGTTTTTTTAGGGGTATTTTTGGGTAATTTTTGATTTTTAGTTTTTTTTTGGATCGTTCAAAAAATCTCATGTAGGTTTTAACCTTATGCATACATGTGCAAAAACTTGGAATCGTTTAGTGAGTTTTGACAGAATAACGGAAGAAACAAGTTTTAATAAAACACGTTTTTTGACCGTTTTTAACCGATTTTCATCGTTTTTTATTTTTATCTTTTTTTCTTATATGTTGTAATGATAGACCATGAATACGACTATATGTGTGCGAAGTTTCAATCATTTTCGTTAACACAATTTTTGAGATAACTGTAAAATAAAACTTTAGAATTCAACAGGTTATAACTTTTGACCAAGAGCAGATAGAAATTTTATTAAACTTTTATGAGCATTCTGATACAATTACCTTTTATTTGGTATATCACACATAACGGTACACTAACTATAACCTCAAAACACCTGTGGAGATCTGTTGCCCTCCGAACAGCCACCAGTGTGGGAAGTACCGTAATCTCAGTCTGGAAATTCGACATGGTTGAATTTAAAAAATTCGAACTTCTCTTGTAGGCATCTTTGAAATGAGATTGATACGTCATTTGAAAGGTGAAATAATAAGCTTTCACATGGTATAAAATTTGTTATAGGTTGTCAAACAAAAAAATTGATTCCATAGCCTGAGAACATAAAAATAAATGTTTTTTTTTTTTGCTTTTCTTAATGAAATTTGATCGAGTTCAAAAAATTCTAGCTCTTTTTGTAGATGTCTCATAGACCTGATCGATATAATATATTTTGAGCTAAGACAATAAGCTTTCAGATAGTATACAATTTTTTATAGGTTGTTTGGGAAAAAAATGGAATTAATGACGTGAGAAGATAAAAATTCATGTTTTTTTTTGCTTTTTTTTGATGAAAATGATTGTTTTCAATAAATTATTTTTATACTTTTTGAGAATTGTAAAAATTTAAAAACGATTTTATTCTTAGGAAGAAATTCTTGGCTTTTAAAATGCATACTTTTTTTTGTAAGCTTTTAAAATTAAAAAAATTAATATACCTAATGAGAAAATAAAAAAAGGTATTTTTTTTTTGCTTTTTCTTGTAAATTATGATTGTTTGCAATAAGTAAACGCTTCAATTGACTCATTTTAAACAAAAGCACAAAACCTGTTTTCTGACGACGTTATCACGTAAAGACAACCTCTTTTTTTATTGTATTTGTGTATAATATTTTTCTAATACAATTGCAGTGTTAATCTTCTTAATCAAACCCTTTTATTTCATTAGGTGTTTAGAAACTAACTGATTTTTTAACCCTTTCGCGTTACTCTCATGTAACATTTTTTTTTTAATTCGTAAAAAATATTAAATTAAACAATTTTTTAGGTTACGATGGCTTAATTGAAAGATAATAACGCCTAGTTACTGGATTATTACAAAAAGTTAGTCAAATATCATACTTTTAATTTTTGTTTTATCGAGAAAAGGACTGAAATTTACATTTTTTTTATATATGGTCATAATTTTGAAAAAAAGATATAAAAAATGTTAATTCAGAAAGTGTTTTGTTTTTTTGCTTTAATAACTTTTTGCTATTCATATTTCTTAGTTGTGATGTTTTTTCGAAAGGGTTAACTAATCGCTTCACCCGTTTCCTTTTCTATATGAATGCTTCTAAATGAATTCATTTTTATTTTTTTAAGCTAAAATTTGAACCATAGTTGCTAAATTGTTTAGTATTAAAGTTCAATTCAAGTTTATCAATTAACTGCATGTGAATTCTTTTCCCATATTCTTCCGTAATGCAGTGGTTTAATTTTAGTGGCTGAAATGTATAATTTCTGTATGGAACTTACATTAAGAGTTAGTTAGGTTCAACAGTTGACTCTGGTTCGTATATAAAAAAATCGTATTTTCATACATGTCCCTAGATTGTTGTCAAACATTTTTGTATGATCTTCCTTTCAGAGCACTGTTAGCATTTTTCATTTGAAACTGGTAACAATGCTTCTTTTTAAGTAATACTCAAAATTATTAAACAGCCTTGAATTACTATAATGCTTCATATTTGTCCCATGAATAAATCAAATATATTAAATTAACCACTCGACAAAGAAGAATTCTTGTTCTAAGAACATATAAAAACCATGTTTGCCAGTAAATAATAATTAAAATTTATTTATTTATGCATAAGATGATGCATTTAAATCAGCCAAAACATATCAAGTCTTCGTTTACCCAATAAACACATAATAGATAAATAAATGTATCTACACTTCTTTAAGTCAAAGTCAAGTTAGACTTTGTTGCTTAAAAATACCTACTTGAAACACAAGAAGAGATTCATACCGAAGAGCAGCGCGCGCGCTAAACTGATAAGATCAACGCTTTCACAATACAAGATCCTCGCATATCCAAACTCAGAGTAAATATTCAAGTCGTAGCAATTTTCCAAAGTTGGCCCAAAGAGTATGGAGTGCACTTCATTATGCACAACAAGACAGACCGCGAATGCAATTTGGTTGTAACATCAATATCATCCAGGGATATACCTGATTGCTCCATGAAGAGAGGTTTGCTTAATGTTGAATCAAAAAGGAGGACCGGAGGAGGAGGGGTACAACTGAAGGATTGCAAACAACCACTGTTAACTGGGCACACATGGAAAAAAAAAGGTGCCGGCACAACGGTCTTCCATCTTCAATCGAAGCAGTCGATACTGTTAGCGAGCTCTAATGACCCACATTATCACAATGAAAATACATATATGTGCGATCGACCGACCGGCAGGCAGGCCGGCCGGCCAAATCGAATACTTGCGCCTCCTTCTGGATATTCATATTCGAATTTAATTCGGGAGACGGATTTGGGGCAGGGGCTGGAAACAAAAAAAAAAAACTATATTTTTCTATTCTTTGCCACCGTGTGGCAATGAAGAAGCAGCGCTGCCACCGCCGTCGCGCCGCCGCACAACCGCGACGATAGATCATACAACCTTCCAAACTCTACAACCATGCAAACAATGCCCCGAATACAACACTGACCGACCGGTGACCAACCATCCGGACAGTCAGACTCAGAGGGTATTGTGCGCGCAGTGCCTCATTACTGTGGCAAGGTAGCCCAAGAGCTCAAGAGTCTTTGATCGGAGCATTGTATTTGCATTGTATTCTTGCCACAGAGCCGAACGGGTGTGAAGGCTGGCCGGACGAAGAGCAAAGGACTCGCGCGCAGCATGTGAACGAAAGTTGAATAGGCATTTTTTGTACGAAATCAATTTTTTTGACCCAGCTATATTGTGTGATGATGGCGAGCATATACGAGGTCAGCCGCAGCTAGCTGTACAATGGTACCATAGAAAAATACACACATCCATGTCGGTCTCGATGATGGGGCATAAATCATGGAAAATCTTATAGTTCCCAGCATTAGAATTTATATCGTGAGCCGCAAGGACAGTTCTTTTTTGTATTTTCTCCAAAAAGAAATCATGTGCCATAAATTCGGTGCATTAAAGTGCTGCTTACGTTTTTTGTTTTTGCCAAAATGATGTGTGTAGTTGTCAGAAAATTGTGATATTTTAAGGGAATTTATATCTTTTTATTCGAATTTTTGCATAGAAATGTTGGGAGAAAGGGCTTCAAATAAATTTCTCCAGTAGAATCTTATGAGGCTTTGTTGGATTTTTTTGATTTGTCCATTATTCAAGAAAACGCATTCAATATTTTTTTTTAATTTTTGGGCTAACGATAATACAAAAGAAGAAGGGTAATATAAAACCTAATGATAAATCAAGACTTTATACGAAGTTCAATAAGGAAGCTGCTATGAAACAAAGCGAAGAATAAAAACTTGGAGTATAGAATTGTTTTCTTTTTCTGCCTTCTAGATTCGAAATGCATTGATTTTGTGGAGCTTGCGTTTCCTTAAATCGCTAAAAGCTTGCCTACATATTCTTAGGTCAACCAGGCAAACTTCTCAAGCGAATTCCTGGTGTATAAGACATTCTATCGAAATATTAAAAAAATGCATGAATTTTACTTCTAGAGGCGATATTCATATTTTATGTTCAATTTTATGCGACGTTAAATAGCCATTAACCAGCGGACGAGCAAGGCCGTTCCAAAGATACTTCATTTGTAAAATTGCAATAAGTAGTTTAGAAGCTATGATGGCAGAGATGAATATTGAATATACATACATACTAGAAACATATACCAATCAATACCCTCCGACTTTAAAGTAGTCGGGCAATTAAAAGTAAATTTTTAGCACAACGACTGCACGAGGTGACAATACCTAGTGACTAACAACTCTCAAACAGTCCCGTGAGCTCTAAGCAGGAAAGGGGAGAGGAGGCGAAGATTCCCCTTTTTTGTAATTCGTTGATATTTTGATTTTTCAAATTTTTCATTTTATTTAATTTTGGGATCCCATTCGAAATTTTGCGTTTTTAGGGATTCTGGTTTTTCGGGGTTTTGGGTTTTCTTGATTTTGGATTTTTGGGATTATGGGCCTTTTTTTTTGGATTTTGGATTTCGGGTTTCCTTAATTTTGGATTTTCGGTTTTTGAGATTTTGACCCCGCACCCGTTAAATTTTTTTATGAATCATGGTGAACTAGACTTCTTAATAAAAACAACCTCGTTACCTTTTGTAACACGGAAGCAATTTTTTTGCAATTTATATTGTTAAATTATATTGGCCACAAAACATAAAAATATAATCAGCGTAACAAGAGTTACAAGAGTTATAAATGGAAACACTAGCATAGATTTATTTCTTTTTATATTTTTATTGCTGCTCAGTAGAAAAAGTGTAGTTCATAATTTATGCGAACGAATATATAGCCTTTGGTTTGAGAGGTGTTTTTGTTCAGCTAAAGCTATAAATAATATGGTTTGTATGAATGAAAAAGAATATACCCGTCAGGAATTAGAATGATTATGTCAGTAATGCCAAAGAATTCATCATAAATTTATTATTATTAGTTTTTTTTTTTTATTTGTTTAATGACTTAAAGGATCAATAATTTTACGGAAGGATTTTAACAATGTGTATGTTCTTTTAGATATTAAATTAAGCTGAAAAATAAATGAATTGTGTCTTAAAAAAGAAAACGATGTTGTTATTAGGTTTAGCTTTAGGTTAAATATTCTTTCTGCTGAAAAAAAAAGATATAGGCATTAAAAAGGTGGTAGTTAACTACTTCAGTTAAACAATATAGCATTAGTGTGAAATGATTAAGTCCGTAATTTATTTTTTTTTCTAATACTGAAGCCATGATTAAGGTAGCAACGATTTAAAAAAATTCTTTCTGAAGGCTTTGAAAAACCATTAACTGCAAACACGAATTTTTTAGTTTAGCTACAGTTTCTATACAATTATTTGTGTATGCAGAAAACAGGTTATGTGATTTTAAAATGAGTCAATTGAAGCGTTTATTTATTTCAAACAATCATAATAAATTTACAAGAAAAAGCTTAAAAAAATTACCTTTTTTTCTTTTCTCATTATATTATTTTTTTTTTTATTTTAAAAGCTTACAAAAAAAATTATACCATAAAAAAGCCAAAAATTTCTTCTAAATAATAAAACCATTTTTTAATTTTTACAATGCGCAAAAAGTATTAAAATAATTTATTAAAAACAATCATATCTTATGAAAAAAGTGAAAAAATCATTTCCATCACCCAAAAATTCATTTTTTTGATATAACAACCTATAATAAATTTTATACCACCTGAAAGCTTATTGCTTCCGCTCAAAATATATATATCGATCATGTATATTAGGCATCTACAAAAAGAGCTAAAATTTTTTAAATCGATCAATTTTCATCAAAAAAAGCAAAAAAAATATAAAATTTTAAGTTCTCACGCTATTGAATCAATTTTTTTTAAACAACCTATAAAAATTTTTTTATCATGTAAAAGCTTATAATTCACCTTTTATACGACGTTTCAATCTTATTTCTGCGATGCCTAAAAAAAAAGTTAGAATTTTTTAAAGCCAACCATGTCGAAATTCCAAACTGAGATTACGGTACATCCCACAATGGTGGCTTGTCATGATCAACAGGTGTTTTGAGGTATTTCGCAAGTTTTTTAAATTTAACATTGTGTAGCTTGTAGTGAATGTACAGTTATGTGTGATATACCAAATGAAAGATAACATCATCAGGATGCTCAATAAAGTTAAATCAAATTTGTATTTGCTTTAGATCAAAAGATAGAACCTGTTGAATAATAAAACTTTATTTTACCGTTATCTCAAAATTATGACTACAAAATTGATTGAAATTTTGCACAGATATAGTCCTGTCTATTATCTATTTACAATTTAATTTATTTTTCTGTTGAAGAAAAAAAGATAAAAATTAAAAACGGTTAAAAAAGGTAAAAAAACTTGGGACAAAAAAACTTGTTTTTCCCATTATTCGGTCAAAAACCATTTTGAAATACCAATTTTTTGCACATGTATGCGCACAGTCATATACTACATGTTCTATAAGCTTGAGATTTTTTGAATGCTACAAAAAATTAAAAAAAATAAAAATTCACCCAAAAATACCCCAAAATAAGTAGATGTTTTTCAAAAATTCATATTTCGCAACGCATAGACTTAAAAAAAATCCGTATCAGACCCCCAACTTTTTTTTGTATTATCTTTCGATTGAAGTTTTTTAAATTGTCAAAAAAAAAATTCCCCTACCTATAATCACTACTTTGTCAAAGGTCTACTTCATTTTTTAGTTTTAGAAAACCATTAATAGCTTAGTTTTTAAATTTTTTAGAATTTTTTCAATATCATTGTCAGTATCTAATGATTAAAAAAAAAATTAAACTCTTTACATTGTCACGTTTAGAAAATAGCCAATTTTTTGAAATTTTATTTTACCCCTATTTACCCTATTAAAAGACGTAATTTTTTAAAATCCTTCAAATGTATTTAACTTTAGGTTATTATCTTTCAAATAAGCTATAGAAGATTTTTGTATCTCTAATAGTTTATTTTTAATTTTGAATTGCAATTTTTGCCGCATTAAATTATTGAACATTTTTGCAATCAAACCTTACGGCTTTTGAGTTGTTTTTTTTTTTGCATAATCACCCATAAAAAGATACCATACCTACTTAACATGAAGTAATTAATAAATTTCATTCATTTTCCTCCACATCCAATAATTGCATTTTTTTTTATTCATTTATCATACCCCAAGTAGTTGAAGAAATCAACTTCATAACCATCATATAATTATGTTTTAACATTTTTACTTTGCAAAAATTCATATAAAAAATAGAAAAACTCAAGGTTCATTAGAAGGTAACATCATTCAAAATAAAAAAAATTCTTCCCTATTTGTAACAACACCACATGAATGCGCGATTTAAAACCATCAAAATTCTACAACAGACCCTAGTTAATTACTTCCTCATCACTTTTGTGTACAGTACGTACACTCTTGTTTTAATCTTAAGATAACAAGTTTCAAGTATCTCGCAGTCAAGCTATCATCATCCAGAGGAAACTAAAATTGATTAACATCGGATTAATTCTCAACAGGAGGCAACGAATAGATCTAAATTATTAATTATATCCTCAAATAGACGATGGGTTTAAAATGCAACTTGAACACAGTTTCAGTACGCAAGTTAGTATTCTGCATGTGAGTGATTTAAATATGACTTGTTTGGAGACCAGTAATGCCAACTTTCAAGAGTAGTACACTTAAAATTAACTTTTCAAGGCGTCTAATTGCCACCAGTGAAATGGGAACTTCAATGTGGCAACCCTATTTTAAAGGAACAAATGTCACATAACTAATTTTGTCATATATCTTTGTAGTTTGATCAAATAAAAATTAATAAAATTATATAAGATATGCAGACCTACAAATAGGGCAACCCTATTCAAATTAAATAAATCTTCTTGAAGAAAAGAATATTAATTTTTATATACTAAATGGCTTAAGTCAAGACCAAACTTTAGATGACACTCTGTTTTATCTGACAAGTGTCGTGTGTCATCATTGAAATACGAGAAAGTATACGGCAACCCTATTCAAATGCTAAAAAACACTATAGTACTTATTTTTCAGTATTCAATCAAAATGTATCAAGTTTGGTAGAGTTTAAGGCTAAAGCTTTTATCTGATTTTAGATGAGACCTTCTTTTATCTCGGCAACTTTATTCAAATGCTAAAAAACCAACAGCATAAATATTATTTTACCGTCAAAATGTTTCAAATTATCTTAAAAACGCCGGATACTATCTTTAAATCAAATAAGTATTCGGCAACCCTACTCGAATGCTGAAAAACACCAATAACACTTGGTTTTGAAATTAATAAATATTTAAAGAGTTAAAGGCTTAAGAATGCAATTGATCTTATATGAGACCCTCTTCAATCATACAAATTTCTAAAATACGGTAACCCTACTCAAATGTTAAAAAGAAAAATTAAAAAAATATTATTTTGCAGTAGATATTTTTAAGATAGAAAAGGGTCTCATATAAAATTTCATGGTTTTGGCAGAAAAAATAAGTGTTTTTGGTGTTTATGTTAGCATTTGAATAGAATTGCCGATTATTTGTTTGATTTTAGAGATGGTATCCGACATTTTTAAGATAGACCAAAACTAACGGTACCTGTCATATAACGGAAATAGAAAAGTTAATTTTTTTCAAAAACGGCTCTAACGATTTTGATTAAAATTTTTGAATAAAGTATTGCACATAAGAGCCAACTTTCGAAATATAGAAATTGTTTTTTTTTTACCGTTATTAACGGTACCTGTCTTAGAACGGTTTTTTTAATTTATGAATATCTCGTTCAAGAATACCCCGATTCGAAAATTTTTGTACAAAAGCGTTTAAGTAAAGGTAATATTAAAATTTTAGAAAATTTACAAAAAACTCATTTTTGGATTTTTAAAAAATATTTCGAAATTTTTTTTTTTTTTTGAAAAATCAATTTTTTGAAAATGGGTTTATGAAAAATTTTGAAATTTCGTTTTTATTCGTAAATAAATTATTTCTTCAAAATGGCATACCAACCTTTTTTTTTGAAAAATGATGGAAAATTTTTATATACATATAAAAAATTATTTTTTTAAAAATTCCTTTTTATACAAGAAGTAAACTGGCATACTTCGTTTTTTTGTGAAAGATCATCTTAAACGGTATTTAATTAATTATAAAAACAGATTTTATTTTTTTTAATTTCTTGAAAATATCAAATTTTAAATTTTCTTAATTTTCTTGAATAAAAAGCTTTAACATTAGAGTAACTTTAAGCATAAGAGCAAGTACGTGCGACCCGAGTACTTGTTCGTGTGTAAGAGATGACACTCGATACTTGTCAGATAGAAGAGAGTGTCAGCTAAACCTTAGACACTATCAGCCCTATTTATAAACTCATAATGATAATAGACAGTGCATAGCATTATGTACCTACTCTTTATAATGTCTTTAAACAGAAAATTGTTATTTATAAACTTTATGCAACGTTTAATAGAGGTTGTATAAGCTAAACGCGTTTGTTTGTTGTTTAGAGCCTGAATAAGAATTTATTTTACTAATTTTCCATTTTTAGTACTTATTTGGACACAAACCTAGCATAATTATAATAGCTAAGAAAATGTGTTATAAATAGAAATTTATGTAACGTTGCATAAAGGCTACATAAAACTTTATGACATAAAGTTTTATGTAGCCTTTATGCAACGTTGATGACATAAAGTTTTATGTAGCCTTTATGCAACGTTACATAAATTTCTATTTATTATGCTAGGTTTGTGTCCAAATAAGTACTAAAAATGGAAAATAAGTATTGTACAACTATGCAACCGTTTAGAGCTGTTTAGTGAAATTAAATAAACTAGCCGACCCCGCCCTCGAAATTCGAGCGCCAATTTCTTTATTTTTTTTTATTTGCAACAACTTTAAACACAATTATACCAAAATAGTTTCATTATTTTGTATAGTATTTGTTGTTGCGATTAACTACACTTTTTGAAGACAAAATACACAGGTATATATAATATACCTACCTTTTGATATTTTTTAAACCTGCTTTAGATATTGTTGAACTACGTTTTAACTGCACTCAACTACGTAAAAAAAGTATCGAAAAAGAAAATGCAAAGTGTAATCGCCTTAATGCATTGTGTTTGCACCTTGCATTTTGCGATTCCATTCAACCTGTTTCATATTCCATTCATTCAAATTCCATCATTCAATCATTCAACTTCCACCAACTTCACTCAAATTTATCATTCACATTGTAGGTTCTCGTCTTAGCTTAGCTTGTAGAAGTTTAAATTTCCGGAAGGGAGAGGGCGTTATTTATCGCACTTCCAGTTTGGAATCATATTTGTGGTAAGGTTTCCATTAAAATTTTTAATAAATGCGTTCAGATACTTATTAATGATTAAAGATAGGTTCACATTTATTAAAGGTGCGTTCACAACAACGTTTTTTTCATGTTAACGCCATAACTACAATGACCTAAAAAGTGGGAAATTTACAAAATTAAATTTTTTTTATTTCTTTCTAGTTTTTGTAAAAATTTTCCGAAAAAACTACAAAAATTTTTTTGGAAACCAAAAAATAAGCTTTTTGCATCATTATTTTTTATTTTGTCGTCGTAAAAACTGTCATAAAATGAGTTTGAAAACTATCACTTTTTGACTTTTTGCAAAAAGTTGCCGTTGTAGTTATACTTTTAAAGCCTTAAGGCTTAACTACAATGACCTAAACAGTGAAAAAGTGGGAAATTTACAAAAGTTAAAAAAATTTATTTCTTTCAAGCTCCATTTGTTTTTGAAAAAAAATACAAAAATTGTTTTCAAACCAAAAAATAAGTGAAAAAGTGGGAAATTTACAAAAGTAAAAAATTTTTATTTCTTTCTAGCGCTATTTTTTTTTTGGAAAAACTACAAAAATTGTTTTTAAACCAAAAAATAAGCTTTCTGCTGGAAGGTATAAGGAAGAAAAAAGACGTTTTTGTTAGTTTTCCCTGAACCTCATAAGAAAAACGCTTTGCCATGCGGCGATAAAATATTAGTGACTTTTATTCTAAAATGTAAACGTCTAAAAGTGAAAACTTGGTAAAATGGTAAAGGAACTGTCAAAGTCAGCTATTACATGAAGCCTCAAGAGGCTTGACTCTTTTTTCGAATTTTCTTTTGATACACAGCCACACAAAAAAAAAAATAAAAGTTCTGGCCTGGGGTTGCGATTAAGTTTTTCATATAGTTTTTCAATTTTTGGGTCGCTGAAACTGAATCCGGAGTCCGTTTTGCCCCATCACGTCAGGTTTTCGAGATAACCTCAAAAAATGTCACGAAAACAAAAAAAAATTTTCTCTGATCTGGATGTTAATCATATAGTTTTTGGATAGCTGAATCCAGATTCGAAGTCAATTTTGCCCTATCACGTCAGGTTTCTGAGATATCCTCAAAAAAATGTCAAAACCAAAAAAACTAAATTTCTTATCTGGGGTTGCGTTTAGGTTTTTCATATAGTTTTTGGGTTGCTAAAACCGAATACGAACTCTATTTTTCGTATCACGTCAGGTTTTTGAGATATCATCAAAAAATGTCAGATAAGAACTTTTTTTGAGTTTAGACATTTTTTGAGGATATTTCAAAAACCTGACGTGGTACGCCAAAATAGAATTTGGATTCGGTTTCAGCGACCCAAAAACTATATGAAAAATTTTGTCGCAACCCCAGATAAAAACTTTTGTTTTTTTGGTTTTGACATTTTTTTTAAGGATATCCCAGAAACCTGACGTGATAGAGCGAAATTGACTTCGAATCTGGATTCAGTGATCCAAAAACTATATGATTAACATATTCGCATATAGTCACATCCGGACCCTTTAAATAGAGTCAGCACATTCTTAATTCTTATGCTTCTCATAAGAATGCTTTTAATAAGAATCTTATCTATCTTTAAATTCGCAGAATGCAATGCAGCACTTTTAGCTGCAATGCATTCTCGCCCACAACTTGCTGCTTGCTTCTCTTTTAAGATACCTACTGACACCAGTTGTGTTTTGATCGTCAGAAGTTGAAGTTACAATATTTATTACAAATTGAAATAATAAAATATCATTTTAAGAAAAGCAAATAAATACATTTTTTTAAATCAACCACGGCACCCACGATCACTGGCGACGAGGATTAAAAAAAAAAAATATAAAGAAAAACAACAAAACCACACTCAAACAACAACAACAAAAATTTGTGCCCAAAATCGAAATCCCAATTTGAAGAAGTGACAAAGAATTATTGCCAAGCGATGGATGAGCTCAAAAGATGTAATTCAACACGAAATAGGATTGAAAATGCAGGAAATGGTGATTATTATTATTAAACATTATATTTTAACTAAACATAGCTGTGCCAAAAAGAATTGAAAAGAAAGAAAAATAAATAAAATAAAAAAAAAAGTCTATGCCATCTACCTAGTGTATAAAATTTGATGAGCAATTCATTAATGTGTTTTCCCAAATGAAGTGAAAAAAAAAAAACAGAACTATAATTTTTGTTGTTACAATTCTTATTTTAGTATTTTATAATGAAATATAAGTGAATTTCATAAATACCTGATCATATAAAATAAATGGTCTATTTGAAAAAGAAGGCGACAAAGTTTCTAATCCAAAATTGTAAGACAAAAAAGCAAACCCTATCTAAATATTGACAGAGATACATAGTGCAAGAAGAAAAAAAATAATATAGCTAGCTAAGCTGTTTTGAAATCAAATGACTCCAGTGAATTTTTAAATTGTCTTTTAGTGTATGTTTTTGTTAATACATATAAACAAAAATTATTCATTATTCAAAATATAATCATAAATTTTTTTTTCTCCACATTATTATAAGATTTGTTAAAAAAAAAAAAAAAAATGGCTAATTCAGTAGAAAATATGAATTTAATTCTTAATTGTATTAAGAACATACAAGACTTTGACGGAACTGACAAAAACCATTTAGTGGACTTTCTACAGCAGGTTGACTATTTAGTTCCTACGATTGACAGCTTTGACGACAACAACAAAAAAGTTCTAATAGGTTTCCTTAAAAATAAATGCGTTGGACGCACACGTCCAGTTCTCCAAAGACACGGCTTGATAGAAAGCTGGAAAAGAATCAAAGAAATTTTGCTTGAGAATTTCGGTGAAAAAGAAAATAGTTTCACCTTAATAGACAAATTGAAAATGTGTAGAGTAGACTCTACTATTGAAAAGTATTTTTATGAAATAAACAAAATTACCAGTAGAATACATATTCGTATTCTATCACATGGTGACACAAACTACACAACTGATGAGGTAAACAGGATAGCTCTGAAGGTTTTTAGAGAGAACCTTCCAGAGCCTACTAAAACTTTAATTTTTAGTAGAAACCCAAGTAACTTAGATGCCGCTTATAAAATTATTCTAGAAGCGCGTCACCAAAGTTATACGATTCTTGGTCCTGTTATCAAAAATAATTTAAATTTGAATCAAAATCAATCAACAGGAAATCCATACAGAGGTAGGAACAATCAAAACTCTTTTGTATATCAAAGAGGTACTAATACGTTTAGAAACAGAAATAATCAAAACTTTAATGAGAATCAGGAATCAGGTAACACATATAGAAATATTAATAGGAATAATCAAAACTTAAACGAAAACCAAGTATCAGGAAATACTTACAGAAACATAAATAGAAATCATCAAAACCCTTTTGATAATTATGGGTCAGGAAATACGCGTACTAGTAGAAATTATCAGAATTTTAACGTCAACCAGCAAAATGGAAACCCCTTCAGAAATAATTCCAGTTTGAACCAAAATCAGGGAACAGGAAATGGCTACAGAAGTAGAAATCAACAAAACAGTGGTGCACGATCTACAGAACCAATGGAATTGGGAAATTTTTTAATGGAGAGCCCAAACACCTTCCCTATATAATAATTAATACTAAAATTAGAAAACTTTACTTTATTGTTGATACAGGCGCAGAAGTCAGTGTCATTAAACCTCAGATATGTCATCCAAAATGGAAAAAACAAGTTCACATACCAGTGAGATCGATCGGAGATAGTTTTGTTTTAAATACAATGTGTTCAATTCCAGTTTTCAAGGAATTCAATGAAAACGAAGATGTTTTTTGCGAGTTTCTAGAACACGATCTCAAAAATAACTACGATGGAATAATAGGTAGGTAATAATATTCTTAAAAGATTTAATGCAATTGTAGATTACCCTAAACAGCAGTTAATATTGAATAAAGCAGTGCTTAAGTTGTATTTCGATAAACAAGAAGAAATTTATGACAATCTTGCATATAATAATGAAAATGTAGTAGAAATTAATTTTAATAATGAGGTGGGAATCAATAACAATATAGGTGAATTTATTGAAAGCGAGCATTTAAGTGAACATGAGAAAGGTTTACTTTACGGTGTTTTGAAGAAATTTAAAAGAACATTTTACAATGAAAATGATGACTTATCGTTTACAAATGAAGTAAAGCATCACATACATACAAAACATGAATTACCAGTTTATTCAAAACTATACCGTTATCCGGAAGTACATAGAGATGAGGTTGATAGACAAATTGAAGAAATGCTTAAGCAGGGTATAATAAGGGAGTCTAATAGTCCTTTCAATAGTCCAATATGGGTAGTTCCCAAAAAAGAAGACCTTTCAGGTAAAAAACAGTGGCGCATAGTTATCGATTACCGAAAACTAAATGAGATAACAATAGAAGACCGACAGCCTATGCCAAATATCGAAGAGATATTTGATAAATTAGGTCGATGTCAGTATTTTACAACGCTGGATCTCGCTAAGGGATTTCATCAAATTGAAATGCATCATAGCGACATTCATAAGACCGCGTTTTCCACATCCAATGGTCACTACGAATTTCTTCGTATGCCATTTGGATTGCGTAATGCACCTGCCACATTTCAAAGACTGATTAACAATGTATTAAAAGAATATATTGGCAAAATTTGTCTTGTTTACCTGGATGACATTTTGATTTTTTCAACTAGTATTGAAGAACACATGGAATCACTATCCAAAATTTTGAAACGATTAAGAGAGGCTAATCTAAAAATTCAATTGAATAAATGTCAGTTTATGAAAAAAGAAACCGCATTTTTAGGTCACGTGGTTACACCCGACGGCATTAAAACTAATCCTAAAAAAGTTGAAGCTATAGACAAAATACCACTCCCGAGTAATCAGAAAGAAATTAAAAGTTTTCTTGGCATCACAGGTTATTACAGACGGTTTATTAAAGATTACTCTAAAGTTGCTCATCACCTTGTTAAGTACTTGAAAAAGAATACCAAAGTCAATAAAAAAGACAAAAAATTCATAGCTGCGTTTCATAAGCTTAAAGAACTAATTAAAAATGATCCAATTTTAGTACACCCTGACTTCAAAAAGAAGTTCACATTAGTAACAGACGCCAGCAACTATGCGTTAGGGGCAGTCTTAACCCAAGATAATAAGGCTATAAGTTTCGCAAGTCGATCTCTGAATGATCACGAAAAAAAATATAGTACAATAGAGAAAGAGCTTTTGGCCATTGTTTGGGCAACCAAACATTTCAGGCCTTACTTATATGGAAGAAGTTTTGTGGTCAAAACTGATCACAAACCATTAGTTTGGTTAAATTCCTTAAAAGAGCCCAACATGAAATTACAACGTTGGAAAATAAAATTAAATGAGTTTGACTTCATAATAGAGTATATTAAAGGCAAAGAAAATGTAGTAGCCGACGGGCTAAGCAGAATAAACTATGAAAAGATCGACAATGCAGATGAAGTTTTAATAAATCTCAACGAGATCTTTGATGACGAAATTGACACCGTGCACAGTGCAGACACTGACAGTGCCGATTTTATATCTATTACTGAAAAACCACTGAATATTTTTAAATACCAATTCGTATTAAAAAAATCAATAAGGGAATCCACGACAAAAAAAATCATTTTTAAAAAGAAAATACGAACCACGTTGTATATAAATTCTGAAAGCAATTTATTAGAATTAATGAGAAATCAATTAGCCGAAAAAGGTTTAATAGTTGTATTTTGTGAGGATAATGAATTGTTTTTGACTTTTCAAAACAATTACGTAAAATATTTTTCAAAGAATAAAAATCTCAAAGTAATGAAAACTAGTAAAGTATTGGAAGATTTAACCGATAAAGAAAAATTGTTGAAAATCATTGAATATGAACATTTGAAAAATAATCATAGGGGGATTAGCGAAATATTCTTAGAAATGAAAGCTAACTACTATTATCCAAACCTTCAAAAAGAAATTCAAAAATTCATAAATAATTGTAACATATGCAACTCAGCTAAATTTGACAGAATGCCTATAAAACATAAATTTAATATAACAGATACCCCTACAAGACATAACGATATTGTTCACGTAGATATATGGTTTCCTATGCGAAATGTCATGTATTTGACAACAATTGATAAACTCACCAAATATGCTACGGCTGACCTTTTAGAAGACAGAACATGGATTTCAATTACAAAAGCACTTAAAACCCGAATGCAATATTTGGGAAAGCCAAAACTTATCGTTACTGATAACGAACTAGACACAGTTTCAATAAGACAATTTTTAACTTCATATGACATTCAACTTCATGTCACAACTCCTTATTTGAAAACTGGCAATGCTGACATAGAACGCTTGCATTCAACATTTAATGAACACATAAGACTGTTTAATGCTGATCCTTGCAACGAAGATAGTCTTGATGAAAAAGTTTTTAAAGCTGTTGTTTTATACAACAATACAATTCATACAAGTACGAAAATGAGGCCAATAGACTTTATAAACAATATTATTTCAGAGGAAGAAATTACCTCATTGTCTAAGTTATTACATGCAAATAAAACAAATAAAATAAATAAGTTGAACGAAAACAGAGAAACTGTTACTAATTTTGAAAATGAATTCGTTAGAAATAATAGAATAGGGAAGTCAAATCCTAAGTATATAAATATAAAAAACTATAAACAAGCAGGAAATCATTTGATATCTGACAAACATCCAAAAAAATCTTATAAGAACCAAGTCAAACGCAAAACTAAATTCCAAAATTATCATTACAGACAAAATGATGACGTTGGCAATTCTAATGCTGTTAGTTCCTCTAATCAGCGGACAACGAATTGACATTACCCCAATTCATAATGACAATGGGTATACCATTGTCAGATTCGAAGAAACTAAAATAATTGATCATTACAATAAGTTTTTACACATTGTAAACATATCAAAATATTTAGAGGCGACAGAAGCAATTGAAACAAGCTTTAAATCCCTTAAAACAAGTAATTCAGTAATGGAAATCGGAATGACAATTATTGAAAAAGAAATAATTTCAATAAAACAAGAACTGTATTGCTTTAGAAACTACATGAAAACTACCCGCCAAAAGCGAGGTTTAATAAATATTTGGGGTAACGGTATGAAATTGTTAGCAGGAACTATGGACAGTGAAGACTCTAAGGAAATATATTCGTTTATGGAAAATGTAGAAAAGAATATGAAACAATTAACTGACGAAACAAACAAGCAAGTTGAAATAAATAATAATATGATTCAGAATTTTGAAACCATCAGAAAGCATATCATAGAAAACGATGTGAAAATGAATGAATTTTATAAAAACATTTCGACTTTGACAGAAGACATTCTTTTTAAGACGGACAAAAACTCTTTGATCCTACAGCTTTACATGTACTCATGTAATTTAAAAAATGAAATCTCTAAAATTAAAGACAATATTTTGTTATCAAAAATAAACTTACTAGAACACGATATGTTTAATATTGATGAAATGAGAGATTATAACATAACTATTGAAATGTTACCACTTATAAAAACTGCTGTGCTATTAAAAAATAATCTTATAATATTCGTTGTATCAATTCCGATATTTTGCAAAGAAAAATTTTATAATTCAGCCATTATACCTATTCCAAACCTAGATTCAATGGAAATTGAATTTGATATAACATTTGTAATCATAAATGAGATGAAAATTTACCTCTCAAATACAGAAAATCTTTTAAAAAATAATTTAATTCCATTTCCGAACAAATGTATAAGAAATCTTTTAAATGAAAATAATGTTTGTAACTATAAAAGTAACAAAGAAACTTCAATAACAAAAATTAACGAACACACCATTGTAACTAAAAATCTGGAAGTCATTGAAATTGATCAAGACTGCATTGATCAAAAAATTGTCATTAAAAATCACAATATTATTAGTATTGAAAACTGTACAGTAAAATTAAAAGAATTCGAAATAAGTGTAAAACAGAAAACTTATTATGAAACTTTTGTAATACCGCATTTTATAACCAATACAAGTAAAATATTTAGTAACTTTACATTATCTGATTTAAATTTAAGGAATATTGAAAATAGAAAATATATAAAATATGTTGAAAATAACCACAAGGTAACTTCAAGTTTAACTTTTGTATTAATTATGTTAATTATAATTACAATTTTATTATATTTTAAATGTAAATCTAAAGGAAAAGCAAGCAATACTATTGAATTAAAAATTAATCCTTGTTCAACGGAGACCGTTGAATCTATGGGGGGAGGAGTCACATCCGGACCCTTTAAATAGAGTCAGCACATTCTTAATTCTTATGCTTCTCATAAGAATGCTTTTAATAAGAATCTTATCTATCTTTAAATTCGCAGAATGCAATGCAGCACTTTTAGCTGCAATGCATTCTCGCCCACAACTTGCTGCTTGCTTCTCTTTTAAGATACCTACTGACACCAGTTGTGTTTTGATCGTCAGAAGTTGAAGTTACAATATTTATTACAAATTGAAATAATAAAATATCATTTTAAGAAAAGCAAATAAATACATTTTTTTAAATCAACCACGGCACCCACGATCACTATATCCAGATCAGAGAAAAAATTTTTTTGTTTTCGTGACATTTTATGAGGTTATCTCGAAAACCTGACGTGATTGAGCAAAACGGACTTCGGATTCGGTGTCAGCAACCCAAAAACTATATGAAAAAGTCGCAATCCCACGTCAGAACTTTTATATTTTTTTGTGTGGCTGCCCTACTAACAATTTTGCTTCTATAATGCTTTAAAGAAGCAACAGTTGCATCTGTAAAGCTTTATAGAACCAAAATTGTTTGTTCGGTGTGTAATCATTCTGTGAGGCGCGTACTATTACACGATGCCTCTTGAGTCAAGGACTCAAATTTGACATTTATTTTTTGAATTAAAATTTGTTGTTGTTGTATTGCACCAAGAAGCAAAAAGAAATGTGAGGGAATGTTGAAAAAAGAAAAAGTGGAAAAAGAAACGTCAAAAAAGAGTCTCGGACTCACGACCCACGACTCTCCGGTCGGATAATTTTTTTTTTCATCTTTTTTCTCTTTTACACTCATTATGTTTAAAAAAAGTCGCGCCTCTTTAGGCTTCATGTAATTGCTTCATGTAAATTCTTATGTTCTTTCAAGAGAGAAAAGGACGAAGATAGACTTCATTGGTATCAAAAGTGTTTACAAAAGATTGGACCTTAGTAATAGACTCGATTTTAATAGAATTTAATTTTAACAAAAAAATTCATGGTAATAAAACAAACATCTTACTTCTAAGCTTAGATTACTAAAACAATGAAAGTTATCCATAGTTAAAACAACACACCAATGTGAAACCACCTTAATGTTTTTTTATTTTCGCTGAATGCTTTCATTCAGTCATGAATGACATTTCATTCCAGTCGATTGGAAATTTCCCAATAGATATTCCAGTTGTTTTTGTTTTTTTTTTTATTATTTTGTATCGAATTTTAATTTGTTTAATTTCGTTATTTCGGTTAAAAAAAAGTAAAAAAAAGTGATTCTGCACATTTACGCGTCATTCTCTTTCGTTCGGTGTATAATTTATGCCCCTTCGGTTTTTGGGGGCCCCGTAATTTGTACCACAAAAACCATTCTCGCCGTTTAATTATATGATAAAGCTGTATTAGTATAAAAACTTTGTTTAAAAAGATTTTTTGTATGTTTTCTTATTTTATTCGAAAAGGGTTGCCATATTTGTCGGTCTACATTTCTTACATAATTCTCTTACTTTTTTCACTATTTAGGCTTTTGTTTTACATTTAACTAAATTTCTTATTTCATCTTGTGACTTTTATAGGTGTAACATATTATTTTCCATTAAATAAGGGTTGCCACCTAGAAGTTTCCATTTAAAAGTGGCAACCCCATTTATTTTCATTTTCAAATACAATTTATCTTTCCTTAGGGCATTTCCATGGGGCATCTCCCACGGACTTAAACCTCAAATAATTTCTACCCGGGCGCCACTTTCAGATTTGCTTTAAACTTTTTAAAATTTTTCTTACTCGCCAGATTAGGTACATTTAATTTTTTTTCTACAATCCACCATCTTATCATCAAATCCTGACGGCTTCCTTTGGTATCCAATTTTATTTTTATCTTCTTCACTCAACAAGTTAACGAATATGGCAACACTTTTATTCAAAAATCGAGTATTTTGTGTGTCATCAGTCTATAAGGAAGTGGAATCCCTTTTGCGATTTAGTCGTGATGTACCTCCACGGGTGAACTATACGACAACAACGTTTTGACGACAACATTGCTGCTGACGATGACGATGATGCTGACGGTGACTATATGACGACAAGGAAACAAGTTGAATTTTTTTTTTTTTTATTCTCATGTGTTAATTATGCCATAAGCCAACATTTAGATAAAAATATTCTCAAAATGGAAAAAGAGTATAGGTATGTATTTTTTTCTTCCTCACAGAGAGTGAAGAGCTTATATAGTAACGGACTTAAACACACTGCATACATAATTGTGTGTTGGTGGGAAATAAGATTTCCTTTGCAACAAATGTGTCTTGTCTTTGCTATAGCATCAAAATGGCAAAATAGGCACCTGCAAAAGAGGCATTATACAGATACTTTTTCAGGATAAGCTAGTGTTCACGATCACGCGTTTGCCTTTTAGGGTTTTGGCTTAAAGAAAAATACCTACCTAAAAAAAAAAGAACTTTAGCAACTTACTAGATACAAGTACCTATACAAGCTACAAGCATCAACCACAAACTACTTATCCTATTCGATCGTTAATAACATTTTTCTAATGAAGATATTAACTTTGTGTTGTGTACAGTTTTGTTATTTTGGTTGCTGGTTGGTATGCGCCAGTTGGGGGTGTATAATAATAGTCGATAGTCTAATGCCGCATGGATACGGATAGTCTCAGTTGATTGGTGGTGGATTCCTTTCGGGAAAACGAATAAATTATAAAAAAAACACAACAATTTTTCCTTTGTTCAGGTTAATCCTTCTCTTTGGGAGACTATACTCGAGAGAAGCATGTTTCTAATCTATAAAAAACTATTATAATGGCTAATTGAAGGTAAGGTTACATGTTAATAAATTGTAGGTATATAACTCATGTTTAAAGGCTTTTAAATATGGAAAACTGCTTAATTTAACAAGTTGGCGAATATGTTAAAAGGTTTTTTACGGTAATGTATTGGATTTTTTTTTTTTCTGCGAGGAATATCTAATAGAGATAAAGCAAAAATGCCTTATTAAGAGAGACAGCAGTTATTTGAACTTGGTTAAAATAAATAATTGCAATTATAAAGAAAATTAATTGTTAATTATTATGAATAAGGATTCAGGGTTCAACAAGATAAAGATTTGATAGTTTTTGTATGTATGGAGTTTTAAAAGAATTTATTTATAGCGAAATTCTACAAAATTAAATTATTATCACTGAATTATCATTATTTTTTATAAGAGTTACATAATCAAAGCGAATTATTTTTTGTCTTTTTTTTTGTATACAAAATTAAAAGATAGTAATACTATATCACAGAATAATATTTAAGCTAAAGATTAAGATGTTATTTATAACTGTTCGTTTTGTAGTAAAAAAGGAAAATAATTTTTTGAAGCCAATCATATTTCACAAAAAAAGCGAACAAAATAACGTCCTTTCTTTCTTTTATCATTTACGATTTATTTATACAAAAATTTTAAAACAAAATTGTACCATCTCAAAGCAAAATATTTTTTCTGAGGAATAAAAAATGCGTTGGGTACGAAATCAAGGTTTCTTAAATCACATAACTTAAAACTACTTTATTTTAAAAAAGCGACGCACATTTCTTTAAATACAAAGGTATTAAATTTCTTTTATTTATAATTTTTTCATATAAGCAAGTTTTTTTTTTTTAATTTTGATCATTCATTTTCACTAAAGCTGAAAAAGAAAATTTTACAAAAAAAAGTTATATAGTAGCTCTTGGTACCTAAAAACTTTGTACTACATAATTTTTTCTTATCAGGTAAAAAAGTAAACAAAATCCGCCAACTTCCGCCATTTTGTTTTATGATTTGTTTCCTGCATGGGTTAGTGGGTAAAAAATACTTAACAAATTTTCGTTTAAGCTACTTACTCAATGTGTCCGAAATCTTAGCATCACATCATCATCATGTAAAGTTTTGTAATTTTTGTTGAATGGTCAATAAAGATCAACTGATGCAATTCTTTAGTCAGCTGTAAATTTGTTTTAATTATTTTGCTAGCGTCCTAACTGCGGGTCACTGTTATGTATGTGTAACTTTTTTATATTGAAATATCTTATTGGTTAATACAAATTGTTCTGAAAATATGAAAATTATTTATTAAATGTTTAAGTAATTTTTGTGTTTATTAATTGCTATTTTAAGCAATTTCAATTTCTAATTTTTTCGTTTTTAGAAGCCAGCGCTGGATTTTGAAATTAAAGTATAAAAGGCTTGTCCCTTGGAGTTTTAGAAAATATGTTCATTAATCAGTTTCGTTTAGAATTTCATCAGGACGCGTCCGGACGGGTGGACTTTTTTTGAAAATCCAAAAAGCTTTTGTTTAGTTTTAACATACATTTCACAAGACCATAAACACTTACATTGGTTGCTTCGTTCTCAATTTATAAGTTATAAAGGCACACCATTTTGGATTTTTTTTTTCTTTCGATTTTTAAAATTAAACATGGAACTTCTTTCACTTTTCTTAATAATTTTTCGCCAAGAATTTTAATATTTGGTGAGATAAGTTGAATAATTTTAGAATTTTTTTTGTGAACTTCACCCAAAAGTAACCATCTTAATGACACGATATCGAACAATTTTTGATATTATTTTTCTCCTGAGAGCAATTTTCAAACCTGATTTTCTCTACTTTGTTTTGACTGACATTTTTGTACTGTCAAATTTTTGCCCAATGTTAACAGTTTTTTACCGATTTCCAAAAACGAGGAGGTATTCAAATCGTCTGTATTTTTTTGAAGTTATACTTCTTATGCGGCGTTGGAGCAAAATTTACTTTTTGGCAAGAAATGTCAAAGGGATTATGACGCGCTCTTCATATCCAATATTAACATTTCGGCAGCAGGTCTGTCGTTTCACCGCAGTACGGCAAAACAAAGACGCAACACCTGGCAAGCTACATGTGTCATGTCGCAAGTTGCATGTGGCAGGTAGCACGAGGCATGTTGCATTCAGCATGCAACATATGTGGAAGTGCATATGCTAAGTTGCATGCGGCAAGTTGGATGTGGCAAGTTGAATGTGGCAAGTTGAATGTGGCAAGTTGAATGTGGCAAGTTGCATGTGGCAAATGCATGAAGCATGTGAGTGAGAAGTATAACTTCAATCGCGTGTACATAGTACACACACGCTTTTTTTTTTTTTTTTTTGTTACTTCATAACAATGAACCAATTTTGATAATTCTTTTTGTATTAGAAAGCTGGTGGCTGCAATGTGGTCCCACATCATTCGTTCTGGCCATAGAAACTATTAGAAAAAACATATAACCCAGTTTTGATCCATGGAAGTCGGTTTTGTTTTTTTGTTAAAAATGATTATTTATTAAACAGTTCTTCGAGGATTCTCAGGATTTAACTTCATTTTTCGGTCCTATGAATATTTTCATTTTTACCTCATAACTTTGGACTAAGTGAACCAAAATTGATAATTCTTTTTGTATTGGAAAGCTGGTGCTTTCAGTGTCAATTTCCTTCAGTTATTGATATAGAAACTATTAGAAAAACCATAAACCCCAGTTTTGATCCATGGAAGTCGGTGTTGTTTTTTTTTGATAAAAATGATGATAAATTAAAATAAACCCACCAATATTAATGTAAAGAAAGTGTGTATGTTCAGTCACTTTGCATTGATGATATTTTTGGTTATTGAAAAAGGATAACTTTTAATTCGATTTAGTACCTTTCATAAAAGGGTTTTTTTCTTCTAGGTTTTCTTAAAATTTTTTTGTTTTTCTTTTAAATTATTTTCATTAGAAAAGAATTTAATTTTTTATATCTGTTAAATAAACACATAATGTATGTAACTGTAAATATTATCGAACTGCAATTAAATAAATAAATAATCATTATGTAATTTGATAGGATATTAAAAAAAAAAAAACAAAGAATTATAAATTAATGATTTAATGGTCCAACTTAAATGACTCTTTAAAATTAATTAACTTATAAAAAAAACAAAATAAAGCAGTTGGACTGAAAACTAAGCCCCGCTCCCACATTCAATATTAAATTGATTAAACAGTCATTTTTTAACGCTGATAACTAATACCATCTTTCGACATAAAAAATACATTAAAAGAAGTTTCTTTAATTTTTTCCATAATTACCATCGTAATTTTAGTTTAAAATAATTAACTTAATTTCAAACTTCATCGTCTTTTTAAGCTACATCAATAAACGCCAACGCCCTATATAGCCCACATAACATTAATGTTTGCACACTTCAATAATACTTCCTTGATTATAAAACACCTTTTTTTCGCTCGAGATATTTTATTCGTTCAATATCATTTGCAATTAAAGATTTAAATTTTAATCATGAAGTTGGAAAAAAATATGGCTTGTTACAACCTCTTTTCCAGTAAGCCAATTACGGTCTGTACCAACATGACTAACGAACCAATTAACAACTCAATCGGTCCTTAACCGATTTCCTTACGCAAACGCACCTTGACTGTACAAGTATGTATATCTCTAACAAACGTTCACGGCGCGCGGCGCTTACGTTCTGGCCTGGCTGTAACGCTCATAATCGTTGGCGATAATTAATCGGCCATTTAATTACCACATTAAGCCTGTAGCTAGAGTAATTAATTGGCACACTCTTCTCCGTGAATACATTCGCACATCAAGTTGTCATTTTCTTTGCCACCTTAACGTCTATACACAAGCTTGCTTTTTCTCTTGGAAGGCGCCTATCTTTGAAACACTTGCACTTTCCGTTGTGGTTCGTTTTGCATGGTAGCAGGCTTAGTGGTGATAATCGGTTCGGTACTTATAGGCAAGTTATACCTACGTTGCCGCCCAAACTATATCCAATGACATCTTTATGGAGGCTGAACACAGGGTTGGATTTGACATTAAGAATGAACAGGAGCTTTGGATTTCCGCTTTAATTAAGACGGAAGTCATCTTGGCAAAAAATCATATAGAAATTCGCTTAGTTTTAGAGGTTTTTTGAATGTTTTTTTTTTTTGCCAAAATGACTTTCCTCTTAAATTTAGTGGAAATCTACTTAATCGTCTAATTTTTAAAATTGAAAATTGTTTAATAAGACAATTTGTATCTTAAATTAAGCGGATTTGATCTTAATTTAAGTCAAAAGTTATTTTGGCAAAAAAAATAAAAAAAAAATCATCTAAAATTCAGCGGATTTATGCATGACTTTTCCCAAGATGTTTTCCGTTTTAATTTAAGCGGAAATCCACTTAATTTAAAATGAAAATTATCTTCTTTTTAAAAATAAAATTCGTCTAATAAGATGATTTTTTTCATAAATTAAGTTGATTTGCACTTAATTTAAGTCGAAATTCATTTTGGCAAAAAAACATTATAAAAAACCGTTGAATTTAAGCGGATTTCTGCATGATTTTTTTGCCAAGATGAATTCCGTCTTAAATTAAGCGGAATCCACTTAATTTGAGATAAAAATCGTCTAATTTTCAAAAATGATAATCGTTTAATAAGACGATCGTCTTCTTAAATTAAGTGGATTCCCTCTTAATTTAAGTCGAAAGTCATTTTGGCAAAAAATTTAAAAAAATCAGCTAAAATTCAGCGGATTTATGCATGATTTTTCCCAAGACGACTTCCGTTTTAATATAAGCGGAAATCCACTTAATTTAAGATGAAAATCATCTTCTTTTTAAAAATGAAAATCGTCTAATAAGATGATTTTTATTTTTTAAGTTGATTTCCGCTTAATTTAATTCGAAATTCATTTTGGCAAAAAAAACATTGAAAAATCCGATAAATTAAGCGGATTTCTGTATGATGTTTTTGCCAAAATGACTTCCATCTTAATTTAAGCGGAATTTTAAGCCGAAATTCATTCCGACAAAAAACCATGCAAAAAACCCGCTCAATTTAAGGTGGTCTTTTTGTTTGTGTGGTCTTTAGCAACGATTTTTTTTCAGTGAAAAATTTAGAATCAGTATTTTCGACGGTATTTAACATAAGGCGCCTTGGGAAACTTGTACCGCCCTGTTCAATTGCCTTCTTGAAGAAGCTTCAAAGAACATTATGCTTGGCACACTCATAATATCTCGCCAATCCAGAGCTAAAAGACTATAACGATAGGTGATTTGAGAGTAGCTGAATCACGCTCGGAACACAGCGCACTAGAGCGGATAAATGATTGCACACACATCGATGACAGTTATGGGCCGCAAGTGCGTTCGTGATTGCACGCCGCGTTGCACTCTGCAACGATTTCAATCGTCGTCATTGCTTCGTCGTTGTCCAGAGATGGCAATAAATCAGATTTCTTCCACACATCCACCAAACTCATCTGGCAAACTATTATAAAGCGTGCAATCTAGGTGAAGTTACCTATAAGAGGTTACAGAGAACGAATGCTGCTGGACCATGTTATTAAACATGATGCACATAGAGAACCAGGATATATTTGTTAGAAATCAAAATGATTTAGTATTCGAATTTTGTCCTGAATTTCGGACGGAATCAGAATCTTATTTTTTTTTTTTTCTATAAACCAACCTAACCTCAACTTATATTTGTATTACTTTGTTTTTGTTTTTTATTTTTTTTAAGCTTGGCCAACCCGCTATAATACAGCACGTGTTATAGAGTATAAACAACACAGTGCAGAGAGGGTGATTGTGTTTGGGGAGATGCTATAGCTGATACTGGATGGGTACTGGTTTTTATAAAATGTCGTTAAGGTCTTGAACATCACGAAAAATATCGGTCACGTTTGCATCAGTTAAGCGCGCCCGCGATAGGTGATGGGAAAGGACAAGATATTCAAACCAATTCTGACACCTGGCTGGTGTTGTGTTGTTGTTGGTTGAAAGGAACAATCTGAATTTGCTGGAGCGAAGCTCAAAAAAAGTATAGAGAATGATGGTTTATGAAAATCAACCTGTTATCTTTGATCGCTAAATAAAAGGAAACGAAAGGAAATAAATGTTATTTTAATCTTAGCGTTGATAATAATCGACTTACGTTCTGCGAAGCTAAATTATTGATTTAGGGAATCAAAAAATTTTGTATTGCTTAAGCTACGATTAAGCGGACTGTAGGTGGGATCCTTTCTCTTTTTGAACAATTTAAAATATGGAGGTTTCAAAAGGTAAGGTGGACAATCAAGGGTACCTACACAAAAACCACCCTTGAACCAAAGTTAAATAAATGCAAGATTTCATTTTTAAAGAAGCACACAGTGGCGTTTAGCTCCGCTTGGTCGTATCTTGTAGGGTCTAGGAGCGTTTAGTATCGTCTAGTCACGTCAAGTAGCGTCTAATCGCGTAGTCGCGACAGGTTGCATTTAGTCACGTTGCATTGAGTCGCGTCTAAACTCGTTTTTGCGTCTATATAGTTGCGTCTAATAGTGTGACTTGTAGGTACGCCACTTCAACATTGTTAATATGCTTAAAATGAGTGTTTTTAGCATTTGCGTGCATTTTGGTCTACTTACAATTATTCTATATACAATTGAAGAAGAACCCCTAATAATATGCAAAAATAAATTGCATACTTGCAATAAGATAATATCTGGTAGTGTAGTTAAATGGGGAACTTCCAGTTAACGTCAGTTCTGGGCTGGTGAAGATATAAACAAACGTTTTTTGTACTGAAAAAAAAAAAAAAAACTTTTCTGCTTTAGGTAGGGGAGAGTGGGGCCAAATGTAACACTTTTTTCTAAAATCGATCTTTCTCCTACAAATTTGAAAGTGGGTCAACCAGACCTTTTTTAAATTAAAGACCCATGTTTTAGCTCCAAGATCCATCATAAAAATTTAGCAAAACATAACGGTAATGTTGAAAAATAAAGCTTCAAAAAAAAAAATCGTGTTGTTTCAACTTACCCCACATACGGGGCAAAGTGTAACACATACCGGGGTAGGTTGTACCAAGAACTAAAAATAAGAGAAAAATACCTTTATTTGTTTATATTTATTTATTTTTAATTAATAACAATAAAAACAAACCTCAGTCATGAAATTTTGGTGCAAATTTGTAAAAAGTGGAGCAAATCCAAGATTTCCAAAGAAAATTTGACAGTAGTCTTGAATAAAAGTTATTCGAATTCATAAATTGTTTTATAAGCTTTATGAATTCAAGTGGTGGTTCAAAAATGTTTTTCCAATTTCAAAATAAATACAAATTCAATTACAAGCATTCATATTCAGGGTTGTTAATTATATTAGGTAAACAATTTTTCAGTATAGGTAGGTTTTTACATGGTACAACTTGCCCCGGAAAAATGTTACAACTAGCCCCAGCATGAAATTTGGCACATAAAATCAATTTAAAAAAAAGCGAAACTGATATAGACATAACATATACACGCAATTTGAGCCAAAACACAGTTGCATATAACAAAAAAACACTAAGCACTCTATCTTTTTCGGGTAAAGAGGTAGACCGAAAATAAAATTTAAAAAAAAAGTTACAAACATGCATTTTTTGGGCACCACTAGTGTAACTTCTCACCCTGTCGTCTAATCTTCATCTGAAGAAAATGTGCCGGTAGATATGCAAAAATTGAGCATTTTTCTCCTTTACGCGTTTCTTAATATTGAAAGGAACATCGCTTTTTTTAGCTGTTAATTCTTACCCCTGTTACATTTAGCCCCACTCTCCCCTAATTGGAAAATATGTTTGTTGACCAATTAGAACGAAAAATTGTTTGACATAGTTGTATTGATTTGTTTATATTCCGAGATCTTCCCGATTACCAAATTTTTGTCGAAAAATAAGGAAAAAATTCCAAAAATATTCTACGTTTCATTAAAAAAAATAGAAAAAAATTCAATAAAGCTACCTTCAAACTCTTATTAGGTACCTGATAACGCCCGCCGCCACAACTAATTTAATTGTTTATGGCCCTAAAATGTAGCTTAGATTATACGAATGGTTTTTGGTTTTATCAAACAACATTTTTTTACACCCTTACAACAACGTACGAAACATACTTAAAATACCAAATATACGAAACGTATCAAATACATGAAATACACGAAATGTACGAAACATACGAAGCATGCGAAAGTAACGAAACATACGAAATATACGAAAAATACCAAACATACGAAAGAAACGAGTTAAGATATTAGGTATTGATGCGGGTACTAGTACCTATCTAGTACTAGAAAAACACGCGCTGAGTCCAGATGTCGAAAAAAATATTATGAAAAACGCTCTTAAAAGAGCCCGTTCTTGTATTTTTTTTTTTTTTTTCAAACTTGCCTGGTTTGACTGTGCAAGGTTAGTCCGGGATAGTACAAGATTTTTTTTCGCTAGCCACACCTAGTCCTAAAATTATAACTAAATTATTTTTTTTTCACCTCAAAAATCGCAAAAAATAGTTTTTTTTATTCAGTGAAAAAATTTTAGGTTTTGCACTGTGGTTGTTTTACCCAACGTTATCACTATTTTCTCAAAAAAATATAGTAACAAATTTTTTTTTTTTATATCAGAAACTGAAAAAATTATATAAAATAATTTTTTTTTGTCAGTGTAAAAATCGTTGATTTATCATTGTGGTTCGTTTTCCCAAGGTAAGTCCAGGCTTAACCACCATTTCTTTTCATCATACCAACTATAGTTCGTTACAAAAGCCAATTATTTTCATTATTTACTCAGAAGAAACAAAAATTAAAAAAAAAAATAGTACGCATACACCACAGTGAACTTTTAAATTAATAATTTGGAAAAAGTAAATCCACTGGTGTGGGCATTGCGCCTCAACGTAGAATTCTTACTTGATTGAATGTAGTCTATACAGGGTGTCCCACAGTCACCGCCCCAAATGAAAACCATGGATTCCTGAGGTAATTTTAAGTCGAAAAACTTAAGAGGTAATTTTCTCGTTTTCGTCCCGTTTTCGAGTTACCACGGTTTTTATGATTTTTGCTCTCTTGTCCTTTAACTTTTACATTTTTTTTTACAACCAATCAAGAATTTACTACAGTTTAAGTTTGTCTCAAAACTTTTTTCTCTGCGGACAACCGTTTCGCCACAATTTTGCATCAAACACAATTTTCTTCGTTTTTTAAGTTGTTTTTACACTTTCATATCATTTTAGTCAAAAAAACACGTTAATGAGTATTAATTTTTTGTGCTTTTTATTAAAGCCCAGTTTATTTTCATAAAGAAAATAAGTTTTATTTCATAAAAAAGGCTACTGAAAATAATTTTAAAAAAATAAACAAACTGAGTGGATTAAAAAAAAAAATAATTTTTAATTAAAAAATTAATTTAAATGAATTAAAAACTTTTTCTGAGCTTTATCTATTTGTTCTTTTCTTAACCACAATAGCTCAGAAAAAGTTTTTAATTCATTTAAATTAGTTTTTTATTTCAAAATTATTTTTTTTTTAATTCACTCAGTTTGTTTATTTTTTTTTTAATTACTTTCAGTAGCCTTTTTTATGAAATAAAACTTGTTTTTTATGAAAATAAACTGGGCTTTAATAAAAAGCACAAAAAAGTAATACTCATTAACGTGTTTTTTTGACTTAAATGATATGAAAGTGTAAAAAACGACTTAAAAAAACGAAAAAATTGTGTTTGATGCAAAATTGTGGAGAAACGGTTGTCCGCAGAAAAAAAGTTTTGAGACAAACTTAAACTGTAGTAAATTCTTGATTGGTTGTAAAAAAAATCTTTCAAATCAAACGTAGTTTGGCAAAGATAAGGCCAGTTAAAGGACAAGAGAGCAAAAATCATAAAAACCGTGGTAACTCGAAAACGGGACGAAAACGAGAAAATTACCTCTTAAGTTTTTCGACTTAAAATGACCTCAGGAATCCATGGTTTTCATTTGGGGCGGTGACTGTGGGACACCCTGTATAACATTCCTGTTAAGAAGCTTAAGTCGATTTTAAACTAAATCACCTTAAAAACTCCAAAATATTTTTTCAAGTGTACGAATCATTGATTTTTTTGGTCTTCCATATACTGTATCTATATTAGGGCGTTCGTTATTTATGGTTTTTTTTTTGAGAATCAATTTCCTATTCAGAATTTTATTTTTACGCAATAAGAGGTTTTAAGCTTTTCTGAAATATGCATTATGTTGACTTATAAGGCTCTATAGGGCAAGTATTGGTTTCGTGTAGAAAAAAAATTTGAGATTTTAATAAAAACCAACATTACGATGATGGAGAAGATAAAAAAAGTGGTTTTCGTCGTGCCGTCCGTCGGTCTGTGCGTCTGTGCGGCCATCTGTACATCGAGCTGGGGCCTAAACGGGTGGATGGATTTGCTTGAAACTTGGTACAGATGCTTTTTACGTTATTCCCTAGACCGGTTTTTTTTTTTTTAATATCTTTTTTTTGACGCATAGCTCCCATATAACGTTTTCGAGGTATTTCAATTTTCTCGAAAACGGCTCTAACGATTTTGATTAAATTTTTTATTTGATTCTAACAAAACTGCGTTTTTAGTTTTTCTCAAAAAATGCGAAATTGACATAATTTTTAAGTTCATATATTTCATCAAAGTATAAGTCAATTTTATTAAAAGTTTACAGACATCATTTTGAAGTATATAACTAAATATAAAAAAAATGTTTTTAAAAACATTTTTGAAAATAAAAATTTAATTTATTTTTTAAACTTTCGATTTTTTTTTTTATTTTTTTTTCTCGACACTAAAAAAAAACTTTAATTTCCAATAGATATTTAAGATAAAGATACTGTGAACTACAAGAGCAAGTTCGTGAGACCCAGTCGTGCATTTTATTTAAATGTAGCCTTAAAGTAAAAATGTTTGATGAAGTTCTTGACTACATTAAACATCGTTTTCAAAAAAGTGTAAACCATCTTTCTAAGACTGGTGGTTTAGTCGGGACATGCTTTTTTTTTTAGTTTATTAAAGCAAGTATGTTTTATTAAAACAAATATATTAAATAGTATGAAAAAAGAACTAATTTTTTATTTTAAATAAAACACCTTTTTTTTTATTATTATTCACTAAGTCAGTACATTTTATTTTATTCTTCCATCTTTTTTCACTATAAAATAAAACTGTTTTGATTTTTTATTAATTTTTTAAATAAAAACTAAGTTAGCACCTTAATTGGTCGAAATTTCATATACTTAAAATAAAAAGAAAAGTAATTTAAAATTAAGGATTTGTTTTTAGTAAAAAAAAAGAATTGTTTTCGAATTCACATTTTTTTTCGGATTTATTTTTGGACATTTCTGGAGACATTTTGATACAAAAGTCTTCCTTATTGTAAGAATTGTCCAAAAACAACTCCAACTCATATAATGCTTTTCAAATAAAATAAATATTAATTTTAAAGATAAATAGATTAAAAGATTTAAAATTAAGGAAGAATTGAAGATAAAAATAACTTATAAATCTAGAAAATTGGATACTACTTATTTACAGATAAGTGAAGCATCATTACGCTCAAGTTGTTTAACAGTAAAAATTAAAAAAAAAAAAAAAACTTAAAAAATAAAATGCTTCTTAAAAATTAAACTTAAAAGTTTATAATTTAAAATCATCATCAATGCCCGATTTTAACAAAGTTTATTATTATTTTTTTTTTTTTAATAAATATTAAACTTATAAATTAGAGTATATTTGTTTAAATTTATTTTTTGTTTAAGTTTTAGAATTTTATGTTGTTTAGAATGAGGTATAAAATCTAAAACTTTTTGTTTTCTGTTAATGAAGGTTCCGGTCTTGATTTATTTGTTTATTAAAATCGGGCATAGCATGAAACTGATTAAACTCAACGAGAGTGAAGGGAAAATAAATAGAATTAAAATTATTAAATTAATTTTTTTAATTTAAAAATTTAACTAAAATTAATTTAAATAAATAGAAATTAAAAAAAAAAGTCTTAAGTTGCTTTTTAAACTCTAAAAAAAAAATCTAATGCATCAGCAGAAGCTGGTTTTTCAGCAGTTTCTTTTAATTTCTAGTTATCCACCTTTCTTTTTTATTAATTTTAAGAGGCTTCGGGGGTTTTGGAGATTTATGACTCAAAACTGCTGACCATATCGTCCTGACATACCGCTGTCGTAAAGTTTTCCTAATGTGTCACTGGGACTTCCACAGGGCTGACCGTAAACCATGTTGGGTGCAAAGTTCGATGGTGTGTTTGGATGGGCTTGATGATGGTTATAAAGATAGGTTTCCTTTTTGTTTCGCTTTTGGACCTTTTTCCAAATTGCAATGACTGTTAGTTGAGCCAGCAAGAACATAGCTGAGGCAATGATAAGTCCTGAAAGATTGAAAATAAAAAGTTATTAATAAAAAAAAAAGATTATTTATTTCGGTGAAAGTATTATAATAAAACTTGTATCAAATTATTGTATACGACAATGCGGATAAGTGGGACGCCCTTGAACTGCGCGAACTTGGTCAAAACCTACATAGCTGCAAGCTTCAATAGCAGAGAAAGTCGTTTCGGTTTATATAAAGCTCATCTCTATGGTCACACACGCTACGATGGCGGCGGTATGAATACTTTATTACCAAAAACGGAAACGTTGACACGTTTATGGCCTCTTTGTCATGTGCGCTGAAATGACTCTCTTGCGCTGTATAGTCAACTTTAATGCCCCCGGTCGTAGGTTAAGTAGGTACTGGTTCTTAGATGGAGTGACATTTAAATGCTATTTAAGGCTTTTTCATGTGATATGTCATTAAAAATACAAAATTGTCTAGTGGTTGCTTTTTGAGATTCTCAATAGAGTTATTAAAAGTTTTAGTCTTTGAAGAAAGTACATAATTGAAACGATGGGAACTTTGATAATAGACTATGCCGTGTGCGCACGTTCGATTAGAGGTGATAAAAAGAAATTATTATGTTTTTTAAAGAAAGTAAAATTCTAATTATGGGCAAGTAAGTTGAAGGATGACATTATTTTGGTAGATTGATGAACATTTGATGAACAAAATTGACAAAAGCCTTAAATTGTGACTTGATGGATGTGTTTTAAGATTCTGAAAGACACCAACCATTTTCTTTTTTTTTAAAGAAAATAGCAGGAAACAGTATTAAATGTATTGCAGCCTTCATAAAAAGGTAATTATATGATTTTCCATTTGTGTCAACCAGAAGTTCATTTAAAATTTACATTCAAGAAAGACATTTGAAAACTTCCTTCAAGTTCAAAACTAGTTAAAATTGGAAAACAGTCTCAAAGCTTTGCAAGGTGAAGCACAAGATTCAATGGAAATTATAACAATTCTGATGTTATCATCAAGAGATTATTTGAACAAAACTCTAAATAATGAAATCTCACCAAGCCGGAAAAGGCTGTATAAGTCTGAAGGAATGTTACGGCGATCAGATCAAGTTTGGAAATAAAATTAGTTTGAGGAAAAAGAGTATCTTTTGAGATGTTTTTTTACAACAAACTTTGAGACTTACAAATAGTATGGCTGACCACTGCCCATGCAACTAGAATTAATGGACTTCTGCGAAGACTTCAATGTTGTATATAAAATTCTGGTGGAAGTGAATTTTTGGAACATTATTCCTTGCACTAAATTCGGAAGTTTTGATTTTTGATACTATTACCTATGAGAATTTCAATTTTTCGACAACAAGGTTCTAGAACGAACATTTTAATGCAAGAGACAAAAATAACAAGATACTAGTACCTACATGTTAGAAAAAATGTGACACAGCTTTAAGAGCAAAAAATAAATCTTTTGACAATAATCATGTTGCGAAAAAGTGGCAGAGCTATGGCATTAGCATATGCATAATTTAACAGTAAAAGTATCTAAAAGTATAGGTATATATGTAATTTAACTTGTAAAGAAATGTTTTGAAAGTTTTTAGCTGATCAAAATGGTTTTTGAACTCACTATCCAACAAAACTAATGTTTTCTTTTGACACTTAAATAAAATTCGATTTTTAAAGTGGTTCTTTTAGTTTTCGCAGAACGCGTGTTTTTATTTATTTTTAGTAATGTAACTTTTAAGGCCTTTGGCCGCGTAGAGAGCGTTTTAGTGCTGAGTTCAAATTTTTATATTTTTCCTTGCAGTTTTTTTTCTCGCTACGTGCTATTCCTCGGGTGGGAGAGCTCAAAAAAACAATTCTTTGTAATTACACTAACGCTTCATCTCGGTAGTAAATCTATCGCACTTAAATAATTATACCAAAAAGAATGAAAATCAACGCGGGGGTTTTGAAAAAGCTCTCTTTGGGGAATCCTTTAGGTCTCAGAATGCTAGTCATACAGTCTGCATAATTTCCATAATTTTTAACACACACGATTTCTAGATATTAAATTCAAATTAAATTAAAATCAAATTAGAGGAAAACGGGCTAAAAGTAAGAGGGGTATGAAGTAATAGCTTAAAAACATATAAACTTTTTTAACAGTCTTTAGTTTTTGCACTTTTGGTCTTCCTCTTATTAGAAAAAAGATCAATTTCTGATAGATGCTTTTAGCACGCACTTGGAAATGAAAAAAGCTAAATTAATATTTTTGATTTTTGAACAAGAATCTTAAAAACAAAAAAAAAATTCCAAAACTCTCATAAATATTCTTCAGTTTTTAGAGATCTTTTAAATGAATTGACTGCAAAACTTTTTTCAGAAAATTTTCATTTTCAAAAATTTTCAAATTAAGGCCCAGTTCTCTCTCCATTAAGTTTAAAGTCGCCGTAAATTTTGACTGATTTTAAATTTTTAATGGCGATTTTAAATATAATGGAGAGTGAATAAATTGGTTCCAACCAAATCAATATCCATTTTCAAAATAAATTGTAGTTAAAAAAATTTTTCCAACTCAAAAATTGTATGAACATCTTGTTGGTTTAAAAGAAAAAGATAGATGTTGTCTTTGCTACCACTCCTTCCATGTATATTGTAATTGTATAACATAATATGTATACTAATTTTAAAACTAACAATTTTTTAAATCGAAATAATTGATTTTGACAACTCCAGTTTCAGAATCTCCAGTCCTTAGGTTGAAAGACTGCTACATATTACTTTTTAGAAGATGTGTGAGCATTTTCCTATAACGAATTATATATATTCACCTACTTTTGGATTATTTGTCAAGTTGTAGTGTGATATTTTTATAATGACTTGCCCTTTACCTAAATTCAAATCTTTCAGATCCCAATTGAAGATCTCATTATAAAAGGGCATAACTTCAAAACTAGTTCAATTTTTTTTTTCAATTCAAACTCATTCTTAATGAAGAAGCAAATTGAAATAAATCCCCTTCTTTCTCCCCTATAACTATCAAAATTTCACACTTACTCGCAAAACTATACCGCAATTCATAGTTCATCCTATTGGACCCCAACAACGAATAGATGAAAGAAGAAGAAAAAAAAAACTAAAAATAAATTGATTCATTACGAGCATTCGCGTGAACCAGTAATTTCAATTCGTTCCACACGGTTAACCTTCATCAGGCCATCACAGAATGTTGGCTCAATCATCGCACCTACCATGAAAAAAACCCAAGAACGAAACATAGAACCAGTTCAAGCGGTATATTATGTTGTCCACCGCAAACGAATTACCCAGAAGTCATGAACCCAAAACCAACCGCAAATCACACCCGACTCAACTGACCGATCGACCCACTCTTTCAACAAAAAAAACCAAAAATAAACCTCCCCCCCCCCCTTTTTCCCTCAAACTTACCATAGCCATTAAGACAACCAAACACCTCATCACCAGCAACAGCAGCATAGATCTTCTCCTTGGCATCGGCATCACCGAATGTATTGTCGTCCTCTTGATTGAATCCAAATTTGTCCGTAATTTGAATTGATTGCACCAGCAGGATGTTATCATCGGCCGGCTTATGGCTGACATCACGTTTCGATCGGCGGCTTGTTGTGAATTCTATAGAAGATATAGAAAGCAATACATCGCCCATGAATATAATAATCTTCTCAAAAAATCATCATCATCATCATCAACCATCACAACAACAAAAAGTCGAACAATTCCTTACCTGTGGCATTAACGGACCTCCTCCTGCGTCCAAACGATACCAACGATTTCAATTCACCACTTGCAATGTCCTCATTATCGCAAATAACCGGCTCACACCTTGGAATACACGGTGTTACCAGCGCACGGAACTGCACCACCTCCGACGAAGGGAACTTGAAAGCATCAAACTGTGATAGTAAGACCTTACGATTGCCCGAATGCTTTTGAATGGCGCCCATAATATAATGATCCGTTGGGCAGCCATTTGCATCGATCAGGGTGATCTCGGCATTGTCGGTGCCGTCCATTGCCACCAATTCGCGTACGAAGATCTCATAGGGGCTGTTTTGTTCGACAATTTCGAAACGTAACGCAAGAGGGTCACCAACTTCGGCAATCCTTTTCATATCGCTACCATCACGTGAAGTGATCTTCATGATAACATTCGGTGATTCGATGATGATTTCTTCGCTGAGAGAAGATTCAATTTCGCCAGTGACCCCGAGGTCAACATCATTTGAGACCGTCTTGTTGGTCAAGTCATATTGGCACGAGACAGCTAGACCCAAATCGGAGGAGGTGACGATCTTGTCGTGGTGTTGGATAACAATGTCGTTCATATAACGGCCGTAAGCACTTTGGCGTACATTGCACTCGAGATCGTTGTAACCCATTCGGAAGTCGAATTCGAGGGAGTTGTTCACATTGAAGGAGCAAGATTTTGGTGAGCCCTTAGCATAGACCTTGCCATTGAAAAGTTTTGAGGTGCGAATTTTTGTGATCATTTCGCCAGCTTTGCATTCGATGGAGACATTGTAGCAGGATGAGAGTTCGTAAGTTGCTGCTTCTGGGACATCAAGGTAGGGGTCTAAGACATCGGTTAGGGTGGCACGACTGTGATGACTGAGGCGACAGACCATATCTCCGGTATCATTGAAGTCATATGAGTGGCATCTAAAAATTGGTCAGGTTATGGGTAAAATTATGGGTCTTAATTTTTTTCTACAAACCTGTATGGAGAGTTCAAGCAGAGGTCTCGACATTCTTCAATGCTATTGATGTCCTGGTAGACGGAGTCAACTGTCTTCAAAATCTTTCCTGAAATCCTCTTGAACTCACAAAGTTTGCTAGGTTCCTCGGCACAGTTGTTCTCCAAATAGTCTGATCCCTCATAGGGTTCGAAATGTGAAGACCCAGTTAAGGTAATACGATCCATGTCGGACATCTCGCAAAGTCCTGAATGATGGTAGTAGTTTGCTGACCTAAAATACCACACAGTTTCCATATAGTTAAAAGGAAAGTGATTTACAAAACCCACTTCTAAACTTTACTAACCTGCAAGTAAATTCAGTTTCACCCAAACACAACTCAAGGCAATCGCGTCTTGAATAAACCGTATGACTGGATTTGATATGATCAACCAAACGATGACTTTGCACTCTGTCAATGCACCATGCCTTCGAGCATGGACGCACTCCCAGGCAGGATTTTTGTGCGTAAATTGTGAAAACAGGGAATTGCGAACGGGACAGGGAACCTGCGAAAGGAAAAGAGGTTTGTACATTTAACACGTTTTTTTTTTCGGATGAAAGTGATGCGTGTGGAGAGTCCTAGAATGTGCGTGGAGAGGAACTTACCAGGCAACTTATCGGCATTGGACTTGAATAGAACACATAGTCCCGTTTCGTAGTTGACAGCCGAGCATGATTCATTGAGTTGGCACGCCTCCAAGCAATCGGTTAGCATAAGAATTCCGGGCATGGTGTCGAGTAGTTTGGATGGCGCCGACAAAACATACCTGAGGAGGAATGTGAGAATATAAATATGTAAATATTTTTGAATATACTCTCGCTTTCTGGCGGTGGTTCTGGTATAGAATAGTCAGAGCAATTAAGATGACATTTTTATCTTTTCAAGAATTTGTGTAGAAGTTTTTTATTTTAAAAAAATGCACGCCAGCTTGGGGGAAAGTTATGAGGTGGGATTTTTATAGGTAATTTCAATGGATTGGTTATGCTAATTTCTAAGAGTGCGTAGACTTGTTTTCTAGTGTCGAATGAAAAAATTAAATAAATAAAAACTAAAAGTATTGGCAGATAAAGTTGTAAGCTTTAAGACTAGATTTGAATAGAAGCTAATGAGAGGAGGTTAGAAAAAAATGTTATTTTTATGGATTTGGTTTCACTTTTTATTTTTTTTTTGTTTTGTTATCTGAAATCTTTTTTGTCTTCTTTAAGAATTTATTGTTGAAGTGTGGCTGTGTTGTATCGATACAAATAACAGTAAACAGTGTGAATTTATTGATTAATAGGTTTTTTTTGATAGGTGGGCTTAACTTTGAAATAATTATGAGGGTATTGTTTGAAATTTCTCTGGTCAATTATGGTTATTGATTTAGATAAACTGACAATGGACTTCGAGGTATGCATAGTTTTTTATTTGAATATAAAAAATGTTAAAGAAGAACTAAATTATGAGTTCTAAAAGTGTATGGCTTAACTTAATTAGTTAGATTTAAGTTGTTGTTTTTTAATAAATATTAATGGTTGTCAAATATTTCAATGACAATATGAAAGAATGTGAGTTTTGGTTTAGGTATTCGATGGATTATGGGAAATTTGGAAAATTATTTCCAAAAAAAAAAAATTCTAGAAAGGTTGGGGGTTAAACTTTTATGCTTTATCAAAAAATACAAATAACTAAATTAAAAATTAAGACATTCACGACCAAAAAGAAATTTGTGGGTATTGCCAATAATTCGGTAAAAATTATCATTATTTCGGTACTGGAAATTTGAAAGCTTAGGCAAAGTCCTGTTCGAGATACAAAAAAGGATTGAAATTTAAAGATTTTTTTGTCAAGCGTGCGTGGAGTTGCGAAATGGACACATCGAGAAAATGTCATCTAGTTATGTTAGTTAAAATAAAATCACGACTAGGTCGCACGTACTCATGGTGAAGGTAGCTCTTATTTTGAAGCTTTTTATGAAAAAAAAAAAAATTAGGGAAAATTATAACTAGATTATATTAATATTATTTTAATAATATTAAAACCTTTTTGATAATGTTAAAAAAATAAATAAAATCTGTTTTTATAATTGATGAAACACCGTTTTAAAACATTAATCAAAAAACGAAGTATAACTTGTTATTTACCATTGACTTAAAATTAACTTATTTCTAAGATACATTGGTTGATATAAAATTTTGTTGGCACAGAAGGGGCCTAACCTTATACAATGACTAAGTTATAAAATATAAATAAATATTATACATGGAATCAAAAAACGAAGTTTCCCATCTAATTTCTTGTATGAAAACTAATTTTTAGAAAATAAAAAATTGGTATTCCATTAATTAACGGATTAATTAATTAACATTTAAAACCGAAATTTCAAAATATTTCACTGAAAAGTTTTCGAAAAATTGATTTTTCAAAAAAAAAAAATTGAAATATTTTTTAAAAATCTAAAAATTTGTTTTTTTTTTAATTTTTTTAAATTTTAATATTGCCATTACTTAATCGCTTTTTATAAAAAACGCTTAGAAAAAAAAAATAGTAAATTTGAAGAATACTTCAAAGTCACAAATAACTATTTTTAACTATTTAGAATAGCTACATTGATTTTTTTAATTTTTTTTTCTCTCAATGTAGACTTTTTATTAAATCACATTTTTTAAACATCGTTGAAAGTATCTAATAGGTACAAATACTAAAATCAATTAAAAATTGAAGACGCCGACCGACGTTAGCATGTTTGAAATTATCTAAAGTTCAAAACAGATTTTTTGCCTCTAAGGGCCAATTTATTGAGCCTCCATTAAATTTTGAAATTTATCGCTTTAGTTAACGGCCTCGTTAAACTATTGTCGCCTTTAAGTATACATCATTAAAAATTCATTTAATTCACTCTTCTTTAGTTAAAGTCCTTACTTTTAATGGAAACTTTAAATTTAAAACTCTGTTAAAAATATCCTAGAGATTTTTTATTTTGTTTGAAAAATAATCTGTCAAAAGCTACAATTTTGTCAAATCAAATAGATTTGAATTGGAAGAAAAACCAAAAAACTATGACCCGTAAGTATTATGCAGCTGAAAACGCCAGAAAATGCAAGAGATTTACGATATAATAGTGGTAACCAAAGAATGCTAAAACCTACAATTGAAACCATGAGAAGAAGAAGGAGTTAAGTGAAATTTTTAATTTTTTCCATCGGTGTCAAATAACAACTTAAATTTAAGTGTTATCGGCATTCATCTCGTGTCATTGGTTTAGAAGTAAGCTTTATATCTCTTCTTCTCATGGCTTTAATTGCAATGTTATGTATGTTATGTATGTATTATGCAGCATCTCAAAAATGATTAGTTTTAAAGTGGAGAATATAATCTAGTAGATCTAGTATTATCTGTGCGAAGTAGACAAGAAATGCATTAATTTCTTTGAATTTTGTTCTTTTTTATGGTACAAATGCATGTGTGTATACCTACAAAAAATTCTAGTCTGGACTTTTTTCATAATTGTGATGTTTTTTTAATAATTCTTTAGCTCATTTGACATTTTTCAAATAAAATAATAATTCAAATAAAAAAAATAAACGAAATGACATTTGACACTAATGGAGAGTGAATAAATAGAAATTCTGTTTAAAACCTCCATTTGCTCTAAAAATCCCTCTTAAAGGTCGAATTTGGTGTTTTAACTAAAACGACTTTTAAATTTAATGCTCAATTAGTTAATGATGCCAAACTTCAAAAAAATCCTTAAAGAGACTGAATTAAACGAAATTGGTTTTTAATTTTAAAATTCCTTTTTTTAATGGCGATTTAAGTTTAATGGAGAGTCAATAAATTGGGCCTAAATCCAGATTTTGTGAATATATTGGAAAAATATATTATTAAAAATTGGCCTTTGTGACACAGAGTCAAGTTTTGGAAAATATTTTTTTACGGCACTACAACCATTTAAAACTTGCTTTTTTTATATGAAGTTTTATACCAATATTAGTTAGGTATATAAAATCGAAAAATATAAAATCTAATTGCAATTCCCTTGTTTACTTGGTATCAAATTCGGAAATGATTGCGCTTTTTATCCAGAACTAACATTTTTGACAATCGCTAACAATTTATTGTTTAGAGATGGATGCACGAATGGCGAAAGCACTATCGTTTTTTTGTTTTGGATGAATACTTCCAAATTTTGACACTAACACACTTTGATTTTAGGAATATTTCTTAACCATTTTAAATCTTTTCGCATTTACATTTGTTGGTATTTTATTCACATACACGCATCAGAAAGAGTTGAAGTTCACTTTGATAAAATTTGCACTGGTAAGCGAACTAAGGAGCCGGTTATACCGATCCAGGATCAGGAAAAATTTTCAAATATATATTATATATGTATATTTAAAATGTTTTCATTCGATTCGAAAGAAAAATGCTAAATAATCAACTGATTTTTAATGACTCAGAGAGTTTTTATTGCGAGGAAAATGTACAATTGAACCACTATTTTTACCGACTTCCAAAAAGGAGGAGGTATTCAATTCGTCTGTATTTTTTTTTTTTTTTTTAATGTTTGGACTGACTGAACCAATTTTGATAATTCTTGTATTGGAAAGCTGGTGGCTGCAGTGTGGTCCCATTTCAATTTCGTTCACTTTTAGCCATAGGAACTATTTTAAAAACCATAAAACCCAGTTTTGATCCATGGAAGTCGGTTATGTTTTTTTGCTAAAAATGATTATTTGCTAAAAATTGTATTCCTGTATTATTTGTTTTCTTGATGCAATTTGATTTTTATTTTCTTCCTGTTCCACAAACTCAAGGATTCTCTAGGGGCTAAGAAAATGCTAAATAATATGCAAATTTAATCATGAAAAATAACGTAGAAAAAAAAAGGCACCTTAAAGATGATACGCACATTAAATTTCACCACCTTAAAGTAAGAGGATATCCGACAAAAAATTAAATGTTTTAAATTAAAGTCACACTTTAGCTTTGGTTGCAGTTTATCATACTCATTTCCAGCAGTGAGATAGCAATGGTAAGGCACTCGTCTTTTTTTCTTCGAGTGGGTTTTGAAGACCGATTAAAAAAAATCAACTCTCAACGACCTACAGTTTAAAAAATATAAGCAAATCAGCAGATCAATTATTATAAATTTTTTGGACTTGGTTCTGAGGATAATTCAGTTTCTTAGGTAAACTGAAGAACATTCTCCTTGTTTAGTGTATAACTTTTTTTGAAGGTGAGTCAGCAAGTTCCAGGTCTTGCCTGGACAAATCATCCACCCATTTTTTTAATCTTGTATGGGGTAAATAATCTAACTTAAAATAACAATAACTTACAGTTTCTCACTAAGACTAGTTTGCTCTTTTGCGTAAGTGCTATAAAACTGATTGAATGTTTTCTGGCCTTCAAAGGTACAAATATTTGAAATAATACTTTTTGAAAAGTTGCTCAGCTCATATTTTTCAAAATATCATCTTAAGGTTCAATATATGACTCCAACCGCTTACCACAAATAAATATTTCATTTAAACTCATACCCCAAATTCTTACTTACCCTGTAATAATTTCAAATCCAATCATATCCGGATCACATTCCTCCTCAATCATACCCACTGGACTAATAGTTGGTTTTTCACTCTTTGACTCTGACACATCTCCATTCATAGCAGCTGCCAATGGCTTTGGTAATTCACCCTCAATAGCTGCTCCACTTGGTGCAACCACAGACATCGATTGATATGATTCTTCAGCAATATTATCTGTTACTGGAATTGGAGCTGCTGTAGATGATGATGTGGAGACAATTAATGGAGCTGGCGAAGGTGTTACATTAGTTCGGGGAAATGTTTTCGCCGGCTTAACAGGTCTACGCATTTTTTTCGCTGCTGTCGCTGAACTAACAATCAATATTAGCATCATAAATACAAGTTGTTTATGTTGGAACATCATTTTGAAGTCTCTATAAGAAAAGAATGAAAAAAAAAACATCATTAGTTAGGTCTATGTGACATATGTAACTCAATTAATAAGATTGCATAATTAATTAATCATGAGTATGAGGCAATCAGAGCAAAAAAAAAGCTAGACGATCTCATTCTCATCATCAAACATCATCATCATACTTGTCTGAGATTGATGTCTGTCATGTCTTAGACAAACCCAGTCGTCTCTCATTTTACAGTGGGGTAAGGTTACTCATGTGTTGGAACAAATTTAAACAAAAATAGATGATTTTTTAGACTCCATGCGTGACTCGAAAAAAGCTTATTAAAACGTCTTAATTTTCCTAAATTTCGTAATCAACTTTTTCATACACCCCACCCCACTGTACTCCACCAAACCACAGAGTAACAATTAAATTACATCGCGGAAAAATTCCTAATCACCAGATGATGGATGGGAACTGGTGATGGTTGGTTCTAGTGAATATGTTAAGCGCAAAAGAAGAAAGAGCTTCTTCTCTAATTAAATATGATTCTTAATCATGTCTACTCGCAGCCAGCGCCATCGTACCGGCAACGTGCCAGGTGCTGCTACTTTTTTTTGACACATCTTTCACATGATTTTTTTTTAATTTAAATTATGCATAAAACTGCAATTAATTAACAAAAGAACTTGAAAAACTTTAAAAGAAAAGAAGAAAAAGAATAGAACTCTACACGAATGGTAATTTTCTAGCCCATAAAACAAATGGCTTATGATGGATTGCTCTCTCGTCATCTTCAAAAAAAAAAAAAAAAAAAAAAAAACATCTTCATCTTCCAACAACTTTTTGCTCGGACTAAGTGAAATTTTTCCGGTAAAGACTTCCGAGTGAGATGATGAGAGATTGACCATGAAATGGAACTCGGTCAAACTGAACTGAATTTGATGTATGGATTTGGGACGAAGAAGAAAATTTAGGCCGCAAATGGTAAAGGTACTAAATAAAGTGCTAAAAAAATAAAACTATTTAGTAAACCATGGAAGACGGTCTTAAATTGAGCTTGAGATGAGTTTTTGGGCCAGCAGTGGCTGATTTGGTGGTGCGAAAAAAAAATTTAGAGAAAATTACTAAATTTCGTGCGTGAAGTTAGCCTCAAAGTCCGACAGCTTAATTGAGGTCCGTATCCTCATTCTCAAAGTCTACATATTTTAGACATCAACTTTATTCTGGGCAAAAAAGATCAAAAATACCAGATTGATAGTTCAGTTTGAGACATGTTCATCAAGCTTAAGGAATTCTAGACAAAGTGTCTTGTTTTTTTTATAGCGCCATTGAACTTCAACTTCAATATAGTATATGAGTTGTTGGGGTATTTTGTAATTCAAGTTCCTGATGTGAGACAACATACATAAAAAAAAAAAAACATACAGACAGAAAAATCGAAACACATCTTTTCAATTATGTGAAAAATGTTGATGTTTTGTAACTTGTGACCAATTCAAGAGAGAAGAAGAAATGAAGCTCTATAATTATGGGCACAGCATCAAAACAAACAGACGACAATCATTACTCTATGATATGGAGGATGGCATAAGAGAGTTGAGTGTGACGGAAAGTTTGTTTTTAGCAACAACTAGATACTCTCGTAATAAAAGCATTTCTAGCTAATTACACCAGACTGAAAAATCATTGCAAAAGAAGATACCGTTTGGCTACAAGTCTATCAAGACATTTCAAGAGTGTCACTGGATAGAGTAGGTATAGGTTTTATAGATAGAAAATAATGTTTGAATTCCAGAGCGAAACGAGATTTAAGGAATTTTGTTTGCAAGTTGCTGTGAGTGGACAAAAGAAATGTTGAAGATTAGGTTAAAAAAAAAAAAAAACTGGAATAAGGAGTAGGTACCTAAGAAAAGAAATATTTTACGCTTTAAAATTCCAATACAAAAAATAAAATATTGGAAAAATATTAGTTAAGTGTTGTGATTATGATGTTTTTTTTAAGAAGTCAATGAAGGCTTGTCAGGTCGAAAAAAATTGTTATTTGGGACAATCGTTATTTTTTCATTTCAATCAATAGTAGAAGTGGAAAATTGAACAAAAGAGTGTTTTTTATTTCAAGATTAAAAGAAAACGTTCCATAGCTTATGAAAAATTGATTAAAAGATGTGAAACTATTTTAAACGAAAGAGCTGATATCCAAACTTTTTTTTTTCTAATTCAAATAATATTGCTTATTGACATGAGAATAATACCTACAAAATTCTATCATACTTCTATATTTCTTTCTATTTTTTAAAGAAAAGCGAAAGTATATAAAGATATATGAAACAAAAGATCTGAGGTTCGAACTTTTCTTTTCATTTTGTTGTTCATATTACTCAATCAAAATAGATTTAAAATCTATTTTTGAAAAAAAAAACAAAGCACAATTAGAATAAGATCATTCATATTTTTAACCAAAATAGAAACAAAAAAAATTGTTAAATGAAAGAGCTGAGGTACAAACTTTTTTTCTTGTTTTTGTTTTGTTATAATCGTGCATTTAAATATCCAAGTTTAAGTAAAACTAGAAAATATATTCTTTTGACAAAAAGTTAAGAATTTGGAAATATTTGAAACAAAAGGCTAGATATCTAAACTTTTCTTTACATTTACAATAGATTTTTGCCAATAAACGTAATGTTAAAATATTATTTATAGTACCTAAATGAAACCCAAAATAGTATGAGTTTATTCATTCTTGTAAATTCGGTTCAAAATAAGAATAATCACATACTATTTAAAGAAGGAGCTGAGGTAAAAACTTTTTTTAGTTCAGTTTTTTCTTTGCAATAAAATTGATTCATACACAGAGAAAAATATGACCCGCTAAAAACTAACAGATTGCCATATTGTTTTACCGTCCATACATTTCATAAGGAAATCTTATTAAAATCAACGATTAATAAGGTTTTTTTAAGGAGATTTCTTATTATTTTTATAGAGAAAATCTTATTAAAATTTGACTGAAAAGTTGATTTTTTTTTGCAACTTAGCATTAGAACAAAAATCGCGATCAATATTTTCATGGCAGGTTGGTTCAGGTGGTAAGGTGGGCGACTAATGATTTGAAGTCTCCAGTTCGATTCCCAGCCTGGTCATCGTTTTTTTTTATTTTTTTGCAGATTTTAAAACAATAAGGAAAACCCGATTGTTTTAATAAGGTTTCCTTCTTGGATGAAAACCATAGAGAAATCTTATTGTTTTTGTTCTATTTTATGTGGTCTATTATTCTCTGTGTAGTCGATTTAAATCAATTACCATTAAGTTTGTTTAATATTTTCTAAAACACTTTGTATAATCAGAGTTTATACTTTTACTACACCGAACAAAATTTTAATAATAACAGCTATCAAATTAACATTTTTCAGTGACAAAAGTCGTCCAACAATAAAAATATCAATTTTGATATTTTATCATATCATTTTGACATTTTTTAATTTCAGGTGGGATAGGGATAGTGAAATTTTACTTTATCATTTTAAAAATTTTTTTAGGTTTAAGTGGATAGTGAAAATTTCACTTCGAAAAAACACAAAGCGCCTTTAAATTAGTGTACATTAAGAATTTTTTATTTAATATTTTTCAATAATTTGGAATGAGAAATTGAGATGAAAAAATGATAGTAAAATATCAAAAAAAAATTTCCAAAATGTGACATTTAAATATCATCCTGATAATAAAAATGTTGTTTTAACATTTTAAATATCATAAAACACAATTTATAGAGCATTTTTGGCTGATATTTAAAAAATGTTAAATTGATATTGGTTTTTTTTCGGTGTATAGTTAGAAGTTACTCTGAGTATTTTGTCCAGAAGAAATCGTCAAAATCTACTTTTCAAAGTCCATTCTTAATAGTTTGAGAATTTTAATTTCAGAAAACCATCTTCTTGAGAGGATTCTAAAATCCCACAAGCTTGTCAATCTTTTTTAGGTAGGAATTTAAGGTTAGCAATATAATAATTAAATATGAAAACACAGCAAAACAAGCATTAAAGCTCCATTGTGTTGATATAATTAAGCTATTTGCTACTGAAAGCATTGACGTATTTAATTGTAGCTCAGGGAAATTAGTCAAAATATGGGCATGAAATCGCATTTTTCGCGGGACAAAATTTTTTTCATGGAATGTGTTCGGGTGGTTGTCCTTATCATAAAAGTCAATTTGTTGGGATAATTGGAGGTTGGGAACAGCCGCCATCTTGGAAAAGAGATTGGTATCGTTTTTATTGAATAGCTCCATTGTTATTCATTTTAACAAAAACTGACAAAGGTAAGACTTATTAACAATAAAATTATCTAAAAAACCATATACAAAACAATTCCGTGAGTTGATTAAATAAAATTTTATAGTTGGTCAAAGTGCGTGTTTGTATCGCAAGGTTGGGGCAAAATGACATTTGTTCATATATCTGACGAACTTTTGATTTGTTTGGATAATTCTTCAAGAATGAATTGTAGTACTTATAATTACCTATAAAATGAGCCCACAATCGTTATTGTCACCATCGTATTGTAGAAGTAATCTAACTCCGAAACTCTCCATGTACTAGTCAAAAGTAAGAAAAAAGCTGTTTTTTTGCTAGTAGGCCGAGAAAATTTTGGGAGTAGAGGTATAACCAAAATATAAGTACGCAGTTTTGCAGCCATACGCGTGTTAATGTCGATTTCGAAGGTCTGACAACTCTAATTTTGTGCTTTATACGGTTTTTGGGGGGTTAAATAACGTAAGTTTTCCAGTTAATGTGAATATGCTAAATTTATATTATTTGAAATTATAAATATACAAGCTGATGCTCTATTATTTTTCCTAAATCTGGACACCTCAATCTCGGCTATGGGGTTAATAGAACTCACGATATAAGCTTTTTTAACTAACCATATCAGGCTTTTCAATTCAAATAAACAAACAAAAATCTAAACAAAAAAGCTTCTAAAACATAATCGTATAAACGGCTTATATATAGTTCTATTGGTCACATCCTCAAGATTGGGGTGTTCAGATTTAGGAAAAATAATAGAGCATCAGCTTGTATATTTATAATTTCAAATAGTATAAATTTAGCCCATTCACATTAACTGGAAAACTTACGTTATTTAACCCCCCAAAAACCGTATAAAGCACAAAATTAGAGTTGTTGGACCTTCGAAATCGACATTAACACGCGTATGGCTGCAAAACTGCGTACTTATATTTTGGTTATACCTCTACTCCCAAAATTTTCTCGGCCTACTAGCAAAAAAACAGCTTTTTTCTTACTTTTGACTAGTACATGGAGAGTTTCGGAGTTAGATTACTTCTACAATACGATGGTGACAATAACGATTGTGGGCTCATTTTATAGGTAATTATAAGTACTACAATTCATTCTTGAAGAATTATCCAAACAAATCAAAAGTTCGTCAGATATATGAACAAATGTCATTTTGCCCCAACCTTGCGATACAAACACGCACTTTGACCAACTATAAAATTTTATTTAATCAACTCACGGAATTGTTTTGTATATGGTTTTTTAGATAATTTTATTGTTAATAAGTCTTACCTTTGTCAGTTTTTGTTAAAATGAATAACAATGGAGCTATTCAATAAAAACGATACCAATCTCTTTTCCAAGATGGCGGCTGTTCCCAACCTCCAATTATCCCAACAAATTGACTTTTATGATAAGGACAACCACCCGAACACATTCCATGAAAAAAATTTTGTCCCGCGAAAAATGCGATTTAAATTACTAATTTCCCTGGGCTATTGATAGTTTGTAAAAAATAATTAAACACTTTTAATTTCTAATTGATTGATTAATGTGTATTGGTTTAAAGACTTTAGAAAATTTTGCACACTTTTTTGCTACTTTTTTATATCAAAAGCCATCAATTTTATATCGATTTAATAAAAAAAAAAAACTCTTTAAGCACATTACGATCTTATAATGTCTTATACTTTCACACACTATCGTTTTTTGTTGACTCACCCTAATAAATCTGCGTTAAGACAATATTTTCAATCTCACAACCAATCAATAAAGCCTCTCCTTGGTAAGATGTAAGTAACGCATTTGTCGCATTATTTCATTTGAAACAATCTTTTATTTTAACTATCTTTATTGATGGCAAAAAAGAAGGTGAAGCAAAAAAAAAAGAAAAACAAATGGCATTACTTTATTTTCATGATCCCGAACTATTTATTTGTTTAAAAAAAAAAGTTCATCAAAGAATTATTTTTATGAAATGTATTTATGAAATTTGGCAAAATAGTAGGTAATGAAAAAGATCAAAGAAATTCCAAACATCATCTTCACAAGAGACAACAAAATGTATACACCACCATAAGACAAACTCATATTTTCTAATAATTGGTACCTTCATGAAATTGCAAAAAAGTGCCAAAGACTTCAAAATTGTGAGATAAAAATATCAAAGCTTAATACCCGCCTTGTAATTAGACAACATAAAAAAATTCACCAATGGTATCATTGACTCTTTTTATGATCATGTTCTGGGATTTCTTGCTGCATGTTAGAGTCTAACCGTAAATATCCCTTAACATCATTCTGCATCATTATCATCGTCTATACTACTCTACAATTAAATGCCCCTATCTGTCGTTTCTCATCATCATCATCATGATCTTCTTCATCATTATCGACAAGTCAATGACCATTCATGATGTCTTTAAATGGAAACAACCTGTTGCTTTTCCAGCTTCATCTTCCAGCTTTACAGATTGTTCTCAACGATGACATAATTATGTTACATAAAAATTCCCAATTTAATTAGTTGAGCTTCTGTAAGAGAGGCATTCAAACTTAAACAAAAAAAAAAAAAAAAACAAAAAGAACTCAACAGAAAATTACCAAACAAAGGAAACCGAAGAACAAGAAGCAATTTCGTATAGCCACGCTTCGTTATATAATTCCCAACAATCCAAAGTGCAGATATAGACTTGATGACTCTGAGATGAGCCAGACTCGTCCAAGCAATTCAATTGGAATTTTCGCGCAAAAGGAAGTCCAGGAAACTCAACAGCATTCTATGAGCATGCTGAATTGAGCTCTGGATGATTTGATCAGCAGGAGATTCAAACAGAAAATTATTCAACTTCGATGTGAAACCTATTTCAAGGCTTCGTTCTTAAATTCAATTTATTACGTGATGAATGATATCCTTATCCTTATTAGATTGCTATGATTTCATTGCGGTTGAGTGTGATTTCTCGAATGCAAATGAAGAGAAAAGTGTGTCAGCTGGCGGTGTTCTTTTTCCTATATTTGATAACTGCAACTTTTTCTTATTAAACTTAGAATTAAAGGTCTAAAAAGGTCTGGGAAAATAAAAAAATAGTTTTACTTAAACGAAAAGCTTCTATTTTAGTGATATTCCAATACCAGAAGTTAAAAAAGAACCCTTCTTTTATTCAATACCGCTACCATTTGACCCATTTAAATATCTATAGACAAATTTGATTGCATTTTTTATTTTCAAAAACCGCAAAACTTGATTTTTATATAACAGCAAATTAAAATCAATTTGCAATCCGATTAGAACCGCTATTTTTTTTTGTTTTCTTCTATATTCCTGGTTTGTGGCATTGTAAAATACTACGTGCCACAATAAATGATGCAATGCTACCCTGCAAATGCACTCTACAATTATTTAGAATTTTTCTCTATTTTATTTTAACACAAATAATATAACTACACAACTCTGCCACCTTGGAGAGAGAACGTGAATCTAAATTGCAAACATTGCTTCATATTCTTTGGAGTAACCTGCAGCTATATAGAGATTAGTTGGGTATATGTATGTTGATAGCTGTAAATAGTGTCTTCTTTATTTCACCACATTCGGTCCAGTATAGTGGACGATCGGCATACTGCAACGACAAAGACGCGTCGTTGGTTTCTGGACTGGAGTTGCTGGTAGTTGGTATGTTTCTTTCTTCTTTCGACAAAGATAGATAATAGCTTCTAGGAGACTTTTTAATTCCCGTTCAATTATTCAAACTTTTAACCAAAAAAACAACCGCTACGAAAAAACTTTGTTCATGATAACAGGAGTATTTTCTATGTTCAGAGAAAAGAGAAGAAAAAGGAATTTTCTTCTTATCGTCCAATAGAGTTAATTAGAAAATTTTAATTGGTTACCTATAATAGTACGACAGTTATCTTCAGGAAGGGATCTTAACGCCTTTTTTAGAGAAGCCAATTTTCGTAAAGGACACTATGACCTTTAATGGCATTTTGCATAGAGAATTTTCCATTTTGATAAATTGAAATGGCTAAATGTGTGTAAATTGTAAGGTTTTACAAAAAAATTCAAATACATATCTACATAAATTATAAATGAACATAATTCGAAAAAAAAGGTTCGAAGATCAAGTCTTTTGTTTCAGATTTTTGAAAATACAAACAAATTCCTGTTAATATTATTAGAAATATAAAAAAAAACAAAGTTTGAACATCAGCTCTTTCGTTTAATTTTGTCATACATGTTTTTACTATAAAATTGGGTAAAATTTAACTGCATAGCTCATTTTTTTAAATAAATCAAAGTTTAATTTGCCACACAGAATTGGGCGTTTATATTTTAGGCTAAATATAAATTGGCGCTAATTGGGTCATCAAGCTAGGCAGCTTATGACCGCCATCTCTACCTATAAATACAAAAGTGTGAGATATTGAGTATCGCTAAGAAATGGCAAACTGTGGGTGAATTTGAAGCTTCTAAGAAAAAATTTCAAAAGCGTAAATTAAAAATTAACATAATTCGAAAAATTCGAACACATACCCCATTTTCTATTATTTTATTAAACGGAATAATAAATACATATGTAACTTGTTGAACAAAAAAATGAAAAAAAAAAAGTTCGAAGCTCAAGTCTTTTGTTTAAGATTTTTCTTTAGTTTTTCTTTAAAAAATGAAAACAAATCAGAATAACATTTTCAAGGCAATATGTACAGAAATATAAAAAAAAATAAAGTTTGAACATCAGCTCTTTTGTTTAAAATTGTCATTCATGTTTTTTACTATAAAATTGGGTAAAATGTAACTGCATAGCTCATTTTTTTAATAAAACAATTTAAATTTGCGTCACAGATTTGGGCGTATGTATTTTAGGCAGCATAAAAATAAGTGGGGTATTAAGTATCGCTAAGATTTTCTTTCTTCAAAATTACTACAAAATACTTTTTTGAATAATTTTTCAGTAATGTCCGGTCAAATGAGTTCATAGTCCAAATATTAAGCATTCTCGAGAATTGTTTGGTACCTACGTGCAATAAATTTGCAAAAACTGCAAAAATTCATACAAGATTTTGTAGAAATTAGTCAAATTATGTTCAAGGCAAACCAATAGCAGTGATCCATCTAATCCATTTTATTGTTAGTAAACTATAAGAGAAGATTGTTGTACAAAAAACAGGTAGGTAACAATAAAATCATAAGGTTTATTAAAACATTTGAGACCTCCCAAGTGGAATCCCCTTTCTTATTGCAATTAAATCTATCTCATAATGTAGTTATAATTGTTTTCAAAGAAAAAAAAAAACCGTTTTATAGCCAACAAATTGTTTAATGTATTCATTTTGCTTAAACAACCAACACCCAACTTCTAACGGTCCATATATACATTCCTCCGGTTACCAAGCATAACCACTTTAAACTTATCCATATAACTAAAACATTCATGTAAGATTCTTCACGAAAATCCATAACTTTTAAAAAAACATGCTTCGAATAATTGAAAAATATGATGAAAAATAAAAACAAAACAACAACAACAACAAACCACAGCCACTTCAAACAAATCCAAGTAGCATTACCGACAATATTTACCACGGAAATTAGCTCAAACACAGAGGGCCACAAGACAAAAAAAAACACAGCAATAGAAATTCTACATATAAAGAAAGGCTCTGATCAATTTCGTCGTCGTCATCGTCTTTTAAACTTCTTTGCCAAAGAGTAGAGTGTAACGAAAGAACATTTTGCAAAACCGACACAACTTCCCTGTTGTTGGTAATGTCCTCGTAAAATAAAATCTAACAAGAGTTTCGTGCACTTATAGAGCTCAAGCGGTAAGCTGGCTGATGATGATGATGATGGCAGGCGGGCGGTTACAGGATCTGTGGTATAAAATAATCCTCCTAACACCACTCAAACTCACTTTTTCATATACACAAGAAAAAGAGTAGTGGGCTGTGTGATTGGAAGGTGCACAACACATAAAGACGCTGAAATCTCTTATGGTGATGGTATAAGGCTTTTGAGCACTTAATCGTTCTGTTGTTAGACTTAATTTTTGGTTTTGTTTTTTTTTTTTTTTGTGGAGGATATGTGTTTTCCCTCATTTGGAGGAAATCGAATAGAAGAATTCCTTCTATGGTTAAAGGCTTTTTTTCAAACTTTTTTTTTGTAGTTAACAAAAAAGATCAAAGATATCGATCGATAATGTGAACTCATAAAACCTAACATGGATATTAATAACATAACATCTGGTTCAGGGCATCTACCAAGACAAAATTGTTCGACAAATAGGACTTCTATTAAAGCAAAAAATGTATTCTATAAAATTTATTAATTTAAAATTAAAAAAAAACTTAGACAAGAAGAAAAAACAAATTGTTTTAGTGACCCATATTTAGAGCATCTTATATAGTTGATGAGAAAAAGGTAAGACAGTAGGTAAGGTTTTTTGTTGGATAAAAGAAGATGTGTTGGTACTTAGGTCGTTGTCCCAATTTTTGTTTAACCACGATTTTGTGTATTTACTTTGTCGTTGTTTACTTTTTTTTTTTTGTTGTTGTGTTGGATTTCTGTTCTTCTTGTTACGACAACCTATTAAGGAAATTAGTTGGTAATTATTGTTAAGATGAGGAAGCTCTTCTTTGGACAACAGAGAAGATTCTCGTTGGGATCTTTTTTAAAGTCGTGTGAACTATTGGAAATGTTCAGTATCGTGTGTGGGAAAATAAAATAAAACCTATTTTAGAGAGACAAATATTATAAAAACCATGTTTGGAAGTTTCTTGTTTTTTTTTTTTTTTTCTTAATTAAGACAAGATTTGGTATCAAGGAGAAAAAAATCACAATCATCAAAATATGGCACACTGAAAAGAGTATTCTTTTTTTATATTCCTTGTCATTTTTTGTTGTAATGATTAAAAGAATGGTGGTTATATGTAAGGATGAGGATGATGACGATGATGATGAAGAATGCTGAGTAGGAAGATCTAATTAGTTTTTGTAATTGGATTCGGTGCAGAATATTTATGCTTCTAAATCTAAGCCATCTTAACACACATTGTCGATCAATAGGTAGTTAAAAAAAATTTTATGTTCCATTGTCCGAACATGGTTTAACTTAACCAAAATTTGAGGACGGGAAGATCGTTTTCAACCATCGTAGCAGTATAGATGACTTAAAAAACCGCCTTCCCATTTTCAAGCAGTATCAATAGCTTGGAAGAAGTCTTCAGCTGTAGTCGACTTATTGAAGAGGTCGGAAGTATTTAGTTCAGTTGGTCATTGTTGGAAACCCTATTCCACAATTGATCGACTATGGAGTTTTAAGTTCGGAATTTATACTATTTTGTATGCAAAAAGGGTAGTCAAATTGCAAAACAATAGATTTCTAAAAGTTTTTAGCTATTTTTGGCAACTTCTATTAATTTCTGGCTATATTCTTGATTCTAACGATTTCTGAGATTTTTGATGTGATTTCTGGTAATTTTTGACTTTTGACAAATTCCTGTTCTTTCTCATAATTTTTGGATATAGTGGAGTCAAATTAGCTTTATGCCTCGGAATCCATTGAAAGTCGATGCATCTGTAAAGTGAGTATAGGGCTGCATTACTAAAAGGTCAAATAAGAAAGTTAAAAAAAAAAATTTCACCGCTCTCGATTACAATAGTTTTTATGGACCGTTTACTGTCATTCCGTATGCAAGCGTCAATCGGAATTGCTGTCTCATTATAGATTTTGCTCAAACTTTGTAGGGATGTTCTCTAGGACTATAAGGAAGCAAATCCATGATGATTTAATTTTAAGTTGCGGGGTTTCCCCGCTACCCGCACTCGAACTTTTTCAAAAGGTAATTTTTATGTTATTATAGCTTTACGTCTAGTAAAGATAGGTATCTTTTTGTTTGAAACGCCATTTTAAAGCTTAAGAATAGTAATTTTTGAATATATATTAAAAAATTACGTAATAATTATCCCTGAATTAAAAAAATTTTTGGAAAAATGGTAATTTTGCTGATTTTTCATGGTTTTTGACTGGCTCCAGAACCTTGGGTATTATATGTAGGAAGCTTATACTTACCATATATTAAATATAGATATTCTTCAACAAAATAAATCTAAAGTGAACTCGACAGCTGTGAATTTTTTTTTAACTTTCTTATTTGACCCTTTTATAATGCAGCCCTTTATTCGTTTTTCAGATGCATCGACTTTCCCTGGATTCCGAGATTTTACAAATTTTATGTTTAATTTGACTCGACTATATTAATAAATTAATTGAAATATCTACTGATTTTTGGTGATCTTTGCTGATTTTTTGAGATCTCTAACAATTTCAGTAAATTTTGTTTCAGTAAGTTTTGTAAAAATTTCTGACGATTTTCTTTTTTTTTTTCATTTTTTTTTTTTGTTGATTACTAACAATTTTTGCAACTTTTTAACAATTTTTAAAAATTTATAACCGATTTATGGCGATTTCTTAAAATTTTTGGTGATTTTATGGCGTTTTTTGTCTAATGCACTGTTAATTCTTTATTTATCTTTTGGCAATATCTCTAACAGTTTCTATCGATTTCTCGCAATTTTCTGGCTTTTGCAGTTATTAAAGCTTAAAAAAAACATGTATGAGAATTTTAAACAAAAGAGCTGATATCAAAACTTGTTATCTACATTCTCGTATTATTGCTTCTTTTATTTAAGATTATAGAGCTGAGCCACACTCTTAAATCTTTTTTTTTTTTTTTTGTTTATTAGGTAATATAAAACGTAAATATCTGAAACAAAAGACCTGAGGTTCGAACTATTCTTTCTATTATTCTCGTATTTTTAATACAATTTATGAACTATTACTACTAGAAAACAAAGCACAAATAGGAAGAAGAAAGAATTAAAATTTTAAACAAAAGACTTTAGTTGAAAAATTGTTTTTTTCTGATTCTTGAAAAATTGCCTGCCTGCATAAAATTCTTCAAAGTAAAGTCCCTTTGTCTGCTCCAAAAAACTCGGACATATCTACAACTTTGCCAACCGCTAAAAAATATATGTTGGCATCAAAACCTAGTAGCGTTTTCCACAATTTAGGATTGACAACGAGCTGTGACCTGTTCTCAACTGAGTTATTCTTGAAAAATAAATAAATTTCAAATTTCCAAGATTACTATTTTTACTATTTAGCTCGCAATAAGGAATTTTGCAAATATTTAAAGAAACCGTAACATTCATAGATACGTCCCATATTGTTGACTCAAACGCTTACCCAAGTAACAATAACTACTCTCTGCAATTAAGTGATTTGATTCCATATTTGGGTTTTTAAACGTATAGATTCCACTTTACTACATCTCACTCGTAGACTTTTGAACAGTATGACAAGTTTTTTATCACTGTTCATTATAAATTTTTCTATCAAAGAACACTCAATCCTCTTCAATGAGTAAAAAAATAATGTAATTAGGAAATAATAATTCTCCAAGTCCAAACACAATAAAAAGCTATTTAATAACAAATATCTTGTGAGAAATCTTAACTATGATCATTTGCTACTTTTCCACTTAATCAACTCCCATTACAACAATCTTAGAACTCCACCTGTGTATCAAATTAATATCAAATCATTAAAAAAAAAACATCAATACAAAAAAACAAAAACACTTTAATACAAAGTTGAGAGCATTAAAAGCAACTATGAATCGATCTAATGGCCTTTCTAACCGCGATCTAACTTGAAATCTTCTATACTAATAGTCCGCCACCACATTTTTAAAATCCATTGCAGGCTATTAAAAATTTTCCAATGGATATATATTTTCAATTAGCACACAAGAGACACAAGATTCTTATTACCGCAATACCAAAGTCACAAACATCACAAACAGAACAATTAATGCGTTATCCTAGTTTAATTTATGTTCTTTCTCTCCCAGAGGATTGTATCAATGTAAACAGAGTTTGCTCTAAGTTTCATATATATATATGCAATATATCATTCGCGTTTTACTTTCTATTGAATTCTTGTTAAATTAACTACAACTCTGCTGCTGTAGCACATTGATCGAAGAGTTGTGTTTGTATATAAAAAAAAAAATACATGAATATCGTGTATATGTATATACTTTAGGATCGCGGTTAGTGTAACGCACAACGCATGGATGCGGATGCAGTAAGGCCATTTGTTATACTCCATCTGTTGTATTGTTTTTTTTTTTTTCTTACAAGAATATTTTCTCTTGTCAATGCGTTAATTGGCATTTCAAGTGAAACGTTTATAATATGCGAACAGATTTATGCAGAGAGGATTATGTAAATGTGTGAAAATTTTGCTTTTACTTTTTTTTTTTTGTATCTGTTTCTCTCTTAAAGTCAGTTGGAAATTGTGGTATGCCTGATGAGGTATTGGTTTTAAAAATTTCTTGGTTTAAGATCCAGACAATTTAAAAAAGATAACTTTCATTTATCTGACAAGTTGATGTTCTTTAATTTGATACATGTTTCGTTTGTCATCCTTTTTCATCTCAAATATATCAAAATATACATTTCTTACCATATCAAAGCATGGTTTTGTGTGAAAAGACAATTTATGAATAAATATTTGTAAAACTATTTTTAAACGAAAGAGCTGATATCAAAACTTTATTTTCTCAAATTCAAATTATATTGCTTATTAACATGACAATAATGAAGAATTCTATCATTCCGGTAAATCTCTTTCTATTTTCAAAGAAAAGCGAAAGCATTTTAAAATTTGTGAAACAAAAGACTTGAGGTTCGAACTTTTCTTTCCATTGTTGTTCGTAAATAAAAATAAAAATCCGTTTAAAATCTATTTTTTGAAAAACAAAGCCCAATTAGCATAAGATTATTCATATTTTGATCCAAAATTAAAAATAAAAAAATATGGTAAACGAAAGAGCTGAGGTGCAAACTTTTTTTTTCTTATTCTTGTTTTACTCTCCTCGAGCAGAGAAAAGTAACATTATAACATTATAATATCATACTATTTTGAACAAAAACTTAAAGTGTTTATAAATATGTATCTGAAACAAAAGACCTGAGGTCCAAACTTTTCTTTACATATTTAATAGATTTTTGTCAAAAAAAAAATGTTTAAACGTTATTCCTATTAAATGAAAGTACGAATAGCATGAGTTTATTCATATTTAGATTCCAATTTATAAGAACTATTCAAACAAAAGAGCTGAGGCAAAAACTTTATTTTTATTAATATTTTTTCTTTTTTTCAATTAAACAGTTTCAAAGTTTTGTTTTAATCAATTACCACTGCAGTTCTTTATCATTATGTGTATCAATAAAATCTAAGTTACATGTTATTCTTGTTCTACTCTGAGCATTTCATAAAATTATTTTCTTAGGTATTAGTTTCAGAAATTTGATTGTAGAAAACCTTCTTCGAGGAATGATTCTCAACACTCACAAGCTTTTCCAATCTTAGGCAGGTATTGAATATTATGATTTATGAATGAATGTTGTCATTAATCAAATTTCAAAGACCGCAAAACAAAGCCTTCAAGCACCATTGTGTTGCTATATAATTAAGTAATTTGCTACTGAAAGCATTGACGTATTTAATTGATAGTTTGAAAAGCATATAATTAAACACTTTTAATTTCTTATTGATTGATTAATGTGTATTGATTTGAAGACTTTGGAAGATTTTTCACACTTTTTTGCTACTTTATTATATCAAAGTCATCAATTTGCTGAAAAACAAGGAAAGTGTTTCTCAGAACAACTTTTTATATTAATTTAATAAAAAAAAAAATCTCTTAAAGTAAGATTACAATCTTATACGTAATTTCTTATTCTTTCTCACACTATCGTTTTTTTGCTGATTCACTCTAATAAATCTGCGTTAAGACATTACTTTCAATTTCACAACCAATCGATATAGCTAGCCTCTCCTTGTGTAAGATGAAAGTAACGCATTATTCTTCTTCGCATTTGAAGAGTAGCAGTTTTTTCATGGGAAACGATCCTTTAAACTATCTTTATTGATGAAGCAAGAAAAGAAGAAGAAAAAAAAAACAACAATTGGTAAAAGTGTCTTTGAAAAAAAAAAAAAAAAAAAAAAAAAAAACGGATTCTAAAAGTAAATTGCCATAAAATATGCAACAATCATGTCACCCCAATCCATGGGGTATCCAGCACGAATCCCACAAAAAGTAAGTAGTTCAAAAGATGCATACACAAATCCCCCTCATAAGCAACATAGTAAGAGGTTCTTTAGCGCTGACTGGCTGCCGATGCACGCTGGTTCACTGTGTTCCACTGCTGCTGTTTCTTCTTCACCTTTTCTTCAATTTTTTTTTTTCTATTTGTTATTTTTTCAGTCTTCAGTCAACCATATATGACCTTCTTCCACCGACACTGACACTAACTCCACTCAGCATGGGATCCAAATATATATAAATAAAGCCTTTTCCTTCTAAAGAAACAGCAAAGATTTCAATAAATTATATGCCCACCAAGTTGAAATGTTGTTGAAAAGTCTAGCTCTTTGCGCCAAGAGAGTTTAGAACGCAGCCAGCAACAACTCGCTTGTGTGCAGCAGATAGATAAATGTATAACTTTTTGGTGCTCGAGGAGGTTCTTTGGCATTGATACCACACCACGAGTTCCACATCCACAGTCTATATCCATATCCAAATGCAAACGCAACCAACATTACCAACAATAACAACAACTAGAGACTGCACTCGACGGTGAAGGTGACAGCCTTCTTGGAGTGAGGGTTACAAATGCCTGCTGCCACTAATATCATCGTTCACTAAATAGGTTATTAGAACTTGTGACAATGTGCCGGCCTCGTCTTCATCGTCGTCGTCGTTTGGTCGTCGTTATTGTGTTGTTCTTCGTCGCAAAAAAAAAATAGAGGTCTTTGTTACTTTTTTGGGTTTAAGTAAGTCTCTGCTGTCTATATTTTTTTCTATATGTCTGTCTTTCCGTCTGTCTGTCTGTAGTTCTAGGCCGAGTTGATGGAAAGGAAAGGTGTTATTTGACTGAGATTCTTTTTAACTGATTATGCATTCGTCATTTCAGGTTTATTGTTTTATATTGGGTGTTCTTTGGCTATACACACGTTTCTATTGAACTCGCGATATGGAACATGCAATTTTGTTGTATATATTACAGGAAATGCGATAAACTTCACTTCTTTCTGAGTGTGTTTGTGTGATTTTTTTTTTGTTTGTTTTATACTTGCGTGCGGTCGAATGTTTATTATTATTTCTTTAGAACTGGTTAAGAAGTCGATACTCTTATGCTTTGGGTGGTAATTTTATTTATTGGTTTATATCGACTTCCTATACTAGAACCATTAGCGGAAGCTTTGTGGTAAAGATGTTTATCTTATCAGAGTTTTTAGGCTTAAGGGTGAAAAATTGAATCAAGAATAAGGTACAGGATTGTATAATGTATATCGTATATGAGTGAAAACGTGTTCTCTGCAGTTGTAACCAATTTGTAACTAAACAATTAAAGTAAATTTTAAAGGACTTGAAATATCATAAATTTCACAAAGAATGTTACCTTCTGCTACAAAATTCAAAAAAAGTAGTAAGTAGTTACCAAAACTGCTTTAAATTGATATGAATCAAAGAAACCAAAGGGATCCGATAAGGAGCTAGAACTACAACTGAAAAGCATTGCTTAAGATTTTTCGAAAACAAAAATCTTTAAATGCTGCTATTTTCAAATAAAGAATTATCTGGAAAAAATTCTCCCTAAACGTATCGAAAAAAAGCGGGAAAACGCTCATATCAATATGTCGTTCATTTGAAATCGAACAAGAAATCGAAATGATTTATTTTTGACCTGGACAGATTTTTATCATGGAAGTCTCCTAACTGGTATCGGGCCAAGTAAAAAATAAAAAAACTAAACTACAAATTCAAAATTCAAACAAAGTGCAAAAATCAGCGCAAGTCTTAACTCTATTCAGGTCTGTCATTAGTTTGGTCAAAAAGTGTTTCGTTTCAAATTGTCATTTTAAGTTTGAGAAAAATAAGATTCAATGGTAGCGTATTTACTTTTACTCGTTATATCTCCGAATGAACTTTTTGTGACTTGGTTCACTTCAGCGTTTAGCCCTCCATATTTATACTATCTAAAAGTGCTACCAATTACACAATGAATATTTTTGGTAATTATTATTTGTTGTCCAAACTGCTGAGCAGAGATGCACTTTTTCACAACAATGATAATTTTGGAGGCTTTAAGAATTCCTTGTAAGAGGCAGTGCCCCAGAAATGCACGACTGGTTCGCACGAACATGCTTTAGAGTTGAAATTGCTAATGATTTTTTATTTTGTTGAATAAAAATTGTAAAAATGTTTTTCAAAGGCAAAATAGAATATCTGAAGTAAGTTTGAGCTCCAAAAATGTACCTACATATATGGAAAAAATAAAATTCAAAATCGTTAGAGCCGTTTTTTTTAAATAATCTTTTGAAATTATCAACACTCAAAACCAAAATTTCAAAAATGATTTAAAAAAAAATTAAATTTTTTTTTTTTTAAATCCATAAATATAATTTTTGAAAATTTAGGTTTATATTCAGGCATTATAAATATAAATACCTACTTTTGCATATAAAAATCATTAAAACTGAACCAGTTATTTGAATTATAGTCAGAAATTAAAAAAAAAAAACCGTCCTATGGAATTTACCATAACGGTTAAAAAAAAAAACTTTTTTTCTAAGGAATGACTACTGTATACTTGAATTTTTGAATCAAAATCATTGGAGTCGTTTTTGAGAAAATAACACTTTTTCAAAATTAGTATATGACATTTACCTACACTGGTAAAGTTGTTTTAGGTCCAAAAAAATTTATTCCAAAACCTCTCTGTACACGGTCTGAAAACCGCTACATATCAAGTTTGAAGTGGATCAGCCCATCTGTTTAGGCTGTAGCTCCATATACAGACTGAAAGACATCCTGACAGACTACTAGACAGACGGTTAGACAGACTTTCAAGACCCACTTTTTTCGCATTCTCTATCATCGTAATGTCAATTTTTATTGGTTTTTTTTTACGAATGCTAACGAAAATCATGGATTTCTGAAGTAATTTTAAGTCGAAAAACAAAAGAGGTTATTTTCTCGTTTTCGAATTGTGACGGTTTTCATGATTTTTGCTCTCTTTTCCCTTAACTGGCTTTATCTATGCAAAACTACGTCCGATTCTTAAGATTTTTTTTTATAAACAATCAATTTTATTATAGTCGTTATTGATTTTCATTTCATACGTTTACATAAAATCTGTATTAGTATAGAGAAATTAGTTTAAAAAACATGCATTTTACGGATTAAAATACAGCTAAGAATTCTTCCCTGACGTTAATTTTGAAAAGAACTAAAATAAAGATTTATATTTTTCAGCATGATATGAATTTTGAAACTTTTGAGAATTTCATGGTTTTTTATACCTGAATACGAATTATAAGTAAGGAATAGAAAAAATTCCACTTAACCTTAAATGCCCCCAAAACTAAATACCACGCATTTTCAAAATTTCAAACAAAGTCCTTATAAAAATATTTGCTCTCCTTGTAATTTTATAATAAAACAATATTACAAAATTGTTGTTATTATAAAACCATAATCGATGTGATTAGTATAAGTTTTATATGAACAGGCTTTTTTGTAGAGTTAAATCATCAAGAAACGATATAAAGAGAAAGACAAAGACAGGGGGGGTGAATATTGTAGGTATACGAACATTACCGCAGTGTGCGCATAACCCAGTAATTATTGTCCGATATGCTCCATTATAATGGATAACATCTTCGCCAAAGAGACCCACAAGACAGACTTCTAACATAACTTACCACCATCCAGTAACAAACAACAACAATAACAACTTATACACAAACCTAACCAGTATACAGCTTCGTGATCCACTTTTCACGAATCATCACTATCATTATTGTGCTGCCAGTTTGGTTCTTCGCATCGCATCGCATTCCATCGCGGTATCGAAGCGCAAATCACTGCACTATGCTCGCACACAGAGAGTTTGTATATTAAACTTGCGTGACAAAATGTCTGCACCGTTCGGCTAATACAAGATTGACGAGAGACCGCATTGGAGGCATTATTATAAACTTGCACTACAACTGCACAACGGAATCTAAAGTTGTTGTTGTTGTTGTTATTGTTGACCATCACCACAAGCAATAACGATGTGACCACACCAGAGCAAGTTTTAATAAACATTGTTATTAGTTTTATTATTAAATTGTTATATAACATTACTCTGCGCGCGGTATAAATGAGTGAGTAAATGGTGCACCGACTTTGGATGCACTTGTGGCTACAAGCCAATGATCTGGAAATTGTCATAGAAGTGATCTATGGCGGTAGAAGAGAAGTGCACTTGCTTGCTGGAATTCGTTCACCTGATTTTGGTGTTTTCTTGGAGTCGGACAGTTGAACAAGAGAATTTAATTGGACAAAGAAAAATATAAAGTCCATGACTATGAGGCCAAACATAACACAAAACTGATGAGAATCAATTTGGGCACACCGCCGGACATGGAGACCTTGTTTTTTTTTTACAATTTTTTGTGCTCTAGAAAGTTCAAGGTATTGAGACCGGCAGCATTATTATGTGGTTATAGTCGGTTTAGTTGACAAGTTTTTGACTGATTGAGGTCTACTTCAAGGTGAAATATATTAATAAAGTCCATGTTTGTTTTGGATTGAGTTTGGAATGTTTTACAACATTTCTTTAGGAATGACAAAGTGTTGGAAAATTATTACTTAAAATGTATTTATGTTGATGAAATCAATGGTACACTGAGAATTTTCAGGAATTCTTGACTTATGTGATTGTGTCTAGTGTCTTTTTCGTGACACAATTTTTCAACTTTTCAGCCGACTGCCTCAGATTGCTTTAATTAATTCATGGGATAATCGTTTCTATTTTTCAAATACAGACTGGTATGCATTTTCAAGAGATTCTTCAAAATTTGTGTCATTAATCAAGTATCAAAAAAAAATTTTCTTATTTAACTTACTTTGGTTTAAAAATAACGGTCTTCTTCCAAGGGATAGGGAATCTAAAAAAAAAAACAAAGAAAAATATATTATAATTAGAGTTTTTATTCTTTAAAAAATTAATTAAATTTAAATAAATTATTTTTTAAAGTTTATACAAATTTTTAAAGCTTATAATTTTTCACTCATTGACAGCACATTCATAAAGAATCTAACATTCATTTAACAACTTTTCCCACATAATGCATCTCTCTAATACTCGCTTGGTCTAATGAATCTTAATTGTTATTAACGATGCGATGCAAACAACCAATTAACATATAGAACACCTACTGTTTTGGTGTTTTTCTCTCTTCATAAACTAGAACATGAGTTTCTATTGGCTTGACTAAGCCTATGAAACACTAAAGAATCTTTGGTCTACTTTTTAAGGTTTTTTTTTTTTAACGAACATTATGCAAAGTAGTTAAATGGGTGCAGTGTGATGGTCATATATGGAAGAATTTAATGAAGAGGTCTATATTGTTCTTTTAATTTTTCCATGGACAAATGACTTAGGTATTAGGTTTAGTTTTTTTTAAAGATGGTTGCATATTAATTGGAGTTAAGTTAATTAATGTGTATCTATTTCGGAAGCTTTTGTTAATGTGACTTCTTTATCTAATTTTTATCTTTTCAATAACACTGTTCGGCAACGAAAAAAGAGCTTAAACCAAACCATACTTTTCTAAAGGATTTTTGTGTGTTGATTCCGAATGCGAAGTCAAAATTTCACTGACACGTCACGTTTTCGAAAAATTTGATTATTAACAGGTCAAAAACGCGTACTTTTGGCGTTGAATTTAATCACCGTTAAATTTTTCCTTGCAAAACTACTTTATGCAATCTCCCAGAAGCCATATTTTATCCTTTTTATTGTGTTAATTTTTTTTTTTTTTAATTATTTTTTCTAAAAGATATTTGATATATGTAGATGTGTGTGATATCTCAAAATCTTGGTGGTTAAGGTAACATACGGTTTTTTGAAGCAGATTTGAAGTAAATTACAGTTTTCGACTCTTGATTTGGATAAAAAAAAAGCAAAATATTACGGAAAAATATATATTTTAAATCAAATGTCAAAAATAGTGATGAGCATAGCTCAAAAACTAGACGTGATGGAATAAATCTGTTAACAGTTTTGAATTTAACACACTCAAATTAATTAAAATCACCTTACAGAGTTCTTGCTCCCGACTTTTTTTTTTGTTTTTTGTCGACCAGTGTAATCATTAAAATATTGTAATTACTCCTTCTTAATTTGCATACTTATCATGATTTTTTTTTATTTTTTACTTATATTTCTGTGGCAATAAGACAGAGTAGCTTAAGTCAAAAAAAAAAAAAAATTGAAACCCAATCAACTATTTTCTGCATTTACTCGTTACATATAAGTTTTAATTTAAAAACAAAATTATAGAAATATAGCTAAGAATCACGCTTAAATGTAGAGACAAAAATTTCGGATCAATTATAATTAAAAACAATTCAATTTATAAGTTCAAGTGACCTCAACTCCAAAAATTTATAAAGCGTACGACAGATCTAACTGATGAGTCCACTGTCGCTCCACTTAAAATAAAAATAATTTTAATAATTTTTTATCATTTTTGTTATTTTTTTCTTCGTTATTATAATTAAAAACCTTAAAAAAATAGCATTGAAAATGAAATTTTCAAAAATTCCTTAAGTCGACATAAGCTACTCTTATTGCCACAGTTTAAAATGTCCATCTTACAACTACTCAAAATATGAAAATTTGCAATTGCCAACATTCAGATCCATCTTTATTTGAAAATGTTTTTATTTCTCCCCAAAAGGTGCATTTTGAATGGAAGGGATTGTCCTTATGAAATGAAGAAAAAAATTTCATAAACGCATGTCCAAAGGTTGAATAATTGAATATAACAATGCTAAAGGTCCAAGGAAATTGAAGGGATTTGTGATTGTAAGATTTGTGTAAATAAGTTGTGAAATCTTTGATTCGCTAGTTTTATTGAAAATATTGATCAAAAATCTTCCTTCCATTAAAAACAACTATTCCATTGTCTAGAAATCATACAATTTTGTTATTATTTAACCGAAATACAATCGGATTGCAATTTCCATGTTAAACAAAAGAGTTGATCTTCGAACCTGTTTTTTGATGTAAACACCAATAACTTTAAGGTGTCAATTAATTTGTTGTGATTGATTCACTCAATAGACCAGTGCCAATCCGGTTTTCAGAGGGCAAAAGTTGAACAAATTATTAGCAGCATTAGGGTGGTGGGAAAATTTAGGATAAATGGTATATGAAAGGGGAAAAATAAATTGCCCACAAAAAAATTGGGGGAAAGGGGGTGGGTTGGCGAAAAAGTGGGGTGGGTGTCAAAAATCATGGTTTTTTACGGTTTCTGTCAAAGCTAGACGCCATATCGAAAAAAGTCAAATGCCAAAGTTGTAGGGTGTATAAATGTCTACAACTTTTACTCAAACAATTTTTTTCTATAACCTCAAAAATATTGGAAAAAATGCAAAAATACGATTTTTTGATTTTTTATTTTTATCTTTTACAAAAATGGTTGGATTTTAACAAAACTTGGTTAAAAAATACTTTGTTATGTTTTCTATCTATTAAAAATGTTTTTTGAGCAAAGAGTGAATTTTTGGATTTTTGACGAATTTAATTTGAAAAAATAGCTTATTTTTCAATCAAAAAAGTTACCGAAAAAATTTTTGATGTTTGAAATGTTTGAAATGAAATTATTTAGATTAAAACCTATAATTTAAGATTGTGTGGAAAAACTATACTTTTGTTTTAGAAAATATTGAGAAAAATTGAAAAAAAACAAAAAAACGATTTTCAAGATCGATTTTTCCGTAAATGACAGTAATATTGGCGAGAAATAATTTTCCATAGAAACTAAATTATACTTTTCTAATGGCCTTTGACCTTCTTAATTTGAATCTAGCATTAGAATAGCTCTAACGTGAAAAGTTTTTGAGATATTGAATTTTGAACGTGCAAAACAATATTTTTGTGATGTTTTGCATGGTAATATCTCAAAAACGTGATGTGATAGAATTTTTCTGACTTCGGATTCGAGCTCAGCGTATAAAAAAACCATTAGAAAAATATACTTTGACTTCTATCAAAAAAAACCTTTTTGACTAGTGAATTCGATCAGGGAAGAAAAAATCGAATGCCTTGTTCGAATTCACTAGTCAAAAAGTTTTTTTATAGAAGTCAAAGTATATTTTTCTAATGGTTTTTTGTGCGCTGAGCTCGAATCCGAAGTCAGAAAAATTCTATCACATCACGTTTTTGAGATATGACCATGCAAAACATCACAAAAATAGTGTTTTGGACGTTCAAAATTCAATATCTCAAAAACTTTGCACGTTAGAGCTATTCTAATGCTAGATTCAAATTAAGAAGGTCAAAGGCTATTAGAAAAGTATAATTTAGTTTCTATTGAAAATTATTTCTCGCCAATATTACTGTCATTTACGGAAAAATCGATCTTGAAAATCGTTTTTTTGTTTTTTTCAATTTTTCTCAATATTTTCTTAAAAAAAAGTATAGTTTTTCCACACAATCTTAAATTATAGGTTTTAATCTAAATAATTTTATTTCAAACATTTCAAAAATCAAAAATTTTTTCGGTAACTTTTCTGATTGAAAAATAGGCTATTTTTTCAAATTAAATTCGTCAAAAATCCAAAAATTCATTTTTTGCTCAAAAAACATTTTTAATAGATAGAAAACATAACAAAATAGTTTTTAACCAAGTTTTGTTAAAATCCAACCATTTTTGTAAAAGATAAAAATAAAAAATAAAAAAATCGTATTTTTGCATTTTTTCCAATATTTTTGAGGTTATAGAAAAATATTGTTTGAGTAAAAGTTGTAGACATTTATACTACCTACAACTTTTGCATATGACTTTTTTCGATAGGACGTCTAGCTTTGACAGAAATCGTAAAAAACCATGATTTTTGACACCCACCCAACTTTTTCGCCCACCCACCCCCTTTCCCCCAATTTTTTTGTGGGCAATTTATTTTTCCCCTTTCATATACCATTTATCCTAAATTTTCCCACCACCCATATGCTGCTAATAATTTTTTTATTTTCAAAAATTATTGGCACTGGTCTACAACTAAGTACATCGAAGAAAAACTTTTTAATTTCATCAAAAGTTTACATTTTTTTTTTTAATTAAATATAAAATTTGAAAATCAAATTTTATACATTTGTTTTTAATTTTTTATATTTTTGTTTTTTATTTGAAACCAATCGCATCTGCAAAATTAGTCTTTTTTATTTCAGCAATTCAAGCTACTTGAACTTGAAAAAATATTTATTTGTTTTCTCACATGCAATTGCTTTTTTTTTTCATTCTTTTTTCATAATTTTCCTTTTGAGACAAGTTTTTTTTTGGTAATGCAAGATTAATTATATCGGTAGAATGATAGAGAAGATATAAAAACTAAATATAAAATTATAACCATATGGTTAACATCTTAATGTATTTTTAAGACTGTCCTAATCTTTCCTGATTACTTGAATAATATGATTTTAAGACAAAAAAACATAAATCAACTTTTTTCAGGGAAAATCCACTTGAATTGTCTTCAAAACCTATTTAATTTTAAATTCATCTATGAGATAATATGAGATAAAAACTCTTTATTCTTAAATTAAAAAAAAAACACAAAAACCACACAGTAGCAAAACTATCAAGAAAAATTTTTTTTTCATATATGTATCCTACACATTTAAGCTCATAAAAAATTTTTAATCAAAATTATAGGCCTTCTATAAAAAATAAATTAAAAACACTAACAAAAAAACGAAAGCCTCTAATAAATCGATGTTATAATGAAAACTATGTAAAATCGCTTTCCCATCTTTCTAGCAACTATAAAGTTATAGAAAAATTTTCAATATCTTTATTAATCGAACAATAATTTTACTAATCCGGAAATATTGATTCTCATTGATGACTTATTGATGTTTTTATATCTTCAATCTTAATAAACTTTGAAATACACAAAGAACAAAAAAAAAAAAACTTTCTTAAAGACAAAATTATGTAAATGAATTTTCATATATTCAGAGATGAATCAAAACAAATGCCTGTAAATACAGTTAGTTTATCTTTTTTTTTTTTTTTGTTTTCATTAAATTCCAATGTGTTTTGTTTTTTGTTTTCCTGAAAGTTGATAAAAGTTTTGAATGAGGTAAATTTGTATTCTAAAGACGACAAACTATTAAACTATTTTATGACCCTTTTTACTTTCTATTGAATCTACTCTCTTAAACAATAAGAAAAAAAATATATATCAACAAATAGAAATTGAAAAAACTCTCATCTTAAAGATACAAGCACATACTTGCAAATTCTACTCTCTGCATCGGATGCATAAAATATTCATGTCATTCACTCTTTGGTTGATGATACATAAAATAGTGGCACATTCCAAGAAGCTCAATCACGGTCACAACTTTCCCCTCGACTTCAACGACGAGCCCTCAAAGTCACATTTATGTATATTTAAATCTCACCAAAGAAGAATACAGAAGAACGAAATAAAAGAAAAAAAAATGTATCTCAATCTAAATCGATTCGGAGTCACATACCGATCCAAAGTGGTGTCATTGAGTCATTCATTGTAATTGCTATCGTGGGTGCCATACTGAACTCATTTCGATTAATTTTCTATCAAAGAATTGAAACAAACGACAAAAAAAAAAAAAAAAAAACAGATCAATGTCTTGTGTATTTGGTGACAAGTATAGCTAGCGAAAGTGTGACAGTTTATCGATATACAATCTAACCTTAATAGTTGAGGCGATGATGATAATGATGATGGTGTATCCCCAAAGAACAACAACTCCGATCGATAGCAATGTTTAAATGAAATTAAATGGCCTTTTAACAACACGCTTTCTATGATATTATCTATCAGCAATGACCTCATGGGGTATATAAACTATACATCAAGACACCTCAAAGACCTCTTCCATTCAACAACAACCTACCATCTCATCATTGTACTATAGCTGGCGATGAAATGCACATAAAATGCAACAAATTGATCGGTAAACGTTCGATGAATGATAGTTAAATTGTGAGAGACGACTCAGCAGTATTCTCTTCACTAGCAGCAGCCAGCTATAAGCAATATTGATATCGCAGAGGGTTATACTATAGCAAAGTCACGAATGTTTGGATTAATAGTCTTTTTTAGTGTTTAATGCCGCACGTATCATAAACATCATTAGGATGAAAGCAGATGCATTTTAAATGCATCACCGCAGGAATTTTTTTGTAGTTTTTTTTTGGTTGAAGGTGAGATTTTATGTCTGTCAATTTTATTTTAATATTCTTTCGATAGAAGAAAAATTCAAATCGATTACAGTTTTTTTGATTTTTTCTAATAGTTATGGCTGAAATAGGTTAGGAAAAGTATATCAAGGTCAACGATGGTAAATAAATTGAATTTTCAATTGAATTGACTTCTGCTTCCATAGAAAATCTTAAGGGAGCTCCGCAAAAACGGGTTATTAAAAACAGATCGAATTACTGTTTGGTTCCAGGAAAAGAATATAAATAATATAAAGACCGCTGGATTTGGTACTTTTTCAAGCATTATTGCAAAGCGGGACTTGTCACAGGGTGACTATCGAAAATTTGTCTACATGGAAACTGCTCTAAACTTGATAATTACATCAGAAAGGAATTAAAACGTAGGATATAGCTAATTGCTGTTTTTTTTAGGGCTGAAAAAGCAATTGACAAGGGACACTCATTTTCTGAGTTCTGTTGTATAGTGCAAAAGAAGGGCTCTCTTGAAGGTGGATAAAAGATGATCACCAGTGATTTTAGGTGCGAAAGTGAAAACACATATGTGCAGATCAATCTGGCTGGAAGAGATTACTAAATGCAGCCTTGACGCTCAACAACAACATTCATTTTTTATACTTTCTTTTTACTCATCCTGCGACTAGTAGGTGTTTAACCTTATTTTCACAATATTTCCAACAAATTTTATTATTTTGTAAAATTAGTATTCGTTTTGGGATCAATTTCTTCGATTTGCAAATCAAATTCACCTTCGGAACTTTTTTCCTTCTCATTTCTATTTTAATTTAATTCAGTTTTCCTTAAGGCTCTAGATCTTAAATTTTTATCATATGGAAAGTTGTCAAGATAATAACTGAATCGCTTTGTCACTAAATTATTTTTCCTACTTCTTTTAATTTATCCATATTATCCCAAATTAGCTTAATTTTACATGTACTTAGCCATCAAATTTGGAAAGGAAAGGAGTGGTCAAATTTCATAAAATAATTAATTTACGGAGGCACTGAGTGTTCTTTTCATTTGATCAATAAATTACAGCAAAGTTTCTTAAAACTCCCTTATTCAACTTTTGTTCTTCAATTTCCATTAATTTTTACTATAGAAAGAATCATCATACAGTCAACAAAAGTGTTTCTTATTCCTCAGTTATATAAATATTAAATTAGTTCGCCGAAAATATATCGAATATTTGCCATTTCCATATAAAACAAAAGAGCTGATCTACGAACTTGTTTTTAACTTTCAAATTTATCTTCAAAGAAACCAAATGAGAAAGGTATTTCAATTAAAGTATAAATAATTATATATTCAATAAGATACATAATATAAAAATTCTCATCTCTAACTGTCAGTTAAATGTCTTTTTATCCAAAGCATGGCGGTAATCACACTTCCAAAACTATATAATTGTCTCTCCCCATTAGTCAAATGCTTGTTTAACAAAATACACAACAAAAAAAATTACACTTAACCTCAAAAGACCATCACAAAATCATCATCACTTATCATAAGTTGATCATATTTTGCGAAATATTACTCAGCAATTAGGGTTAATTTTCATCCATTTCCCGTTCATTTCTATATATATATATAAGTTAGCAAAATAACCTCTTCTTCTTCATTTTATTTTTTACTGTATATTTTTCTCTCCCTCATCTGATTGTCGATGATAAAATTAATGTAGTTTTTTTTTTATTATTATTTCTTGTTTTTTGTTTATTATATTCGAACAAGAAGTACCTACTCACTATCCGTTTCAGTGACATAGTTTCTCCTAACGTTCCACATTTAATTCTCTATGTTTAACTGTAGTATGGCCATTTGGTGTGGTATCTTCTCTGTCTGTGGTGGACAACAAGAAGGAACTTCAACTTCATCACTATAACCGTCGAACTCTGATTGTGGAAATAAAAAAAAAAAACGAAAAAAAAAAACAACAGACCAACAACTTGTGATAGCTTGTCCGAAAAGAAACAAGATAGAAGAATATCATCATGTTGCAAAGGCACCACAGACACACAAAATAAAAAGGGGCGACACGAAGCAGTATAGAAGCAAGCGAATAAATGTCATTTGGATTGCTATGTGTATCTAACAGATGTTCCTACACTGGTCGTTTGGTCGTCGTCGTAGTCGTCCACATGGGGGAAAGTTATGTTTTTTGGGGACTGATTTGTTTTCATTAGGGGAATTGCAATTGTCTTCTTTTTTTTTTTCTTCTCCTCGTCGTATTGAAGACAACAGAAACCACTGACCATCACTATCTTCTAGCAGAAGCTGCAATAACAACACCATCGCAAAAGTAAAAATTGAACTTTGCCAGGATTTTCTTCTTGTATCTTTTTTTTTTCTGTACAGAAAGAAAGTGACAGCGAAATTTCTCTGCACCTTGAAACTGAGGAGAGCCCAAAATGTAAAACCTTGATCGTATACCACCAAACTCTAGCAAAGAATCTGAATAATTCGTTAATTTATTGGACTAGCTGGAGGTTTTCGATACCCTCTCACCACAGAGAGGTGTGTAAGATACAGTTAACAAAACTTTGGCATATCGATAGCCTTTAAAAAAAAAAAACAAAAAAAAATACCCAAGCATGTCCCACATATAGATTTTCCTTTTAGTTTTTTTTGTCCAAGTTTTTAGAGTTCCGGTGGGGTTGGAGGCAGGTGTTCGCCGCAATACAGGATTGAACAAATAAAACTTCCATTTTCATTGTACCAGCAGCAAGACGAGATGATGGTGTGGCATTCTTATATGCTATAGACTCCTTTTCACCCGATCACAAGATCGCGCTGAGGAGACTGGATGGAGGATGAAGTTTTTCTTATACATATATAAAATCGAGGCTTCTCATTCATATTATTGTGTGTTGATCCCCAACAGAGAGTGTATCTATCTATCTGTCTATCTTCAATGGGTCTTCTGTATAGTATCTTTCTTGGTGCACAGATGTTTGCTTGATGACATTTAGTATTAGCGTATCCCATGGCTGAGAGCCAGCATGATGGCAGTTTAAAACTTGGACGCTCTTCGATATGGCTAAGGCTACTACAAAGTGACCTCAATGGGTAGGATGATTATAAATTAATCGAAATGTGCTATGATGACACAAGAAAAGAAATCGAAATTAAAGGAATTTCTTTCGTCTTTTCTGAAGAGTGAAGAGATTTATAAAATATCCATGAGATTAATAATTTCATTGAATTGCAAAAAGAAACTTGTTTTCAAGTATTTTTTTTGTTTTCAAAGTAAAAATGACTCAGCTTAATAGTTTCCTGTCAGTAAGAACGATGAGGAAAAAAAATCCTTTTCATATATTCCCACAGTAGTGTGGCATTGTTGATTTGGTTTTTTATTCAAGAAATTTATCAAATTTTGACCTTCAGATTGATACAAAGTTGCAAAAAATAGCTGATTTATGATATCAAATTCACTTGTTTTGGTTTAAAATAAATGACCTATAAAAATGTTATATGAAGAGCAGTTTCCATAATTTTCTTGTGTGTGTGTGTATTCTCTTTAAGTACACATAAAATCATACACAAATGCAACCAAAAGGAAAAAAGCCAGTGGATCAATCATTTTGGCATTTGGTTCTTTTTTTTTTTGACTGACAGATGACGAATTGACTGTTGATATTCTTCTTTCTTCTTTTTTTGAGATGACACAGAAATGATAGTGGATGTTTGTGTATGTGATTTTTAACGAGAAGAACACAGTCGATGATGATGAGAATAAAACGAAAGAGTTGAACTACAAACTTGATATGCTGGATTTTTTTTTAATAAGCCATTAGGGAAAAGTGGAAAATTTTCAGATGGAAATTTAAAAGAAATGTTGAAGTAGGATTATAATGAGGGGGTAAATATAGTTAAAAGTTGAAGTTAAAACTATTTTCCTTTCACTTATTAAAACGAGGTAAGAGTTTTGAAAAAAAAAAAAATTGTTTGTTTTGAAAGCAGTTTATGATGAAAAAACTGTTCTTAGTGTCAGCTTAAGTTTATTAAGTATAAACAACTTGGTACTTAACTTGGTGCAAGAAAGTAAGTTAAGATCAAAGTATCATATCAGATGAACAGGATCGATATTGAATTTGTTGAATGGCTTGGGGAATGACTTTTTGGTACAAATTGTTTCTACAGAAGAAGGTGGATTTCTTTAAATTTCACACACAATGGTTCATAGAAAAACTGAGTAGGATATGCTTCTGATATCACTATCATTGAAGATAGAACTTTATAATTGTAAGAATAAGACCAGAATTTTTTTATTTTCTATATATGGGGACGATAATGTAAGTTTATTATTAGTTTAAAAAAAATGTGACATTACGAAAATAGAAAATTCCAAAGTAGTATGCCTCGCAATCTTCAAACTTGGAAGTGACTAGTTTTGGACGATTCACTAGAGAGGAATTTGGATTTTGTTAGGACTAAAAGTAATGGTACCTGTCATATAATGATAATAGAAATTTCTTTTGTTTTAAAAACGGCTCTAACAATTTTGATTAAAAATTTTGTATGTAATGAAGCAAATTTTGTATGTAATAATGAAATAAAAAATATTTTTTGGAACGTTACTAACAGTACTCCCTATAGAAGAGTTTTTTTTTTTTTTTATTTCTGAACTTTTCATAAAATCCGACTTTTACAAAAATTATTATACAACAACATTCAATTTATTTTAGTATCAAAACTCTTTAGAAAATTTAAAAAAAAAATATTTTCGGACTCAATTTTTTTTAAAAACAAGTCACCTAAGTGTTGACTATTTTTTTCATAAAAATAGCATACCTACCAACTTTTTTTTTGCAAAATGATATTTTTTTTAATTGAAAAAGTTATAAAAAAAAAAATAAATGGCTAAAGCCTGAACTACATAGAAACACAAAGTTAAAAAATTACAAAAAAGTTTCTAATTTATCAATTTTTTTGCCTTTGTGTTTCGATGTAGTTCTAGCTTAATGATTTTGAATTGTTTTTCTAAAAACTCATTTTAATACAAGAAATAAAATGGCATTATTTCGTTTTGTAGTTAATTTTTTTTTCAATGGTGCGTGTTTAAATAATTAAAAGTCATAAAAAATTTAAAAATGAGCCCTACTTTTATCATAAGAGCAAATACGTGCAACCCAGTTCAACATTTTATATTCTTTAATTAGACACCTGACAAACCAACAAAAAACTTTGTTTCTATAATACCTATCCCAATAAGCTACAATAACACCTATAAGGTTTTATAGAAGCAAAATTGTGAGCAAAAAAATGATTATCGTTGCGGTTTTAACACGATAAGTCTACTAGTTACATAAGTTGATAAGGATCTGGTCCCTGAGTGGTCCCTGAGTAAGTTCTGGTATATGCTATTAAGTATAATACTATTAAAGGTGATTTCATTGAATTAAATAATTGATATGTATCCGTGAATCAATTTTGCAGCGACTGAAGAAATGATAAATTTATTTTCAGGTGGTGTTAAACAGGCCATATACTTGAACACGACAATAAATTCTCCAATTTAAACTTTCGAAAATTGTCATTGGGTCGCAATAAAATTTAATCGTGTGCCAGCAATTGTTACAATTTGTTTGCATTTTCTAGCTTAAGCTTATTTAAATTCAGTTCTACTCTAATTTCACACTTTTGATTGATGTAATCGTTCGTTTGTCTTTGTATTGGTACATAAATTAAATTAGCAATACAAAAATTATTAACAAATTTAAAAGTTTTCATACTGCACCCTCAAACCCGTCAGAAAAGTTCCGTTGTAGCTCTCTAGAGACTAATAAACTCAAATTCTTCTATTTATTTTTTTCTTTCAAACCTCAATCATGTTATCGATGTAATAAAAAAATTGCTACTTAAAATTCATGGTTATTAATTTTACAATGAATAAGTCCATAACAAGAAAAATACCATAAATATCAGCTTCAATCATATCGTCCATCAATAAACCTTCTACATCAGTCTAAAAAAAATTTTAATATTCTCATAAAAACCAAATTACAATTCTAACCAATTTTATATGAAACTAGATACCATCCTCTCGCAACAGTTATCTCAATATACTTACTTATGCTTAATAAAATACCAAAGCCAAAGACTGATTGTATTCAATTCCGTTTCCAACAATAAAACCTCTATCAAAGAATTTTTATTAACCTAATCACGGATAGTATGAAAAAAAGATATGCCTGCTTGCTTTTGGCTTTCGCAAATATAGCCCACTGAATGAAATGAAAATAAAAAAAAAAAAACAACGGAGACAGAAACAAAAATTCAAAAATGTGGTAGGTCAACACATTATTTAAAAATAAAAAAAGAAACCAGACTATCAGAATAATAACAACAACAAAAACAATTACAACAAGAAAATGATACAAGAAGTTTTTTTATATACAATACCCGAAGTTGACCCATTTCTTATTTCGAAGCCTTTATATTGAAAGAATACGTTTGTTGAATGCATAACTTGATTTTCTTAAAAAACTGGCTCTAACTAATTAAACGTTCAAAGCATATACACAATATTTTTTTCTTTCCTCTTTTTTTTCCAACGTTTGTAAAAAATGTCTTTAACATTCAACTTGGCATAGACTATGTTGGTTTTGTTGTTTTTGTTGTAATGGGTTGGTTTTCTATGTAAAATATAGACAGACATTGAGCTGTGCATAGATGTTGTTCTTTATTTTTTTATTTTAATCACTTTCCATTAGTGGATCTAACACTAATTCTAACGATAGCAACTATCATTACAAGTGTTTATCTAGTACAACAAGATAGTTTGTGAAATTGTAGAATTGTTTGATAAATCACAAAGAAATTTATTCATTTAATTAAGTTGGTTTTCAATGAAACAGTCAAAATGTTTAGAAGAAAGTTTACAAGAATTGATATCAATAGCGATAAGTCATGAAATGAATATTTTTTTAATAGATCTAGAATTCTAGATACAAACAGATCATAGGTAATGACAATGAGCTTGTCAATTTATAATAGATTTGTCATCAGTATCTTCAAGGGTTAAATTCTTTTTTCTTCTTAATTATGTAAGTCATCTTATTGTCTTAAGACTTTTTGAATATTATATTATTCCTGCACAGGTGGTTGTCAGTGTTTTTGGAGTTGTTCAATAAAAACCTTGTCCCGGAAGGAACATTGACAATAAAAGTTGATGGCATCAAATTACAGTAGGTTGTTCTCGTCATCAGATCAAATGATCAGAACAAAATATTGAAAAAAAGATTAACATAAACTGTTACCTATTAAAAAGATAGACATGTAAAATTTAAAACCAAAATGTGATATAATTAGCGTAACAAATTTATATTTAAGTATGTTGATTATCAGTTTAGATAAGTTGTTTTGTGAAATCAAAAATCAAAATCTATTTTGGATTTGAAGTTTAAGCTGAAATAACATTATTTGACAACCTAGACCAAATCAAGAAAATTGGTACTATTGTGTTATCGTTTAATAAAAAAAGTAAAAAACTTATTCGTTTGGAACACTTTAAAAGCGTCAAATCATATAACTATATGATTTTTGACCGAATTGTTAAAAGATTTTCAAAATATTGGAAAAAATGGACATATCATTCGAAGACTTTTATATTTTCTTTTTTTTTTTAATATTATGGGAGTTTCTGACATGCGTCCAGATTTTTAAAGTTTATATATAGGAAATGTGCATCCAAATAAATAAAAAAAAAACTTAAAAGGTAGGTTTTCTTGACTATAATCTCATTCGGCCATTTCTTTTTTTTTATTTTATGAAGTAAAACAAGTGTGATGTTAATGTATATTAGGGTTGTTTATAAACAAGAAGTTTACTTGAAAGTGGCGCCAGAAATTTATTATTTGGATGTATTTTCTGAACGCGTACAATAACAGCAACAACTTTAAAGCAATCCTTGTTAGCATTATCTTCAACGCAACAATGCCAACGAACTAAACAAAAAAAATTGGTTTATTGCTTTTTTCAAAGTAATACAATTTATATTATCGATCAGCTACCCTTTCTAAAATTTCAACAGTATGATTAATAATAGGATGTGGAACCTAAGAAGGGGGTGGCTCGACCACTTTTTTTAAATTTTGGTTTTTCCCATACATGCGTGGAGCACCCTAATTTCCATGAAGAGTTCTATTGTTTAAAATTAAAACGATTTAACAAAGTTATAGTCGATTATTTTTAAGTCAATTTTATAGAAAAATGGTTTCTTCAAATGCATTTTGGGTCAATTAACTGCAGTTCTAATTCAAAACAATACTGTAGTTTTCAGTTTTGACCACAACTTGTTATTTATCTTTACGTACATATTACATAATTAATATTTTCATCGATTGTAAGGTTTGTGCATCAACTCTTTTATTTATTTCAAATAAGATTTTCAATTTGAGAAATAGTGCTTTTGACTGTGGACAGTATTATTTAAAATTATTCAAGCCATTTAGTATTTTGTGCGCTTTTAGTAAAAAATTGCCGAATTGTAGGTAAATGTTAAATTTGCGTGTAGAAAAATTAACAGTTTGTTGGCTATTTTACTTCAAAAATTCTTCATTTGCTATTCATAAGCTAAAACTAAAGAAACCCTTAGGCTTTCTTAACGCAACGAGTAGGTGAAGTGGGCCAAACGCAAGAGCAAATGTTCACTTGAGTAAAATTTTTACTTAAATGACGACTCTAAATTCAGTACAAATGTTGCGAAAGAAGATATCAAGGGGCACGGTAGTGCCCAGCCAAGTTCTCTAGCAACTTTGGCACTACACCCTTATTTACAGGAAACAACTCAGGCCATTTTCGACCCCCCTCTAACTTCCACACCAAAGATGCTAGAAATTTCAAACTCGCTACATTTATTGAGCTTGTCAAAACCAAACTCCTCACAAAATTTAAGCCTTTTACGATGAGTAGTTTCTGAGATATAGGGCTTCAAAAATCGCAAAAACCGTAACTGACTGACTGACTCACTCACTCACTCACTCACTCACTGACAGATCATCAAAATTATGGAGAACTTCCCGTTAACGTAGAAACTTGAAATTTTACACGGTGATAGGGCTTGTGGTGTATACAAAGGGAAAAATCGAAAATTTGAGATTTTCAATTCAGGGGGCGTGGCATCCGCCCATTTCCGCTGAATTATCATCAAATATTATAGAGCACTTCTGATTATCGTAGAATCTTGAAATTTGGTAGTATGGTAGAGCTGGTAGTTTGTACAAAGGAAAAAATTTAAAATTTGAGAATTTCAGCCAGGGGGCGTGGCAACCGCCCATTTCCGCTGAATTTTCATTAAATATAGTAGAGCATTTCTGTATAAATATAGTAGAGCATTTCTGTATACAAAGGGAAAAATCGAAAATTTGAGATTTTCAATTCAGGGGGCGTGGCATCCGCCCATTTCAGCCAGGGGGCGTGGCAACCGCCCATTTCCGCTGAATTATCATCAAATATTATAGAGCACTTCTGATTATCGTAGAATCTTGAAATTTGGTAGAATGGTAGAGCTGGTAGTTTGTACAAAGGAAAAAATTTAAAATTTGAGAATTTCAGCCAGGGGGCGTGGCAACCGCCCATTTTCACTGAATTTTCATCAAATATAGAGATTTTCAACAGATTTTCTACAGCCATACCTTGCAAAAAGTAGTGAAATCACAACAAAAACATTACTGTTAAAAAAGGAGCCAAGTTCTCCTATGTTGAAATTATGCTGGCACAAAAAGTACTGAGATGTAAAAGTGTACCAAGTTCTAAAGTTTGGGTTCAAATTCGTATCAATAAAATTTTGATTGTTTACTTGGCAATTTTTGAAATAACTTTAAAAATCGGTAATTAAAAGAAAAATTGTCAAGAGAACAATCAAAATTTTATTGATACGAATTTGAACCCAAACTTTAGAACTTGGTACACTTTTACATCTCAGTACTTTTTGTGCCAGCATAATTTCAACATAGGAGAACTTGGCTCCTTTTTTAACAGTAATGTTTTTGTTGTGATCGGTATTTCATGAGCTCCGTATCAACTAATTGACAAATGCAGAAAATGTGAAAAAATGTAAAGTTATTGATAATTTCAAGAATCAAGGGGCACGGTAGTGCCCAGCCAAGTTCTCTAGCAACTTTGGCACTACACCCTTATTTACAGGAAACAACTCAGGCCATTTTCGACCCCCCTCTAACTTCCACACCAAAGATGCTAGAAATTTCAAACTCACTACATTTGTTGAGCTCGTAAAAACCAAACTCCTCACAAAATTTCAGCCTCCTACGATGAGTAGTTTCTGAGATAAAGGGCTTCAAAAATCGCAAAAACCGTAACTGACTCACTGACTCACTGACAGATCATCAAAATTATGGAGAACTTCCCGATATCGTAGAAACTTGAAATTTTACACGGTGATAGGACTTGTGGTGTATACAAAGGAAAAAATCGAAAATTTGAGATTTTCAATTCAGAGGGCGTGGCATCCGCCCATTTCCGCTGAATTTTCATCATATATTATAGAGCACTTCTGATTATCGTAGAATCTTGAAATTTGGTAGAATAGTAGAGCTGGTAGTTAATACAAAGGAAAAAATTTAAAACTTGAGAATTTCAGCCAGGGGGCGTGGCAACCGCCCATTTCCGCTGAATTTTCATAAATTATTATAGAGCACTTCTGAATGTCGTAGAATCTTGAAATTTGGTAGAATGGTGGAGCTGGTAGTTTACACAAAGGAAAAAATTTAAAGTTTGAGAATTTCAGGCAGGGGGCGTGGCAACCACCCACTTTCAATGAATTTTCATCAAATATAGAGATTTTATATTCTACAGCCATACCTTGCAAAAAGTAGTGAAATCACAACAAAAACATTACTGTTAAAAAAAGAGCCAAGTTCTCTTATATTGAAATTATGCTGGCACAAAAAGTACTGAGATGTAAAAGTGTACCAAGTTCTAAAGTTTGGGTTCAAATTCGTATTAATAAAATTTTGATTGTTTACTTGGCAATTTTTGAAATAACTTTAAAAATCGATAATTAAGAAAAATTGTCAAGAGAACAATCAAAATTTTATTGATACGAATTTGAACCCAAACTTTAGAACTTGGTACACTTTTACATCTCAGTACTTTTTGTGCCAGCATAATTTCAATATAAGAGAACTTGGCTCTTTTTTTAACAGTAATGTTTTTGTTGTGATTTTATTTTCAAAAGGTGAATTTGATTTGCAAAAGGGTGACATTGACTTGAAAGTCAATTTTAATCATAAAAGCATTAGAACCCTCATTATTGTTTTGGCTCATCCCAAATTTTACAAACTTAGATAACAATTTTTTAAGTATAAAACATTTTTTTAAAATATCGTTGAACGGAAGTTTATTCAAATCAAGCTACCTCGGGTCAAACAAGGCATATCTACTACAATGTGTTCAATTCAATTACAATTTTCTAAAATGTTGGATTTAACCGATTTCCTCGGATCAATATTTAAATTATGGCTTAACCTATACATTTATTTACTTTAACTCATTGTTATCATATTTGTGTATTTCTTAACTGTAGTGTTCTTCCTTTGTCATGTATTTCAATACCTTTAATATAACTCGAAGATACAATGCTTCCTTATTCATAAGCTTTCTTTAGACTCTTCCTGAAGAAATTAAATCTGAGCCTTTTGATAGTGAAATTTCATCCAGAGTAGGTATCAAAAATCAACAATGACTTTTTCAAACTTGACAGACAAAATGCTTTTTACTGAATGATGTATACATCCTTGAAACTTTTCATACACCCGGTGGTGGTAAATACTAGTACTGATGTGTTGTACAAAATAATTGCACTCTTCAGATGATTCTTCTGTATTTTTTTCTGATTGAAGTATAAAAAAAATAACAGACAAAAATGCCATGAAAATACACACACCACCTGGCCGATTTGGCCATTTGGCTATAAAGCTAGGCCATAATAGATGCATTCCAACAGGCAAAATAGAAATTAGTGTGTCCATTGGTATGCCAAACCAGTTAACATTTCTTTTGCTAGTTTTGTTTTTTTTCTCTTGTACAGCTGACAACTTACTGTTTTTCTGCTATTTTTTTTCAAAGAGAAAATTGTATAATAATCAAATTTGTTTGCCAGTCTTATATTTATTTGTCTGTCTCTGTCTGTCAGTTTGTTACACATATTAATTTGTATATCTTCTGTATAAGCGATAGTTTTCACAAGGATGGTTACAAAATACCGTTACCAGAAAAGATTGATTTCTTGAACTACATCGTCATCGAATGTCATTTATTGCAGATAATTGTATCTGAATTCAATATGTGTTTCTATGAGTTATCATCATCGGAGTAAGAAAAGTGAGATAAATTGGTTCTTTTTAGTGTTCTTTTCTGTGTTTGTGTTTTTTTTTTTAATGATGAATGACAAAGCAGCATTTTCCTGTCTCATTAAAAACTGACAAAAGAAAATTGGAGCTACAAATGATGCAGTTTAGATAGATAGCACTTTCCATTTTGGTTACTACTACGGAAGTCAGGTGAAAGAAATTTAATTTCAAGTTGTAATGTAAGGCAGGTTGGTATTATATTTTTTTTTTGTAGACAAAAGTTGGCCCAAAGACCTCTTATAAATCCACAGAAAGGCCGTTAAAAATTTTATTATGTCTGTCTGTTTTTTGTCTGAGTCGGTTTTGTTGTTTTTTTCTTTTAAAGTATAACAAAGTTTTTTTTCTACAATTGTTGGAAATAAATGAGAAGTTAAAGGAATAAAAAAAAGGCAGAGAAACGAAAGTAAAATCAGTTTAATGGGCAGTTTTTTGTATTTTTTTTTATTTTTAGCTTCATATTATTGCTCGATTTGAGTTGTTTTTATTATGTTTTTTTTTTATATCTTTAATTATAATGAATAGTGAGAGTATAGTTTTGATGAGAAATAAGAATGATGAGAACTATGACTATGGCTTATTTCTAATGAATTCTGAGCAGGTGGTCTTACACACAAAAAAAAAAAAAGATGAATAGGTGCAAGATATGAGATTTTTGTCTAAGATTAAATAATGAAAACAAAATTTAGGTATTGGAATGAAAAGTGAAATGAAAATTATGTTTTTTTTTTGTGGAAAATTACAAGAAATGAAAAGCAAAAATAATAAACGTCTAGTTTATAGAGACAAATCATTGACCTTAGACTTTTATTGTTTATCACTTGTCATTTTGTTGTCTTTTAAATAAAATTGTTCCAAATTTTTTTTTTTATAGAATTAGAAAGTTCAAATTTAAGAAACTATTCATTTCAATAATTTGTTTGCTTTTTTTAGTGACAAAAGCAGTAAAAGTATTTCTTCCAAAGTCATTGAATATGATAATGAAATAATGAGTCTCACAATTTGCTATATCAAGCCTGAATGGAATGGTTGAAATGAATACCATTGACCTTGGGACTATTTAGAGTTGTTTTCGTAATGATGCTTCCTAGGGCCATTAAGGAAGATTTTTTAAATATTTTTATTTCTAGTCATAACCTTTATATTGATTGATCATATTGATTTCAATAAAGCCACAGTTTAAGTCAATAGAATTATGAGTTTGTGGGTCCTAAAAAAAAATACACTTTTCAGGACAAAAATTAAAAAGGTTTTTGACTTTTCAAATTTTGAATTTGATATTAAATTATATTTTTTTTTTTATTTTTTTCTAAAATTAAAAAAAAATTTTTTAATTTGAATAAGAATAAAAATAAAATGTATGACTGGATTACACATAATTTGACATTAATCAAAAACAAGTTTAGAACTTAAAAAAATTAAGCGTAAAAAATCGAAAAGAAAAAAATAATTTCAATAATTTATAAGAATTTAAAAAAAAAATTGTAAAACATTTTCATACGCATGATTTTGACCTTCAAATGAATTTTGCGATTTTATTATTTAAACAAAAAATTGTTTAAAAAATATTTATTATTAAATTAAATTATTTTTTCACAGTTATGTTAATACGTTCAGTAATCAAGAAACCGGTTTTTTTTTACAATAAAGGTTCAAAAAATATTTTTTTTCTCATTTTAAAAGTGAGGCGCAAATTGTTTAACCAAATTTTTAAAGTCGCTTTTGCAAAAAATAAGTTTTTTGCATTTTTCAAAATAATGAATTATTTTATACTCTTAACTATGAGGTTTGCAACAAATTGCTTCAGTAATTTGGGCTGAAGCACGAGATAGAAAAAAAAAAAACAGACAGACAGCATCAAAGAGATGTAATCTCGATTTCGATTATTTCACAAACCCTTAACTTGGCTTATATAAAGTAACTTTATACAACGCACTGAATCGAAAGTCTGGCAATGCCATTAAAAGGCAAATAACAATCGACAAATTATTGTTCATTTTTCAAAAAAAAATAATTTTTTAATAAAAAACATTATTTTTTTTTTAAACATTTTGGGTTGGAAATTTTTCATGATCAAAATACTAAAAATCTGTACTGAAGTTTCTTTACAAAGTTTTTTGCTCAAATGGGCTTAGTCGATTACGAAAAAGTCAAATATTAACAAGATTATCCCATCACAGGTGCCGTTAATAAAGTTCCACAGTAATTTCAATAAAAATCATTTAAGTTGTTTTTGAAAACTTGAGCATTTGGAAGAAAGCGTTAATATTGGTCAGTTAGGCTGATTTCAGACGGACTCATAGAATACTTGTTGAGGATTACATCATTTATCAACGCAATCTCTGGTTGTTTTCGTGAGCTGATTTTGTAAGATTTTCAAACTAGTCATTTAAGTGATGTATGTCGTATGTGATGTATGTCGTAAGTAAAAAATATATATGGATTCGGTCCAACTTCAAGTTTTTAAATTTTTTTCAAGATCAAATCTTCAAAACTTGAATTTCAGTTTTGAACTTGGACGAAGAAGCCAGTTCTATCCTCTGTATTCTTACAATGTCCAAAAGGCCAAATAAATTTATGTAAAAAAAAAAAAAAAATATTTTTATTCAGAATCATACATGTTACTTGAATACATAAATCTTTGCTTATTTAAATAGATAAAAAACATTTAAAAAAATCATAAATCCAACATTTAATTGATGTCATTGACCAGTAATAATTCACAGTCAATTCCTGAATTTTTTTTCACTTTAAATTTTTTTAATTAATTTGATGAAAATCAAAATTTCAGATGTTAAATATTCGAAATACAAAATCATTAGAAATATGCATTAATGATTTAGAATTTTAAAAAATTAAATTATAAAATATTCAAATTCTGCTTTAAATTTTGTAAGAAAATAATTTTAATAAACTTTTTTTTAAACAAACCTAGACAAATTAAACCGCATCAAACTTTAATACACTCTTAAGTATAACTTGGGACTTGATGACTCATTTTTTTTTTTTTTTTTTTGAGAAAAATCTGGTTTCTGAAAAGTATAACAATTATAAGGTTCGAGAGTTCGATTAAATAAAAAAATAATTTCCTTAAGTTAAGTTTCCTTAAGTTAACTGTTAGTATTACTTAAAAAAAAAAAATCGGAATGTTCCACAAAAATATACATATTCATTCTTACACACCCTGAACTAAATCTTAATCAATTTTCTTAAAATTGCCTTTCAATATCGAATAAGACAAACCTATCTAAGGGCTTATTTTTAAAATACAACAATTTATTTAATATAAAAAAAATTACAAATTTCCATAGATTAAAATTTATGGCTGTTTTTTTTTTTCTTTCATGATTTTCCAATTTTATTTGTTTTTTTTTTTCAAATTTTTGATATTCTTCTTCCTTTATCTTTGAAACACAGTACGCTTTTATTTTTTTTTTTCCTAAAATTCTCACAGTTGAATACTTGCAGCAAAAAATATAATTTCTTCCTTAACCAAATCTGATTTGATATTTTCTTGTTAATATCTAATTATTTTTTTTATTATTCAAATCAAGTTATAATATTCCCATATAAACCGTTATAAATAATACCCCACAGTAACCTCCACTTTTCAAATTCTTTTCATTCTTTTCAATATGCGTATCAAATCAGGAAAATAACCGTTAAATTCAAAAAAGATTTTAAATCGAGTTCGTACATCAAGTCTTTCGTTTAGAAAATTTGTATGAGAATTATTATCAATTTATCACTTACAATTTAATTTTGATATATTTTGTTCACTCCTTTGATGATTTCACAATATCCTTCTTATCACACACACAATTTTAATCCTTTTTTGTTTTGTTTTTTGCTTTTGTACCACTTCACTAGTATAAGAAACTTGAAAAATATCCCGTGATCAAAAATATCCTTTTTCTTTAAACTTGATTGTTTTTTTTTTTTTTTTAATTTCCTTTCGGCCAAGTATAATGTTGAATGATGAGATGAACTTCCTTGATGGTTGATTTTTTTTTTACAAGATTTCTTCTTTTGTTTTATATTGGAAGAAGAACCAAAAAAAAAAGGAAGGTAAGCGAACTTGACCGTTGGAAGGTGACCGATTAACTAAAGCATACTCCAAGCTAATAAGTAGTTATATAAGTTCGAAGGCTTTTCTTTTAAAGCCAGATCACTGTTAGTAGTGTACTAAGAAGTTCAAGCTCTCGACGTAGTATACACGTCTTTCGTTTGAAATCGAACGAAGAAGAATAAGCCGAAGAAGATATTTCCGTATGGTGGTAACAGCAAGAGCTCTCTATACTCTACACCACCACCGGGCCCGGGTATTGTGTTGTGCTATAGATTTGCTTTATTTTTTTCTTTTCTTTTCATTTCTTTTTGCCTGTTGTTGACTTATTTTTCACTCATGCTGTAGCTGCTGCTGGTGCTTCTATTGCTACCATAAAAGCATAAGCCGACTACGATATGATGATGGTATATTGTTGGCATCTGTCTTGAGGCTTTTTTTGTTGTTGTTGTTGTTTTTTTCTTACCACCAAAACCAAAACGGACAACTTCAGTAGTTTTATTGAATTGAGTGGTTTTGTTGGTTCTTTATGGAAGAGAGTGTGGTATTTTTTCTACTTGCTGCTGGGAGAAGACTCTCTCTTCAGTGTTCTTATCTATTTTGGCCACTTTCCTTGGCAAAGTGTGCAAATGAGTGAATTCTTCTTCATTTCTTTTTCAAAGTTGCATTTCTTCTTGTGGGTTTTTTTCTATTCATAACTATGCTTCGGAGATGGTAAAAGAGATCTTCTTTCTCTACACATGTTCCCGGTGGTGGTTTGAGTGGAAAGATGAAGAAAAAAAAATGCGTGCAGGTTTTAAGCGCGCCAAATGGCGAAGCATGTGTGTGAAAGCATTTCTCTGGTTTTGTTTTGGGCTTTTGTTTCTTCTGAATTCACCAACGCGATGTGTGGTTGGTGAAATTTTGTCTTCAGTTTCATTCATAAAGTTTTTGCTTGAGTGAGTGAAATTGAATGAAGAAAGCTTTTTTGCTTTTTTTATTTGCGTGAGTAGCAGATATCAACACACAGATGGAGAACACCTGTTCATCATCTTCATCATCATCAACATGATTGGTGGTGTTAACAGGTATCTTGGTAGATTTGATGAATTATTACATTTTGTCATGATCTCGGCGTGTTGTCTTCAACAGCACGCAGAATCAAGAACTGGAGCTGGGGGAACTATATTTATTATTGTTTGATAAGATTTTTTTTATTATTGAATCATGAAATGGTTCGTTTTTTTGGAGCAGGTTGATGGTGGCAGGTTAGTTCCCTAGATTTTTTGTGCGTGCGTTTGTACTTTCTACAAAAAAAGTTGTATTCTTGTATGAAAAAAAAAAATCATTTACTGGTATAATTGTTGTACTTTTTTTTTTTAATTGTACTGCTTTCGAATGTAAAGACGGAGGGTAAGCAGACTGTTAACTTATAATTGCTGAACACGAAGTCATTGAGGAAGTGATGGTTTTAAGCATTTTGTTAACGTTTTCTCACAAGATGATTTGTGGTTCATTTATGTGTGCAATTTAGTATACGGCGAGTTTTGGATTAAACAAAAATTTTAAATCAAGATTTTGTGTCTTTTTTAAATTAAGCTCCAAAATAACGGTATCAAATTTGTCTAAATATTTAAATGCATTCGAAGGTTTTGGAATAGACAAATTAATGATTTCTTCATCTTGATGTAAATAAAAAAATAATATACACCAAAATATTTAAAATCATTACCAAGATGAACAGAGAGCATCATTACACTCGCCTCCTATAGACTATTAAATATGCCCTGAGGAAATACTAGCCAAAGGGCCTTGTTGTTTAAAGATACTCGTATGTGAACCTTTCATTAATTTTCTATCAAACCTTTTATTCTTTGAAAATCGATTGATTTACAAATGAAAATTAAGAAAAAAAAAATAAAAACATGTGTATTGAATGTTAAGACCTTTCAGTCAGTTAAGCAATTAGTTCACGAGAGAAGAACAAAAAAAATAGAAGACAAATGAAGGTATGAGAATGTTTAAAACACAACATAACAACAAGCAGTCAGCCAGGGCGATGGGAAAATGATTATATTTTTCTTAGTAATTAGTTTAAAATTCAAGAATTTATGCACACCTTCTTTATTCTTATGCACATCATTGTGCAATAGGCTATTAAAGGGGCTTGGGTTAATAACAAATTTAGCCTAGCTGTTATTTTAGGAATGGGTGGTAATGGGTGGTTTTGAGATTTTGACTCAAGTGTTGTTAATTATAGGTAAACAGTTTTTTTTTTCGTTTGTGGAACCAACAAATTAAAAATAAAAAATTTTAAAATCAAGTCAAAGTTTAATGAACTTTCAGAAAAATATATCTTGGAAGTAAATGAACTTTAAAACCTAGATAAATAATATACATAAATAACCTAGATTTAAACTGTTGTTAAGTTTTTCATCACAAAAAAACGTAGCATGAAAAACTTTGAGAATAATGTTTAAAACTTTTTTGTTTATCTTATTTTTAATTTTAGCAAAAATAGTTGGATTTTGATGAAATTTTTTGAAATTGCTCGTCTTTATTTTTCAAATAAATGTAAGTTTGAATTTTATTTTTTAGCAAATATGGAATTAGTTTTTTGAATATATTTTTGCTTTTGAGAAATTATCTAATTTTTAATAAAAAAAAAAAAGTTAAAGAAAAATTTTTAATATTTTTTAGTTGTATGGATTTCTTAAAATTCAATTAAAATGCCATTTATTTTTAATTTTTGTAATATTTTGCTAATATATTTCGAGGTTATTTACACCTCACCTTCAGAGCTAAAAATAATTATAAAATTTGCGTTTTCATATATAAATACAATATAACAATAATAAATAGATTACCTATGATATAATTTTATTTTTATAACGAATTAAATATTTTTACAGGCTACAACATTTATATTTTTGAAATGATTGATTTAATTTAATCTTTATTTTTGATTTTTAATTTTTAATTAAGAATCAAATCATGCAAATTACTGAGTACCTACAAATAAATAAAGTAATTATTTATATCTGATTTTAAGAACTAACTAGATTAGATTTTTTAGATTAGATTAGACTTTATTGAAGCATAAAAAAAATAAATTTATAAATACAATATTTAAATACAAGTCGATTACGACCTGGTACATAACCGTCGGTCAGATTGACAGAATATAATATAATATTTTATACAATGCGTTTTTTGTTAATTTTTCAAATAGAATATAATAGTTTACAATATTAAGAACAATTTTTTTTTTCTTTGAATTTCTTATTTTAAAAATCAAAACTGATAGATCAAAAGCTTTCTGTTTGTATTTTCTTTCTATAACTTAGAGCCAAACGAACAAATTTGTACAAATTTTCCCAACTTTGTGCCCCATCTAAAATTTGAATAACTTCCTCTAATGTCAAATGATTTTATCCAAAAATATTTCGTCTCATTTCTTGGAGAATTGGACATGATCCTAGAAAGTGTGCCACGTTTTCTCTGGCATGCATGTTGCAGATGTCGCACTCGAGAGGCAAATCAGGTCTATGTGGAATGAAATTAAGAGGAAGGATTTCCCCTCTAGCTCGTAGTATCAGCGATATCATTTCTGTAGGATTCTTATCATTAAAATAACTAAGAGGTCCTAGGTCATACTGCAGGTTGCTGTAAAAATCTCTATATTGCGATGATTTGGCCTGGTTGATGAAACTCTGGTGAGATTGTTCATCTAATTTGGTCACCAACTGATAGAGAGATTGTTTTAATTCTGAATGATCATGTAAATTGAGTACCAGTGTTTCATTCACGGAACTCGAAATTTGAAACCAAGCTCCGACAAAGTTCAGTTTGTTTGTGATCAGATAGTTTAAAACTCTAAAGATCAGCCTTGAGGAGCTCATTTTTATAGACCGAGAGCCGGGAGCAGATTTCTTGCGTGAGAGGTAACCGATTCATATGAATGTCAGAGGTAGCGTGGGTCATGGTGATGACGAATACCTTAGTCTGCCTGCATTTATTTGGGCCGTTGTCGAGAAAAAGCGCATCAAAAGTACCATTTTTCTGAAAATCGATTTAGTGAGGGTAACCACTTAAAATTTATTGATAACCAACGCCACATACTCACTGATAACAAATATACCAATGGCAGACATTTTAAGTGTGGCCAAAGCCCCGGCAGACTGTCCCGAAAATGCGTTTTTTTTGGCGTTTTTAGACTTTGGGGTAACCACCTAAAATTAATCGCATCCTGTAGCGGTGGACTCCCTGATAACAAAAATACCCATGGCAGACATTTTGAGTGTGGCAAAACCCCCGGCAGACGGTTTTGAAAATGCAGTTTTTCTGAAAATTGATGTATTTAGGGTAACCACTTGAAATTAGTCGCATCCTGTAGCGGTGGACTCCCTGATAACAAAAATACCCATGGCAGACATTTTGAGTGTGGCCAAACCCCCGGCAGACGGTTTTGAAAATGCAGTTTTTCTGAAAATTGATGTATTTAGGGTAACCACTTAAAATTAGTCGCATCCTGTAGCGGTGGACTCCCTGATAACAAAAACACCCATGGCAGACATTTTAAGTATGGCTAAGCCCCCGGCAGACGGTCTTGAAAATGCAGTTTTTCTGAAAATTGATTTATTTAGGGTAACCACCTAAAATTAATCGCATCCTGTAGCGGTGGACTCCCTCATAACAAAAATACCCATGGCAGACATTTTGAGTGTGGCCAAACCCTCGGCAGACGGTTTTGAAAATGCAGTTTTTCTGAAAATTGATGTATTTAGGGTAACCACTTGAAATTAGTCGCATCCTGTAGCGGTGGACTCCCTGATAACAAAAATACCCATGGCAGACATTTTGAGTGTGGCCAAACCCTCGGCAGACGGTTTTGAAAATGCAGTTTTTCTGAAAATTGATTTATTTTACTTTTTCACATAACTCGCGTATTATTGGACCTAGCAGAAAAAATTGTATTGCAATCTTAAAGATAATTGAATTTCCTACAGAATATGTTAAATAAGTTTTTTCGATTAAACCTTCGGTTTAAGAGTTAGCGTGGTTTTTTTGAAGCAAGTCAAAGGGTGATTTTCTTATTTTCGTCATATCTCTTTTATTTGAGCTTTTTTAAAAATTAATTTGAAGTAAAAGTTGTAGATCTTTTTATTACCTTCATTTATTACATTAACGGTTTTTCGATTTGACAGACCGTTTTCGATCTGTAGGAAAAAAACTTTAAAAAGTTTGCAATTTTTTATATTGGAAAAAGATTCTACATAGTACAGGGTAATTTGCAATAGATGTAACAAAAAACCTAGGCGTGTAGGTTGCACTCAGGCAAGAAAAAAATTGTATAGTTTTAGGCGGGGAGAGGCAAAAAGATTGCAATTTTTTATATAGGAAATATCTATATAAATATATGGTTGCGTTTTTTTTTATTATTTTTCTGATAACTGTCACCACCTACCCTATCTACCGTTTTCGTTTCGACGTTAACTTTTGGGACACCCTGTATGTAGGTACTGTTTAAATAAAAAACGAAATTTAGAAAATAATTTTCTCGTGTCGTCATACGTTTTGTTGCGCATACCTATTGAATTTGACTTTATTTTTTAAGATGTACGACATTATTTATAAAATAGGAATATATGTACATATAGTGGATATGGCCCTATTCAGAGTTAAATATTCTAATTTATTTTAATTTAAAAGGACTTTTAATAAAGAAAAATCCATAATAATTTTGCACTCCTTCATAACTTGTTAGCAAACTTAATATTTTACAAGGATACCATCAACCAATATATTTGCTTAAAAAAAAAAAAAACTAAAAAAGGTACATACCTTACTCAAGCTATTTTCTTTGATTTTCTTAGTCTTGACCTTTAATCTTTTCGTGAAACATTTCTACCATAATGACCCATATTAGAAAAATGCTTTCTTTTGCATTTGAAAGTCTTGCGACATCATTCAACTTCCTAAGGTACAGCAAACTCCTTGCGATGTGTAAGTTCTTGAGCTTGTCATAAATTCATCAAAACAGCAATAAAACATGAATACAAATCTTTCGAATTCAGGTTTCATTTACCCGCAAATTATCTTCAATTTTGTAAAGTATTTTCATCTTTGTAAACGCTCAAAATCACAATTTTTTTTTTTATTTTTGAAAACAAAATTACGGAATGCTTTGTTTTATTTAAAGCTTAATTTTCTACAAATAAAAAGTCTGAAATAAAGTTGAAAATAGGTTTTTTTTTTGTATGAAAATAAAGTAGGCAAAAATTATTATAAACAGACCCTCGAAGTCCTTCAATTTCTAAGATTATGAAACACCCATCATACATAGTATCTTCTATCAACTTCATGCAACTGTACATTCAAGACTATACACTTTCTTTTATACTTTGACATACATACAATTTTCGTTGCAACTCGGTAATAATTCTTTGAAGTTATGGCAGCAGACCTTAACCTAAATCTAAGTGACGCATTACAAGACAACAACAAGAAAACAAAAAAAAAACTTCAAATTAATGTCATTTTATTTGTCATTAGAGATGCTGGCTGAAGACACAACATTCTCAAACACACACAGCCACTTCCTGTGAAAATATAATAGACCAAACACTAGACTATACTAAAACTTGCAACAAAGAGGCGAGAATTTCATTGGAACTCTGTGTATGAACATTTCAATTATCACTGCAGTATTACTCAGACGCAAGAATGTCTTGATCTAATAATGGAAGTCTTTGAGTCTACCGCATCCATTAGGGCGCGCGGCGGGTTCATGAAGATGATGGTGTGTTGGCGCGATCGCGACAGCACAGCAGCTTTTAGAGCTCACCCAGCCACTCAATGACAAAAACCTAAAATTGCATGCGCCAAGCTACCGCTGCAGTCATGATGATGTCTTTTTGCTCCCGATTTCCAACACAACACCCATTGGAGACAATGGGATTTGCCAGCAGCAGCAAAATCCCTGAATGGGACCAATGTGATGGCTGGCGATGCAGAAAATATAAATCAGTCGTGTGTGGAGTTTGTGGCTTCATTCTGACCTAAATAAATAAAACTAAAGCACTTAAAATGCAACCTGATTCGTTGTCGAGAATTGGGTCTGGGATGCAGAAGGAACTCAAATCAGTTTTTTTTTTTTTTTTTTTGAATTTTTTACCATTAACACACTTTAATCCTCCGGATGTATCTCCACCAAATAAACAAAATCCTTTCACCTTTTAATGGATTTCGCGTGTCAGAAGGAAGTGTCTTGTATTATATTTGCTTTTGCGACCATAAGCCCTTTTATATGTTGAATGACATGCAACAAGCATCTCGAAATCGATAACTACACACCGCCGAATAATGACCTCAATAAACATTCTGGTTCAAAAAAGTCCTTAAATTTTTTGGGCGTTATCTCTCTCTCTCGCAGGCAAGATGGACTTTCCAGTTAATTAAAGTTGACTGACCCAGATTTGGCCTTAGGGAAGAAACACTGAATGAAAGAAAAAAGGATGAATGGAGAGAAAAAAAAAACATTAATAATAATTAGGCACCAGAAGTGCATTGATTTAAATTTTTGGGTGTAAAAGGGAATTTGGGTTAATGGACTGGAATTTGACAGGCAAACGAAGTGATTGTGTGTGGATTTTGATTTATGTATGTTTTACAAATGAAGATTATCAGGAATCTTGTTTTTTGATACGAAGATAATAACGAAGAAGTACTTGATCAGAGCGAGATGTTGAGCTTATATGCTCAAATATCAAGGATAATAATGATGATGCCAGAACAAATTCACAAAAGCCGCTTTTTGACGTTAAGAAGGATTTAAAAGCCAACAATGGGAAATAATATTTTTTGGTAAGAAGTTTAAGATGCATATACAACATACATACTACATGACATGCTTTTCAGTTCTCGTTCTCGAAGTTGAGGAGAACTCAGCTTTTGTGTGACTCATCTCTGGGGTTCCAAAGTTAAAAGAACACATCGAACGAACCTTTGCAGCTTTATTACAGGTTGATGGTTACTACTTATCTCTACTCTTAAGTACTACATCAATGTTAACATGAAAAAATTTGAAGGTTTTGAATGAACAACAACAACTTGTGTCTGTTACTGGAGTTATAGCTATTTCACGGGGATCAACCCAATCATTAGTGGTTCTAAGTCGCTTATAATCAATTAATTTTGAAAATAGCTTGAGCAAGGCTTGAATTAAAACCTAGCGATTGGGAGGCCGACGCACTACTTTTTCTTAACCTTCAATATAAAATTTCAAAGGCAACACCACCACTGCGAGTGAAAAAGTTTAATTTTGGATATTTGCAAAGTCTGTAGCTGGATAACTGTATAGATGAAAATTACTCCTTAGTAATTTAGACGGGTCCGGCGAGTAGCCGTGTAAACCTTGACCCAAAAGCGAGTAGCTCTTTAGGGCGTCTATATTACTACAAGATTGGTTTAACTCCAGCGAGTTGCTTGTTAAAGTGAAACGCAATCGTTTAGTGTAGAATAAGAAGTGTAAGTTTTTATTTTGTTCTTCTCCTTTTATACAAAATTTTATCAATAAAAATGCCTGTATTGCTATTCAACAATACTTCGATATTCAATAGGAATTCCCATAAAATGCAGCATCAGCATAATAGCCATGCACTTCAAGTGTTTTGGGCTAGCTTGCTTATGATGCATATTTTACTACTATAAGTCAGCGACCCTTAATTATGTTTGTTTTTTCTTCATTCATTGAAAGTGTTGTTGTATATGAATTTGGTGTCATATTATATAGCTCGTGCACTGAAGGTGCCAGTTGAACTATATAAGCTATATGCACAATGCACTGAGTGTGCCAACGGAAATATAAATGTTGTGTTGTTTGTGCATTGGCTTTGCTATGGCTGATTATGAAATGTAATGCGATGGGAATATGGATATTAAATATCGAAGCAGGTTGAATGTTCTATTAATTGTTTTTATGTTTAAGGCAATTAATTAAGTGATCGCTGGTGCGATCCCTTCACATATTGAAGTCTCATACACTTCACACCAAAATCAAGATTGACCAAATGAGTATGAGTAATAATATCTCCTCTGTATTAATGATTTGCATCTCAGAAAGATTTATACGAGGCACTGTAAACTGAACTGTTTCAAAGCAAATTTCCTTTTGAAGGCTGTTTTCTGAAATATTGAAAAATTAACATCACATTGTCAAGTTCTCGAAAAAGAAAAAAAAAAAATGAGTCATACAAATCTGCGGGATGTTCAAGGCTGTGTAAAGAACATAGGTATATTTCATGTAAAAGTTTTTTTTTATAGAAATCAAAGTATATTTTTCTAATGGTTTTTTATGCGCTGAGCTCGAATCTGAAGTCAGAAAAATTCTATCACATCATGCCAAAAATCAGAAAAATAGTGTTTGAGACGTTCAAAATTCAATATCTCAAAAACTTTGCACGTTAGAGTTATTCTAGTACTTGATTCAAATTAAAAAGGTCAATGACCATTAGAAAAGTATAATTTGGTTTCCATGGAAAATTATTTCTCGCCAATATTACTGTCATTTACGGAAAAATCAATCTTAAAAATCGTTTTTTTGTATTTTTTTCAATTTTTCTCAATATTTTCTAAAACAAAAGTATAGTTTTTCCACACAATCTTTTTAAAAAACGGTTTTGAGCTAAATAATTGCATTCCAAACTTTTCAAAAATCAAACATTTTTTCGGTAACTTTTTTGATTGAAAAATAGGCTATTTTTTCAAATTAAATTCGTCAAAAATCCAAAAATTAACTTTTTGATCAAAAAAAATTTTTAGTAGATAGAAAACATAACAAAGTAATTTTTAACCAAGTTTTGTTAAAATCCAACTATTTTTGTTAAAGATAAAAATAAAAAATCAAAAACTCGTATTTTTGCATTTTTTTTTCAATATTTTTGAGGTTATAGAAAAAAATTGTTTGAGTAAAAGTTGCAGACATTTATACTACATATAACTTTTGCATTTTACTTTTTTCAATAGGACGTCTAATTTTGACAGAAATCCTAAAAAACCTGATTTTTGCCACCCACCCCACTTTTTCGCCCACACACCTACTTTCCCCCAATTTTTTTGTGGGCAATTTATTTTTCCCCTTTTATATACCATTTATCCTAAATTTTCCCACCACCCATAGGTATGCTGCTAATAATTTTTTTATTTTCAAAAATTATTGGCACTGGTCTATAAGTCCACTTTTTATTTAAGGAAAAAACGTATTTGTATAGGAATTGTTCTATATCCAATTTTGGGTTTTTAGTTTTAAAAAATATTTTAAAATAGTATGCACCTACTAATGAGGTAAAATTGTATATTTCATTCAAGAAAAAAGAACAAACTTTATAAAAAACATAATTTAAATGGCAAACGAGCAGAAAATTGTTTCTATAAACCAATTTGAAACTTAAAAATCGTGCCCTGTAAAATTTGCTTTTTGTAACTTAGAACAATTTTACTTTACGCCGACGATATGTCTCCGCTTATAGCTTTGTGCTACTTTAGACATTTGTGCTTAACTTCAAACCGATATTTATAGTAAACAAATGACATGCATTTTGTATTAAAGCCATCTTTCAATGAAAAAATTACTATGTGAAGTTGACATGCCCAGTGCTAATGTTTTTTTTTTTTTTTTTTCAAACCTGTCTGGTTCGATTGCCCAGGATAGGCCAAGAATTTTTTTCGCTAGCCCACTCTTAATTCTAAAATTATAACCGAATTATTTTTTTTTTTTTTTTTTCACTTCAAAAATCACAAGAAATAATTTTTTTTTTTATTCAGTTTAAAAATTTTTGATTTTGCACTGTGTTTCGTTTGCCCAAGGTTAGCCAGGATTGCTCAATTTTTATTTTCGCTATCCTACCCTTAGTTAAAAAATTATTATAGAAGCATTGTTTTTTGTTTTACCAAAAAAAAAAAAAGGAGTACGCATACGCCACAGTGACCTTTTCACGCACTGCGTCTCATATGCTATTTATTTGACTTGGAATTCTTGCTTGATTGAATGTAGTAGGTACATATAACATTCTTGTTAAGAAACTTAAGTTGATTTGTTTTATTTCACCTTAAAAACCACAAAATACAAATATTTTTTCAAGTGCAAATTTACATTGATTTTTTGGTTTGCCATATGAGCACCTAGAAAAGCTACATGCTTAGTATAATCAATCCAAACTTTTTTCAAAAGTATCAACAAATGTAAAATCTTCCAAGTAAATTTCGTCAACAGGTAGTACACAGACTTTTTTTTTGCAAATTTTGCTTATTATTTATTATTTTTAATTATTTCTCACTTTTTTTCAAAAAAAAAAAATTGTTTTATTTGTTTTATAAGGACAAGTAAAACTTAAAAAAAATATTTAAAAAAAAAAAAAAATTTAATCAAGATTACCTACAAAACCTAACATTTATTGAACTGTTACCAGCACCCTCTTGCGCTTAAGATAGCGAATTGAAATTTCACAACGTTAATGTTATAGATAAGTGGAACAAATTTAGCGGACCGAAAATAAAAAAAAAAACATTTTTGGACCACACATACACGTTCTCTAAAAAAAAAAGGAAAAAAATGTAATTAACGAAAAAAACGTGTTGTTATTTGTTCAAATTTCGATGACAAAGTGAGCATCTTTTTTATTCCAAATGCAACGATTTACCAACTTTCATCAATTTGTTTTCACTAAAAAAACACTATTTTAACCATGATATTCTTGTTTCTTGATTCTTGTTTCAAATCTCAAAAGTTGACAAAGTTGCTGAATTTCAATAGAGTACCACTACTATTAATTAATTTTTCTAATAAACCCTCACCTAAAAAAACACCCTTTCAAATGAAAAAAATGTATAGACTTATTTTATTAGTAATTCCCATTTCAAAGACAACAATTTTGAATAAGTAACGTGTGTGTACCTTTTACACCATTGATATTATTTCCAAAAAAAAAAAAACACCCTTTTACCTAAGATATTTGTATAGGCTGCTTAGACACTTGGTTTCTGTTATAAAGGAAAAATTTGTACCAATTTTCATAGATTTAACTTTTTGGTCCCAGTTTTTTTTATCCGAATTTTATCATTTCTTAAAAAACCATCCTTTCACTCAAGATAACTTTGTTGATTCTGTAGATTCTAAGTTTTTATAATTAAAAAAAAAAAAACTCTTTCACCAAGTTTAAAAATTTATAAAATTTATGTTAGCTGCTATACCATTATTATCACACATAACACAACCTCTCAAAAAAACACCCTATTACCAAAAATTTTTTTTTTAGATTTTTATGTAGGTATTTTTTCTCCCTTACTAACATCTTGAGAGCAAAGATTTTAAATTTTTTGGCAACAAGCTAAGATTTTCAAATTGTATCTTAGCTGAAACCAAGCAATATGATTCTTTTTGGGAAGGAGCTTTTACTGAAAAATAGCCTAACTCTAACTCCCTGTACTAATATTAACAGACCTTAACCTTGTTTATATTATTATCTAAGGAAAGTTATTAAATAAAATGCATAAATTTTTCCTAAGCATAAAATTGCTTTGAACCTCCTCTCTAACTCGCGATTTCATTTAAGCTGTCACTACGTACTCGTATAATATAAAATATTTCAATAGAGTAACTATCGTTAAATAAACTTTCCCATGACAAGTACTATTTTTAACTTAATTATGATATTAAATTTTATTGCAATAAATATAAAAACAACAAAAAATCTTCATCGAAACAAAAACAAGGCGCCTCCTTTCAGTAATTACATCAATTCTCAATCAGCAACTATCAGAGTTCGTTTTACCACCGCATCGAAGACTCCCCTATAATCAAACAAAACTCTGAGCACAAGACAAACAAGCCTTAGCCAATATAAACGTTGTTGGCACACAACAACTGCTCAAGCGGCTGCTGTTGCTATTTCTTGGTCGATTACAGTCTTAAATCACGCTGCATCCACGGGACGGTATTGTTCATTTGCGCAATGCGAGATTCAGAGACTCCTGTGCAGTCAATAGTTTTGCCGCGCTCGCGATTGCATGTGGCATAACAAACTTACTTCCCCATTACAACAACTCTCTCAAAGATCCCCCAACTAATTTATGACCAGATCAAGGCAATCCAATAATTTTTTGGTACTAATGCTATCAAATTTATTCCCGCGAATAGTTTGCGCGCATGCGCCTAAGAAGTCTATGAGCCTTGCGGAAGAATCCAGAACCAGAACCTTATAGCCTCCAGAGTCCAAAGAGAGCTTAAGACTCGCGGTATTATTTAATTTAATGAAGACTTGTAACGCAAGCCAATAGATAATAAAAATATCTTTCTAAAAGCCAGTCATTTGAAGACTATTTCTTTAAAGGTGGCAATGGATCTTATAGCTGAGGGTATTGCTTACAGCTTATATTGAAAAGGGAATTACCTATAGCGTTTTAATTAAGTACTCAAATAACTCTTGTGAAGTTAAATCACATAGCTGGAAAAGCGTATAGAAGTAGGCAGATCAGCATTGGAGGTCGCAAGTTGAAGTTATGATCATATAAGATTGATGGTTTATTGAATTTTGTGCAAATATTTTTAAATTCATATTCAAAGCTTGAATCAAAGCCGAAAAGAAATTTTTTGATTCTTTATTTGTTTTTTTGATTGTTAATTTGGTTTATTAATGATTTGCCATTCAAATTTGTAAAAATTTCTCAAAGAATCTTTGGACAAAAGAAAAATGTGAAAATATGTTAAATTTATTGAAACAATATTTTAATGATTTTGAATAGAAACCAATTCCAATTGAGAAAATGTTTACATTATGACTGAAATGTAACGTTACAATATTATCATAAATAATTACTTTTTATGGAAAAATAGTGACTTTTATTGGAGAGAAAAAAATGTAATGGTTGTAAAAGTTTGAATGCGTATATTTTAATGAAGCAAGTATGTGTATGTTAATTTGTCTATAAAAATAGTAGTTAGTAAGTATTGGTTGTCAACCGACGATTTTATTTATCAAAACAAACTCTATTTGGGTTTGATTTAACTTGGTAAAATCTCAAATAAATCGTTTACCATGAGTAGGAGGTTGTACAATTTTGCGAAATCACTCTACTATAAGCCACTGTACATTTCAGAAAAATATTTGTACAAAAAATTCTTTCAGCTATTTGTCATTTAATTTTTTAAAATCAGTATCAGTATCGAATTATTTATATCAAAAATGTTTCAGTATTTATTACTTTTTCCTCTTGTCGCACTGAATTTTGTACATTGTGTAAGGTAATAATGAAACTTAAAAAAAAAAAAAAAAAAAACAAATCGCTTTTCCATATTTTTGTTTTTAGACTTTCTATCATGAGATTACTTCAAAAACCACGGACATTATGTATGAACATAAATCTGGAAAATCATGCAAGAACTCAACACATCACAGAAATGACTAACAAATGTTGAAGAAAAGTAGCGAATGGCTAATGAACCAACAGGTTAGATTATTAATAAGTTTTTCTTCTGGCACCCTTCCATTGACTTTTTAAACATGCTATTTTAGGAGTAAGATCCTTTCCGCCTAAGGCTTGTTTTTTTTTTCTAAGAATCAGTCATTACACTTGCTTAACCTGACAGTTTAAGATCAATTCTAAAAAAAAGTTACGGTTTGAATCAGTTTAAGTGATGAACCAATAGTATTTCGTATCGCCTGAATTTTAGAACACTTTCGAAATTTTGTTTTTGAAAACACGGAATCAAGTCTTTATTAAATATGTCGGGTTCTGTTGTTTTAGAAATAAATGTGTAATTTAATGTGTTGATCAACAAATGTGTGCTCAAAAGTAACATCGGAATTCTCTGTTTTTACGCCATAGGCATTTTTTGGAGACAAAATAACACTGGTCTGCAAGGAAATCTTCCTTTAAATAAAACTATACTTTTCTAAAGGATTTTTGTATGCTGAGTCAGAATTGACCTAGCACGTCACGTTTTTTAGATATTCCCGTTAAAAAATCTCAAAAACCCATTTTGTTGCTGTTTTCGAAGAAATATTTTGGCATAATGTAATCTTTTTCAACTAAAATCGTTACGATTTATAAAAGAACTTATTTCAAATTCAATTCAAATTCTTTCAAATTCAATTTCAATCTTCTCAATATCTCTTTTCTTCTCCGAGATATCTTAATTTAAGTAAGTTTAGTAGGTTTGGCATATCTTACCATAATGAAACTGATCTCTAAAATTTAATATATCTTTCTCCCTAGAACAAAAGTATACTTTTCTAATGGACTTTAGTGTGCTGATTTTGAATCCGAACTCAAGAAATTTCGGTCAGCTCTGGTTTTTGAGATATAATAGTTTTTTTTTGAGATTTTCAAAAAAAAAAAAAAAACAACTTGATTTTGTGATACTTTAATGCGAATATCTTAAAATCCTGACGTGATAGAATTTTTTTGACTTCGGATTCTAACTCAGCACATCAAAAGCTTTAAGAAAAGTGTACTATTGTTTCTAGGAGAAACAAATTTGAAGCTTTAAAAGGTAGTTTATCGCATGGTTTATTACAAATGAGATATTTCTAAATAGAAAAATAGTATATAAAATTACAAAACACGTAAAAATTTTGTTTAATGTATTTTATTTTGCTTTTCTTTACATATTTGACTTTTTAAATATAATGGGCATTGATATTTTACATTTTCCTTAATTAAATTGCTTTTGTTCATGTAGGATTTACTAAAAAGTGAAGGATTTCGAAATGTCTGGTTTTTTTGTCAATCAGTATTTTAAAAAATGAGTAAACATGAATGTAAAAGAACATATTTGGTGTCAATCGATAGGTCATATTATGAAGAATAAGTCCTCCAAATGCGACAAATAGTTTTTATTTTTTGACAAATAGTTTTTATTTTTTGATTTTTTAGAATCTACTCACATTTTTAAAAAATCATTTTTACAAAAATGGTACCTGATAGAATTTTTTTGAAACCAGATTTAGATTCAGGAAAGCCTAATCTTTCATAATATCAAAAAATTATTTGAAGGAGAAAAAAAGGTAAATTTTGCAGACCAGTGTAATCAATCAAATCATTTTAATGACGATCTAATAACGCCTTTAGACAATGAAAGTAGTAAATAAAACTACCTATTTTTAAAAAATAAGGCTTCAAAAATTATTTTAGTCATTTTAAGTCTTTCTATTTATCTGCCAACATTATTAGGAGAAATTTGTAAGCCTAAAGGATCACGCATCCGAACAACTTTATAAAAACGGTAATTTAAAAAAAATTATGCCAAGGAAATATTTGTGTTGAATGGGCTGTTGAGAATGGGGTGTTTTGTCATATCAGTGTAACAGCTAGTTTCCGATATCGTTGCTAATCGTCTTCTTTTGTTTAAAAGAATATTAAGTATTTGCTTAAAGAAAATTGTAGTTTGTAAAAATCTGCAAAGTTACAGTGATTAATCTACAAATTAACAGATTTAAACAGTAAAAAAAAAAAAACAGTAAACAGTTTTTCTCTTCTGAGCGATTGAACTTTCAGACTTCAACATACTTCAGACTGACTTCTAATCACTTTTTACCAACTTCCAAAAAGGAGGAGGTATTCAATTCGCCTTTTTTTTATCTTTGTTACCTCATAACTTTGGATTGAGTAAACCAATTTTGATAATTCTTTCTTTATTGGAAAGCTGGGGCCTGTGTGGTCCCTTTTCAATTTGATTTAGTTCTGGCTATAGAAACTATGAGAAAAACCATAAAACCCAGTTTTGATCCATGGAAGTAGGTTTTGTTTTTCTTGTAAAAATGATTATTGATGACCAAATCAAATTTTTTAAAAATTTATTTGAACATTTTAATAATAAATATCGGTTAAATTTTAGATAAACGAAGAAATAAAAATTTTCAAAAAAGTTAAATTTTGAAAAAAAAAAAACTTTTCATACCATTTTTGGGTACTATTTTATTTATTAAAATTTTCTAATAAACTCAAAATTTTGCTCACAAAAAAGTGATTAAAATCTCTAATGTTCAATCGCTCAAAACAGAAAAACTGTTTGATGAATAGATCTGCAAATTTGCAGATTAATTTAATCTATATAAAGTTTCAATCATTAACCCTCTGTAGGCAAACTTCTTTTTTGCGAATTTGGTTTATGCTTTTTCACGGCGCTAGAACTTTTTTCGGTCTCACTATTTTATGGAGAATCATATATGAAATTGATGTAGAATTTTCTGAGGAATTCGAATACTGTATTTACATTTCCAAAAAATGTATTTTCACCCTAATAAAGATGTTCATTCTTGTCCTACCAAGAGGGTTAAGCCTCATTTTAATCTTATCACCCATAGTTATTAAAAAAGGTAGATTTATAAACAATCGTAAAATGGTCTATTTTGATAGTTTTTCTAAATTCCTGTCAAATGTAAGAAAAATATGTACTTTATATACACTTGAATTTTTTGTAAAGTAATCACTTGTTGATTTATTGATAGTCAAATTGAAGAGTGATATTGTAGTTTGAAAAAATTGTAATAGAAGGCTTGTATTTTCTATTACTCAGTTGCTACTCATTTTTGATTTTATTCGCAAAACAATAATAAAAATTACACAAGTAAGTATTTGTTTCTATTGTTTTTCGAATAAAATAAAAAAATGAGTAGCTACTGAGTTGTAGAAAAAACACGCCTAGAGTAAATCAAAAAGAAACTTTATTTATTATTATATTTATTTCCAAAAATAAAAATTATTGTATCAAAAAAAAATTTAGGTAACTAAATCCCTCTAAAAATTCAATAGGATACCATTTTAATCATTTGTTTTAATAATAATTTTTTCTTACCCTACATTAAAGTAATACGTATTATCATTATTATTTTAATCCCAAACTAAATTTCTAGATTATATTTCCACATGTTAACATTTTTAGCACCAATGATATTTAAATTAAAGTCAATTTCTATTTTATATTTTAATGATGATTATGAATATATTTCTGCGTTTATTAACACCAAAGCAGTGTTCTTTAAGCTCCTTTAAAGTTTGCAAATTCACATGACCCAAAAATACCATAAATCATAACGCAATTTGTCATAAAAAATATTAAAATACCACAAATAAAAAAATATAATCTGATACTAAACATAAATTAATCTATCATTTATTATCCCTTGAGGTGCTATTTACTTTTATCGGACATCAATAATATAAATTTTAAAGTTCCATAGCTCCATGGGAAACAATTAAATATTTCCCACATTAATTGGGACAGTATCAAAAAAAAAAACTTCATTTGACACACACAAAATTTATAAGAATCACATTTCATTTATGCATTAATTTGACTTAAATTAAGAGCAAAATTGTCTTTAAGTCGATTCATTATTTAAAATACCATCAGCCACCCAGATTGTCGTACCTGTAAATAAGTTACAATTCAACTCGTTGTTGTTAATTTATGACCAACTTTATCTCAAAAAAAGAATCTTATTTTCAATTCAATTACAATTGGAACCAATGACACAAAAAAAATTAGATAGAAATTGATTCGAAAGACTTTTTATTTAGGTTAGATGTGTTTTATATTTGAACTTCTGCAGAACTTCCGTTGGGAACTTTTCAACTGATGATCTCAAGAGTGGAATGAATGAAAACGAAAGCGAATTCACCTTAATCCGATTTTTTTTTTTTTCATTTTTCTTTAAAAAGAATACGGGTATTGAATATTTATAGCTGAATTTGAAAAGATCTGTGATACCCATACCGGAAGATCCAATAGAAATCGATGGGAATTGTTTGTCATTTAGAAGAAGAAAAAAAAAACTGATTCATTATTTCTAAAATATCACCAGCAAAAGAGACAGTTTGTGTAAAGATATTTTTCCAATACCACAAGCTTGTAGGCATTTAGAGCGGGTAATCGAAGTTATATGAATGCTATAGATACTTCAAAAGAAGCCGAAAGTAAAATGATGTAAAAAAAGAAGGGAAATACATCAAATGAGATGAAAATAAAAATTGAATACAAAGTTAATGAGAAGTTAATATGAATAAATGCAACCATAAAATCGACCACACAAGATGTTTCTAAATTATTTTAAATGAACTTTCAATTTTCTGGGAATAATATAAAATACACAAACCTTTTTTCTTTTTTTATAGAAACTATTTATTTTCTACAAAAAAAAATAAAAAACTATGAATCTAAACATTCACCTCAATCACGTAGACAACTCTCAGTTTTCGCCACAAAAAACACAAAAAAGAATAAAATAGATAAAACAAAATAAAACAATGAAATTTAACAGTTCTATGCCTACGCAAAATATCAATTGCAAAAATCTTCTCAAACAAAGTTTTCTACACACCATCGTCAACCACCCACTTAGTGCTTGATTTTTCCATCGAACAAGACTCGCTGTGAATATTCAATTCAAATGAAAGTTGTGCACCCATCTCTGCTATTAGCACCATCTATCAATTGCACATTTTCGATTCGAGTGGGAAGATACAGAAGACACAATTTGCATAGTTCTTTTTTGTTTTCTTCGTATTTTTTATTTTCTCTCTCAAAGATTCCGTGGTTTCAATCAAATTGGCCTAATAACGATTATATACTAAAAGTTCCCTTGGGCAAAAAAAGCTTTTTTAAAATAGTTGCAAAAAATCAATAGCGAAAAAATAGGTGCAATTGTCGATTCAAAAAATAGATTCAAATTACTTTTAGCCCTGCAAACACAAAACCACTTTGCGCAGAGCCCAAACACGACTAAAATTATGATGAAACCCATAAATAAATCTGATTTCGAACTAGATTCTTAGATTAGCAGGTGGCGATCACACCGCGGCGCAAACAGCTCTCTGTCAGCATTTTTTTTTATGCTTGGTGAATCTTGGATGATCAATTGATTGATTAGTAGAATGACGGCGGCGGCGGCGCCCGTCGCAATGAATTTTTGTTTTTTTTTTTCTCCAAAGAAGTTAAAGAGTTTCAAGGCGAAGAAAAAAAAAATCACAATCAGAAATAGCCGTTTGATGATAGTTGGGGTTTTTGTTAGGTGCGGTAGACTGACAAGGTGATGGGAATTTAAAATTGCAATGGAGAAACATGTTTGGAGTATGTATACTTGTAAATTACCGTTAATGTTTGTTTTTCCGACTAAATAAATATTTTATTATTTTTATTTGTCAAGTTTGCTCATATTATATGCAATTGGAATAAGAAAATCAAATAATTTTGAGCGTGATCCAAAAATTTCCAAGTAAACGAAAGAGTTGATGTCCGAACTCGAAAAATTGTTATTGTCCACATGTGCTGGAAAATGTCAATGAACTTCATGTTTTTGCTTTAAAATTAAAAGAAACCATAAATATCACAAATAAAAAGGTATAATTGGTTGAAAAATATAAGTTTAACGCTTTTAAAGAAATTCTTTTGTATACACAACGTTTACGTAAGACATATCATAATTTTACAACGTGATGATGATGATGATTTAATTTATTCATTTATTGTTTATATCAACAATCAGAGCATCTATGAAAACAGTTAAATGTACTATTGGACATGCTTTAATATTTACTTTCTTTATTTACATGACAATGTTAGACAAGAGCATTAGACACTTTTCTTTACTTTTGATTTCATTGGGTTAAGATTTCAATCGAAACAACAGGTCAAATTAAATATTTATCTTTCACGTTATTGGTATGTGATTTTATTTTATTTTTGATAAAAGAAGCCTACAAATGTAGATATTTATGTTTTAGGCATAATTTATTGAGATAAATTAATTATTTAAGGCACATTCTCTAAAAGTTTTATTTCTGTGAATGTGATTCCTACGTGATTAAGAGATTTTTTTTTTTTTAAATAGTGAAAATACGGCACGTTTTTACTTTTATTTTTATTGTCTTAAAACATTTTTGGGAATGTCGTGCTTGAAAGTAGTTATAAGGAGCATAATTCGCCTTCGTACCGGACTTATCGTGATATACCTACACATCTTGTCATTAGACATTTTTTTTTTTTGTTTAAGAGCGGTAAATAATCCTTTTTTTTCATAAATTTTATTATATTAATTAATTGAAATTATGCGTTTTATAATTTTGTATTAAATTGTTTAACAAAAAAATCTTTTTAGAGCAAATCATTTATTTCCCACCCGTGACAATTATTTATTTCACCCCCGTGACATTTATTCCTCATTTTTTATATATAGACAATATTTTTAGTATTCATTCTATTCTTATTATAGAAGCCATGAATGTGTTGTAAAATAAATCAAAAAAATTTGAACCAAATTTGAAATTTATTCGCAGTTATTCCATAAAAATGTAACCCTTATTGGTCCCACCCGTGACATATTTTTTTTTTTTTGTCTAATTTAATTCGTCAGTAAATTTTACTGTGGGTTTAATGAAAGTCCACGGTAATAAGTGTCCCACCCGTAACGATGGAATAACCAACCCTTCTAGTGAAAAATTATACTTTAATTAAACTTTACTATCCTTAAACGAATTTAAAACAGCTTTGAAAATGTATGTTTTTCTTTTTTGAAAATTATCCTTTAGTCCAGTCATTATATACATTTGGAAATGCAAAATGACCGAGAAAGCTAAATTTTGGATATGTTCTCAAGTAGCACAAAAGTCTAAGATACACCAAAATATTTGGTGTATTTTTTGCACTTTCGTGATATGCATTTTGAATATAAAAAATACACCATTTTCTCGTATAAAATAAACTCCGGTGGTTAAAAAAATATACCGATTTTGGTGTATAAATGGCACTAGTGGTATATTAAATGATCTGTTTTTGGTGAAAATTATCCCTTTGAAATTGAAAAATACACAATAAATCTATGGATAAAATACACCATTTAAATTATTCTAATTTAAAATTTGAACCAAAGTTTATTTTTTATCTCAAACAGTTTGATGAATTCTAATTCACACCATTTCTTATGAAATAAATGAAAATGAATTTTTATTCACTTTCATAATATTGCCATAAGAAACCAATGGTTAAATATGATTTTGTTTGCCAAATTTTAAAACGAAACACATTCTATCTACTAATTTTAGATGCTACCCCCTCTAAAAATCGAGCGCCTCAAAAATGTCAGTGAATTAATGATTTTTTTTTTCGATTTTAAGAATCCATTTTTCAAAAATTATAATTTTTGTGTTGTTTTACATTTTTTTAAGAAAAGTTATTTTATAATGAATCGAAAAAACTAAGAATGCGGGACTATTAGGTCGATAAATATACTATTTTAATAAAATAATTAATCGCTGTCTTCTATTTTTAAATGGCGTCCATTGAAAAATATGGCGTCTCCCACATATGCATTTCGGTGAATTTTATGTCCACAGGGTGTGCTTTCTACACCAAACAGAGTGTACAAAATAAACCGTTTTGGTTGATTTCAGAATCAAATAATTTTATGCACCATTAATGGTATATTATAAAAACAACTGAATATCGGTGTATTTTTTGCATGGAATCTTAAAAAAATGTTGAAATTTTGTACAGAAAAGACAGTGGTATAATTTTTATACCACTAATTTTGAGAAATACACCGTATTTTTTCAATTTTCTCAATTTTACACCAAAATTAATGAATTTACACCAATTTATACACAAGTGTGCTACTTGAGTTGTAGGTAGGGGGTGCTTAAAAAAGCTTAACTTGAAGTTTTCGACCAAGATTTCCTATGAGCTTTTTCCGCAAAAATTTTTTTGACAATAACTCGGCTATTCTTCGAGATACGAAAATTTTACAAGAAGCTTTTTTGTAGCTTTTACCATGTTCTATAATTTATGCATACACATTTTTTGCGTATCATGAACCGTTTTCGAGATATCGATCAAAAAAGTCAAAAATTTACCACATGCGATTTGTTTTTTGACATTATCTATTTTTTGGTGATGAATATCCAAAAAAAATATTAAAATCAAATATGTAGACCCTGTTCACACCTACAATTTCTTAGGTGCTTCTTGTAAAATTTGACTCCCAGAAATAATTTTTTCCCCCTTTATATGTATATAACCAAATTGATAAAGTATAGGTGAAACTAAAGAGAATTTGAAAAAAGGGCTCGTTTTTTAATTACTTTTAACAAAAATTATAATTTTTGGAATCCATCAAATCGAAAATGTAATTACTTTTGACCTTAATTCCGGATCGTACCCCTTGGTCAGAATAATTTAGTTGGACGGTCAGAATACTGGATCTTTATAAAATTCACATTTGTCCAATTTAATTTACCCATATCTTTGTGCCCAACCCAATATCGCACAAACAAGAAAAATAAAAAAAAATACTGCTTAAAGGATTTTCGCATAAGCTTTTTCATTCCCTAAAACATTAATCATCCTCATAAATACTTTTTATTTAATCTGAAAATAATTATCTCCAAGTTCACTGACACAATCTTAGTTTGCTTACGCCCGCACAATTTCTCACGAAAAAAAATCATCATCTCTCTTTCTTGAAATAATTTATTACAAAAGTACTAAACAAAAATAAAAAAAAAAAGATGTAAAACAAACTGGCAATCTAATTAAAACGGTCTCAGTTCTCACGCAGTGTGGTCTTGATTCTTTGAAACGTCTGACACCCATCTAACACACCTACTTCTTGCGTAACCTAATAATTAAAAACTGTTTGTATGTTTTTGTTTTAGTGTAATTCTAATTCTGATTTGCAGAGTAACCATGTATTTATGACCCATCGCTCGAGAATTTGTTGTTAAATTAACATAGAAAAATAAAAATAATTCTTGACTCCTATTTTTATGGCTGGAAACTGTTAGCCATGTTCTTTAATTGTTACTTGCGTTCCAAAAAAACTAAAAAAAAGTGTAACCCTTCCGGTTTGACATTTGCAACAAAACGGATCGGACTGGCACACACTCAAACAAACAAACAAACACACCCCACAACTTTAGGTGTCAAAATATACGTCAACAGTCTATCAATTACACCTGCTTGGCCAATAGCCATGGCAATGTAGTGGTCAATAACTCGATCGAGCGCATATCGAAGACCACAATCAAAACAAAGTGGTTCATTATGTGAATTGTGTCAGTCGATTACCATAAATGTGCTGTGAACATACCACACCACCGCCATCACCATTTCATCGCCAATGGACAACATAGCGACAACAACGCGCTAACAACAGCGGCGACTACGACAACATCATCATCATCATCATCATCTGCGGAATCGTTCTGAGAATGCGGGGGCGTTTTCCAGTTGCAATAGTTTGCAATGGAATTTCGCGTGTTTAATGTAGCCATGTGAACTGTCAATACGACTCGACTGTGTGGAAATGACAGCTCGACTTTGGCATATCTACCTGTCGCGCGCGCAATGTGCGCTGACTTGGCTATGTGTGCAGCTCGATCGAGGTAAATTGGACGTGACCATCGCATTAACCGTGTTACGGAGACATTTTTTTTTTTGTTGGCTTGTTCTAGTACGTTCGTTTCTATATGGACTCTCGGTCGGTCGTCCGATCTTGTTCGGATGTCGTACTCCTAAATGACCAGACTACTTCGCGCAGTCGATTCGCAAAAATTTTGTTCATTTTAGTTTTTTTTTTGTTCTTTTTCTAAAAATGTTAGTTCCGTGGTAGGTTGTTGCTTTCCTTATTTTGCGCCTAAAGAAGTTGCAAGGGGGTAAAGTTTTTTTTGTGTTTTTTTTGTCCGCCAACGACAACTTCGGCGACTTACGACGATTTAAACTTAAAATTGCAAAAAACGGATTCCATTGTATATTGCAACAGCGATGCCATTGCGCGCGCATTGCGGATTAAAGAAGAAGCTATATGGTACTATAGCGGAAAAACAACTTTCTTTTTATTGCAGAAAGAAGAAGATGGAACGGGCTTTTTTTGTATTTTTTCGTTAGTTTTTCCAGAGTTTGCCGGCCATTTATGGGCATTTCTTTTTTTTGCAAAGTATTTTTTTTTTTTTGTGTTTTTTGTTTTCATTTCCGACCACAGAGAGTTGACAGGTTGGTTCTGTTGTTGTTTTTTTTTTTTTTTGGTTCACATTAAAAGAATGAAGAAGTTGATATTCTTTAACCTTATGAAGTGATTAGACGAGATTATTATAATTTTTTTTTTTTTTTCGTTTGTTTCATTAGCTGATATGTTGCATAGTTTAATTTATTTATTTTTTTTTTATTTTTCTTCAAATTGGTTAAACAACTTTCTCCTATTGAATGATGTTTTTTTTCGTTTGTTAGTTTTTAATATCTCTTTTTAATGTAAATGTTTTAAGATGAGGTTTTTTTTTGGTGACATTAATGACTTTGTTCTAATCAGGTAATTTGTAGAAAAATGAAATTGTTATACTAATGAGAGTTTTTTACGGTTTTAAATGTGCGTAAAATTGGAGTAGGTTTTTTTTCCAACTTGTTTATAGCCTTGAACATGTGTTTTTGATGAAAATTGTCACATTAAAAATGTTGTAGGACAAACGAAAGAAAAATTAGGGTTAAAGTGAAACTGGCTTTTTATTGTGGGCAAGGGGGACTATTTTACCGGGTTTTGCTTGTCGGGGTTTGAATCTATCCTAGATAAACTTGGTTTTAAGGGCACTACATTTTTTTCAGAGAAAAACATCAGAAATGAGAATATTTCTTGCTCAAAAAATGTTCACTATGGTGTATGAGTAATATTTTCTTAAATAGACAAAATTAAATGTTTGTTACATGTTTGCTTGCGGTAAAGATACTATTGACTAAATTAAGGTTTTGTTAAAAAAAAGAAGTGGTTGTCTGTAAAGTGGGTTTACGGACGATAATTTTAGGTGATAACGTCATCAGAAAACATGTTGTGTGCTTTTGTTAAAAAAATGATCTAAAAATTATTTATTTCTCAAACTTTCTCTTAAAAAAATTTATAACACAATAAATCTTATAGTAAAGTAAAGTGTTTAAGAGAAAGACTAAGACCTTTCATATTTGAATCTGTATGTTTTGTAGAAAAACGGAAAAAAAAAGTTTTTGAATCTTATCATAATTTACAAGAAAAACCTAAACAAATACCTTTTTTTCTTATTATATTAATTTTTTTTTTTTTATGAAAAGCTTACAAATAATTAACACCGTTAAAAAGTTAAATATTTTTTTTATATTTCTGAAGAATAAAAACCATACTTAAATGTTTACAATGCTTAAAAGGTATAAAAATAAATTTATTGAAAACAATCATTTTTCATGAAAAAATTGAAAAAATCAAACTTTTTTTCTTCTAACACCATTAAATCCATTTTTTTATATAAATTTTATAATATCTGAAAGCCTAATTGTTTGAGCTCAAAATAAATATAAACAATGGTTAAAAACGGTCAAAAAACTTGGGACATGCATGCGCACAACTATCAACTATTTTCTTTAACTCTGAACGCTCCAAAAAAAAAAACTGCTAACAATGAAAACCCACCCCTAAAAAAGTATGTGTTTTTCAAAAATTCATATTTCGAAACGCAGAGACTTAAAAAAAAATCCGTTTGAGACCCATAATTTTTGTTATTATCTTTGAATTGCTTTTTTTCAAATTGTCAAAAAATATTTTCTCTACCTACAGTGGTGGAAAAATAAATTAGAAACACACTCTTTCTTTTTAAAATGTATATGTATGTTCTTAATATAAATAAAAAATATTAGAAATATTTTTTAACAGAGACATTTGAAGAGCTCGATATTTTACTAAGAATCTCCTTTTTATTGCACCCCTTTTTTTTCAAATATAAGGGGTTGGTCTGTCAGGAATTGTTAAGGACGTTTTATTTTTTTTTTTTTCGGAACATGTGATGGCATTTTTCGAGGACTGCAACCTCATAAACCAACTTATAGAAATCAGTTGGTGATAGTCCTTTTTATTAATTGTACGTTTAATTAATTTACCAAGTTTAGCCAATGTAAATGCTAAAAATCAAAAACAGGATGATTTTTAATAGTTTTTCCTCGGTGTTTCTAATAATTATATTTCCACACAAAATTGGACTATATTTTAGATTTTTTGCAATATTTTTCTTTTTTTTGGATAAATTCTAAAAATTTTTTCTAAATGTTACAAGGATTGTATCATCACTCATGTTTGCTAAAAATTTGTTTAATATTTTGTATTTATAGCAAGAAAAAAATAACTTTTTGTAAACAAAGGAGAACGTTTCTAATTATTTTGCCACCACTGTATATCATAATAACACTGGTCAACAACAACAAAACTTTTTGAATAGTGAAATCGCACAAGACATTCAATTTTTTCTGCCCTGTTCGATTTCACAAGTTTAAAAGTTTTTTTTTTATAGAAATCAAACTATATTTTTCTAATGGTTTTTTGTGCGCTGAGCTCGAATCTGAAGTCAGAAAAATTCTATCACATCACGTTTTTGACATATTACCATGCCAAATATCAGAAAAATAGTGTACAAAAGTATAGTTTTTCCACACAATCTTTAAAAAACGGTTGCTAAATAATAGCATTCCAAACTTTTCAAAAATCAAACATTTTTTCGGTAACTTTTTTGATTGAAAAATAGACTATTTTTTCAAATTAAATTTGCCAAAAATCCAAAAATTAACTTTTTGATCAAAAAACATTTTTAATAGATAGAAAACATAACAAAGTAATTTTTAACCAAGTTTTGTTAAAATCCAACTATTTTTGTTAAAGATAAAAATAAAAAATAAAAAAATCGTATTTTTGCATTTTTTTTCAATATTTTTGAGGTTATAGAAAAAAATTGTTTGAGTAAAAGTTGTAGACATTTATACTACCTACAACTTTTGTATTTGACTTTTTTCGATAGGACGTCTAATTTTGACAGAAATCGTAAAAAACCATGATTTTTGACACCAACCCCACTTTTTCGCCCACCCACCCCCTTTCCCCCAATTTTTTTGTGGGCAATTTATTTTTCCTCTTTCATATACCATTTATCCTAAATTTTCCCACCACCCATATGCTGCTAATAATTTTTTTATTTTAAAAAATTATTGGCACTGGTCTATTAGGTTAGCTATAGAATATTTTTGTATCTTCAAATAGTTTATTTTTAATTTTTGAATTGAAATTTTTACCGCACTACTAAAAATTTCAGGTAAAATAGGAGAAAATGGCGTCACTTTTTCGTGGATATGCTGCCATGGTTCATCGATTTATAAGACGTTATCATCACGTCAAAAAAAAAAAAAAAAAAAAACGAAGAAGATTTCATTAAAAAGTTTTGTTCATTCCCAATCATCATCTGAAATGTAAAAATATTTACATAAGTGTGTCACATTTCAAACACAATTAAAGTATAACCATTCTTTTTTAATTAACTCTTCATTCTGCTGATTATCGAATAGCCTCAAATGTCATAACGGTTACATCTTCTGTGACAGCATATAATACCCTATGGACCTTAAAATACCATAAGTTTATAACTGTTTTGCCTTTAGGGTAAAGTTTTAATTAAATCTTCCCACCATCCATGCAATAACTGCCAATAGCAAAACAAATCAATCAGACCATCAAAGATCCAAAAAGAAAAACAGACCTTTTTCAAATTAATTTTAATTCCCCGCGCGTAAAATATCAATTTGTCATAATACACCTTAGTAATTTTTTCTTACTTTATTTAAAAAAAAAAAAACCACAGCTTCAGTTACCAGCTTTAACCACCACTAATTACCACAACGGAACTGCTGTATACAATCTGCAACCAGTCGAAGCTAATTAAACCGAAACCTTCTTCACCAACAAAAGAGTATCTTTTACTTAACATTTGTTTATCTTTTGCTGCGCAGGCGCACACAGCTCTTACTTCTAATGCAAACGCAGAGAAGTTTACTCGAGCATTAATCGTCTGTGGAGTCCATCCGTCGCGTCTTGGTTCTTCGCGATATGCATATATGAAGCTCAACTTGTGCACAGTCCATTTGTGCACAGCAGTTCTATTAGGCTTAGTGGAGGCGATGACGCGATGCGACGACGACGACCATAGTCTCTCATTAAATGCAGACATCCTCCTCCTGTATACACACACAAGCTAGCGCATTCAATTGAAGGTATAATACTGTGTTGTGACATGTCCCAGATAACCAAAGCGAGGAGAACTTTTTTGGTCCGGATGATCGAGTAAGCGAACGCGTGCGCTCGCGCTCCATTGCCATGCCATTGCCGCTACAGTGGGATTGCAATTGACAGCCGCCTCATAGCGATTCGATGAGCCTGGCAGCCTGACCAAGACACCGTTTGTCAATTCATTAGGAGCACTACTCTCGTGAATGACCCACTGAACTGGTGATGACGCCAACATCTCAGAATGGTGATAGTGTGCTGGGGGTACCTACAGTGGTATAAATTAATTTTTTTCCAAGCGAAAATTCTAAAATTTGTTAAAGAAAAGTCTAAAATAGTGGTAACATGGATGAAGCTTGAGGAAGATGTGAAGATTTTTTGTAAAGCGGGAATGATAGAAGGTGGGAATATTCAAAGAAATGGTTGAACTTTTGACAATTTTTAATCATTTTTCCTAATATTTTGAACCACTGTAAAATCGCGGCGAATTGGCATTGACTTTTCGGATAAATTCTCCGCCAGAGGCGCGTGGGAACTCGTGACCACACGACATCCACGACGACGCAAGCTGTCGATGAGCAGCGCAGCGTGTGCGCTGACATGTTAGGAAGCCAAAACCGAAGCCAATGCATTCACGGGACATGTTTCTATGTTATATTTGTGTTATATTTGAATAAATGGAAGAAATATTGAGTGATGGTGCCATATGAACCGTTTTTTTTTTCACTCTAGGACTTGTTCCGAAAAATAAAAACGGAAGGTGGCATATAGGTGTACTAAATATAATTTACAGCTAATTCAGAGCGCCAGATAAATTCCGGAAAATTATTAATTCACTCCAGAGGCTATCAGCCAGCTTAGATCTCACTCAGCACTTTTCATCATGATCATCATCATCTTCATCATCATTAGAATGATCGCAGCGGTAAGATAGATAGTAGATATGCCGAAGATCACAACTACCGTAGCTGGTCAGATTTCCACGGTTGTGGTCTTCCTGGGTCGCGACGCGGATCGCGCGCAGTGCAGCCGTATATAAAACAATCACACACATCAGCATGGCTAACAGAGAACCGTAAATAACTTGGGCTAACCGCGACTTTGTCAGTCATTGGCCGCTGTTTTCTATTTTCTGGGTTCTGCTGGATGCTTGCTCTTAGCGCGCACAGATAAATCACATTTCAAATGAAGAACAAAATAAAAAAAAATACAAAATTGTAATTCTTTGCGAGAATTTGCATTTGCGCGCAATTGTTTTGTATCATGCGCGATTCTGATGGCATCTTATTTCAAGTCTTCGAGTGTGTTTGTGTGCATTTTGGAAGCGTGTGAGCGAATGCATTTAAATGTTAATTTGTTGTCTAGATGAATTTCTTGTAATTTGCCTTCTGCTACAATGTTTACTTTATAAGATTGCTTTTCATTGCAAAACTAGGAAGTGTAAGACCGGAAGAGTTATACCTTCATACTCGTAGAATGTTGTATAGTTGGTACCTAAACCTGGTTGGACTTATAGCTGGAGGGCTACCGCCATCCATTCAAAAGATGTTAGAATGATACAGTTAATTAACTTGATTGGCAATAGGGGAATTGTGCTCTGTTAAAGGTCTTTGTGAATCTTTTTTTAGAAAATTCTTTTCATACCGAATAGGCATTGAAATGTCTTTTTCTAGGAAACTTGAAGATACCTACGTTTTTTTTGCAGATATGTGGATTGGCCTCGGGCTGGTTTAAATTAAGACAACTTAAAGTAGATTTGTGAGGTGATGATTTATATTGGATGCAAATTCGAATTTATTTTTTTTTTTTTTTTTTGGTTAAACTATTTAGATGGAAATCTAAAAAAAAAAATCATGTGTGGAATTCACACGTGGTAGAAGTGAAACCTTAAAAAATCATTTTTCTTGCAAAAAAAAAAATAGAAAAAATCTACCTATTTTTATTCTACCAACTTCAAATCCATGTTTTTTATATGACAAGCTATATAAATTTTATATCATCTGAAAGCTTATTGTCTAAGCTCAAAATATATATATCGATCAGGTCTATGAGACATCCACAAAGAGAGCTAGAATTGTTTGAACTCGATCAATTTCCATGAAAAAAAGCGAAAAAAAACACTGATTTTTGTCTTCTCACGCTATTAAATGCATTTTTTCCCTAATAACCTGTAAAAAATTTTATACCATCTGAAAGCTTATTGTCTTACCTCAAAATATATATATCGATCAAGTCTATGAGACATCTACAAAAGAGCTAGAATTTTTTGAACTCGATGAAATTTCATCAAAAAAAAGCAAAAAAAAACATTTATTTTTATGTTCTCATGCTATTAAATCAATTTTTTTGTTTGACAACCTATTAAAAATTTTATACCATGTGAAAGCTTATTGTTTCACCTTGTAAAATGATGCATAAACCTTATTTCAATGATGTCTACAAGAGAAGTTAGAATTTTTTAAAGTCAACCATGTCGAATTTCCAGACTGAGATTACGGTACTTCCTACACTGTTAGCTGGTCATCGCCAACAGATCTCCACAGGTGTTTTGAGGTATTTTTCAATTTTTTCAATTTAATATTGTGTAACTTGTAGAGCACGTAACGTTATGTGTGATATATCAAATAAAAGGTTATGTTATCAGCATGCGTATTAAAGTTAAATCAAATTTGCATGTGCACTAGATCTAAAGATATAACGGGTGTTGGAAAAGAACATCTTTTTACCGTTATCTCCGAATTTTGGATATGAAATTTTGTACAATTATAATTTATTTAATTACCTATCTACAGTACAAATTTCATTCATCTATCTATTAAAACAAAAAAGTAATAACAAGTTGAAGTCGTGTCGCGTTTTCGTTTCATCTTGTTTCAAATCACTACGATACTAAAGAAGTTTTCACTTAAAAAAAAAAAACAAATTCCGCCTTTACCATGTTTCTTAGTGAAGAAGTTAAAATATCAGGGTCTAAAGTAATTTAAATTTGATATCCTACGAAAAATTGTCATAAGTATACAGGGTGTCCCAAAAGTCAACGTCGAAACGAAAACGGTAGATAAGTTAGGTGGTGACAGTTATCAGAAAAATAATAAAAAAAATCGCAGGGATATATTTTGTGAGTTATGGGCATTCGAAAAAAAAAATCGAAAAAATGGTCACCCTGTGACGGTTTTTCATGTGCCGTGTATACAAATCTTAATTTTTCTCATTTTTTTCTTTTACTACGGAACCTTGAATAACCCTGCTTCCAAATTATAAATAAAAATTCAAAAATTTTAACTCAGCTGCATCAGTTTTAAAGTAAATATTACTTTTTTGCCCAACTAAGTACTAAAAAATTTTACAAGACTCAAATTCAATGAACCGTAGTGTAAAAAAATGCACTACGATATTTCGGCAAGTTATCTTTAAAGTTGGTGTGTTCAATTCTATTTTCAAAATGGTATAAAATTGTTGAGAATATTCCATAAATAACCGAGATATTCAAAGTTTTGACCAAAGATTAATAAAATCGATATGCTATAAATGTGGTACTTTTTCGATACATATTCATACAGGGTATTAGGCAATTTTGTAAAATGGTTTTTGTTCATGCACCAAATTAAAAACAATTTCTAACAGTTTCTATCATTATAACCAAAAATAATTCTTAGATTTTCGCAGTTAAGAGACCTGGCCACCCTGGAATTTCTTTTTTTTTTCTCATTATTGTTTAATTTGTTTTTAATAAATAATACATAAAAATGTAGTAAATTTTAAAGACTTTTGTGAATTGAAAAACTCAAAATTGGGCAAGTTAAGCGAGCCCATAATACACATTTTTTTGTATAATCGTTCAAAAATACTAGCCAGTTGCCAGTACCTCTTACAGTTATCAAAATTGACTTACAAAAGTGCTAAATTTTTTGAAACTTAAATTTTTAGACCCCTGATTCTGGAAAAGCTAACAAGTCGGTTGTGAATAAAATTTTTCAAACAATTTTGTTTCGATTCGAAAAAAAGCGAACTCGAGATAACATTATGACATTACGATAATAGAGAATGTAAAAAAAATAGTGTCATTTTTTTTGAAAACAGACCAATCCATTTTATTGAAACTTGATTTCTTTCTTTTTTAATGGCACACCATTATTTTATTTTGAACTATTTTGTTTAAAATAAATATATTTTAAAAGATTTTCAAAAAACAAATTTCAAAAAATTCTTTGATCGATTAAATAGTCGGGTTAGGAAGAGTGTAAGCCCAACAACGGTCGGCTGACTTTTGATCGTAATAGACTGACTAACAGCCACATAAAAGCAATTTTTTGAAGAAAGAAAATTTGGATTAACAACAAACAGTTTTTTATGTTAAGTTCCACAACACTTCAAAGGAGAATGGGCATTTTGGACGTTGAGCGGCCATCAATAAAATTGGTAACAAATGAAAGAATAATAGCCCAGGAAAAACTTTTACTATGGACGTTTCGCTGTATTGCGTTAAGAATGCAAGATAATGCAGTATTAGTATTGTTAATGCATTGTTCAATGTATGAAGGAAAAACTGATTTATATTTTTATATGGAATTTAAAATATGATGCTCTGTCATTTTCCCTGAGCATGAAGACATTAATCTTGAAAATCTGACCAATAGAACTCATAATATAAGATTTTTAAGACAACCATTTCAGGTTCGAAAGTTTTCAAACAATGGGTGATTTTTTTCAATGGGTGAAGGTAAAAAAAAACCATTTTTTGCCCCTAACTCCAGATTTTGGGGGTGTTATTGACTTTTTAAACACCCTTTCGTAATCAGTGCGACTAGCTCTACAAAACGTGATAGGTTTTTTGTAACACCGTGTAATTTAGGTAACATTTAACATGTGTCATAACTCATAAACATATCTGACTTTATTTTTACTTCTTTGAAATTTCTTCAGTGGGTTTGAATTTTTTTTTTTTTTTTTTTCATTCTTCAATTCTATATTATTTGTACCTACGTGTTTTATTTTTCAAGATTTTTGTGAAGCTCTACGTTCTTGGAAGATTGAGTTCTACTCAAGTAGCACAAAAGTCTAAGATACACCAAAATATTTGGTGTATTTTTTGCACTTTCGTGATATGCATTTTGAATATAAAAAATACACCATTTTCTCGTATAAAATAAACTCCGGTGGTTAAAAAAATATACCGATTTTGGTGTATAAATGGCACTAGTGGTATATTAAATGATCTGTTTTTGGTGAAAATTATCCCTTTGAAATTGAAAAATACACAATAAATCTATGGATAAAATACACCATTTAAATTATTCTGATTTAAAATTTGAACCAAAGTTTATTTTTTATCTCAAACAGTTTGATGAATTCTAATTCACACCATTTCTTATGAAATAAATGAAACTGAATTTTTATTCACTTTCATAATATTGCCATAAGAAACCAATGGTTAAATATGATTTTGTTTGCCAAATTTTAAAACGAAACACATTCTATCTACTAATTTTAGATGCTACCCCCTCTAAAAATCGAGCGCCTGAAAAATGTCAGTGAATTAATGATTTTTTTTTCGATTTTAAGAATCCATTTTTGAAAAATTATATTTTTTGTGTTGTTTTACATTTTTTTAAGAAAAGTTTTTTTATAATGAATCTAAAAAACTAAGAATGCGGGACTATTAGGTCGATAAATATACTATTTTAATAAAATAATTAATCGCTGTCTTCTATTTTTAAATGGCGTCCATTGAAAAATATGGCGTCTCCCACATATGCATTTTGGTGAATTTTATGTCCACAGGGTGTGCTTCCTACACCAAACAGAGTGTACAAAATAAACCGTTTTGGTTGATTTCAGAATCAAATAATTTTATGCACCATTAATGGTATATTATAAAAACAACTGAAAATCGGTGTATTTTTTGCACGGAATCTTAAAAAAATGTTGAAATTTTGTACAGAAAAGACAGTGGTATAATTTTTATACCACTAAGTTTGAGAAATACACCATATTTTTTCAATTTTCTCAATTTTACACCAAAATTAATGAATTTACACCAATTTATACACAAGTGTGCTACTTGAGTATATTTTCAACAAATAATTTAGTTTTCAAAATCAACCATATTTCAATTGTTAACTTTCAATTGATAGTTGATAAATATGAAAATTTGGTAATTTATGGGTAAAATGATCAATATTTTTAACAAAATTTTTATTAAATTTCAATACAACTAGTAATCAAGTCAAATAAGGGTGTTACCTCGGAATGAATGGTATATTATAGAATGCCAAAACGAAGGTATTGAGCAAAAAAATTTCTAGTAGCATTCATTCCGACGTTTACCCCTTTTTTCACCTTATTTGACTTGTATTATAGGTGATAACAGTTGGCTCATTCTCGGTTTTCAAAAAATTTATGAATAGGAATTAGAAATAAGAAATCGAATTTTAATTTTTATCAATTATATCAGTAGTTGATAGATACAAATCGCAATTAAGGTGAATATTTACTTTTAAAAGTGTCAACAGCCAAATCAATAATCCACACCAAGTAAAATGCCCAATGCATGCATGCAATGCACACATTCCTCTTCTTCTCAAAAAAAAGAATTAAAGAAAGTAGCAACCTAAAAAAAAAACTTACCCACCTACAAAATGCCTATTTGCATGTTTTCACTGATAACATCATAGTTAAATTTGAACACGTTCCAGAACTCAACAAACAACTATACCGCCATTTTTGTTCAACATCACTTCCAAAAATGTGCACAACGACCTCGCATATATTCACGCTCCTTAATGTGAAATCCTGTCACCATAATCATTATAATAATTTGCATACTCAAAACCGAACTTTAGAACACACACAACTAAAAAAAACCCAAAGAAAAAACTGTAACTATATGAATAGCAATAAATTCCTCCAATTTTCGAACAAATGGAACACATTTTAGACATATCTCACCCGCAGTTGCCATCTCTACAAACCGTCCGCATTCAACCAATTTTGGTGACCAAAAGCACATGCTGCTACCGAAGAGGTTCTTTTGCATGGTAATAATAACAATAATTTCCCCAGCTCTGCAAACAATCATCATGATATACGAGCAATGATGCCCGAAAATGGTTCGAATAGCTCTGGAAACATTATAGAGTGCTGCCCCCAAACATGATGCCAACCAGTAGCAGAGAGACCACCAGACTGCTACCGCCACCATCGCGCATGTGGCACACGTTATAAATATAGGCTCTGCAAACCAAAAAAAAAAACAACAAAAAATCAACAAACTATTAGCCAAACAAGATTGCATCCGATGTATGCTAACAATGCGTTTGAAATGTGCTCCCAAAAGTGGACACAATGCAACACCAGCAGCAGCAACATCATAAATGCCTATGCGGTAGACATATTCTGTTGCACAAACACCCTTTATGCGGGACATTTGCTGGAGCTTCCTTTACTTTCAGATCCAGAGATTATAGTCTATTTAATAGACCCGAGCTCCAGAGCAAAAATAGAACAAATTCGTTCAAGACTTTTTATTGGCGATTATGATTCCTTGGCATACAAGAATACTCCAGCCAAAAGTGCTACTAAATCCATTGGTGCATTTCTGAGAAAACGGCAACACTGGTCGGTTTTCAGTTTTTTTGATTTAACTCGAAAACCAAGCCTGTCTTTGAAATGGTTCGAAGACACTTTTCATAGCAAATTAAATTTTCCGTCAAGTTAAGATGGTTAAAAAATTTTAAAAATTATTTTTGACTAAAATTCTAACCTAAAATCAAAGAAAAAAAAGTTAAAAAATTGACAATTTTATTTTTTTTTACTAAATCAAGGGGCACTTTGTGTTTGTAGCCGGGACGTCCAAACTTTGTACTAATGAAATAAAGTAGAGGTAAAAACCTTTGATAATATGTAATTTTCAATTTTTTTTGTCAAGAAACAACTTAAATGTACCTATTCAAAAATTAGCACTTTTTCTAAATTTTTTACTTTTTTAGTTAAAAGCAAGTTTTTAAAACTCGATAAAATCGTATTAATTGGTAACTTTTAGACTTTTAAAGTAAACATACTTCGAGGGATTGATTTAATATAAACTAAATATGACAAACAAAAAAATTTATTTGCATCCTTATGGCCTTTTGTGCAATTTTGTGTATGTGCATTTTTATAAATACGGGTCGAATGGATGGACGGAGAGCCATTAGCTTTGGTCTATTGCATAGAAGAACATTTAATACCAACTCTTTTACTGTTTTCAATGGCCTGAAAAACAATTCTTGTAAAATCCGCGAAAAACGAAAAGTTTCTCTTGAAAAACGAAAAAAATACTCTAATAAGTTTGAAACAAAATAGCTCAGGCAAATTAGTAAATCAAATTGCATTTTTCGCGGGACAAATTTTTTCCATGGAACGTGTTTAGGTGAATGTCCTTATCGTGAAAGTGAATTTTTTGGGATGATACGATATCGAGAACAGCCGCCATCTTGGAAAAGAGGTCGGTGCCGTTTTTATTTTATAACTCCATTTTTACTCATTTAAACCAAAAATGTCCGAGGATAGACTTATTATCAATTAAATTATCTAAAAAATGATATACAAATGAATTCCGTGAGTTAGTTAAATTCAATTTTATAGTCGGTCAAAGTCCGGGTTCTTCTCGCAAGGTTAAGACAATATGACATTTTTTCAAATATCTGAAGAACTTTTTATTTGTTTGGGATTGTCTTAAAGAATGAATTATAGCACTTTTAATTATCTATAAAAAGAGCCCTTTATCGTAACTGTAACCAACATAATGTATAAGCCATCTAACGCCGAAGTTCACATTCTACTAGTCAAAAGTGAGAAAATAACAAGTTTTCTTCTATTAGACTGAGCAAATTTTTGAAAAATATAGGTAAGTAAACAGTTTTTTAACTATATTCGTTTAAATATTGAATTCAAAGTTTGAAATCTTTAATGTTAACCTTTATATCGTCGGTGAAACCAGAAAACTGTGTAACTCCATTTTAGCAAATTTTATAGGAAAGCAAAAAAACAAAATCGTTTTGAAGGCATTTGTATGAGTTTTCATTTTCTAATTTGCTAATAAAATAAAAACTATGAACTTTAAGGGGATTCTGAGTTTAAGGAACGGTAG